>NC_090284.1:71285994-71902244 GCF_037392515.1 Haliotis asinina | reverse complement strand
TTAACATAATTGTAATTATCTAAACCAACTGAAGGATCATGAACCAGATTCTAATCTCCTACCATAACCAGAGATTCATGCTCAAAACTGGATAAACTTTCAAAAAGCTTTACATAAAATAATGGGTCATCAATATTTGGTCCATAACGGTTTGTGAGGGTAAACCTTTTATCTTCTACAGTTATGTCTGCAATAATGAAATTTCCCCTTTCATGTTCCAAAAGTTTATGTATACTGATATCAATATTATTATTGAAAAGTATTGCAACACCTCTTGAACTGGACGTGAAAGGTGCAATTATACTCTGCAATCCCCATTCATTTCTCATTAAAATCTTCTTTGGTTATATGAATATTGTGTTAGAAAATTATGGAGTATGATTTCTTTCTACAGAGATTCACAACTTCTTTCCTTTTATTTTTATCTGCCAGACCCCTATATTTAGCTGAAATCACCCCTTACCACTGATATTATCCATCTGCTAAGCATGATGGACTATATATGGACTATTGCCTGATACGGGGTATAAAGTAACAAACAAATGGTGTTTCAGCAATTAACTTGTGCAGTCTGCGACGTCAAACAACATTAACTAACCCATTTTTGGAAATGCAAATCGTTATTTTCTCCAGGTCGTATCTCCAATATCTTTCAACTGTGGTTCAGCCTCATCATTCACTCAACATCATCACACAGTGTCTTGTGATAGTTCTCGCTCAGGTTTGATAAATCAAGCTGATGCTTGACGCTTCGTTAAAACCTTCTTCAGACAGCTAAATCGTGAGCTCTAACTTAGTAAAATATACTAGTTGGTCTCTCTGACCGTCCAATCCGATAACATCAATTTTGTTATCATTACAACCACATAAACATTATACGCTTCATCAATGTCAAAATTTTAGCATTCGTTATCAGTAATATCATCAGCGTATGTTCAGTCAAAGCGAAGGATAACATGGTTCAGTTTACAATCATATCTTCCCTTTTACCAAACGAGGGCGAGGATGTATACCACTGGATGCCAGTAGACAAATAAGGCAAATGAATTCGATCCACATATTGACACTAACAACCTAGAGTATGATTGAAACTAACAGCCAGTCTTAAACGAAATATGCCATGCAAAATCCTCCCTACGGAAATGATGGAGTATGGCCCCAGGTTTAGAGACAGTTAGCTGAGACAAGTCTCCGTGTGATTTGAGCATACTGTGTCAAGTTCTCGACCCCCGTGGTCAGTTGTGGGTGGACACGCAGAACCTCTACTGGCTACTGCATGAACTCCGACTGTTCCACTTTACCTTGCACCTTTATCGTATCCTGAGTCATCCCATGAGGTCTATACATCCATCTAATTCAAGGTCAAGGACGGGCTATGCACGTCTAGGTAATGGTGGGCACTTTATATGAATCCACTTACACCAGTGTCAGTGGGTGGGCGCTGTAGGCACATTAAGTACAATTCAGGCACAGGAGGCGTTGAATGACAGCTGCAGTCTGTATTCTTGAGACAATATACCGCTACTAAAGTGAAGTGAAACGACGTATAGCTGGCATGAGGGGACGTGTTGCTTTTACGATACTGACGTTTTGGAAAACACATTGACCTCACGATGAGTGTTTTAGCGTACTTCATACATCCCGACTAAATAGATAGAGTCGCTATGCCGTTATATCAAGGTTTCTTCTTTCATCTTCCGTCCTTTTTTTATAACTTGCAGTAGCGGTGCGTATTATTTCTACGTGAAGTTTACGTTCCCACTTAAACATACGTGTAAGGTACAACTTGAAAGAAGTTCGGTCAAGGGGTGTGTGTTGAATCTAGTTCTTAAATTGGAAAGCAACACATCAATAGCAGTCTTCTAATCATTTTCTGAGAATTGCCGATGTGTGAGATCCCTCATGAGTGATAGCCTTTATATCATTATGTGAGAGAGCTACACAGTGACATCGTCATGTGTGAGATCTCCCATGAGTGGCAGCTTTTATGCCGTTATGTGGGAGAGGTACACAGTGACATCGTCATGTGTGAGATCTCCCATGAGTGACAGCTTTTTTGCCGTTATGTGGGAGAGGTACACAGTGACATCGTCATGTGTGAGATCTCCCATGAGTGGCAGCTTTTATGCCGTTATGTGGGAGAGGTACACAGTGACATCGTCATGTGTGAGATCTCCCATGAGTGGCAGCTTTTATGCCGTTATGTGGGAGAGGTACACAGTGACATCGTCATGTGTATGACTCCTCATGTCTGGCAGTTTGTATTGCTTCGCAATGTATTGTGTATAGTCAGACAATACAGGGACATCAATGATGCTGTCACTAAACGTCTCATACAGAATAATTTTTGAAACGTAATCAGATAGGAAATAACATCTGCTTCCTCTAATTTAGATGCTATACCTTTGATGTTCCAAGAAAGAATCTCTAGAAAATGTGCAAGTGAGTACTTATGTTATTAGCTGCTGTGGTAGGTTGCTGTTGGCCTTGGCCACACGCCTATTCATCACTAGTCCCAGTAGATGCAGCCTGTCCTTCAACCTCTTATCTACTGTCACGTGTGGGTTCAGACGCTTGCCGAGTAGCCCGTGACCTTGGCCTTGCAGCCATGTTTCTGCGGACCGGGGCAATGGGTCTGGTGCTTGTGGTTTCATTCTCGTTCATCGGTCTTGCGATCAGTCTACCATTTTTGCAATCAAACCATGACTGCTCTTGTCTTGATCTCTGATTCTGTGTAAGGCCATTTGATATACCAATATTGACGTTTGGTGAGCTCATGAATCTTATCCTCAGTACACGAACATTTAGCTATAACAGGTCTGGGTTTTGCTGAACTCTCCTGACCTATACGGTGGTCTGTCACTATATCTCTCTTAACCATGCCTTGTCTGGTATATTGCCATTGAGAAGACATAACACGGTATTTCTGCAATCTTCGTGGGGGCTTTCTGCTTGCGCTGTGACACGATAGAATAGCACGTAGTCCCTACCGATGAACATTTCCAGCGTTTCTACTGATTTTGATTGTTCGACTAAGCCATCCTCAAGCTTATCAACATGTTCTCGCGGGGCATCAGTATTGCTACACATTATCTCCTGGTCATGTATTACGCTGACCATATCTTTACAGATATTGTGAACAGTACTCTCTAGTGAAGCGCATTACCTATGTACGTCTGCTAACTGTTCCTTAACGCCCTCTATTTCTCCCATTAATAGAGGGCGTTCAGGAACAGTTAGAAATTCTCTGGCCTCATCAAGTATCGATGATTTTAGATTGTTCAGCCGTTTCATAGAGATGGGGCCAGGATTTAGTTCAATGTCACTAGAATGAGTGACCTTCATTTGCATGATTGAAGTATATGCGCGAAAACCCTAGTGCATGAGGTCAGTAGCCGTGCACCCAGCTCGTTTCGCTTCAGCGAGCTCATCGTGACGAGTGTCATAATTGTAAACACGCTTCTTTTTATGCGGTAAGAGAGCATTCATTGTCGTCATCTGTGAGATCTGAGTGACAGCTTTTTTACCTTTATGTGAAGGAGTTATACAGTGACACCGTCATGTGTGAGATCTCTCATGAGTGACAGCTTTTTTACCTTTATGTGAGGGAGTTATACAGTGACACCGTCATGTGTGAGATCTCTCATGAGTGACAGCTTTTTAACCTTTATGTGAGGGAGTTATACAGTGACATCGTCATGTGTGAGATCTCTCATGAGTGACAGTTTTTTTACCTTTATGTGAGGGAGTTATACAGTGACACCGTCATGTGTGAGATCTCTCATGAGTGACAGCTTTTTAACCTTTATGTGAGGGAGTTATACAGTGACATCGTCATGTGTGAGATCTCTCATGAGTGACAGCTTTTTACCTTTATGTGAGGGAGTTATACAGTGACACCGTCATGTGTGAGATCTCTCATGAGTGACAGCTTTTTTACCTTTATGTGAGGGAGTTATACAGTGACACCGTCATGTGTGAGATCTCTCATGAGTGACAGCTTTTTTACCTTTATGTGAGGGAGTTATACAGTGATACCGTCATGTGTGAGATCTCTCACGAGTGACAGCTTTTTAACCTTTATGTGAGGGAGTTATACAGTGACATCGTCATGTGTGAGATCTCTCATGAGTGACAGCTTTTTAACCTTTATGTGAGGGAGTTATACAGTGACACCGTCATGTGTGAGATCTCTCATGAGTGACAGCTTTTTAACCTTTATGTGAGGGAGTTATACAGTGACATCGTCATGTGTGAGATCTCTCATGAGTGACAGCTTTTTACCTTTATGTGAGGGAGTTATACAGTGACACCGTCATGTGTGAGATCTCTCATGAGTCACAGCTTTTTTACCTTTATGTGAGGGAGTTATACAGTGACACCGTCATGTGTGAGATCTCTCATGAGTGACAGCTTTTTTACCTTTATGTGAGGGAGTTATACAGTGACACCGTCATGTGTGAGATCTCTCACGAGTGACATTTTTTTAACCTTTATGTGAGGGAGTTATACAGTGACATCGTCATGTGTGAGATCTCTCATGAGTGACAGTTTTTTTACCTTTATGTGAGGGAGTTATACAGTGACATATTCATGTGTGAGGCATCTCATCGGTGACAATCTCCTTACAACTGTCTGAGAGATATGCAGTGAAAACATCGTGTGTGAGAACTCTCGACTTTTGAGAGTCCTATACTCTGACGTCCAAAGAAACTAACTTGTAATTGTGAAGATATTTGGCCATGTAAATAACACCAGTGTTGTATGTGATGTATGAAAGACATTTAGAAGTCGGCATTCTAATATACGACAAACTGTTATGGATGTCAACGTCTTCTTTATTCTTTTCACAACGTTTCTGGATTATTCCTTGACCCTTCGTCAGGTTCACCAAGGAATAGCCCAGAAACGTTGTGAAAACAAGAAAGGAAAAGTTGACATCCATAACATTTTGTCGTATACATGGACACTCTTCAAAATTCTGATCGATCTGGGATTGAAATATTTATGTGAAGTCACGTGTTCTGTATTCGACACAGCTATTATATCATAATGTTGCGCTTTATGAGAGAGAGCGGGTCAAACGTTAAGGCTAAGCTAAGATATTAAGGGTGGGATGATGCTGAAACGGTGGATAGCAGATGATTGGTGAAGCCTCGTGTCTAATTGATTTCCCAGGCATTGGGTGGGTAAACCCCTTGGTCTCTGTTCATCTGTGGGGCTAATCTCTTGATGTTGATGGCTTCTGAGAGTTTGCGTCGTCGCCAATCACGAACGTTCGACGCTATGATTGTAGTTGCTTGCCAGTCAATGGTGTGTGACGGATTGTTGACAATATGTTCAGAAAGGGCTGACTTTAGATCTGATTTTAGATCTGATCATCTACCAGCAAATCCATGGGCTCCCCATGGGTTCATCTCTGTCACCGCTAATCACCGAGAACTTCATGGCCAGCGTAGAAGAGACAGCCCTGGCCACATCCCTTTCCAACCACTCTGCTGATACAGAAAGGTGGATGACACCTTCACCATCCTAGATCATGACCATGACCCTGCCATCCTCCTTGACCATCTCATCAAGAAGCACCTGCGCATCCAGTTCACTGTGGAAATAGAAGACCAACAGAAACTACCATTCCTAGATGTATCATTGCACAACTCCCCCAACAAGATTACCTTCTACGTCTACAGAAAACCCACCCACACCGACAAGTATATTCACTATCTCTCTAACCATCACCCCCAGATCAAACGTGCAATTGTCTCCACCCTGACCAGACGAGCCAAATCTATCTGTGATTCTGACCATCTCCAAACTGAAATAAACCACCTAAGAACTACGTTCATCAACCTCAACGGCTATCCCAAGCAGCTTGTAGACAGAACCATATCATCAACCCTGTAACAGCAAGAAGAACGCCAACCAAAGCCTGAACCATCCCCGGTTAGAATTAACATTCCCTACTAAGGTCAGATTAGTCACCACATCAACCGACTGCTTAAGAAAACTGCCGGTATAGATGTAACCTTCAAGTCTGACAAAACACTCAAGACCATTCTGAAGGCCAATGACAGATGTACGAGGGGATGTCAATAAGTTTTGAGACTTGCATACAAAAACACAAAATATTGTTCTGAACCACATTTATCTTTCAACATAGTCCCCTTGTGAGTCAAAACACTTGTTCCATCTTTTCTGTCAGGCGCTGTTGCCAGATGGTAAAAGATGGTAATCACTTGGTGTCAGGTCCTGAGAGTAGAGGGCATGCGGCAAGATTTCGTACCCGCATTCCTGGACAGCAGCGGCTGCAAAGCGAGAGGTGTGTACCGGAGCATTGTTATTGATGCAGAAGAATACCACGTCTGATCTTGCCCCGGTGCTTCTCCTTGACAGACTGTCGCACTTACCTTAACAAGTTAGCGTAATATTCCCCATTCATTGTTCTTCCTTTTGGTAAGTAATCTATGTGGATGGCGCCTTTGCTATCGCAGAAGACTGTCGCCATTACCTTCTGCACTGATTTGGAGGCTTTGAACTTTTTGGTCCTGGGAGAAGTGACATGCTTCCATTCCATGGATTCTTGTTTGCTTTCAGGATCATAGTGGTGGATCCAGGTTTCATCACAGGTTACTAGCCTGAAGTGAAAATCTTCTGGATTCTTGTTGTATCTGGTTAATATGGAGTTGCTTATGGTGACCCTTGTTTGCTTGATTTCATCTGTAAGCATTCTTGGCACCCATCTCGCGCACACCTTAGACATGACGAGATGTTCATGAAGAATTGTCTCGATGGATCCGTGTAAAATGCCTGTGGTCACCTCTAAGTCGTGGAGTGTGATTCGACGATTTTCCAGCACACGTCTATGCACTCTGTCAATGTTTTCCTGACTAGTGCTTGTTGTTGGGCGACCTGGACGGGGGTCATCTTCAAGACTCTCTCTACCATACTTAAATTCATTGACCCATCGTACTCAATTTTATTCATTTTCACTGCCGTGAGGGGGGTCTCTTTCTGTCGATGTGAGCTGTTCAATAACTTCTGACAGTAGGATACCAAAACGTATATATCACATCAGCTACACCCCAAGGTTCAATGTCGTACCACAGGCTGTGACACCTGGGTATGAAAAATGTTCAAGGCTCAAAACGTATTGACATCCCCCGCGTACACCAACCAAGACCACTCACAAGACTAGGGGCTGCATCTACAAGCTTATGTGTGACTGTGGCAGTAGACATCAGGCTGATAGAGCACAGAACCTCAGTAGAAAAATCAGATCTAAAGTCAGCCCTTTCTGAACATATTGTCAACAATCCGTCACACACCATTGACTGGCAAGCAACTACAATCATAGCGACGAACGTCCATGATTGGCGACGACGCAAACTCTCAGAAGCCATCAACATCAAGAGATTAGCCCCACAGATGAACAGAGACCAAGGGGTTTACCTACCAAATGCCTGGGAAATCAATTAGACACGAGGCTTTACCAATCATCTGCTATCCACCGTTACAGTATCATCCCACCCTTAGTATCTTAGCTTTTGTAAAGTGTTAGTCTATCATCCCCCCACCATTGTACAACTATCAATACATTGGCCTCTCCTGATTAATCCATTGTAACACACCATACCAGCTTTTGTATATTTTAATCCTCTTTTTCATTTGCAATGTTCCAATCGTATATACATGCTTAAATCTCCTCTCTGGCTTCATGTATTTTACTAGTATATATGTCCTGTTTAACTGTTAGTTAGCATCCACCTGACGAAGGGGCAAGGAACAGCCCAGAAACGTTGTGAAAACAATAAAGAAGTTGACATCCATAACATTTTGTCATATATTAGAATACCGACTTCTAAATGCCTCTCAAGAACCTCATATACAGGTTATCACGCGAGTGTGTTTTCGGATGGTTAATACCCTGCATTCGGAAAACACATTGTATTTAGAGAGTCTTGGCGTGCTAAATACATCGTGTTTATTCCCAATGCAGGATATTAACCATACCAAAACACACGAGTGTGATAACCTATTTAGCATGCAATGTCATTCTAACTTTAAAATAAAAAAAAAGTGATTTCATTTTCATAGATGGGCGTGACGCTATGTTCGTTTACAGTGTGAAAGTAGTCCCTAAAATGTGCATATGACCTTTCTAATTTGCATCGGTAACCGTATATGACGCCAACGGATACCGAAAATATCCGTTGGTTTTATGCTGCCGAGACCACTACCCATTGTATGATACATATTGTTATCCTTTGGTAATGCGTCTTCTAAATGCCTCTCCAACAAGTTACACACTTGTTGCTAGAGTCAATACAACTAGATGATGAAAAAGAGGTTTTCTTTAGAGCACGCCCGATAAGAATCATGGTGATTTGTATGGTTGTTTCTAATTTCTGAAAAATATGCACAATGGATGGGCCATGGGTAGACCCACCACACGCTGTTCTGTGCTGTAATGCAGATGAACATTTTGATATATATGTATGACCTATAGATATCTTTAAAGTTGTTAATGTTATTTTGACAACATCTGTAAGACGTGACGTGATATAACGGTAAGGGAAGGCATATAATCTCGTTATTTACCTCCGGTTTCCCAATATAGTAATTATATTTCTTTTAACATTTATGCTTGACAAAAGAATGTGAAGCTGAACGTCATTTGTTCTCTAAATTTTGCATAGCCTCATGTGGGTCCAGACCAGAGTTTCCTGGCATCATCTCAATTAATTAATCAGATTAGAAATTGCGGCCTTAGGAATGGTCACCAACTCTTTTTGCAGTTCTTGTGCCAAGTGTCGGTGTTGCTGTGACTGTTGGTGACGTTTTCGTAGACTTTGATCAAGAGCATCCCATAAATATTAGACTAGATTAGATCTGGAGATGTCGAGGAGATCTTGAGGCACGTGGCAAAACACAAAAAAATTTGCCATAAGGCACGCCCAGGTAGGGCGTGGTCGTTGTGGTGTAATGAAAAAACCTGTGGTCGACAACATGTAAACTGTGAAATATTTACGCATATAAATCAGAGCGATGCCCTGAACTCGCAAGGGGAACGCTTCCTCAGTTAGGGCCGAAATCCACACAGTTACGGTTTGCTGTAGGTAGAATAAGGGACGAACCCATGTTAACCAGTCCTGTGCTGCAGGTGAGACACATGGTCGACCGGATCTGGGTAGGTCACGTGCGTCTGGTCACGGTTCCATTATCTTGTAATGGTTCAAGTGGAAAACCCTAGCTAACGCCGTAGCCGAGTCGCTGTTGTCTGATGCTGTTGTGTTGAGTTTCTTTGAGGCATGCATTCACTTTTCAGTTTCTGCAATCTGTTACGTAAAGGAGAAAACGCTTCTCGGTTTTACATTGTCTACCAAAACCGAGGAGAAGTGTTTTCTCTTACATATTAATCGTCTAAGAAATCACTTTAAACCACTGCGTTATAGAGAATTAAGAAAATCGCATTGCCCGAAAATGAGGAAGGGTTGCTCTGTGATGTGTAATCGTGTAACTGCACGAGTTTTTCGTGATCGCGTCACTGTGATATACCACGTGGTTAGTTAACACAGCTTATTGCTAACCATGTCTTCAAACAATAGCGACGAGGAGTTGTTCTTAACGCAATCAACGTTTGGGAAATCTGACGAAGACGAGTGGGATTTTGCTTTTCGTTTTGGTAACCCGTTGACTGAAGAGGTGGTCGATAAGAAAATGGAAACATGGGTACCTAAATCTACAAGGTATAAACAAGATTGAGCCATGAGTGTATTCGAGAAGTGGCAAGAGGAACGAAAACAACGGCCTATCGGTGATAATGGTGCTTTTTCGTCGTCAGCGCTGAGGGTGACGTGCTTTAACTAACTGTCTATGGACTTTTCACTGCAATAACCTCAGCTCTCAGAGCTAATATTTCACCTTCTAACGTTATGGAGGATGACGAATTCTGCGAGAGCAGACAAGGCACTAGATGCATGTATGAGAGAGAGGTCAGCATGTGGTCTGGGGGCAGAATCACTAGATGCATGTATGAGAGAGAGGTCAGCATGTGGTCTGGGGGCAGAATCACTAGATGCATGTGTGAGAGAGGTCAGCATGTGGTCTGGGGGCAGAATCACTAGATGCATGTATGAGAGAGGTCAGCATGTGGTCTGGGGGCAGAATCACTAGATGCATGTATGAGAGAGAGGCCAGCATGTGGTAAAAAATCGTCAAAAAGAGGTGCGAGCCCGTGAATCCAGAATGAATCCATAAAAATCCTAGCTGCGCCTGTTTGAAAATACATGTCACTTTGGTGTTCCTCCATCCCAAATATTTAGAAATTAATACACACTGTAATTATTGACAAAACTTAACACAATTACACGAGAACAAATAATTGAAAGTTCAAAATTTAAGATGAGGTTAGGTTTAGAGTAAGGTTTAGCGTTGGGGGAGCGAGGAGATTCGGGACTTGAGGTTTCTATGAAATATCAATTGTTTACATAAAACAGCCATTGTACACATGTCACACTCGTTGCTTAAAAGATTTAAGATAAATTTAACAAAAATGTTATTTTAAAAAGTTGGCTGTGACATAAACCCGAACCAAGGGTCAACTTATCCTAGATGTAACTCTTTCGTGTGATCACAATTTACAGCTGTTTCAGTCCACCCTGTTCAAAGGCTTTTTTAATTCACTGCTTTGAAGAAAACAAGGACGGGCAATGCTATCTGGAATCGCTTGTGGGACACAACACGATTCCGACAACAGTGCTGTGGCCGGAACTGGAGGGAAGAAAACGAATCATCCCCCGAGATCAACTGCTGCGACCCGTCTGTAGGAAGCCAACATTAATGAGCAGTAGATCCGTAAGCAGACTGGTATGTACATTCTGCAGGAGGTAATGTCTGGGTATGGTGTCTTAACGCAGAATCTCCGTCGTGAAAAGTATGGAATATTCATTTATGGCTGAAATATTTACTTGCCGCAAACATGTGCAAGACAAGAAAAATTATTTCAGATTGTCAGATTTATTCTGAATTATGTATTTACCTGAAATGTTTCATTCAAGGACACAGAAGCGATGCATTAAGGATAAAAGGACAAGTCACCAACAGAAGGCGATGTCTTCAGATGTTTTGGCCTGCTAAAAGAGAACCCAAAGAAAAATATCTCAGCGACAGTGTCTGTTCCCCCTCCTCAATCAAAGTCAAGCTCAACAGAAAGTCATAAATTTTCTCATGGCAGCCAATAATTCTCATCACTGGACATGGTCAGACAAGAGGAAGACAAGGGTTGTCGGCGGCTTATGCAACATTGTTTCAGGGAGCAGATATTCCAATTTGGTTTGTTGGTTGACTTGGAAGACGTTAGATTCGCCAAGTCTTTTTGAGGAACACCTTGCTCGCTTGAAGAGAGTATTCCAAATCTTAAGAAAAAATGGTTTAAAGCTTAAACCCAACAAATGTAACTCTCTGCAGAGAGACGAGGTTAAATATCTTGGGCAGGCATGCCATATCTGGCAACGGTGTTACAAATGATTTAGAGAAAGTGAAAGCACTACCCGAGTGGGAAATACCCCAGACATTGAAGGGCTTAACATCATTTCTGGGGTTTGCAAACTACATCAAGCGATATGTAAATTGTTTCTGTAATGTAGCAGGACCCTTGCATACTGCAGTCATACTAAGAATGTTGATGCTCTATCGAGAAAAAAAATCAACAAGTCACTTCCGGAAACTTTGAACACACAGAAATCAACATTGGTACCAGAATGTGCAAGGTATTTTTTGCACATCAGAGTAAACGAAGCATTGCGTCGACAGTTTCTTTTCTTAGTTATTCTAAAGAAGAAATAGCGCTAACACAATGCAAGGATGTTGCCATCCAAAGACGCCTACAGACTGTAAGCATGAGAAGAAAACAAACGAGAGTAGAGAGAAAGCAAGAACAGAGAAAAACAATGGACTTGCTCAAACAGCGGAAGAGGTAGTCAGTTCCTTTACAGAGAAATTCAAGATCCTTGCACTGGACTGATAAGAAAACTTAAACTTCCCACCATAATGAAAGAGAAGGTCTTGCACAGTACAAATGACCAAGCAGGGCATCAAGGTATTGAGCAAACACTCTCTCATGTAAGAGACGTTGTTTCTGGCCAGACATGCATAAGGATGTTGAGAGCTGGTGCAAAAATCGTACAAGGTGTTGCGGAGATGCCACAACCAAATATTAGACCACCTGCAACGAGCCCTTTAGAACTTGTAGCTATGGACTTAGTGTTCTGGAGTTCTGGCAGTTCCTACCAAAGACCACAAAGCAGTGACTACTACCAAGGCATTAGTTTCTAAATGGTTCCATCGATGTGGGCCTCATGAGAGAATTCATTCTGATTAAGGAAGGAACTTTCAGTTGGAGGAAGTATGCAGTATATGTTCTCTGTATGGTGTACACAAGAGCCGAACCACTCCATATCACCCTCAAGGTAATGGACAGTGCGAATGGTTCAACAGAACCTTGCATGAACTGCTTAGATCTCTCCCAAAGGATAAAAAGAAGTAATGGCCTGATTATCTTCCAGAATAGTTGTAATATTACAATGCTACTCCTCATTCATTCCCAGGTTTCACCCACATTCTTTCTGATGTTTGGAAGCCATTCACAGCTCCCAGTTGACTGTTGGGTGTGGCGGCATCACAACCAGGTGATGAGGAAGTTGACGTTACAGAATGGGTAGAAGAACAGAAGGAAAAACTCAACTATTTTTACGAAAACGTAGGGAAGCCTCTTCAATGCCAGAGTAAGAAAAACAATCGTCATGACAAACATTCTCACTAGAAGAACCACTGTGTATCTAAGGAACCGGCAGGTCCACAGTAGAAAATTCAAGATCACTGGAATAGTACCCTTTATGAAGTGGTTGAAAAACTAGACCGTGGAGGGAGATTTTACAAGGTAACAAGATATCGATGGGCCAGATAAGATTATTAATAGGACAGAAATGAAGGAATGTTGATCCAAGGATACCACAAAGGTGTCATCGGCAGGGTCAGTGACTCAGAGGAATAGCAGGATGGGGTAGCTATCGGTACCTTATAGTTCTCTGATGAAGAGATGGTTTTGGGTGCATGCTCACATAATGCAAACACTCGAGCATCTGGCTCACATCTACCCCAGGTGAAGGAACTAATGAGGAGGTCTGTAAGAGCTGATAAGGGAAAGCACTCTAACCTTTACAATCTGCACAAATCTGTTAACACTATCAATAAGGAAGTAATTCCTACTGATCCTGTTTCTGGTAGTCGTTGTAGTACAGAGAGCATACTAGTCAACCTTAGTGCGAATCTCAAGTTGCAATACAAGAGATAAGTAATGTACTGAAGCAGACAGGCAAGAACTAGTGGTTCTGTATGTATAAATATATGATGTATAACTAATGGTTACCAATGTAGTCACTAATTTCAAAACACAAGTATGTTTCAATGTACATGCAATGTAGTTTCAATGATGTTATGTTGTTCCCAGGTAGTTCTATGGGACTTCTTTCTTTCTGTTTAAGGAGAGCAGAGTGAATGGTTATTGTGTATATTGAAACTGCATTGTAGAAAATGGTATGAAGTAGTGTAGGTATTTGTATTACAAGAAATTATTCCAGGATCAGATAAAAAGAAACATGTCTAACAAACAACAAAAAAAAATTCATAAATGTAAACATCTGGTTTTTTTATATATTTTTGCTTACGTTGTCCAGGACGTAAAGGTAGGGGAAAGGACGTAAACGTACAGCAGGGAAAGGGAGAGGACGGAAGAATTTATTCTAAATACTCCATGCGTGTATGTATGCAGCTTTTAAGCACTTCACGGCAGGAGACCTCATTCGCGTTTCACAGAAAACCATGGATATCGAACTATTCGCATCAACAACACTGATCATCTAATATTTCCCGTATTACAGTGCTAGCCACCGTTCACTTTGACGCAGCAGCAGTGCTGTCTACAACTCTCGTGGTGGTTTCCAATGGCCCTTCAAGTCGGGCACCTGGCCCATTCGATGAAAGAATGTTAATCTGCAAAATGATGTACCACATAACTCAATAACACCTTCCAAATAGCGGTGTTTGTCGGGGATTTAATCTGATATTCTCAGGATAAAACACTCATTATTCTTACTTATAATATCTGCTCTGTAAGCCACCAACCGTCACGTTGTCGGAAGATTGAACTTTTACCATCTTCTTTTTCTCTTTAATTTCCTATCGTTTGTAATTGTATCTAAATGTGCTCTCCACTTTGCTCACATTACTATCTGAAATTTCGGCCATTACACTTCAGCAATCAGAATGTATCTCGTATATTGCGTCACTCCCGGAGCCCGCAACACTGAGACGTAATGTTGAACAGACAGAAGTTTCTATCGCGATTTGGGTGTTTAAATAAAGTGTGGCCTTGAGGAGACCCAGTTCCGATAAACTGGGACATGGCCACAGGTCACATCCTGAATGAAGTTGCAGCCAAACATTAACTGAATCAGTGTCAGCTTTGTTTTATAGCACTCTGTTTCACCTGGCGATATAACCGTGCGTTGATGTACACACCGATATGGACAAGGTACATTAAGTCAACCACTTGTCACCCGGTCCCTAGCACACGTTTCAGAATGGCTGTCTAACGCTCATAACACATATTTGTGCGAATACCTAATGAAATATACCGATGAATTTATGGATGAATTAAACGCACTTCACATGACGTTATTTCCCAAACCTCTGCGTTGTACGTTTTCATCAGTGGGCTGCACTTGCTGTCACTAACAACGAATTTAAAAGAATACACCAACTGACCACATACATTAAAGGTAGAACGACAAGTGGTTCAGCTGTATACGTTGTTTATGGTATCTTGGGAAGAAAGGCAGGTTAGCACTATGGAGGGGAAGGGGCTAGTGCTGTTGGTTTTCCAGGATGGTAGATTAGTTGATTGGAAGGTCGGTGGGGGTATGTCGGGTAGACTAGTAAGGAGGCACTGGGGTGGTTGTCAAGGTCGACAGGTGAGTTGATTGGAAGGTAGGTGAGGTTAGCAAGTGGGTAGTGGGGTGGTGGGAAGGTCGATGGGGGTATGTCGGGTAAGTGGGTAGATGGAAATAGAAGGGACACATGAAGTAGTGACCTCACTCAACGTGTATGTTAGCAGTACATCATAACCATTTAACCATGGTATGGTTTCGCGCAAGGCGATGTCTACATTTAATATTAAAACAAACCTAAGATAAATGGAATGGAATTATTTGCTCCGAGACGATTGGTTTTACCACCAGTAAGTTAAATTATCAACTGAAATTAGGAGGTGGATTATAACTGGATTTCCTGGGGACACAGATCGAAGCAGAGATCACGAAGCTATTAGCACAGCGTGTAAAATGAGTGAAAGCTGACCAGGATGTACAACTATAGGTACTAGGTTATCGTTTCATCAAATTGATAACGCCTGAGGATATTCAAATTGAAGCCTCTGTCATCGTCACATGAAATAGGTTATTAGGACAGTAAATGGATGCAATGCCAGACAGGACGGATAAATGAATTCCAGCCTAAAGACTAGAAGCTAAAAACAATCATACAAATAACATAAGTAAGAGAGACAATACCGAATCTGTTAGAAATTAGAGAGAACTAAAGTTTTTTTTGTTTTTCGTTTAGAAGTAAAGTACATAATACGATTCCGACAGTAAAATGATGACGTATTTATGAATAACTATCAACCAATAGTATTAAGCCAGATGATAGTTGAGAGGTCAGCAGATCCTGCTGCATCGGTAACACCGTCACACACCCAAGCAAACACAAGTGAACGGTTCAACTAGAAAAATAAAAAATGGTGATACAACACAAAGTAGGCAATTGCAGGCGTGGTTGTAGATGTTTTTTTGTTGTTTGAAACGACCAAGTCTGTGAATGTTGCAGAAGGACAACTGTACCTCAAACCAACGGCTGGTGTAATATTAGGAAGGTTGAAAATTGGAAGCCGTGACAAATGGAGATTAACCATGTAGCCTGAAGGGAATTGTGGAGTTTAATAATAGCATTGTGAAAGAAATTAGAAATACGTATACATCTTAAACGTTGATGTTCTGGACATTGATTGAACTGCACGCCTGTACAAATCTTTAAGCAAATATATGTGTGAAAAAGTATTGCTGGATCGAAGTAACAGCGCTCTCTATAGACAACCGGCTAAAGCGAACACTTGCCTGTGTCCACCCTACCGGTCCAAAAACAGAGCCGAGATAATTACTTGCTCCAGTTCCACGGACCAACTTGTAATTCCTTAAATGTCTTGGTTTGATATTTGTCGTCTCAGATGACGGATCAGTTCACCGCCAGAGAAGCTTGGCAGTGTGATTACATTCACCGGTATTCAAAAGTAGGTAGGACTGGAAGACGTCAAGCTGATCATTACT
Organism: Haliotis asinina; assembly: GCF_037392515.1. Classification (NCBI taxonomy): domain Eukaryota; kingdom Metazoa; phylum Mollusca; class Gastropoda; order Lepetellida; family Haliotidae; genus Haliotis; species Haliotis asinina. The sequence goes on along the minus strand of NC_090284.1, from coordinate 71,885,805 downwards.
CTTATTAGCACAAGTCTACCGCAGCGCATGATACAAAAATACCACTGATTAGAGCGAGGTGAATTTGGTGTATCGTTGCCTACAATGTGTTTGTTGTTTAACGCCAATCTGTAAATAATTGAATCTGAACAAGACAATTCACTGACCAACAGCACAAGAATCGATCTAAACTGGGATACGATGATAGGTGTTAGCCAAATCAGCCATGTCTGACACCCGATCCTGTCAGTCACCTCTGATGACAAGCATGTGTTGCTTACGAACAGTTCTAAGCCGGGTCTTCAAGATTAAAGATTAACAATACCAATTCTGTAAATAAAAACGCCAACGATGAAAGATTCGAAACCATCCGAATAACTAACTGTCTAATTCGCACACACTGTGTCACAAGTAGTCTGTGAAACTCTAACATGTCATTAGGTAGGAAGAGGTCTGTCACAGTGGTAGCAAACCATTATTACATTTTTAGTTGATAGCGGGAAATTAAATTAAGTACAGAACAAGTGGCGGTTGTGGCAGTGTAATTGATTTAACTAGTACTCTACACGCTTGTTTGGATGTCAAGGGAGATATGCTCCAAGTGGACGATTTCCTTAGAGGAAATTGTCTGCATTTGAATTCAGTGGGTTTGCTCTGTTGCTTCGTTTGTATAGTTGCTGACGGCTGACATTTTAATTATATTTCGTATCGCATGCCGATAACACTTATCACCAGGCATATTCGCCCTCACTGAAGATAAAATCAGATGTGTTTCCTATACTGGCATAGGGAGACCTTTTTCATTAGCGCAACTTAATGTGTGCAATCTTATCACATCCACAATCTCAGTTACAGTTGGGGGATCATTGCTCAGGGCGGACAGAAATATTTGTTTCAAATCGCATACCTGTGACAGTATTGATCAGTAAGAGGACCTCTAATCAAAGCCATCCGTAGAACACACCTGAGGCAGCTGGTCGAGAATGACAGTGAGGATAGAACGTGTAGACGATCATTGTTTTTGGAGTTAAGTTAACACAATGTACATTTCCAGAAAGAACTGACGCTGTGCGTGAAACATTGTGATACTCCAATATCACTACTCATCTGGAATTATCTCATGTCTGATTATTTATGCTGATGGCTTCATATCTGCAGTGGAAAGTATGTAATCAACGTTGTCAGTCCTGTTTCAGCCCGCGAGGAGTGGGGAACACACCACCAGAATCTATGTTTTAGGGTTTTTTTTTCAAATTCTGATGTGTTATCTATGTTGGCGAAATATGATTTACAAGAGATACGAAAAATAGCGATGCTGTGTGTTTTGAAATGTTTCCTCTGTGTATTTTAACTTAGAAGTGATGCATTAAGACTGTTCTGATTCGGGCAGGCTGTAAAAGAAATCCAACTGTATCTTGAAACAAAAGATAACGCGACATCGTCCTCACAAGTCTCCAGTGTAGTCAATATTCAGACATGATTCAGACTGATTTATTGTAATTACATGGCAATCCGTGGCTGCAGCCAGATAAGGACATACAAGGTTGTACATAAACCTTCTGTCAGCTGCACACACCTTGCATGTGGTGGCTTTAGTATCTCCGATGGTCTATTCTTATAGAATAGTAGGCTGCGAGGCTCTACAAGAAGATTGCTCAGAAGATAATATATCAATCCATAGTAGTTGCCAAGTCCTAGAGAGATGGGTTAGTGTGCGAGAAACAGCTATACATCAGTGGTATTTTAGAGTGAGTGAATCTCGACTCAGCATCGCACTTGCCATATCTGGCATTGTCCGGTCTTTTTTAACAAAGCGCACAATAAGCCCCGACACAAGTAATCCGCTGAGGTGATTGGACAGGTAGGTATGACTCGGACGAGTCAAAGTTAAGCAGATTATGTATCTTCCTCAAAACTACATCACAGACAGATACCGCATACATTTACGTCTATAAAAGACTATAAAAGTTCTAAACAGCTGCGTTGAGTAGCCCTTTCTTCCCTCTCATTGCCTGGATACTTAATAAAAGGGGAGGGGAGGGGGAGGGGATTTCTGCCAGTCAGTTTTCACTTTTTCAGTTGGGGAAACGACAACATATATGCCATAGGACAAGTGCCAAAGCAAGATTGCGAAAAATATACTGAGACTCTTTTTAAATGCAGAACAAAAAAGAGAAGTCTTTGTGAAGTGATCATATTTTCAAATATTTTCAAATACATGTGCACTGAAGCAAACAGTTTGCGATTTTGAAATGTTGGTCATGACGTTATAGCCTCTATCACAAACCTACGCGTCTGATGACTCACACCGACCACGGTACTGTGTGAGGGTAATTCATTGTGTAACAATGTTCACTGTACATGTACGTTGTAAGGGGCAGTGGTGTGCAGTATTTACACATGCATTTGAGTTAGACAGAAGGGTCTGAAAAGTACTGCACACCTGTACACTAGTTCTAGACTTTATTGCTATAATCAGTGCTCTTGTTTTATATCATCTTACGTTTGTACTGCTACTCCGCTATGTATCTTGCCATGGTGGTACCTTTGTAGTGATTTGTAAACAAGTTTTGAATGCGATTGATTTCAAAACTATGCTGAGTCAAATAAGAAACTTCACAATCAAATATTTGATAATATATAAAAGAAAGGACACAAGAATGTGGTATAGATATTATAATTTATTTTTCAAAGTCGATAGGATGAACTGAGAGTAATCACAATGGCCCAAAAATGGTTCCAAGTGGTTACCCGATTTGTCAGTTAAAGGCGTAAACAAAGTGTCAAGTCACAAGAAATTTCGTTTAAAACTTTCAGTATCATGTATGGCCACCACGTGCGTTCACAACTGGGTATGGACGGTCGGATGCCTGTAAACACATTAATGGGGAGTCGGCGCCATTGTTTCTGCAAAGCCATCTCCAAGATCTTGTAGATTCTTAAAGTGTGCATACGACTACTAAGCAGTTTTTCACAGTCCTGTGTGCTCCGTTGGATTGAGATCAGGTGATCTTGACGGCCAATGAAGAATGTTGATTCCTGCGCCCACCGCGTAATCCCCGGTGGCGATGGGTGTGTGGGGTTTAGCATTGTCATGTTGAAAGTGCAGACCTGGACTAAGTGCTACCATGCGTGGAAAAAAGGTCGGGGGCTAGCACCTAGTCGCGGTAACTTGCAGCAGGAAGGTTCTCACGGATAACCAGAAGTCAGGAACGGACAATCCCACAGAAAGACAGAAACCATGACACTTCCGCCCCCAAGTCTGTCAGCTTCCTGTACACAACATTGAGTATGACCTTCATGGCGTCCACTTCACGCTCACATCCTACCATTAGCGAAACTGACGGTTCATCATCATTCATCACTGAAGACAACTTGATTCCAGTCTCTCTGCGTCCATCGGAGGTACCGCCGGGCCCACAGCAAACGCTGATGTATTATGGTGTCAAAATGGTTCCGCGAACGTGAGCAGCTCAGCTCAAAGCCGGTATCGGCTGGTAAGTGGGGACAATTGGTTCCTTAATATCTCTTTTCTGGTTAATTTGTAGCCATACAAAAAGGCAACTACAATTTGACGGTCCTCTAACTATTGTAACGTCACACCAACTACTGCCAACGCGTATGACTCTTACTGCTGAGATGAGTGCTTTAAAGTGTTTTTTTCACTTTGTACCGTTGATGGGAAGATGCGCGATTTAATACCCTTCCAATGATAAGTTCAATAGACCAGTGGCATGTGAAACAGGCATTTTAGCACTATTGTCGGGTACACGGTGTCTGAATTGACTTGGATGTGCTGCACGGTGACTCGATACGTAGGGATTTACTTTATGATATCCGAAAACTGTCTACTTATAATTCATATTTACAAGTAAACTAATTTCTATTTAAATTATGAATTCTGAGGTGTTTATTCCGACTCTGTACAGCTCTAAACTGATTAACATTTATTTTAAACTGTGGCATTATCCAATAATCCTATACAATGTATGTGCATTTAATTTATATGTATTTTTATGATTCATCCTTCTCGTCACGATTTGTCTGCAACATTGCCGATGTGACGTTAAATATTAACTCACTCACTCACTCCAATACTCCTATAGGATGAAAGGTCCAGGCACATCTAGATGTTGTCAGTTAGAAGGCATGCCATGTCTCCCCTGAAACAGAAAGAAAAACAGGAGATTGATTTAAGCAAATCTCAATAGCCGTCCATGACTGACCACACCGGACCGAACAGGGTCGGACGAGCTTGACTCTCTTTGGAAGCCTGTCATACGACAATTACGTAGCCATCATGAGCTGTTATCACTGCTCTAAATTTCCTAGCTAAATAGTAACGGAATATGTGCTGTGGAATTCCTCTGTCGGTTGACTTGGACTGATCTACCTAATTTGCTGACAGCTTGCCCAGAAACACCTTCCCTAATTTTAAGTGATTGGTTTCTTTATGAATCAAAATTATGAATTTTCACTTACAGTTATACATAGCCCTCCTTTTATTTAAAGAAATACCCCACCGCCACAATAACGAGTACCGTTAGATGACCTCAAAACTCGTTACATGACCCTGATAAAAAAAATATATAATTCAAAGTTTCAGGAAAGCTTTCAAAGCTCTGTAGTGACCACTGTGGTTAATTGCAAATCTGATGTCATATGCAGTAGCATCTGGCTTCTGCTGTTTAGGTGAACTAGTGGCTTGATTCTGCGTGTGTTTGTCACGTTGCCATCTCTAAGACAGGATGATAATATTGCTGAAAAATTATTATCATGCTCACGTTTTCGCGAAAACATAGCATAATCACTATTTGACAGTGATTCACAAACACAAGGCTACAACATGGCCGGGATCAGACATCAGATGCGTGTATTCGCATATTTCAAGTGAACATTCGACGCTTTTTCAACATGGCTAAGTATAAAGTATCACTCTGTTAGTTGTGTTTGTTATGTTTTCTTGTAATTTCTGGACTCCTATTTACGGTATTGAGTTACCTTGTCCCAACTGTGTAGATTGATGCTTATCACCGGATTGTCCGGTCCAGACTCGATTATTGACAGACCGCCCCCATGTATTGTTTTTATAAGACTTGTACTAACCTGAATAGCCATTCCAAAGCAGGTATTACGTGTGTTCGGGTAATAGGAGTAAAACGTAAATATACCGTCACATTTCTAGCAAGTGGGTCATTTAGATGGACCCATTAGGTGATGTTTATGACACTAAATACATAACTGCTTCGCGTTCACAAGTCTGTGAATCAAAGGAGGTACCCATTTAAGTAGGTTGAAAATGGGGTAAATAAGTACAACATCAAGTACATACGTCCTTGTCCAGTGAAGATATCAGAATCCAGATACACCATTGTTACGATTAGATGAACGTAAAAGACGGAAAGTAAATTTTCCAATTATCAACAACAACTACAAAAACTCCAGACAAACCAAAAACATCATACCATGCATCAACCATACACATTCATAATTTATCTTCTAACACACCTGACACCAAAAAGTATTCAACTCAATCATCATGCTCGAGCTCACTAATTCCAAAACACTTCAGACCCGACCTCTCCAAATAGGATGCACAAAAATAGCTAGATAATTACACAGTACAGTTAGAGAACATCGTTATACTGCCGCGAATGACAGTAGATTTCCGCAAGAACTTCACACGTGTGACCTACGATACACTTCCACCGTGCACATGTCATCTCATCAAGGTCCGTTTGTACAGACACAGTTTGGCTTCAGGATTCTAAGGTTGCAGAGAGTAAACAAATCACCAGTGACGCACTGAAAATAGAAAGCGACCTTCAGTCAGTCCTATAATATTCAGCTGAAGACCTGTTTAAGGAAACATGGAAACATACAGAAAATGCGAAAACCAAATCAGCCGATAAATGAATGTAGTTAATTCGTGTTGGACATGGAGGGAACGAGGGGAAATGCCACACACTATACATTTCTGGCAGCAGCGAAGAGAGATATAGACGGAGACAGCAGCCCAATTGTACAGCGAGAGTTTATTTTCAGTTCTCATCGGTAATCTAAAACCTTGGTATATTTCCTCAATTCTGCAGAATATGAAATCGCAGTTTAAACTATTAGGAATTACACTTACATAATGCTTATGTACTCTTCATATTATGATATTAATGCACTAATTCATTATTCAACATATTTACATATGGTACAAATCGTGTGACTGTCGGCGTTATGTTACCCCACTAATCTCATGCAATAAAATGTAACAGCGCTAACCTAACTCAATGCCTTGCAAGGAAGGGTCAATGGTCAATACCATGGAGACAACCTTTTAACACTCTTTGTTGTCCAATTTGTAAAGCAACACTTTGAGTGTCGACGTCTCGTCCTTCGACACAGCCAGCATTCATCCCCAGCAGTCCACCATGACTATGCTGTCACGGTCAGCAGTGACGTTACCCTTACTGAGCACGTCTGGGACATGACACAGGCAAACGTGTGCCACAAGGTTATAGACGGGCTATTGTGTTAACTGGTGGTAAGGGCCGGTGACAACACTGGAAGGAGAAGTGGGCTGACTCGCTACTGGCGGGGTCTTTAGCAGTATTCTATCAACAAAATGTTCAGTTGAAATCTAACGTATGTTTTCAAGACCAGTTAGCAAACGTCGACGTAAAAAGGTCTCTCTCTCTCTCCTCTCTCTCTCTCTCTCTCTCTCTCTCTCTCTCTCTCTCTCATACTAGTATAAGCATCCACGTGTAATAAGATTAATTTCACTGTTAACAAATATTAACACATTATTACAGAATCAGGTAATGTACATCACGTTTGCCATGAACTTCAGAAGAAAGATACTTCAAGAAAATAGTTTGCAGATGATTATAAACCACTGACGTAAACTTGAAGGAGAAAACCTTTTCGTAGGGGTAAAGACATTCTACACTTCCGTGATAAAATCGCAATCAGACTTGGAAAAAAGTACTCGTATTCCATCCTCGATGGGCAGGTGGGGTGTCACGTGACATGACGTCACATGTGCCTGTTGCTGATTGATTCCTCTTTGATTTCACCTCAAAACTTAACAGTGTCCAGATTCCGAAGCAGCAGAAGACATTCCTGATGTTACTTTTGAAATGGATGCTTGACCGTATCAGTACGATCCGATTATACATCTAGCAAGACAATCTTCCAGGGAAGATGAAGAACAATCAGGCGAAACGGAGGCACTGTTTGATGTCAAAATAATTTAAAAAATAGACCATATCATTCAACAAGAAAACTATTATTCAGCATAATGTGATACAGTTCCAGCCACCCATCCTTATATTTGAATGAGCAGACCCTAAGAAAATATGATTTTTTCAAATGTGATTGCAGTTCCCTTTGTGCCAAATTGTTACGTAATTAGGCCTAAGACGGGGAAAGATAGAAAATGTCTTCTGCAAAAAATACACAACACTTAGATAACATACGCGACGCAGATAATATAGTAATTCCCGAAAGCTGTTAAATTATAACTACTAGACAGGACATTGTATGTTTCCCTAGGTTTTTGTCATGGAAATAGTTATAGTACTCGGTCATAAGCATAGAAGGTCATCTTGTCAGCCAATGAAAATACAGAACAACTTTCAAGGCACACGCTATTGACAAATACTAATGTCGACTCTGATGCCCACGTGCGTAATTGGACAAAATGAAAACAATGAAAGCAACAAGTATGTTCATGAGCTGCGTGTGTATCTCATGGGTACCAGTTGAAATGATACAGGTACGAAATACTCAAATTTGATCATTGTTTTGAATAATAATTATGATGAGTCACATTTCGTATAATAGATGGTCAACACTTTTAGGATTCTGGCAGAAGGTTTTTCAGAAATTATCTGCCATAGGTTTTCTATTTGTTACTTCCGGGAGATTGCTAGAGCATCCTACGGTGTTGGCTATGGTCGTATGTGCCCGAACATTCGGGAAATGACTGAATATATATATATGGCTAGTTGCCGTGTTGGGACTCGGACATTACTGGAGTTTACATCATCGTCAACATATCCGTCAATGCCTGAATCAGACCAGTCAGACCATTCACTTTGTTACATTCTGCATAACTGTTTCTCTCTCGCACTGAGACTTTGGTGAGATTGCTATATTATACTTTGTGACCCACTACCTTACATTTTGTCTCACTTGTATTGTATATGAAATCGGCATTGTGAAATTGACTTGTATACCTTGCTCTCGTTGCATAATGATACAAAATTTGAATGTTTTAGACTTGTGTTTGTTCTGTTTTGCTGGTTCACTGGGGATTTCTTATATCGTTTGTCACGAACCGTAACAAAATTAGGGGCTCGTCTGGGATATAATTCATTTGAGACCATTTTGAAACTTATTTCAAAATTCTGCAAATTTGCAACAAGTTAATTGTGGAACCAGCAAAATGGTGTTTAAACGTGAGAAGTTTGTATTGTACCCTGACCCTGAGACAATTAGTAAGTTGAGGAAATCAGATTTATTGCAAATATCTTCACATCTCAAACTTGATGCCAAACCTGCAATGAGGAAATTTCAGATTTTGAAAATTGTGTTGAATCACTATATTGATGAGGGAGTTTTGAAGATGATGTTTTGGAAATGGCGCCTGATTGTTCAGACCTGTTGGAAATGGAAAAATAGAACTGAAAATGTTAGAAATGGAGAAAGAGATGGAAATGAAAAAGTTTTATATGGAAACAGAGAAAGAAACAGAAATGAAAAAGTTTGAGATGGAGAAGGAAATAGAAAAAAGAAAGGGAAAGAGATAGAAAGGAATTAGAATTGAAGAAATTGCAAACTGACAAAGAAAGTGCTCTGAAAAACTTGAAGACCCTTCTCAACCCTCAGATTCTTCCTCATTTGACACTGCAAGGCATGCTAGGCTTGTACCCCCTTTTAATGAGAAAGAAGTAGACAAATATTTTCTACATTTTGAGAAAGTTGCTGAAAATCTCAAGTGCTCTAGGGAGTCATGGACTATGCTATTGCAAACTGTTTTGAGGGGTAAAGCTCAGGATGCTTATTCATCCTTGTCAGCACAACAAAGCTCAGATTATGATGTTGTCAAGAGTACACTTTTGAAAGCTTATGAGTTAGTGCCTGAGGCTTATCATCAGAAATTCAGGAATGCTCACAAAAGGGACAATAGGACTTTTGTAGAGTTTGCTAGAGAAAAGGAAACATTGTTGATAGATGGTGTGGATCTAAGGAGGTCACAATTTTTTATGGTTTGAGACAGTTAGTGTTGATTGAAGATTTCAAGGAGAGTGTTCATGCTGACCTTAAGACTTATTTGGATTAACAAAAGGTTGATGACTTACATAAGGCAGCAATGTTGGCAGATGATTATTGTTTGACTCACAAGAGTTCTTTTAGGTCTCCGGGTAATACAAAGTTTTCTGGCCAAAAGGGCTTTTCCACGGTTAAGACTTCAGGACTTGCAGGTTACAGTGGTGTTAGAACAGGGTCAAATTTTAGTGGCAAGCAGTCACATAGTTTTCAGTCTAAGCCTAAGACTACCAGTGGTTCTGACCCTGTTTGTGCATATTGTAAGAAGCCAGGTCATTTGATGTCTGAATATTACAAACTCCAGTTTATAAATCAGGTTCCCCAAATACTTTTGTGTCCATCGCACCTAAGTCTTTCTTTCCAGGTGATTCTGAGGAGAGTTTTGTTTGTGAGAGTAAGTCTCCAGATTCTGTAGTTCAGAAGTAGATTTTGCCCTTTGTGTGTAAGGGTTCTGTGTCACGTATGGGAGATATTTTTACCCCATGGCCCGTTATTATCTTGAAGGATACTGGAGCTCTTTAATCTCTGATTCTGAAGGATATTTTGCATTTTTCTAATAAGTCTTCAGCTAACTCAGATCGATGTTTTGGTTCAGGGTATAGGTGGCAATTCTTCTGCTCCTCTCCATTGTGTCAATTTGACTTAAGATCTGATTTCAGGTGAGGTGAAAGTTGGTGTTCTTGACTCTCCCAGTACCAGGTGTGGATTTGTTGGTCGGTAATGATCTTATGGGGTCCAAAGTTGGCGCTGATCCAATTGTCATTGTTTCGCCAGAGAGTTCAGTTAGTACAGAATAGTTGGAGGATGAATTTCCGGTATTTTTCCTTCTTGTGCATTGACTCACAAGGCATGTCGAAAGGCATTTTTTCCAAGACTTCTTTGCCGAATGATACCATTTATGATTTGTCAGGTACATTCATGGATCATTCTTTGTGTGAAGTGGAGACAGATGTCTTATCTTCAAAGAGTAGTAGCTCTTCAGGAGGTCTTGATAAGTCAGACAGTTTGTCAGGTGGTGATCACATTCTTTCCAGAAAGCAGCTTATTAGTGCACAGGGTGAGGATGTAGAAGTGCAGAAGGTGGCCAGTAAGGCTGTTTCTTTTGAGGAGGTTAGCAAGGTTCCTGTTTGTTATTACTACAAGGATGGTGTTCTGATAAGGTAATATAGGTCGCTGGATGTTCCTGTGGAGGATGAATGGAAATTGTACCATCAGATTGTGGTACTAAAATTGTTTCGGAAACGTGTACTTTCACTGGCACATGAAGGTCCCATGGCAGGTCATCTAGGTGTAAACGAAACTTGTGAAAAGATTTTGGCACATTTCTCTTGGCACAGTTTGAGACAAGATGTGGCTGAATTTTGTAAGATCTTTCATGCATGCCTAATTGTTGGAAACCTTCTGCTCCCTTGAAACCTATACCAGCTGTTGAGGAACGTTTCAGTAGAGTTATTATTGATTGTGTTGGTCCACTACCTAAGACTAAGTCTGATAATCAGTATGTACTCATAATCATGTGTGCTTCTACCAGATTTCCTGAATCGATTCCGCTTCATAGGATTGTTGCTCCTGTGATTGTCAAGGCTTTGATCAAGTTTTTCACCTTAGTTAGGGCTCAAATTGTATGTCTAAGGTGTAACCATAAGCTATGTACCAGTTACGTATTAAACAAGTTAAGTGTAGTGCTTATCATCCAAAGTCACGGGGAGCTTTAGAGAGGTTTCATCAAACTTTGAAGAATATGATGAAGACTTATTTTTTTGAGAAAGATTGGGATAAGGGTGTGCATTTGTTGTTGTTTGCTGTCAGAGAGTCAGTTCAGGACAGTTTAGGGTTTAGCCACTTTGAACTTCTTTTTGGTCACAGTGTGCTTGGGCCACTAAAACACTTCAAAGAACAATGGCTCAATGACAGACCTGAGATCAATCTCTTAGACTATATGTCTACATTTAGGGACAGACTATAAAAAGCAAGTGAGTTGGCCAGACAAAACCTGACAGTTTCACAAGAGAAAAATGAAGCTAAACTGTGACAGAAAGTCAAAAGAGAGAAATTTTACTTGATGTAAGAAAGTGTTAGTTTTGCTTCCCATTCCTGGTCAGTCACTGAGAGCAAGGTATCAAGGTCCGTATGTTGTTGACAAAAATTAAAGGTTAGCGACACAGACTATGTCGTCCTGACGCCATGCAAAAGAGACTGTGTCATGTAAAAATGATTAAGAAATATCATGAAACCAAACATGTCAATTGTATTGCCACACTCTCCCCAGTTACTGATTGTACTAAAGACAATTGTGAAAATGTTGATATTCATGATTGTGTTAGCAATGTGAAGTTTGGTGATCCTACTGATAATGTTTCACCAAAGTTGAGATATTCTGAGATGTTATCTCACCTTGATGAGACATTATCACATTTATCACATAAACAGAAAGTTCAAATGTCAGAGTTGATTCATGAGTTCTCTCACTTATTTCCTGATGTGCCTGGTCGAACTGATGTTGTTAGCCATGATATAGATGTAGGTGATGCTGTGCCTGTGAAACAACACCCATTTCGGAATCCAGTGAAACGTGAAATTCTGTGGAAAGAAGTGAAATACATGCTAGACAATGACAATATTGAACCTAGTGACAGTCCGTGCAGTTCACCATGTGTTCTTGTGCCGAAGAATGGAGGAGGTTGGTGCTGTCAATGCACTCTCACAAAGTGATTCGTATCCTATTCCGAGAGTGGACGATTGCATTGATCGCATTGGTCAAGCTAAATATATAAGTAAGTTTGACTCACTGAAGGGCTTCTGACAGATTCCACTTACAGACCGTGCAAAGAAAATATCGCCTACGGTACACCAGATGGACTGTATCAATACAAGGTGATGCCGTTTGGTCTAAAGAACGCGCCAGAGATGTTCCAGGAAATCGTCAACAATGTCACATCGGGCCTTGATCGTGTCAAGGCTTACATGGATAATGTCATCGAATACGACATGGAGTGGGATGACCATCTTAAAAGGACTCGTGCTTTCCTCGAATGACTGTCTGAAGCAAAGTTAACTGTGAATCTCGCCAAGTGTGAATTTGGGAAGGCACAAGTTGAATTTTTAAGGCATGTTGTAGGGTACTGCCAGGTAAAACTAGTTTATGCTAAAGTTGAAGCAACTGTACATTTTCCAGTACCTCAGTCTAAGAGAGAACTCATGAGATTCTTGGCTGGCTATTACAGAAAGTTTTGTCAAAACTTCTCAGATGTTGTATCTCCACTTACCAACCTTAAAAAAGGGTACAATTTCAGTGGGATAGCAGTTGTCAGACTGCATTTGAAAAAGTCAAAGCCATACTCATGAATTGTCCAGTATTGCAGGCACCAAATTTTGAGAAAGCATTTAAATTGCAAATTGATGCAAGTGATATTGGTGCAGGTGCTGTCCTGATTCAAGAAGATGATTCAGGAATTGAACATCCTGTTTGTTAATTTTCAAAGAAATTTGACAAGCTCCAAATGCGTTATTCTACCATTGAGAAAGAGACATTAGGTCTTTTGTCATCTTTACGGCATTTTGAAGTGTACCTTTGTACCACCACTTTGCCAATTGAAGGTTTTACTGATCACAACCCCTTGACCTTTCTTCACAAAATGAAGAACAAGAACCAGAGACTTATGATGTGGAGTTTGACCTTGCAAGGGTTCAATCTTGTGATCGAACACATTAAAGGCAAAGACTATGTTTGTGCTGATGCACTTTCCATTGTATAAATGTATGATGACTTGATTATGCTGTATGTATGTATCTGCATTTTGTCATAGTAATTCTGCAAGAAGTTTCTCATATTACTGATATTATTACATGCCATGTTATTATGTTATTATTGCTATGATAACATTATTCTATGAAACTTTCTTTTCCTCAAGGGGGAGAGTGTTACGAGTGTGCTTTTCCTGTATATTTTTATTTTCAATTAAGTAATAATTATTATTTGGTCACAACGTTTAGTGTTTTGAATAATAATTATGATGAGTCACATTTCGTATAATAGATGGTCAACACTTTTAGGATTCTGGCAGCAGGTTTTCCGGCTATGTTGCCGTGTTGGGACTCGGACATACATTCACATTACTGGAGTTTACATCATCGTCAACATATCCGTCAAGCCTGAAACTGCTGTCAGACCATTCACTTTGTTACATTCTGCATAACTGATTCTCTCTCGCACTAAGACTTTTGGTGAGTTTGCTATGTTATATTTTGTGACCCATTGCCTTATATCTTGTCTCATTTGTATTCTATTTGAAATCGGCATTGTGAAATTGACGTGTGACTTTGTATACCTTGCTCTCGTTGCACAATGATACAAAAATTGAATGTTTTAGACTTGTCTTTGTTCTGTTTTGCTGGTTCACTGGGGATTTCTTACATCGTTTGTCACAGCGAATTCCTAACCGTAACACCATGTCTCTGGTGTCTATACATGTATTTCACACAGCAAATGATTGCATTTGTCTAATTCTCCTTAAAACAGTATTTCTGGCCTGTGACCTCGCAAGATCGCTTGAATGAATTTTTCCACTAACTCTTTCTCAACATCAGCTTCTATATATATTATAGTATTTTACTTGTTCTTGTGTGTTGATTCCCAAGTTAACAGTCAATGAGGTGAAAATAACGAAGAAATAGCCTGTAACGATCACTTGTATTTTGGAATTAACTAACTTTAGCAATTAACACAAATCGCTACAGTTGTAATATTGTAGCTAGGAAATACAGTTCGTTCTACCACCACGTATTTAAGGATTGACTGTGTATTTCTTTCGTTGCATTGAAGTATGAAACTAAAAACCAATGTGCAAACTGTATGAATCCGCGTAGCCAATCAGCATAGAGCACCCCCAAACAGCTGTCAATCAACCAAGCTAACATCGGTCGGCGAATCAGAGTGGAAAAACTCAACGTGATCGTCGGTATCGGCAAAGTTTCAAGTTCAAACGTTTGAATTACCTGCGAACTGAAAGAGACAGTTTGAAAAGTGAGAAATGGAAATGAAACCCGATGATATGAAGTTAGTGGAACTGACATTGTATTGTATTTGTATTTGCGCAAGTAGAAAGAGGCTGTGATGTGACTGGGACTGCGATGCCATGAACTGATGTTCCAACGTGCGCATGCTCTTGTCGAGGCGTTGCAACGTTATTAACGTTCACGGATAATTTTGAGTTGTTCGTTTATGTTAACCACAATGTATCACTTCAGTGTTTACCCAAAGTTCATTAAGGTACCCGGGTGCAAGGGAATTCCCTCGCTGTGTAAAGGTATTCCACGACATTCCTCTGGTCCGAAAGTAGTCCGGTTCGGGGGGCGTGGCTTATTTTTTTCAGATTCATTGGGAAATGAAATCAAAAGAAATGTTCCCAGTTAACCAATCAGATTGCCAGAATTTTAATGAACACAATAAAAATTTAATTATAGTGTAATAAAGCACACTTTCGCCCTTTACTATTATATCGTTAAAGCATCGCAAGCGTCCGTGTGCTTTAACGATATAATAGTTCAGGGCGAAAGTGTGCTTTATTACACTATACATGGTGGTAGAACGAACTGTATTTCTCTTCTAAGATGCCGTATTTAATATTTTCCAAGCCTAATTTCGATTAATCTACGGCAGAAAACAATCGACGGTGTCTGTGACCTAAATTAAGAATCCTCGCACAGGGCTAAATGACGCACTGTTCTTTTGACTTGTAAGACCCCTACGTTACGACAAACGTTCCTAGAAAAACAAATGATGAACAGTGTGGTGAAGGTTTATGTTCGGGTTAAATATCTTCTGTAGATCACTTTAATTACATATGTGATTCTCTTAAACCAAACAAGGCAAAATGACCGTCTCATTTCTACTACCAATGAAAGTTTAGATTAGTACATTCAGCTGAAGCTGACTAGTCATGCGACATTCCACGATTGCATTGTGGGAATGTAAACATTGCAAACATGACCGTGTCTCTGTAATGTTTTGAGTCGAACTATGGGGCATTTTATCCTTCGGAAAACATAAACGTAATGTTTCCACCGGTGATGCTAGCTGTTTTAGGCAACTGCAAACCAAGAAACGGGATGCGACGAAGCAGTTTACTGTGGTAGGCTGTACGAGGCGATGGCAACTGACATCTATCGTGACGTCGGTTACATTGTGACATAATGCAGAAACGTTCGATGACGAGGGGTCAGACTGGAATGGCGCAGCGACGTCAACACATTGTGACGTAATGCAAAAAGTGCATATTATCGTTTCTTAGCTGTGTGAGAGCTAAGTTATGACCTGAAGAGCTTGCCGCATGTGCGGCAGAGGTCACACTGAAACACGCGACAATAACCTATATTTCTCGTGTGAATGTCAAATGCGACACTACAAACAACTATGGTTACACGACATTCAAATTATTTGCTTCATAAGAGAATGGTATTTATAGATGAAGTTTTTAAAACTAAAATAGTATGTCTTTATTTCAAAGGTTTAGGCGGCATGACGTTAACTGAGACGTCACAGACTGCACGTTTGATGACGTCGACGTACAATCATTCACAATTCATCTGGCTCACTGATTACACCTGTCATGTGTTCTCCGCGCTTTTTAAGTATATAATTGTAGAATGTGATTGATATAATAACAATGCCATACAAGCATACCGAACCATCCAGATTTCCGTTTGCCAGAGCACACTGTGCGACAGTGCACGTGCTGCACGACGGAATATAAGGATCGTAGTGTTGCAAAATACAAGTGATTAGATGTATCAAACAATACTGATCAATATTTATATATCAGTTGAATGAGCTGGTCTCAAATTTCTGGACTGGTTACTGTACTGAACAATAGGACGGAACCCAGTCTGTTTATGTTTCCTCTTTGTTTTCAATGTGCTTGACAACAAGCGACTGGTATTGAAGGACATATGTGACTCGTCCACTGGTTCAGCTTCAAAGTTTATTTTCTGAAACCATAAACATATCCAACTATTGCATGTACACTGATGGTAAAAAGAGTTAAACAACGAAATATGAGCATAATGATTTCTTCGAAGGTAATTTTGTACCCAGTGCCGTTACACATGTACAGAAACACGAAAAACTTCACTCAAACACACTCAACAGAATGAGACCTGAAATCATACCGCACGAGGATAGTGAAATCCACGAAGATACTTGCGATTTGCACACGTTTGATGACTGATCGTGTAACGCCATTGCACTGCAAACATGGCACGGATACTTCACGATGGCAGATGATAGGCATGAGGGGAGCAGGCATGTCCATAAGAGAGATTTCAGAGCATTTAACGTTGAACTTAGTAAGTCAGTAGTAAGCAGAATGACAGGTGGTGTGGACGACAGACCAGTGCAAGTGGCGATCGTCGTTTGAATCCTTCCATTCAGCTAACCAGCTATGCCAAGTATGGACACAAGCAACAGTGAATAAACGTCATGTGCCAGCTGGATTAAAGACTCGAAGACCACTCAAACACTCACGTCTGACACACAGGCATATGCAAGACCGATTACTCTGGGCTAGACACGCCCAAACTGGAATATTCGAAACTGGCAGAGGGGTAATGTGGAGTCACGCTACAACTTGCACGTCACTGACATGTTTAGAATGAGACGTGTAGACAAGTAACCAGTGTGATCAACCTCTGACCAACTTGGAAGATCTTGGATATGCTGTACTGAAACTGTACTTGGATATGCTGTACTCAGAAACCACAACAACCATGAACAAAACACCTTTCTTGACAACCAATACCTCCAGAATAACGTTTGATGACTTGGCGGTTAAAAGTACAAACTGTGAACTCTATGGACTATAAAATCACAACGCAACTCCATACAAAAAGTACAGTTTGACTTTTCCACGATAATTGAAGAATTACTGACGAAATAATGCCTCCACTCTGAATGAAGACCTACAATAACTATACATAGGCGGATCCAGAGAGGTACAACAGGGTTGCGCATCCTACCTTCTGTCCTGAAATTTTGTTATGTGACCATTGGAACCCGGGTGAAAAATGAAGTGTGCATGACCCTCTCAAAAAGCTGTATCCGCCCCTGCTATATCCAAGTATTAACAGCTAAATCGGTGAAACTGCTGCTGAGGGTGTCATGGTTCGTTTTCTAACGATCAATTGCCACGATCTTGTTTCGAAACTTAGGAAACACGCGCATATTTACTCGCAACTGCAATAAATATTTATGGTTTCTACTTAAATTTTCTACGTAAATTTTTAGACCCGTCTGCCAAATGGCAACACCTTGCAAAATAATGAAAATGCGTTGAAAACGTACCTTTACCCATGTGTCATGCGTTCTTTCACTGTCCACAATTTGTGTGGCCAGCGACAGCACCTTCATTAGCCTTGTCGGAGAACGTTCGTGTTGTGTTCTACTTCATACGTAACCGTGTACACTGGAAACTTTATTTACCTACACTATATAGATTACATGTATCTTGATCAAAAGATCGCAAATGTAGAGACAAGCACATCTGAACTTCACATTAACCTTCGTGGAAATTTTGCAAATTAAGAATCCCATTGCTGTGAGGACTACAAGACGTTATAGAAAGATGAGAATTCAAACACGAGTGTCTGCCGAGACCGAAGGTAAACAAGTGACAGTAGTGATATCAAAAAGGTAAATGGACACTGATTCCCAGGCAAGCTGGTGATAAATACTTTGGTTCAGGAAACCAGTGATACATAGTCTGGACCGGAAAACACAGTGATACACAGTTTGGATCAGAAAACCCAGCGGTACACAGTTTGGACCAGGAAACCCAGTGATTCATAACCGGGACTGAAATCCCAGTGATACATAGTGATACATAGTTTGGACCAAAAATCCCAGTGAGACATAGTCTCTACCAGAAAACCGACTGGTACATACAAGCAGTCTGGACTAAACAACACCCTGGTGTATAGACTTGACAAGAAAGAACAATAAATACATTTTACGTGAGAAGTGTAAAGAAGGAAACCCGTGAAGATCAGGGTTAAAATGGCCTTTCAGTCCAGGCTTGTTGTAAGATCATGCTGTTGATCACTGGATTGTCTGGTCCAGATTAGCACATTTACATACCGCTGAAATACAGGTGAAATATCGCTGTGTGTGGCGTAAAGGAACAGACAAATACACAATATTAATTGAAAGGGAAGCCACAACTTCCAAACAAACAAAACTGATTGTAACAAATACGTATTTTGCCAAACGTATGCTGGACCAACATGAGAGTCGGCAAAAGGACGAACACAAACACTACAGCCTTTCAGGTACTCCAGCTCGGTGAGACATTAACAGACATACACAGCTATTGCTCTGTGAAGAGAGCGTAACACCTGTTGCATTGAGTCACGATTACCCATGGAAAGGCGCTAACACGTGTCGCGTTAGGTCTATTGTTACATTAAATGACTATTGCTCATCGAATTGAAACTAACACGCATGTTTATTACACTGAGTTTCTAATGTTGAATTACACTTGTCTGTTTCACTGTTACCTGACACAAAGATTGGTAAGGTGTGTGTGTTTGGTGAGAGGGAGGGAGAGAGGGGTGAAAGGTATGAAGGTGGTGGAGACAAAACATTTATTTCTATGATTAATGTCGCTTCATACACGCGCTTAGTGTTTTGAGCGTGAAGTTCGAGCAACCATGCCAGTGGTTCGACGAGTGCTTTTTGAACGTCAAACTAACGCATGAGCCTTCTAAACCAAAATTGGTTCACAGACATAACTACCACTATATATGTATATTACCCATAGACACACGTAACCACCTTCATTAGCAAGAATAATGGTTGTACGTAGGAAATGGCAATAGACGGGGCTTCATTATTGATCCCTATGGTGATTGTAACTGACTGGCAAATCGATATAAAGACTTGGCGATTTTCATTTAGACAGACCAAGTGGAGTGGTAAACCTACTGACTGCTTATACGTTCCTGCTGGTGATGAAACACTTACATGAGTGCTAACTCTCATCCACAATAATGGAGGAGGTGGGGACAAATGCCGTCGCTGAGATGCTATTCTTACACTTAATTAGCAAAAGTTATTATCAGTTTGGTTTGGATGATTCCAACCTGGCCAACATCGATCAGTCATGCATAAACAGTCCAATAACCCCAAAAGTACATTTGTTACAGCTAAGGTAATGAGTCAGTTTGAAATGTACGTTACTGTCTCTGGTAACAAAACCTTACTTTGCAGTTAAACGTTATATAATAGTTAACACTAATTGTATTTGTCATTATTTGGGGCCTAGAATATGTCTCTGCACAACATATCTCAATACATAGAAAATAGTGTATGCTTAGAAATACGAGTGACATGTCATTTACCCCCACCAAATTATAAATCTGTGCTCTTTTTAACATGATAGTTCAAGTTACCTTTAGAACATGACGCATGTCAGTTGGAAAAAGAAAGAAAAACATATTGAAAGCCCGTGGGTGGTTAATGGTACGTTATCGCTTGACCTGCCAGATTATCTTGGTTACTGAAATGTTCGACAGACTTACAACTCGGCAACAGAAACATTACCATATCATCAATATCAGCCACAAGGAACATTTCACCCCAGTAACGGAAATGTCTGCTGCTTGAATGACAGTAAGTAAATTTGAGAATAGTTTACTTTTCTGCCTTTAAACAATGCAATTATAATTTATGTAGTTGATGTCGATATATGAAGTTAATTTTAGTTTGTATAAAATAGCCCCTAAACCTGCGTTTTAATTATTTATATGATTGTTTCCAGTTTTCAGTATCTGGAATCTGTTCGGTTACCTAAGGAGAAGACAAAGTGTCTGAATACATGATGTTGGCTTAACGGTTCGTTATTTATGTAGTGTTTTATATCTAATGGTTGGAAAACTATTTAACCATGATTCTTACTTAAACTGACGACACGTGTTTATCAATGAACTTTCAGAGGATCTGAAAGTATTTGTCACTTCATGGCATATTGCTTCATGTATATTCTGTGTTCCCAGAGTTTGCTTTCACCCAGTTTGGTCACTGTTTACAAGGCCATTTTGGTTTGTCATGCACTGTACTTGCTAGGAATCATGCTAGTTAGCATATCTATCTAGAACACAGTTACAATATTAAACACAGTACTTCCCCTTTCTCTTTCGCCTTTTCATACAAAAACATGTCTATGACAACAATGACAGTGGACCTTTAAATATGATGAACCCAGTTTCAGTACAATTCATACACACCAGGGCCACATAATATGTAATTAGATAAATAATTTTGATTGTAGCATGCAAACCTATTTAAATTGAAAAGGAGGGCAAGTCCGACCAGAAATTCAGACTGGGGAAATCTAGACCTTCTTTATTAAGAGCCCTGGCACTGCAGGTAGGGTTAGATTGTAGGGAACATGATGTGGTTCAGGGACTGTGAGACTGGCTACACTACAGGGAGGGTTAGACTGTAGGGAACATGATGTGGTTCAGGGACTGTGAGACTGGCTACACTACAGGTAGGGTTAGACTGTAGGGAACATGATGTGGTTCAGGGACTGGGAGACTGGCTACACTACAGGGAGGGTTAGACTGTAGGGAACATGATGTGGTTCAGGGACTGTGAGACTGGCTACACTACAGGTAGGGTTAGACTGTAGGGAACATGATATGGTTCAGGGACTGTGAGACTGGCTACACTACAGGTAGGGTTAGACTGTAGGGAACATGATGTGGTTCAGGGACTGTGAAACTGGCTACACTACAGGTAGGGTTAGACTGTAGGGAACATGATGTGGTTCAGGGACTGTGAGACTGGCTACACTACAGGGAGGGTTAGACTGTAGGGAACATGATATGGTTCAGGGACTGTGAGACTGGCTAGTTAGCAGCGTGAATGTATACAGAAAACATGTATCCACATATACACATTTTAAATGATGTTTGTTTATGTAGAACATTGCATTTACCATTGTTTTAAAAGAGCGTCTTTATCGTGATACTATATTTTTCTGGACGGAGGTGTGACTGTCCACCTCCAAACAAAATTCATTTTTGTCAACAATATTCATTGATATGGAATATTTATGAATGAATTCTGAAAACAATGTAAGATCCTGTCTTGAATACTCAGTTGAACTTGCAACCATAATTTCTTCTTTCGTTCAAATGTTTGAATCACTGGACTTCACTAAGGCTGTGCGTGAAGCAATCATACCGTCTTCCTTCCGGATCACATAATTCCTGATGTGTCCAAAAGCAGGTAATGAAGTTTGCTTATTACGGTAAGAAGTTTCGTGTTCTGGCGTCCAGGCTTATATGATTAGATGCGGACTCCTTATAAATACAGAGGCAAATCTGCATTGTGTGAAGTACATACCCCAAGCCTGTTAGAAGATAACGGTATGTGGTCACTGAATAACTTTAGTATTCCATGAGTCTACCTTATAAGAATGACCGCCTCAGTCTTCCCATTAAGCGGGAGGTCAGGTCTTGGGACATATCAACATCAAACGACGTAAAGAGATGTTCCTTGAAGTTACCCTGCCTGGCGGTCGGAAAAGGTAAATCAGTCTGAATTAAATACTGCCTGTGGGGTATTTATGCTAAACAGAAATTCACATTCGTATGCCTCTGTCAGAGTTTTGCGAGTTTGCCAAAGTTTGGGACAAAAATTGTGCCGAGAAATGCCCCAGTATAGAAATGTTAGATCTTTGATATTCGCATAGAACGTCATACCATGGACGAAACCGGTGGAAACGAAGATTGTGACGCAGATGACAAAATGAGAAGACACTTGTAACATAGTCAAAATAGCAGACGACGTAGTAGAGATGAGGAGAGATGAAGTTGACGATCGATTCCTAAAAGGCTTTAATATAACGCCCTCAACAACTGATCGTTCACACAGAGTCTCGGTCGCTACTCGTCTCTCGGTCAAGTGCTTATAGACACTGTCCGGAGCCAGCAACGCGATCCTTAAATGAAAATAACGATCCAGTAAATCCTTAACCATGTGCCAGTTCGCATGCCCGCGACACAGATGTAGCTGGGCTTCTTCTAAGCTTATTTAACAGAAGGTCCATTGAAACTATACCTTGACCCATTTCGGCGACCACATGTCCCTGCTCTAACTCTACATCTCTCTCCTGTCTGTTCTTTCTCTGTCTGTCTGCCTCACTCTCTCTCTCTCTGTGTCTGTCTGTCTGTCTGTCTGTCTCTCTGTGCATAGTTCTCCACCAGACAACCGTCACATCTACACACACTACTCCACCGGACAACCACTATATCTACACACACCATTCCACTGGACAACCACCACATCTACACACACTACTCCATCAGACAACCACCAAAATCTACACACCCACTCCACGGACAACCGCCACATCTACACACACTACTCCATCGGACAACCACCACATTTCCACACATCAATCCATTCACCACCACCATCTCCACCTCCACCTGAAAAACACTACACCGTTACAACCTTTGAACTGGCATTGCTGTATTTATCATGTCCACCACCGAATCGACCTGACCACAGCACCATCTTACGGTGACCTTGAAGTGATAGTGTACTGTCTAACCTTTTATCTGAAATTACTCTTATGAAGAAGCGACGAAACAAAACACAGAATGACAGTTAAAAGACGTCAATATTTCTTGGGTCATCAAAGTGTCTATAGAAATAGTTCTTTGATCACTCATGGGATTAATCAGCTCCGATCAAGCTTCATTGAGTGCATGCCATTCCCCTATTGCTTTGACAGTTTCGTAATGAGGAGAACTGGACTACATTCACACAGTATGTAAGAAAAAACAACAACATTTAGCTACACAATATGGAAACATCTTGCTGCGGATGACCCCTAAATAATCAGACTTAAAACTACAACGTATTGCACAGTTTAGTTCAGATGACAGTCATCTGAACAGGAGTGACCGACTGAATATTTTACACGAGAAAACATATGCTGTAAATCATGCACGAAACCTTTTTTTCATCTGATACATATAATTGAAGGTCCAGTTTGTATAGTTCTGCCACGTTTACGAATCTCAGTGTTCTTAAATCACCTGAAACTCTGAAGGCCAGCAATCACTATTTTATAAAAATTATATTAAACAATGTTATTAAAGTGATCTAAGTGATCTCTATATAAACCTATGTCTATGTCAAACATGTACTCTTAATAAAGTAGGGGATCTTCATTTTTTAAATTTACGATTAAAAATATTTAGGAGACTTATCGGAGTCAATCAATGTTGATATCAATGATATTATTGAATGTTTTGAGAGTGCATCGCCATTTGCACTTCCTTATAACCATAGTTATTTGGAATGTTGTCGCTCATTTGTGTATGGCATGTAGTTTGCATGTATACGATTTTCATTTTAAAACAAACGACTAGAAACAAACACTAACAAGTGTGTTATGCAAGATGAGCGTCAAAATTAATGTTCTAAGAGATTTCTCGACTGTCTTGAAAAAACGTCAAAATCAAGAATGCGATTCCATGCACATGTATGGGGCAACTGCGTTGTGTACGTGCATTTCATGCGTAGTGTTTAAGAGTGGTAAAAGAGGGAAATGGTGGTGTCATAAGATATCTGTCCTTGAAACGTTTCATAACGTTGACACTATCTATCCAAGCTGAAAGTTCACTATCTCCTACTTTTCTAAAGAGTATATTTGTGATAGGTGAAAATAACTCGGATACGTGTACATCATAAATTCTCCCATGGGACGGACAGATAAACAGACAGACACAAGGACAGAAACTTTAATGTCTCCCCCACAGGCGCATAATCACTGAAATAGCATTGTTTTTCACCGAAAATTGCGTTCAGTTGTTTCTCGAGCTTGAGACTTGAATCATGTCCAGTTAGCCTATTGTTGTGTTACAATTCAATCCAGTAATACTGGCTATTGTAAGCGTGGAGGTCAGACACGACATATTGATGTGAAAGCGTCCTCAACAAGGCTCACACACATGACGTGAACATGACCCCTATGGATCCGAAAATACTAAAAATAAAAACAAAGGTATTGTTAGAAAGAGCCACCATGGCACCATGAAAACATCTATGTCAAAGGAGCACTGGCATTACTTTAGATATGTGATCATGGCGTCATGTGAAAACTGGCGTTATAGCAGGCCCGATGTCGCTTGGGACAGTCTTGTGACGATAACATTATGTACAAATTCACGTTAAGTTGCATCGACACTGCGTCTAACACCCAACAGACATTTGCACATTTATTTAAGCATACACTGTAACATCTGTAACATTTAAAATTACCCTGACCATAAAATCAAGAGAGAGAGAGAGAGAGAGAGAGAGAGAGAGAGAGAGAGAAGTAGAGAGAGAGAGAGAGGGGGGGGATGCGACCAAACACAACAGCATATAAGGAATGTGCAACAGTAACAGACTCAACATGTACACCTCTACAGGTACAGAAGTTCCTGCATTGCGTCCGATTTCACCCTAGACAGTGTGGGATGACAGCGACATGTCGCACCGTGGAGTATTCAGCATCGTCGCCAATAGTCAAGGGCGCTACGTATGGCCACAGCGATGTAACAGTGTTGGCTTCAGTGGCGAGTTCGTCTCGAAGACATTGTGTCTACAGACGTTGTACGGAAAGTGGAACATTAAACTGCATAAGGAAGGAGACGGATTTGGTGGCAGGAATGTGGGGGATGAATTATCCCGTACCTATAGATCTGATCCAGGTCACTTTAACGCCACAGCTTTACACAGATGAAAATCTTCGGACATTCCCCCTTCCGATTACATGTATGCAACAAGAAAACACCAAACATGATTTCAAATGGCCTTCACCTTGACATTCAATTGCTTCATGTTAATTACGGCTTGAGATCTGTGTTATATAAGCAGTCTTATTAATCATTCTACCCCCCCATATTTGAATTTTCTTCGACATTCAGTTCAAGGACAGTACAGAACAGTGCAGAATTGTCTCTTCTTTTGAGCTGAATCTTTCAACATGTAATGGTCCCTCTGAGAAATTTACTATTCACGATATGACATTGTAATTTTGAATAATAAATATTTCCAACTTATTTTCAGTTACCGACGCACTGGACCAGATTAATTGTAAGGACATGGCTTGAAAGGAAAAAGGCTGAGATCGATGACAAGCGTGCAAATTGTGCCGTGACCAGTACCTCTAAACCATATGGCACTTTGGGGTAAATGAATCATTTAATCGAAACAGGTAATACGTGATTGCGTGAGAACTGTGCAAACATTTTTTTCTTAAGAAAAAAGGTTTTGTTACCTACGTACTATGGTAGGAATAGCATATATTTCTACATATAACTCTGTTGGTAACAGCAAGCATTTTCCGCAGATAACGTAAATGGACACTTATGTTTAATATTTGTAAAACCCTTTCATATTGGTTAAACCCTTGAGGATCATCCTTGGAATTGAGCTTCAGTGATCCATGCTTTTCGCAAGAGGCGGCTAACGGTGATCGGGTGGTCAGACTGATTTGGTTGACGAATGTGATAGTATCTCAATCGCGTAGATCGATATCCCTGATGCTGACCACTGGATTCTCTGGTCCAGAATCCATTACTTACAGACCACCGTTATACAGCCGGAGCACCACAATTCAATTGTTACAAGAGTATTTGCTGTGATTCGTATTGTTGCTGATTAGGTGATAGTTACTGTTGGGTCAAATGTTTAGAGTTTTGAGTGATAGTTACTATGGGTCACATTTCGTATCATCGTTAATAGTGGTTTAGCGGCACGCCTTTTTGAGTTTGCCTGCCTTGGGTGTGTTTTGAATGTTGGTAAACGAGGCCGATCACGAAAATTCCACACTGGAATGCTCAAGAATCAGTGACTGCGCCTATGTAAGGTTGATTGTTACTACACGGAGTAACACAGGAGTTGTATCACCATTCTACCTCTTTGTCTGATTATTAACATCGACCTACATCCATGACTGACCGCTCGCCGTGAAATATTTAGTTGAACAGGTTTCTCACTGAAAAACAAGACTTTGGTGAGTTGATACTATATTTGCGACCCATTACTTTAGATTTGACTGAGTTGCATTGTACTAGAAACATCTCTTGTGAATCGTTGTGTCTTGCTCTTGTCTGCTCAATACATAATGTTGAATATTTTAGACTTGTCAGTGTTATATTTTGCTGGTTCATAGGGGATTTATTTCTCACGGCAAATTATTCACCGTAACACAATGAACCAATCATATTTGGTAAGCACACACTTTACGTCATTTAACGTGTTGTCTTTGTGAGTGAAAACTGACGACACTGAACAAGGAAACAAAATAATCATTGTGAGAGAACTTAATTAAATACGTCGACCCTAAATGGAGGGCATTTAGAAGTGGAATGCAAAAGAAAAGCAATATTTATGGATGTCAGTTTCATTATTGTGAACAGGACGACGTTACGGAGTGAATACATGTTCCTTCACCATAGGTCGACCATCGGATATTTATGATGAATGATTCGTGTAATAGCATGTAAAAATGTACTAAATGTACTCATAATTCACATTTGCGCATATCGAAGCCTTCATTTTCCTGGTTGGTGTTTGTATGTCGTCAAAACCCTAATATCAACCGACAACATTTAAGTCTTAAAGACGATGACAAGAAATTCTATGCCGAAAATGTTACATTAGATTATAAGCAGGTGTCACATAAATGTTCTGGCCACTGAACTTTATATATATGACTGTCGCCACACTGAGCTATTTGACCTTGATCCACTCAGGACAGATCAGACATGAGAACCTAAATACGAACAATGGTCGTAGTAGTTTGTCCTTGACACACACAGAGACTTATATTGTTTTTTAAAATAATTGTTTTTATTTTACTGCGTGTATATACATTTGCAAGTGTATATCATCTTGTATAATTTATATATTTAAGACGATAAGATGACCAGAATTTAGTAAATTGGTTAAGCTGTTTGCTGTGTATTTCGCAAAGTAACTAAAGCTTGTGAGTTCCTCCTGAACCATTGCAATTATTTTTAGTTTTTCTTATGATTATTTCTTGAAAATAATTGTTTGCTCACAATTATAAAAAGATTTGTTACACACTTATTTGAAGATTGCATGCCGTCCTAATCGTTTCACATCTCTACAATACGATGGCTGTAGAAGATCTATGGTACCACACACGTGTGATAGCTGATCCAGAATGATCCAGAATGATCCAGAATGTAGGACGAAATGGCAGTGTGCGGTGAACTTGTTTGCATTTGCGTGTTTCACCACAGGGCCATGAAGTGATTTACATGTTGAAACGCTGACATAAGCCAAGTTATCTATTTAGAACAAACTAAATTGACAAATTCAGCAAATCAATAAATCACAATCAATAAATCATCAGTAACTGTAGTGAAATATTCAGTGAAATATGTGGTAAAAGGCAATCCAAAACATGAAACAAGACTGAGACATTAAGTCACAAAGTCCGAATTTTTTCCTAGAATGTTCAAAACACCGTCCCTGTTGGTTGAGCCTGTTTTCTTCCAGTAATCCAGAAAAATACTGCAATTTCAAATGTATGTGAACCCGTGTAGTTTTTATAAATACTTATCGACGGCAATTAGATACGATTCATATCAGGAAAGAAAAGGTCTGGAATCGCCAACTAGCCGCTCTATGAAGATCCGGTTTAGAATTTTTACAACCCATGCTTCTCTTTAGACTAACGGGATCTGGTGGTCAGATTCGTGACTTGTTTGACACATGTCATCGTATCCCAGTTGTGTAGATCAATGCCCATGTTGCTGATCACTGGATTTTCTGGTTCAGGTTTGGTTATTTACAGACCCTAGCATAAAACCTTGTGCTGTTGCCAACCGAAGTTGAAATCTTGTTGGGACAGCACTTAATCCGCTTTACAACCTCTGTTATGTCTTACACAATACTCTAGCTATCTCACAAGCCTCGTTTTCTTTTTGTATCGATAGAAGTTTCTGTTCCAGAACGTTATCGGGGTCACAGTTATTAAATCAGACCACATAAAACGCGAAAAGCTTTTCAGGACACATTTATAACCGACATAGTTAGTATCTGCCCTCTTATATCTCCATCTGGTGTGAAATAAACGGTTTGATTTACTGTTGTATATTGTAAGTAAACCTTTTAGTGTCTACGTTGTATCTAACAGGTGATACCGGCTGAACTGATATCAGTGCTATATGATGTCACCAGCACAAAATATAAAACACTCTCTAAACTTAATTACGCGATAGGAACGCCAGGTGTGGTATGATGACGTCAGACTGCCTATGTAGGTTAAAAAATAACACTTGTCAAAACAGATTCCAAGATACTTTCGTGTAAATACTCCAAATGAGACAAATTTGTTTGGTGGATATGTAAATGATGTATTTAGAAACTGTTTAAGCAGTTGTATAGCAGGCGGATATTGCTGAAAGTGATCTCACTCACACCATAAACTAAAACATCCAGCGTATTGGGATACATCCATTTAACTTTAGCCTTGCGCAATGTGCGTCTTAAATCTCCGATTTGAGATTTTGTCCCTTTCAATCCGATGTGCAAACATCAATCCATCCATCCGCGGAATATTCAGTTACCCCTACACAATGGCAACTGATTTAATTAGAATTCCAAAGTATAAATGATGTAACCAAAGTGGAAGTGTTCTGGGCTGAAAACTGTGTTGGCGACACTGAGCTCAAGGTTAGACTACCAGGTTGTTGTGCGCTTCTGAGACAGCATTCCGTCGGTAATAAAGATCAGTTAAACATCTGAACCAAAGAACTGGAAATACATTTGATGGATATCGACATATGTCCGACAATGATTCACACTGAAACTTGAAATTACAGAATTGCAAATTCAGTGAATCATGGTGCTGCATGCCGTCTCACTATTCAAGGATTAATTAAAAGGTGAAGCAAAGGGCCTACAAGGTTGATGTAGGGAGTTAAGTAAATTTCCGCTTCCGATGAAATGCAAGAAGTGTTTTAAAAGAAGCCAGAAATTCGTTCACTTTAAAGTTTTATGTTTTTACAAGACGGCTGCAGAGAGTACCGAATACCCGTTTCGAATACCCGTCCAACGAAAAGCAAAGTGCATGTTCTAACAAGTTCATGTTTGATGTTTCTTAATGTGTGTGTGTGTGTGTGTGTGTGAGAGAGAGAGAGAGAGAGAGAGAGAGAGAGAGTGTGTGTGTGCGTGCGTGCGTGCGTGAGTATGTAAACTGAGGAGTAAATGAGTGGGACAATTATGAACAATGTCTAGGTGAGTTTTTTGCTGCGTTACACTCAGTCCACCAAATCATCCATATTAAAAAAATCCGCCTCTTACAAGTTGAAAATCTGGAACCACGTACAACTATACCATGTTGTTACATCACGTTCATAGTACTTTGTGACATTGCTATTGTGAGATTATTAGACTTCGTCAACGACAACTGGGATCGGGGCAACCATGACTGCACTAAATGGAACCACAACATAGGCGGAACCAGGAATTCTCAAGAAGGGTGGGGAGAACTAGTGGAACCACCCAGGCAGCCTGCACCAGTGCACATTAGCTTTCAATGTGGACCTCAGTCATATTCAAAGTGTGTGTGTGTGTGTGTGTGTGCACGCGCGCGTGCGTGTGGTGTGTTAGACCCCCCTTGAGCACTCCCCCTCCGCCCTCGGATCATCCAACTTACAACGACACTGTATGCTGCAGCTGCCCATCCCAGCCAGAAGAAAGAAAATACCACAGAGATGAGCGCCATCTCCGAGAAATCCACAAAACACCTCCCTCTCCAGTATGCTGATGGAGAATCAATAATACGATCAATAAAAATAATAAATTTGGGGCCTTAAACAGGTTTTATTCCGTTTATATCACTAGTCCAACAAACTAACCCAAGTCCAGTCAAGACTACCAATGACACAGCAGGTTAAACCCTTGTGTGCTTTTATACTCCTACCAATGTTGAAGCGGATAGGTTGGAAGGAAGACACCGTGGTAGACACGGTCATGTTTTTCTACCGCTCGTGTCCAAACAAGGTCGTTGTTTCTGCCTATTAAGGCATGAATCTATATTTACACCAACTGACATGTTGCAAGTTACGCGTTACAAACAACTTTCATATGGGTCATATTTGATGACATCTCTTGGTTGCCACGAGATGAGAAAATTGCCATATTTTGCTACAAGTCTATTGCAGTCAGTGTGAGAGAATAAATGCAGCATTCAATACAAGCCCAATTAGCTGGCCAAGATCAAATGATTGTAAGTGACAGAAGACCCACTCATCCAGGCTCACTACAAACAGATAAAGGTCCGCGGAAGTACATTAATAGTTTTACTGTGGGAGACAACCTGTCAGAGCTACATAGCAGCGGTCAATAATGCTGCAGCGAATCTGAGACCGAGAACAGGCCAGCAACACTGCACCTACAGAAAACCTTAGTCTGTTTGACGGGTTCTTATCCCATGTGTTCACTTATATCCAGTACCACCTGTACCCCTAACCCATCAACTGAAGCAAGTCTAGATTTCCTCTAGTTCAGGAGTCTCCCAACTTGCACAGGCAACATAGCAAGTTATATCGAAGTGGTGCTTGCTTCTTTCAGCGTGATATAGATTTTTGAACTTTGAAATAACCGACATACAAGCCCTCCAACCACAATTGTAGTATGGTTTTACGCCGCTTTCAGCAATATTACAACAATATCACGGCGGGGGACACCAGAAATGGCCTTCACACATTGTACCCATGTGGGGAATCGAATCCGGATCTTCGGCGTGACGAGCTAACGCATTAACCACTAGACTACCCCCACCTCCCCAACTACAAATGTAATTGTTCGAAGTTTCATGTTTCTTATACATTTTCGCAACGTCATTTTGAGCATTTTCTATCTTCAAATAAGACCCTCCGAATTACTCTTTCTTTATTATCGGAAACCAGAATGTATGATTCGATTTCGCATTGATTCCCTTTCTAAGATTCCATTCTTTAGGTTCCCATGGAAACCAAAATAGACTTTGCTGTTAGTTGAATGGGACAAACATTTATAGATACTATCGATCTGACAATTCGGGCAATATGTAAGTGCTTGAAAAACCGGCCTTTGATCGCGTCATTCAGCTGCTCAGGCCAGACAAATGTGTATTTGTTTGAGGCATGGAGACTGAGAAAACGTCTTTGTTAAGAAGAAAACGGGTTTACGTTCATCAAGTAAACATGCCGATAACCCGTACATCCTCTATAAACACGCTGGCAACCTCTATAATAATGCAGATACCACAAATATATACGACCTCTGTAAGCACACAGTGAATGTTCACATCCTATATAAATATGATGTTTCACAAGATCCATCAGGGGAAACCCAAAACGTTGCACCTGGGTCAGATCCTGCAAACTGGTGGTAGTCTGTAAAAAGGGACAGTGGGTGACATTCATTCATTTCAAATGAGAATATTTACGCCAACACATAAACAATTTGGTACCTGAGATATCTGTGTAATGCTTGCACGTAACCATGCCAAACCTCACATCGTACAAATTAAATACCAGTGAAATTACGAATGAAGAACATTCTGGCCTACATATGTAAATATGTTTCATGAAAGTTGGACTATCAATCAAAAATATATTACCTTGTAGAAAAGAATTTGAAAATATTATTTTTGAACAATATTCACGCACATCTGTTGGCTTCTGAAGCTGCACAAGACATGTCTTGTATGCACCTGTATATTAACGTGCTCACGACAACCACCAAATAATGATAATGATTTCTGTTCCCTGATCTCCATCTACAGCCCAGGACAGTTCATGTAATCTGTACGATTCGTTTGGTTAGAGAACGAGTTGGTTTTCGGACGATTTTAACAACCAAATATCACGGTGGAGGACATATTGTACCCATGTGGGAAATCGAACCCGGGTCTTCGGCGTGGTGAGCTAACGTGTCAACCACTAGGCTACCCCACCTCCCTGATTCATTGATTAACTTGGTATTCGATTCGGTATATCGCCAAACGTGTTGATTAATCTATGGACTGTTTCGTTTCTTGTGGAACTGTAATGGATTTCGTATATGTCAAGTGCCAGCGGCGGATGTTTTAACGAGCACCTAACATCATCACCGATTGATAGTTACTAATAAACCCATGCTCATGGCATGGTCGAAGTTGTACACTGCTCACCACACATGCACACACGCACGCACAGGCAAGCGAGGATAGCCTACATTCAAAGAAAGGCTGAACGACATATCCCGCAAGTTTAAGTTGAATGTTTGTGATTAGCTGTCTTGTGTTTACGGGACTGTCACTCCAGTAAGGATTTACACACAGTTTTAGGGAAAGAATGGGATGATAATATTGTTATTTAAATTCGTGAAAACGTAATTCTCCCCAAGTGGCCATACTTTGCCTATTGGTGAGGAATAAAACATTATTACTATTGAACTGTGTACAGACATGTGTAAGACGTGCTGTCAAGGACAAAACTGTCAAGAACTCTTAGGCAGCCAAGTTTTCATAGTAATCTATATGTATTACATTACAAGCAGTACAAGGTCAAGACAACTTAAGGACAATCATGTTTTTGGAGACATCGAATCGCTTTTGAAAGACCATACACTTTGCAACAATTCATTTGGCTTAAACAAACTAGTTTGAACCATTACCTTGTTTCTCATAACGTACTTAATTACGGAAACTATAGCTCTTCACCCATATCTATTACTTTCAACTCCAGTAGATTTACAATATGAGAATGTCTTTTTCGAAATTTGATACCTCTATTTTGAGGACACCACATATGGAATTAATTTCAAATGTCAAAAAATAAAAGAACAATGACAATTCATATTTTATAAAGTGCTTTTAGATAATCAATTATTCATCGATGTTAGTGATACGATGTGAGACGTTAAAACATTTATCCTTTAAAAAAAGTAAACCAAAAAGATACAAAAGTCAATGCTCATTGAGAGAAGAAGCCTGTGCATAGCAGGGGTAAACCAAGTAAATTTCTTTTTTTCATTTTTTTCACTGAATATTATATAGAGCAAAGTTGTACATTTCACGTAACTCTGAATGCAATGCAAAACAGACATCTAGCAAGAGACGTTAACTAGATGGAATTGCAATAAGGTTCCATGTACAACACCAAAATGTTCTGTTTTCCTGCGAACTAAACCATCCTGAAGAATACACTACACCTCTGCAGCTCCTGGCTGATATAGAGGAACAAACATCCATACAACAAAGGCGACCTTCTCGTTACGACTTCCGTGATGAATGGATTCCGAAGATGACCTGGCCTTGACCCGAAACCGATACCCCATTACATCCAGTGATATTAGAATAAATGATGACATTGAGACTTAATGCAGTTTCGATAAATCAAACTTGGATGGGATTATATTGACACTGAACTTTCATCATGTTGATAGATTGAAATAAAACAAATTGATGATAAAGTGTTGATGATAAAGTCTTGATGATAAAGTCTTGATGATAAAGTGTTGATGACATAGTGAACAGTGGCCTTGAATCGTTTCATTTCCCATCTCCACCCATGCTCTTAGTGTCAGTTAGTGACATTATGCAACTGTGCATTTTAGAAAAAAAGGAAAAAGAATATGAGCAGTGGTTCTATTGAATTTTCGGTATGGAGATACTTCAGAATCCTTTTTCTTGTAACCGACGTTTAATAGCATGTGGGACAGAATACCGCAGTACTTCTCTGTACAGTGCTATCACTTTCATACAGTACCCATTCGAAAAACCTTCCATCAAACTTATTGATTAAGTATTGGTATAAAGACCTGAAAACGCAACAGGAATCGCAAAGTGACAAATCATAACAGCGTAGCAAGTGTGTGGGCGAAATATCTTTTAGGAGTCGATGTCATGACTCTGTTGGATTAGCCTGAATTTAGCTCTCAAGAAAGGAGACAGGCATCAACTTTCGCAGCTTCTGGAAACACCTCAACAAGGTGGTAAAAACAGAGGGTATGCGCGCGCACTTCATTTGCACCCATTTTCAAGAGTTGCAATGGTCATTTAATTTCAGGACAAAAAGGGGTGGGGTGGGATGCACCTCTACACGCACAAACACACACACGCATGCACACACACGCCTATGTATCAAGGGTCCAAGTTTGATGACATGTCCAAGACGAACGGCAGTTGCCTTAATCACCGGAAGTGCGACCGTAAAAGTAAGCGTCCCAGAACAACAGGAACTGCTTCGTGGCATTTATAATGAACGTTGATAAATTACATCAAGACATGTCATTTTTATATGTTCTAAGTTACGTGCAACGGCGTTTGTCTCGCACTTGATGTTCCACATGTACCAGCGTGACTGGGTTATAACAAGATGTTTGAAAAAATGCATTTGGCAGTTTTGTTCTGAAGTGGGCTGTCTGTAATAACGGATACTTTATAATGGAAATGGAACAATCGTAACCATTACAATTAAACCCTACATTTTACATCTATTACCTAACAAACTGTCATTTCTCAAGCGGTGTAATGGTACTTGATGGGTGTTTAACTTCCGTTTATCCTTCGGTACGCTGCAACAGATGCCTGGTTCGCTGACGACCCCAATAATCTCACCATACAATCATCAGCAAGCATAAATGTTCTTAAGACCAAGTTCCTGCAACACGACCATTACAAACCAACCACAGAGGCTAAACAAACAAACACACAAACAAACAACTCCCCCCACCCCCACCCAGCACCACCAAAACCCACAAAAAGAACTAGCATATCATCCAGACGGATATTGTCACTACCAGTCTATCTTATCAATATGTAAGAATGAAAGTGACAAAAGCCTTTCCACACCCATAAGAAATGTGTGCTACAGTGGATTGTACGTTCCCACTACATTACAAACGTGGTTGTTTATCACTGCACTCAGCAATCGCAGCGTTTTGTAAGTGAACAAGTGTTTGTCGACTAGACAATCCGGTGATTGAACAGGACTTCATGACTCACTATCAAATAGGAATGATAACGTGACAATATTTCAGACATAAACACAGCAACTGGGCCAATGTGTGGTTTCACTGTGGATTGTAATCGTCCATGGTTTCAATACAAAATATAAATACTGACCACATACATACAATACATTATGTACACTAGAAAAAGGCACACCGCAATACAAGACACAGACAGAAATGACCCCCAAAAATAAAAATCCCATGGGTAGTCTGCCATTAAGACACTGAAGCAAATATATCCAAGAAAGCCCACAGAAGTCTAAAAAGTGTGGCAAGTCTAGATTTAAAAAAAGGCTCCTTTTAATTAAGAGCTTTTTTCAGTGAAATATTTTCATTTCGGAGTTGTTGTTAGTTGTTAGTCAATGCAAGTCACAGCAATGTCACTCTCACAAAGCTACTACCCATCACATATTATAGATATCATTTACACAATTATTTTTTACATGAAGATACAAAAGCTTATCACATTGTTCCAGATCTTCCACAATGATCTTTATCTGTGCTATTCCATCTCCGAACGTAAGCTTTTTAGGAGGTTTTCAGACAGGTTCTATCATACCTTTCTGCGGTTAGATCGGGTTAGGCGGCTGACTTTGTGTGCTGGCGATTAGGTGCCTGACTCTGAGGGTGCGGGTTCGAATACCGGATGGGACTCAACCAAAAAAGTACTGTACTTTACTGAGAAAGTGAAATCCCAAATATGACATATGTTGCAGTATATTTTCTGTTCACGAAAACGATATGAAATGCAACAAGTGATAAAAAAGTTAATACGCCTTCACGAATATACTTTCTCCTTGTTCTCATCAGGACCTCTGTGTGATGTTACTCCTCTGAGATGCACTTTTGCTGTCCTGACAGTGGTATCTCACACAGACATGGTGAAATGACGCAAGTCCATATTTGATACTGAGCGCCATCGATTAAAAGTTTAAAACTCCATTATCGTCATTGGTACGCCGCGCCAAGAGAATTAAACCAGTGACCTTGCCCCTACTGACGTTTGTGAGGGTGAAGCCAGCTATAGGTTTGATCACAGCATCAGGGGCGTGTAGTGATAACGTTATGTTAGTGGCTCATTGCCAACACGATTGCAGTCATTGTCGCTTTTATCGACCAGCTAGAGCTATCTGGAAGTACTGTAGTCACGGCGCACCATAAATATAATTCTGTACCCTTGTCTCACCCTATCTTTACATCTTTGTTGCATGTGAATACACACTTTCTCTTGTGATTCATCAATCACAGATTATGCAAATATAGCAATAATACAAATGGTTCGGGCGATCCTGGCACAGTCGAGCTCCATCCATTAGATCAAGCCCCTTACCCCTTTCAGCTTAGACAGCAGGTCCCCGTTTCACTGGTAATCTGGTAACTTTTCTCGTAGCATTCCTACCTCCTATACTGTAACAAAGGGAGTACAGACGCTACGAGAAACGTTACCAGATCTTAGGCTTACGAGGGCTTTGTGAAACGGGGACCAGACCCGTTAAAATCCAGGTTATAATGGGTCTTCAATAACCCATGCCTGTCGTAAGAGTTGACTAATGGGTGCGGGTGGTCAGTCTCGCTGTCATGGCTGGCATCTACTATCTTAGCCCAGCTGTGTAGGTCGATGCTCAGGATCAATGGATTGTCTGGTCCAGGCACGATTATTCATAAACCGCCGCTATATAGCTGGAATATTGCAAATTGGAATATAGTTGGATTGGTGCGACAATATCTAAAGCTCTGTACCACCTACTGGCCTCAGTATGCCACCTATTGTCACTGGCCTCTACATGTAATCCCTTGTCATCACATTGCTCCTGTACTTCCATACTACCTATCAACCACCCTAAGAACGGGATTCAACCCCCAGAACATTTCGCGAACCCTCTGTTCATTATCCTACTTTGACATGACTTCTAACCGTGGACCTCAAAACTTTCTGATGCGAGCCTGTTGAATGGCCGTCCCTTGCTTCTTGGGCAGATGCTAAAAGTTCTGAAAACAACTTGGCGCTTATTGTCTGCATGACAGTGCTGGTCCCCAGTGTTGTCCCTGTTCTGATGTCTTGTCTCTGTTCTGACAGATCATACGCGCACTGCTTTGACCGTTGCGGTAATTGGATCACAACCCAATTGACCATCCTTTGGACATGGTACGTGTCAATGGCTTAACTGTGGTTTACCCAGAAATCTCAGGGAACTGAGTGTAAAAACAAAGAATGTTACACAATTAACAATTCAGTTATTGCACTAATTAACCATGTTTACGAATCAATACACATTACACGGGTTGTACAATTACTACCTTAGTAGTGTCATTATCAATAAAATGTTTTGTTTGTTTGTTGTTTAAGACTGCATCTCAGAGCATTCCAGCTACATGGCGGCTGTGCGTATGCAACCGTGTCTGAACAAGGCAATACAGTGATCATCGATCTGTGCAACTCTGTGATAAGATGTCGACCAAGTCAGGGAACTCGACCACTCGATCCTGGTAGTCGTCTCTTACGACACGTATGTGTTGTTGGTTCTAGAGAGAGTGAGTGAGTGAGTGAGTGAGTGAGTGAGTGAGTTTGGTTTAAGGCCGCTTTTAGCAATATTCCAGCGATATCACGGCGGGGGACACCAGAAAATTGGCCTCACACATTGTACCTATGTGGGGAATCGAACCCGGGACTTCGGCGTGACGAGCGAACGCTTTACCAACTAGGCTACCCCACCGCCCCGTTTCAGAGAGAAAACATGATCACCACACAACAAGGTGTTGATGGGATGAGAGATGAGAGTGGCATCCACTTGTCCAAAATGTTCTGATTCGTCAGAATAATCTGGGCATTTCTAGAAACATGTCGATTAATCTCGAATTTGACAGCACCAAAACAACGTCCAAACCTATTTGCATTTGAAACCCTTCAGAAACAATGACAGACAGTTACAAGACTGTTCTACGGTGGATTACACGTCCATACAAGGAAAGCATTTAAGTGACTTGAGTAGGACATGGGAAGGACATGATATGATTTGGGGGTGAAGCTGATTTTAAGATGATCATATCTCCGTCTACAAGAGAGTTGCTTATATTAGAGATGGTACACGCACCACAAATACGGTACTGTCAGCTCCAGTAAATATCATTTAAAGACCTTCTCATGTCTAACCATGTCCAGAAATGAATTACTGATGGCCGTCGGAGGAAACACGATCCTATATAGTGCCACTTCCGTGCCAGAGTCTGTGAGCTCGTGTGGGTTCGCACAGTGTTCATACCAAGAAGGTATAACATGCGCTCAGCGCTCAGAACGGCAATCGTTATTGAACACGAACCATTTCTAGGAAATACCAGGGAAAGCTAATGGGTACTACTAAATTGGAATCTGTAATTCGACACTAACCACTGAACACGTACAAGTGGGTTCTATTACTTTTAAAATTGTTTGGAATTGAGAGTGTATCGGTTTAGTAACGGATTTGAGTTAAGTGAAAACAGAGTATGTTTAAATTAGATACTTATAGAAAACTCGATTTCCGCATTAACTATGATGTAAAGTAGAACAGTTGTTTTGGATCACCCACATGGTGACATGGCTCCGGATCCCAATGTGGTACACCTATATTCTTTGGTCATTTGGAATTGCCAAACCAGAGAATACGAATCACTGACTGAAAGTGCATCTTTAACAATGGGAGTGTATATTATTTTTAGAGAGAAATGCCTGAGCACAAATTCAGGCTGATTAACAGATCGGAGGTGTCCAGGCAATAACACAGGACAGAGGTTAACGTTAGTGTCAACAACAAATCTGCAGCAATGGCGCCCAGGAATGCCCTGCCTTTCTTCGAGGTGTCATTCACAGGCTAATTGGTTTCAGGGACAGGCGGTGTCATGTCATTCGGACCAATGGTGTACGGACAAAGTACTTGGCTTTGACATAGCTACCACTCTCACGTGTTGACTATCGAGTTGGTATACTTTAAAATTTAAATTTACTCTAGTCTCAATCATACAAAAATAGAGTCATAGACATTCACACATGCTACTTAAATAACCCCATATCATATCATATCATATCCTATCACGCATATACACATGTTCAAAGTGGCTTTACCTTTCAAGGAATCTCTTGGAATTCTCTTCACAATCTCTTTGACCGGTATCTGAAGAGTAGTATTTAGCTAGAATTACCGATAGATGGGTAGATTTAGAGCTACACACCTGAGCCAGTTATATTCGGACATTTGACGTAATTTCCATTGACCTACATGTTAATTTACTATGGCATACCTAATTTTCCTGGATGTAAGTTTCGCAAGATTCGAGTCAATTTTGCACATTTACGAGGAAAGCATCTTACCTATGTCCAGGAGCGGTCGTCGAGGTTGCTCTCGGGTGGTAGTTTAGGATGGTGGACAAGAGACAGGGAGGACATGAGTCGGTGTTAGAGTTGAAGACAGCAGCAGCCATGTTTTATTACTGTTTGGTCGAAGGATGGTCAAAATGGTAAAATACAGTGGTAAACATGTGACAGAACGCACATCAGGACTGAATGGCCAATGATCCCGATGTGGAGACCCGCTCTGTCACTTACACACATTCAGAAGTCCGACGGCGATTCTCTCATCGTCGACGTAGTCGTAGGTGGGGCGACGGCCTTGGCCGACACTCCGACTAGACGCACAGTCCGTCCACTTCTGTCGGTGATCTAGTCTCCATGGTTGGTCTTGCTGGTTGGTCTCGCTGGATGGTCTCGCTGGATGGTCTGTGCGACTGACCACATCAGTCAGGTTTTTTATACACAGGGCCATTACGCCACATTGTGCAAGGTCACTGGCCCATGCACATGTACATACGTAAGATTCGCCGACGTAGGGAGGTGTTAATTGACATGTATTGATAGCGTTTGAGAATTAAGGGTCCTGCCCGGAGGGGGGTTTATGATAAGAGGGGATACACCGACTGTTTGCTGAATACATTACATAGACAAAGGGGATAGAATTTCGGTGCAATTTGGACTTAT
This sequence comes from Haliotis asinina, assembly GCF_037392515.1. Taxonomy (NCBI): domain Eukaryota; kingdom Metazoa; phylum Mollusca; class Gastropoda; order Lepetellida; family Haliotidae; genus Haliotis; species Haliotis asinina. The sequence goes on along the minus strand of NC_090284.1, from coordinate 71,845,414 downwards.
ATTGAAACAAATAGATCGTTTGAATAAATGAAGTTTTAAGGAAACTTATTGAAATGATTTAGTCTATGACAACACCCCTGAACGTCGTGGAGCTTTTGTCCTCAAAGGCGCTTTTTAAAAATAGTGACAATATTGGATATACAAGTATACAGTGAATTGCATGAAACGATGACGCGTTGACAATATCTAGTACAGGCACCGATCATAAGTCACATAATCGTAATGGCATATACGGGAACGTCGAAGGTAATACATGAATCGAATTGTCAACAATGGTCAGGCGAAACAAAACAATAACAATATCGGACGTGTATACACAAAATACAGGTCAGCGGAGATTCCAGCCGTTAACAAAAACACAGGTGAGCGGCTATCCAGCTCGTACAAAAACACAGGTGAGCGGCTATCCAGCTCGTACAAATAAAACATTGGACGTGTCCACCGAGCGGCAAAATCCTGCTCACGGTCGACCATACAGTCGGAATACCTGACTGATAAGTACACGTATGACTTACAGGAACAAAAACAGAATGTGCGTAATGCGTCGTCGTTTGCATTTGAATGTAATATTTTCATGACAACAGTAAGATCTTTGAAATTGGGAGTCTTATATTGGTGAGCCTAGACTCGACAAGGCTAGCAGATGTAGATGTGATCTGCACTAAAAGTAGAATTGGCATGAGAAAAAAAAATAAACCTAACCAACTTCAAAAGTCTAAACCGAAAGTTGATGAAAAATTAATTCAAGTGAAATTGGCTCAAAGATATTTTAGCGAATTGTATATTGTGTGCCAGTTACCATAGAAAGTATTATGCACATGGATACTAAATTTTCGCCGGTATCATAACTAAGCACAAAAACACGTTGGCAAAACGAAGTAGGATGTAGACTGGATAAACAGTCTCCATCAAATAAGCTTGGAGAGACATAGCTTATTTTACTTCTACGACAGCTATTACCACATGAAAAGTTTTAGACGTTTTTCACAAAGAGTAATTAGGGTATTGCACAACTCGTTATAAGCTATTGTCTATAGTAATAGTTATAGAGGTACAAATTGTCAGAAAAATCCTTGAAACCGGGAGTCTGATTTGATCGGGACGACTCGGAACCCGCAGATAGCGTTGATCTGCATTAAATGTGTATATGCAAGGATATGTAGTAAAGTAAGCGCCTAACCGACTTCAAAAACTTAATCTAATACAGATGTACGCCTCATAACATCACATACAGATAGCAATACGTACTCAGTAGATGAAAAATATGACACATATAAATACCTGAAGATTGACATACCTGACATGTACAAGAATGTCCGAGGGAAACGTATAAACACAAAGGTTGTGAGAAAGTTCGAAGAAAAGTTCACATAAATTGTCACACGAACACAATGTGAAGCACATGATGAAGAATCTTGAGTCTTGATGACATGATCTTGAAGAGTGGTGTTGAAAGTTGTTGTACTCACTCGATAATATGACTTTGCTGGGTCTGGTTGTTGCTGTCGATGACATTGCTGGAAGTGCTGAGGTTTGCCGGCTATGAGCTGCTGTTTCGCTGATGACTGTCGGGTCGGCTGACTGTCTGATGTCTTCGTTCTTCCGCCAAGATGGCACCCGACGTTGACGCTGCTCTTGTCAACCACCATCTCTAAACTACCGGTTGCTTTGCTGCGAGTTAGGGTAGGGGAATCGTGCGTGAGTCACAGCAAACTCACGCTACCCGGATTCTCCACCATCTGTCCAGGAGCGGTCGTCGAGGTTGCTCTCGGGTGGTAGTTTAGGATGGTGGACAAGAGACAGGGAGGACATGAGTCGGTGTTAGAGTTGAAGACAGCAGCAGCCATGTTTTATTACTGTTTGGTCGAAGGATGGTCAAAATGGTAAAATACAGTGGTAAACATGTGACAGAACGCACATCAGGACTGAATGGCCAATGATCCCGATGTGGAGACCCGCTCTGTCACTTACACACATTCAGAAGTCCGACGGCGATTCTCTCATCGTCGACGTAGTCGTAGGTGGGGCGACGGCCTTGGCCGACACTCCGACTAGACGCACAGTCCGTCCACTTCTGTCGGTGATCTAGTCTCCTTGGTTGGTCTTGCTGGTTGGTCTCGCTGGATGGTCTCGCTGGATGGTCTGTGCGACTGACCACATCAGTCAGGTTTTTTATACACAGGGCCATTACGCCACATTGTGCAAGGTCACTGGCCCATGCACATGTACATACGTAAGATTCGCCGACGTAGGGAGGTGTTAATTGACATGTATTGATAGCGTTTGAGAATTAAGGGTCCTGCCCGGAGGGGGGTTTATGATAAGAGGGGATACACCGACTGTTTGCTGAATACATTACATAGACAAAGGGGATAGAATTTCGGTGCAATTTGGACTTATATTGAAACAAATAGATCGTTTGAATAAATGAAGTTTTAAGGAAACTTATTGAAATGATTTAGTCTATGACACCTACAATCACACAATTTCTGTTTAATTTTCCGTTGCTTATTTATCGAAAGGCGACAAGTTGATGGACACATTAGATAGTCAATAGTTAAATAGTGGTCTGAAAACTGAACTGAAAGTATGTGTACAGAGCGGAGATAATTTCATGTTTGCCTTTTCAAATTTGACAAAGGTCCATCCTAAACTCACTTCATGAACATTGTGTACACTACACTGAAATAACATTTAAGTCTATGGAAATAACATGTGTCCGAATATAACTAGCACGGTTTTGTACTCTTGTACGTGAGCTATTTCATAGACACCGTGGCAGTCTTTCATGTAGTCATAACATTTGTACGTTTACTCTGTGTGTAAAACATGTTCCAAAGAGTAACTTTGTTACTGGTACTTGTTTATATCACTCTAAACTCGGTGAAAACAGGTGGAGTCAACAGGTGTTACTGCCATGGGAGCTGAACATTGAGATGTCAGAGTACATGTCTTTACATGTGTGGCGTGCATTCGTAAGGTACGCGCGGACATTGTTCTTATGGTCACTTGATGTAAACAGAGGAGCGATGAAATATACCGCATGTTTGATATCTATTATCTTAAAGTTTGATTTTTTGAATTTCGCAATATATAAGACTAAATTGTACTGGACCTTAGGCCGTCTCCCATCGTCCTTAATTGAGCCCTGAAATTCCATTTCTATACGAAGTAATGGAAAATAGTCTGATATCAATTGTCCCCACCGCTGGGCAAATAATATGCCCTGGGGTGATTTGAATAAAGATCTTACCCTCATGAAAAAGAAGAGAGATCGGCTTCATCCTTCAACAGCTGCATCAGATTTATTCAGAGATTGTTTGCGATGCATAAGGACTCGATCTACTTCAGAAATTTAAAGCCATTACATGAGAAGTTTAACGCCTTTACAAGATCTTCAGTAATGTAGCCCATTGTCCCACGATACAAACAAAGAGGAAACATAAATAATGCACACATGCTGGAAATAGGATAACGACTGAATTACAAGGTCAATTACTTGTAATGGTGGGTTTACTTCTCGCAAAGAGGGGAAGAATGTAGTTAATGTTTTTATATGATTAAATTGGTACAGGTACATAAACGTACAAAGATTTCAGATGTTGAAGGGTGTTGAGAATGGGTTGTGAATCACTTCTTTCTTATTTCAGATTATTTACCACAGATACGTAGTACATGGAACTCATCTTCAACAAAGTTTATGCCAACAGAAAAGAAGAAAAGACAGAGACGACGATCATAAAGTGCTTTTTGTGTGGCAGTCGGTTTTTACTGCCAGTGGAACATAGTTAGAATGCTCTGCTGATATGGAAGAATTTCACCGGTAGTGTTCAACAGTATATATGCAGATCTGCACTCGTTTATGTCCTTAAAAACATTCGAAAGCAATAAACACCAAATAAATATACCAGCGCCTTCAGCAAGCACTAGACGCATGGATATGTGCGCTATATAAATATCCTGTAATACTAATAAAATTTAAAAAAATAAATATTTAATGCTCCTCACCTTCAATCCAACAGTTTGTACGCCTCATGGCAACAACAAACCAGCGAGACTTAAATCTGTTATGCTATCCTTTAAACATTCATTCAGAAATGGATTGAACTGAAATGAGAATTTGTTCTTTAAGTGATGCTATATTCTGTACCAAATGCACTTCATGTATATAGGCCGAAACAATACACATTTGAATTTGAAAACTAATTCAAGGCCTATTACCAAGTAATCCGAAACATAAAATTTCATAAAAGGACACGGTTAGTGAAATTATTATGAAATGATAATATGTAAGAAACTTAGTCATTCTTCGCCCGTCGGGCCTCTTGTTGAATGAAGTTGATAATGAGGAACACATTTAAATAGGGATATTTCTATATGGCATCATTTTTTAAAATATACTTTGATTTAAAACACCTTTAAAAACTACCCAGATACGTTACTGTTTAAGGGTTCTTGGATATCCCATCTTCAAAAATTGAAACAAATGTCCCCACTTTTGTTGAAACATCTCAAACACGGATGTCACTTTGTGGCTGGACATTCTATCCCAAACAATATATTTTAACACTATGTTAACCAACCATAGATGTCTTTGAACAAAGGTTAACCTTCATTGGAGATGGTATGTGTCATCTGCAAGGTCTTACCCTAAACTGAAGACAACCTGCTACCTTCCACTGGGACACCTGAAAGATTCTAATTAAGCTGGGTTGAACCTTCCATGTCGTGTGACATCCGCTCTGTGATACTTCTTACTGACCGTATTATGTGAGATAAACTTGATGGTACCTCTTCACTGGATATACTTCGTGACATGAGCGATGTGGTTTTCCCTTAGGATATATTGAGAACCATGCTTTGTACGTGGTACCGCCCAATAGAGTTATTATGCAACACATCGGAAAGGCGACTGTTAAGAGAAAACAGAATGCGTAATTGCAATATATGTATACCATTTATTTTGCTAACTTCAATAAGGAACATTTGATCAATCGTTATGCGAGAAACACTATCACATTCAATGAAACTGTTATGAAACCTGGAATGTATATTTTGCTCTGAATATCTTGGTCGCTTATACGTACACAACAAACAGCCAGATGGTAAACAACTATCTACAACAAAAGACATTGGGATCAATGTCACAATGTCACAGTCTTAAAACCTTAGGCGACGTATATATCTGTATTCTGCATGTTTAATAATTTATGTCGTTAAAGATCGATAATTAATGATATGTACTGGAGTTTAAATCTAATGCTTCATAGCTCTATTGTTCAGATTGAGAGAGACAAATATAAACTTGAGATACACTAGAACACTTGTAGAACGTTTGTTGACTATACGAGGTTCCTGTGCGTCAGCGCCGCACTCGTTCACGGACAGCCAGTAACTAGCAAGATTGGCACACTTTCAATAAGATTCAAGATATGTTCAATATCAATTCAGGCATTAGTTTACCTTGGGGACAGTATCAACAAGTGAGAATTACGAGATATATTTTGCACAACATTAAGAGTACACTATCTTTGCTGAAAATTACCCCGTCCACAGTAATCACCGGCGGCAGAGTAAGGCTTCTGGAACTTCCTGTATATGGTCCAGCTTGATTGTGTGGGCAACTGACTTGCTTGCAGTTAACACACTTTTGCCTCATCACTATTTCATAGACATTGAGCGAAGGACCTTGTCTAGCATGATGTTAAACAGCCTCAACAAGTTACGTAGTTAACCCGATTCAAAACACATAGAAAAAAATCACATAATAATTTCTCCGCTGTACATGTATATCTTAATGCTGTCCACACCACTCACATGAATACCTGTTCTCAACCATTCGACACAATGATCATGATTATGAAGTACGCAAACGGTAGGTCTGCACATTGCAAATTGGACTTAGCTTGTACTGACACCATTATCCAGGGCTCAGAGGGAGTGTATGTACTTGAAGTTGTAATGGACCCCTAATCATCATCACAGGCCATGGCAACAATATAAATATAACAATGTTGAAAATTAGCTTAAAGTTCTCGATGTAATGAGCACATTGAAAGACATACAATATTGTCATTAATACGAGGACACCAACAAGGCAACTATGACGAGTTAGGCATTACACAACGTACACAGATGTCAGTGCCGAAGGCCAAGGTCGTGAGATAGAGAGTAAACGTGAAAGTCGCCAATGACGAAACAACGCAAAATGTATATCCGATGTCATATTTGATACAACTGTCATAATCGGCTTGTGGACCTTGCGGATTGAACACGACTGTTTTAACTTCGGATATGCTATGCGATATCTCCCATGTGATGAGTACAACACGTTACAATCCATGCATCGTGTAGAGCCTATAACGGGTCATCATCGCCCATGAACATATAACGTTCATATTTTGATTCAGATGATGACTATCCAATTATTATTTGTAGGCTAAAACTGCTGTCTCTCGAAATAGCTTAACCTTCGTTTGGAGCTGATACTAACCATGTGTACTGACGAGACTAAATATGTGGACACTAATTCCCGCACCATCAGGATTGATGATGCCATGTACTTGGGCACTGTCCTTTTAGGCTGCTGTGAGATCAAAGACCCAAATGCATTGGGCATACGGTGTCTAAACTGCAGACGAGATTCTCGGGTCTTGATGCTTATATCGGGTGATAACGTTGATCTCTACATATACATCGTCCATAATCACAGCTTGTCTTTATTGTCAAAGTGTGCTCCAGAACCGTCGACCAATGTTCCTTTAGCAACAGATTTGCATGGGTTTCACTGTCCGACTCTACACGATTGTTATTATGTTATGTCAGTTCAAAGACTCATTCCTCCATGTGGATCCCGACCTCATACATGTGACGGATGTGTGTTGTTCGTTATTGACCTCTGTCTTGAGCTGGTATTATGGAATGTAGCTTGATAGATAGCCGAGGGATTATAGTTTCGTTTATCGTCATTCCCAGTCTTACAACACAATGCGATACAGTTCCTGAACTTTGGAGCATGGATAGCATATATTATAGGGTTGATCACAGTAGATATTTTGGCAAGAGCCCCTGCTAACAACACGCCAACTGGAGTGACGAGGTGTCGACATCCAAACATGTTTATAAGAGCAAGTATTGCATACGGGGCCCATGATACACAGAAGAGAAAAACAATGAAAAGGACTAATCGTGCAACTCTGAGCTCGAGTAATCGCCTGGACACAGTCCGATGTTCTCTTCCGTTGGTAAGAATCAGCTTCATCCTGCTTAGCTCTCGCTCGTGGAAGTATACAGTGGCAAAGATGGAAGAGTAACACATGATGATTATCATAAGCTGTAGCGTGAAGCAGAACACGTATATACTAATGATGAAAGACACGTTGTTGGTGTCCCTTGTCTCAAAGTCAAAGGAACACACAGTCGGCCCATACCGTACATACCGGCCCCACCCCACCAAGGGCAGTGCTGCCCATATGCCAGAGTACAGCCAGATGCCCAGCACTGTGCCAACCTTGGAGCATTTGGATGGCCTTCCACTTACTGGTTTAGTTCTCTTTATGACGCTGCAGCGGTCGACGGCCATGGCTGCGAAGGTGTTGATAGAAATGTAGCCAGTGATGGAGGCCACGAAACCGGTCACCTGGCAAGCTGCAACAGAACATACAGATGTAACATGATATTGTGTTGACCATTATTTAAAGTGCTTCTTGGATCAACTCTGTTATCGATATAATCGAAGACTGTTACTATCATTTACTGAGTTTTCTTGTAGTGAGTGAAAGAGTGAGTGAGTGAGTGAATATTACTTAACACTGCATTAGCAATGTTGCAGCTATTCGCGGCTAGGTTCGGAAAGTTATTCCACCCCAAACCACAAAGCATGGGAGGCCAGGGGATGGGAGATAATGCGCCTCTCGGCGTCGACACGAACCTTTTGCGAACTGCGTTCGACAGGTTTACAGAATTGGAGGTGAGAACTTCATAAAATGGGGAACCGTGTTCTGCACGGGTAGGTCAGATTTAGTGGTCGTTCAAGGTAATCCTACAAGCAAATCATCGCCTCCCTTAGAGGGGGCTGTTTCAAAACGACTCCTCCACACATCCAGTGTAACAGGTGTCTATCTCGCCGGTGCAAACATTGATATAATTTCCTGGAATATCAGAACCCGATCATGCAAATAGGACGAACTTGATCGACGCGTCCGTAAACACCACAGTCGTCCTCAGATATTTGCAGAACCTGCAAACACGTGCATCAGGAATGGCGAAGAATTCCCCAAACAAAAATCCGACGACTTCTGATATAACAAGGCGGTGTCGAGCAGTGACAGAACAGAGCAGAACGTTATTGCTTTTCAGGCCGTAAGACAACGGCACAGTGATTACACAAATGTGTACATTATGGTAACAGGGCTGATTGTCCGAGTGTAAGACATACAGGCTAGAAACAGTATATAAATTAGCAGTACACTGTGCTGTCTTTTACACAGATGACATACATCTAGATTTTTACAACATTTTACAGAAAATGTGACTATATAATTCACTTTGCCATTGACGGGTTACATAAAGTAGTTCGTAGTTGACCAAATTTTCCGTTTTAAAACAATTGACAAAATTTGGTCTTTTTGTAAAAGTAAGGTTTAATAAATTGGTTTCGGGAGTCAACAAAATAGGGACATCCTAAAATTGCATGATATTCTTCACCGAAAGAGATATTGCAGTGAGTTCATACATGTTCGTGTAAAGATACACCATTCCATCGGCAGTCGTCAACTGGTAGGGCGGGGAAGTAATAACAACCCTGTAAACACTATCTGGCGAATAGTTAAGACGAATATTTATACTATGAGCAGAAAAGAAGCTAAACCAGACTTTCGCCAGATCAAAAGTTACATAAAAACTGACTACAAATATACTACTAATAATATCAATTTTGTTTCCTGCGCCAGAAACTGAAACGTGTCCCACTTTGGAATAATTTCCATTGAATTTGTCTCAACCAGGAAAGTAATGAGATGGTCTGAGACAAAGATATCACTGCAACACAATCACACTTTACTAGTCTCATACATTACTCAATGACAAGTGGATGTCTACCAAGAACTGTCATGGAGAGACTGTGTACATGCCAGCCTCTAAGGTTTGACGTCCATCATCACTCTTGGTTGAAACAGTTGCACAGTTGCTCCCAGCAGAGCTGAGGACTGACCAGCTCCCAGTAACCAGCTTACATCGTAAACTCGGTAGGCAGCATGTCAGGCCTTATACACACAGAATCACGCATGCATTCTTGCAGAGATAAATGACATCATCGACCGACCAGCTGACAGGCCACTGGTCAACTAATCTCAGCACGATGAATTTTAATGTAGGACGCATTTAGTTAAATTGTGCACGAAAACCCATGAACACACCATGAGTCTGTGATACGTGGAAATACATGCGCAATTTCAATCTGTTATGTGCCTTCTTCTATGCATAAAACACCGAAGATCCGAGTTTGATTTGATATTCAGCAATCCCTGCTTGTTGCAAGAGGCGACTTACGGGAGTCGGGTGGTCAGGTTTGCTGACTTGGCATCCCTGTTGCGCATATCGATGCTCATGCTGTTGATCGTTGGATTTTCTGGTCCAACCTCGATTATTTACAGACCGCCGCCATTAACTGGAATGTTGTTGTGTGCGGCGTAAAACTAAACTCATTTCACTCACTCATTATGAAATAATAATTGCATTTTAACATCAGCCGTCCACAACCAATAAAAAAGACTCTTTACACCGTAATGGACCCCACTGACTCTGAAATTCTTAAGAATATCGCATAAACTCTGTTGTATCAGTCTTTATGTATTAGAACGTCTTCAAATTTCTTTCTCAATGGAAAGTCACGCAGATGTGTGTGATAAATTGCACACGCTACATATAGCGGTAAGCCTGTAGTTAAGAGTGGAGTTCAACGGTGCGTAACACTTGATATTAGAGGTAAAACAACGCTTATCTTTGGCGTGACATCTCAAAATGTGGCACTTCAGACGACTCTAATTAGGTCGAGTGGAAAAGATCCCCGTTTCAAAGTGCAAATCGATATACGAGTAAATGTCAACCCACTGTTGTCTCATCAATCACAGCCGGTAGGACATAACCAAGTTACAAGCGATCCGTCTCGGGTTATGGACTGTGAGAGAATACTTACACACTGCGGGCAAAGGCCATGACCCTGTCATGTTGGCCATGGAGAATATGGGGAAGTTCACAAGACACATCAGGAAATCGGTGCACGCCAGGCTGAAGACAAACGTGTTGGCCGACGTCCGGAGTATCTTGTACCTGCAACCGCAAATACATCAAGGTCAAAGCCGCTTGTCTCGCTGAGGGGCACACGCCGTGTATGAAAATCGCGTAAACCAGTATGAACTTGATGTCTTCATAACGTTTTCTGCCAGGCTATCACAAACGATCTTTCCATAAGTAAACCTTGTAATAGCCAGATAAAACTTCCGTCTTTAAACCAGAGCTGCAAATAGATATAATGCTGCATTACGATTTTTTGTAATGGGGTATATTTCTAAACCAACAGGTGCAAATCTGATAAGAAAGGAAGAACCTAATCGCCTGTTATGCACCGTCTCGAAAGTAGATACTGAACGGTAACCATACACAGATGTGTCGAAATTAAAAACAGACCACAGAGGTTTTCTGTAATGCAAACCTCTAAATCTCTCACCTTTGGTGATTAGTAAAATGTTCAATAACAAGAGAAAATCATCAATATCTCCCCAAATGGCAAAATGACCACCAAACTCAGTCGAAGCCAAACCTGTTGCCATGGAATCCCAAACTACCAACAGGCAACAGTTCACTTCCAACTGTATCTAGGATGGCACCCAGATAGAGCTGGTAGTGAAATGGTGCCTGTTGGTAGTTTGGTGAAGAAATAACGAACGGTTGCAGAGTTCCGCTCCGGAAGAAAGCACAAACACGAATCTTAGTCGCAGTCAAAATTGTTGCTAAAAAAACGCAAAATATATTTGATTCTGAAAACCAAAACTACCAAAAGGCAGCAGTAAACCACCAAATCTATCTATGTATCAAGTTTGGTGGAGAAATAGTAAACGGTTTTTAAGTTCTGCTCCGGAAAAGAGCACCAGGTAAATTTCAGCCGAAGTCCAACTTGTCCAGGAAACTTTAAAAAAATATGTTCAGAAATCTAAAACTACCAACAGGCACCACCAAACCACCAGACCTATATACATACGAAATCTGGTGAAGAAATATTGTAGGGATTTTAAGTTCTGGTTCCGAAAGACAAACGTGCGCGGACGTTTTAATACCGCGGCATAATACGAGAGTTTCAACGGTAAATTAGTAAACTTTGAGGACAGGGTGGGGGTGCAGGGTGGGGGTGCAGGGTGGGGGTGCAGGGTGGGGTGCAGGGTGGGGGTGCAGGGTGGGGGTGCAGGGTGGGGGTGCACAGTACATCCACCTCTGCATCCGCCCAAGGTTTCTGGCATCATCATCATCATCAAACCAGTTATTCATACTTGCAGCAATTTGTTCAAGGCGTCTTCATGGGTTGATAAACTACGTTAACTGTCAACTACTAACACTATCAACAGCATACACTAAGGAGAAAATAATGGTACCATCGCGTTTTGAAATCAATCATAACATCCAAGACTAGATAAAACATAGCAATAAACATCCTTTCATCAAAGACATAATTAACATGAAACCAGGATGTTATGACCATTTACTGGTACTCAATATTTAATGAAGAGCTTGCCAAGTGGCTCCGACGTTTACACCGATATCATCAAGCTTCAACCTGTAACATTTTCTGTACTTGAAAACACACACAAAAAAAACTCAACATAACCAAACCAGAAACAAACTGATTAAGTAGTGTACATATGTCCAACAGTAGATTACTTTCGTCTAAACTGTTTTGAGGGTATGTCAAAATAGCATACGATTTAGCCAAATATCATAAGTGTAATTGTGTTCTCGGCCTCTAGCCAACACACATGTGGGACTTTATACAGTCGCCATGTATAAATCATATATACAAATTTCCCGTGCGAGTTATATATATCTATGGATGTTTATAGTTCATAAGTCAATGCTCCAGAAACAGTTCTAAACCAACAAGTAATTTATCAGCCTTGGAGTTTGACATGAATTTCAATAATGCAAGTTTAGAAAACATATGTACTAAGGGGAATGTATTCTTCTCCTAGATCACAATCCCGTTACAAACATGTGGTAGGGGCAACCTTTCCTCTATAGATATAGGATAAAGACTATCACAAGTGTCTAGGGTGAGTGAGTGCTATATAGCGGCCGTCTGTAAATAATCGAATGTAGATCCAGCATCATGAGCAGGCATCTGAACAACTGGGATTCGGTAACATGTGTCAATGAGCATAACCATCCGACCGCGTTTGTCGCCTCTTACGACAAGCATGGGCTGCTGAAGACCAATTCTAACCCAGATCTTTACCGGTTCTTGTTTCTTATTGGAGGGCACTGTCGTTCAATGTTCACCGTGATATCTGATAGTTAAAGCCTGAATCTTGAAAACACAACACGCAGAGATTTCCAGTACATGCAAATACACTTCTGGGTCAGTTTGATATTTAGATGCATTCATGTCATTTCATGATTAAATGCTGTCACGGAAATGTATGCCTTATTAAAGATATTACTCTGCAGTGTTGAACGTACAGCTCGTCAGTACAGCCTTAAGTATTTCTCTGGGACAAAAAGAAACTGAATATATGTATTAACCCCACATTATTCAGTTTAAAGAATAAAAACATATGCATTATCCTCATATTACTAAGTTCCTCGCATTCAGTGGGGAAATGCAAGGGGACTCAGTGAGTGATAAATGTCCTTAATAAGACATCAAATATATATTGTCTTGAAGAGAATATGTACATTCTCGCAGATTTATCTGTCAGTATACACTCTGCCTCTCCAAGTACCAGCATCCACGTTCATCTGCTGAGAGTAATCTCTCTTCATCGTGTAACACAATATGCCATTTCCCGCTAATAGCATCCTCCTCTAATTCAGTCTTTATTGGAATCTCCTTCTGTCTCTCTCCACCAAGGCCCATTCTATGCGGCTCCTTCCACATGTGCCAATAATGACTTTCACACAACTCTACCAGACGTTGGTTACATAGTCCCATATTCACGCTTATCAGTTTGAACATCTTCACGAAATTCCTTTCTCCCAATTACAAAGTTATGTTATATTCACGCTTACGTGTACACTTTCTTTCCGCTCCATGCATGTTATTCCAAATACACACATTGGCTTTCCAGCTCGTCACTTCTTATTATTTCGCTCACTCCAAACAAAACATGTGCGAGAACATATACTAGTATCTCATTCTAAACTAACCTGCCAGACAAAGGAGAACAGTCAGGGAGCTTATAGCAACATCATCATCATGGTATCCATATCAAATACTAGAAAACTAATTTTAAAGCTCTGACAACAGGCAATGCCTTGGCATAATATTTCTGGACAACTTCAAAGACTGTGACATGGTATTGACGGATTCACAGCACTAACTCAAAATGGAATGGACGGGAATTTTTCAAACTTCGAAACAGCCTCTTTCTAGGCGGTCGCTATCAGTTAAAAAGGGAACAACCAATCCGGTCCTATGTTACTGAACCCGCAACTTACACGCCTCAAGAAGCATTATACGCCCAAGCATGTTTGACATCATGATCAAATATATATTTGGTCAAGTCAACAGTCCTACAGGACGTTCAAATTCAATGGTAATGTACAAAAAAACTATAACGGGAAATCACAAACATGAAACAAATATTGGATCATCTGTTCAAATGAGAAAAATCCAACTTTGGCAGCTCTGTTTAAACAATGGGAAAAGACACAATCATAACCCAAGTTTCTATTTCCAAAAGCAAACTTTGTGGGCGTGATCCATTATATATGTCTATCGTAAAGCAAACACATGACATACCTGGAAAATAGAATAACGTAGATATTTGAACTTACAGCGGAAATTCGGACACAATTCGACAGTTTGACAGACACTCATATGACATGTACATTTTGATACTCATGAAAAACAGATCATGATTCTCTGAGCTTTCTCTCGGCATAAAAAGTGTCTACAGCCGCCTATACAGAATATCATGCCCCGATGTTAGCCACAGGAAAAACACCAGCTACTTCACTAGAAGCGACACGAGTAGAAACAGAGGTCTTGTTGACACTCAGGAAAGAGCAGGTTTTGAGACCGTAGCAAATCCATTGAGGTAAACTAATATGGCAAGGCATAAGTTCGGCCAGCGAGACAAAGCTTCAAGCCCAACACTGTCTGAGTAAAAACCATTTCGGATGCTAGAATGTAAGGTCATCCGAAGTCACAAATCACATGTTACATTTAATCATCCTAGATTTCGAGAACTCCAAAACAGTGACAGGGGCTATTCATACAGGAGTCCAACTCATATGGAAGTACCGGAAGTGAGGGTGATCATCGTATCAGACTCGCTTAATGTCCTAATCAGTGGTAGAATATGAACGGAATATTATCAGTAATATTCATCACGAGTGTACATGGCTGATGGGCCTGGGAATCAGATGGAACTATGTTTGATCCCGTCTCACATTCACATTCAGGGAATTGTAAAAGGACACAGAAAGGAAGCAAGTTAATTGTACCTGATCGTAAACATCCTACGCCTTTCAGCACCAGCATGTTCTTCATTCACTTTATATCCATCAATTCTATCAGTTATATTAGATGGTCTATACCCCAAGAAATGTTTAGTTATTCATTACTTCTGATTAGCGAAGAGCTAACCAGCGCCAGGATTGTAATTCCGACTTTGAATAATACGTATTAGATGCCTTAACCCCAGCAGATTCGTGTTTCTTTATTCGTATGTCGAATAACGACTAAAGTACTGGTAGTGGGTTCTTTATTCAGAGACTGTGCATGAAACATCTACAGTGATTTTGTCATATATACTGGAACCCTGTAACAAAATACAACTGATTATTATTACTAGCGTTCCTATATTCTTCACTACTGAGTAACGGAAATACACTTCTGACTGCTACAAATATTACAAATCCTGAAACAAGATGATTACAGGTATTTCTAGTCTCTGAGCCACAATAGTTTCCCTTCTGCCTTGCCCTCCCTTCAGTGGTAAAGTCCTAAATGAAGCAAGCGTCTTCTACAAGTATACAATCAATTGTATTCAGCACACTGATAACGTTGATGTGAAAATTTCATATATGTTCTTTACCCAATTTATACCGGTCCTAAGAAAATATATTGCAATACGTATCGTTTGAAAAACATATTGCGATATACCGGTATACTGGTAATACCGTGCAGAACTAGTCATCTGTTTCATCATACTCTTTGCCATCTACCATAACATAAGTTTGAGCCAAGGAGCGTTTCAGGTATTCGGTATTATTTATAGTATTACTATTGAGGGATTTGTATTATTGCAATAACCGTTCTTGAAAACATTTTATTTCTATGCTGCATTCAGTCCCAGTAACCATGTGTTGGCGAGTTCTCCAAGTTCGTCGCGAGTGGACTAAGCTCCTAATGGTGACACATTAGTCAGTTACAATAACGAGACTGATGTTGCTTCAGATCAAACATGTGTTTGCCATTAATGTAGCAATGTCCCCCGCCGCTAACGAAGAACGGAATATTCATAACATGTTATTACTTTCTATTGTTGGTAACATACAAGGGGCCTGAAATGACGGCGTCATCCATTCATCCAACCTAAGCTGTCAAATATTGAAGATAATGGGTGCTATGTGTTATGAGATATCGCGTTTACATAAGATTGAAAAAAAGGCCAAAGTATTGTGGTGGCCTTAAAGATAAGGTCAGGGTCCCCCAAGGTAACTGGTGTCTGCACAATTCCCTAAAGTAGGCTGTTACCAAATTTGAAGACATAGGGTACAACAGTTCATGATATATCCTGTTAATCAGGTGAAAGTCACCCAAATCGACTGATTTATCTCCCAATGAAGCTGTCAAAAGGTGACGCCGCGAGTACATCTCATCGGTGCAGACATGAAATAAAATGAAAACAATGAAAACATGTATAGCAAATACAATCTTAAAATGACAAAATGTATTTCCTTTTTCGAATGCATCGCACCAATATTTGGGAGTATTCAAGGAAAAAATCTTCCCTTGGGGATGATATCAAAGAATTAAATTACAGTACATTTTGAAAATCATAGATTGCAACAACATTTATGTATAACTTGAATGTTGGCTTGACAGATAAGTCAACGCATTGCCGAAGAATTGTTATAGGCATAATGCCAGCATTCCTTTAGTAAGAAACAATCCGTAAATACATTTCTGCACTAAAGCTGGAAAAGCCACACAACATAATTTCTAGACGTTTACTTCTGGGTTATCTATTTATCTCAGTGTATTAATTGACATAGAATTAAATAAGTTATCGGGAATTAAAGAAATAATTTGCTCATTATATGCAGCTGTGTTGAGTTCTAGAGAGAGATTTTTAAGATTCACGATAACGCAGCTGTGTTGAGTTCTAGAGAGAGATTATTAAGATTCACGATAACCCAGCTGTGTTGAGTTCTAGAGAGAGATTATTAAGATTCACGATAACCCAGCTGTATTGAGTTCTAGAGAGAGATTTTTAAGATTCACGATAACGCAGCTGTGTTGAGTTCTAGAGAGAGATTATTAAGATTCACGATAACGTAGCTGTGTTGAGTTCCAGAGAGAGATTACTAAGATTCACGATAACGCAGCTGTATTGAGTTCTAGAGAGAGATTATTAAGATTCACGATAACCCAGCTGTGTTGAGTTCTAGAGAGAGATTATTAAGATTCACGATAACCCAGCTGTGTTAAGTTCTAGAGAGAGATTATTAAGATTCACGATAACGCAGCTGTGTTGAGTTCTAGAGAGAGATTACTAAGATTCACGATAACGAAGCTGTATTGAGTTCTAGAGAGAGATTACTAAGATTTACGATAACGCAGCTGTGTTGAGTTCTAGAGAGAGATTATTAAGATTCACGATAACGCAGCTGTGTTGATTTCTAGAGAGAGATTATTTAGATTCACGATAACGCAGCTGTATTGAGTTCTAGAGAGAGATTACTAAGATTTACGATAACGCAGCTGTGTTGAGTTCTAGAGAGAGATTATTTAGATTCACGATAACGCAGCTGTATTGAGTTCTAGAGAGAGATTACTAAGATTTACGATAACGCAGCTGTGTTGAGTTCTAGAGAGAGACTATTGAGATTCACGATAACGCAGCTGTGTTGAGTTCTAGAGAGAGATTACTAAGATTTACGATAACGCAGCTGTGTTGAGTTCTAGAGAGAGATTATTAAGATTCACGATAACGCAGCTGTGTTGAGTTCTAGAGAGAGATTATTGAGATTCACGATAACGCAGCTGTGTTGAGTTCTAGAGAGAAATTTTTAAGATTCACGATAACTTTGCATCATACGAAATATCAATACGTTGTCATCTTGTGCATCATCCATCTCCTCCCCCATCCTAGGCCTCCACGGGAGCCAGACCGCTGTAGCTGTATTTAAGGCCATATCATTACCAATGTCATTATTGTTATTGTCACAGCCTGTGTAATTGTGCTGTCAATGAAGTTTACATTGCCACTCTGTTCTGTTTGGCCATTTTGAACAGTGTGCAGTAATTTGTATTGATTTCTTAGTAACTCTTTTTTCATTCTCAGTGGTGTAACAGTTCTTTGTTGTTCGTTGGTTTCAGCACGTATTCTTTAATGTACATATTTCCTCTTGTCTACTTGTTGTGATTTGATGCATGTAACAAATGTCAAATAACATAACACAGAAGCGCGTCGTACAGACAAGTATTAACACAATTATAGTATAACACTAGGGGAGCCGAATCAACTATCATACATACATGCTAATAAAATTCCATTCAAACAATATGCAAATTAAAAACGAATAGATATGAAAACCATAATTACAATTATGGTCACAACTGTGTAATAAAGACATATGATATGGTATGATGGACTACAAGCCCGTGATGGTCTATGTGAATTGATGTGGCAAAGTCTATTCACGTCTCTAGCAAATGTCTTCTCACAGCAGATGCAATTGTGCTATTCCAACTGTATCATAAAAAGCGTGTGTTCATGAATCAGTGTGAAACAAGAAGACATAGTCATCAATACTCCCCGCAATGGCAACATACTCTTCATGAATATGTCTACTAGTTTTGATGATGTCAGATGTTTTGGTGTGCATATGGCAAAGTAGAAGGAGAGTACTACCACCAAATCCAAAGTCAAAGTTGTTGCCATGGAAGCACAAAAACATTTATATAGAAATCTAAAAGTACCAGCAGGTAGCGGTACACCACCAGACCAATCTATGTGCCAAGTTTGGTGAGGAAATATTGAAAGGTTTTACAGTTCAGCTCCGGAAAAGAGTACACCCACCAAATTCAAAGTCAAACTTGTTGCCATGAAAACGCAAAAAAATATATTATTCAGAATTCTAAAACTACCAAAATGAACCATTACACCACCAGACCAATATATGTGCCAAGTTTGGTGAGGAAAATACTGAAAGGTTTTACAGTTCAGCTCCGGAAAAGAGCACACCCACCATAATAAGTCAAAGTGAAACTTGTTGCCATGGAAACGCAAAAAAATATTTTATTAAGAAATCCTAATCTACCAAAAGGTTCCAGTACACCACCAGATCTATCAATGTGCCAAGTGTGGTGAAGAAACAGTGAACGATTTTGAATTTCTTTTCCGGAAAAACGAAAGTGCACGGCTGCACGGACGGAAGGACGGACGGACGGACGCAGCGCATTTTAATTCCTCCCGCAAAACGCGTTGCAAGGCAGAAAAAATGGTCGTCGTAAAAGCAGTAAACGCTGAAACACTGCCATCAGCCTAACTTGTTTTCCTTATCCTAACATGAAGCTGTCGTTTGTTGTAATTTCAAATAACAGTGTATGTCGAATGCCATGTGTTAATGAAGAGTGGTGCTGATATACGTTCTCAAAACGGTAAGCGTATTCTGCAGCGGGCTGTGTATCCTTCCACTGACCATGGTTCCTAGAGTGGTGATCTGCCTTCTAATGCTTGCGATCTATAGTCCGTGTTTTATATTGTATTGCCTTCTGTAAGTACACCGTTTAAGTTTTGCATGCTAGTTTTATGTTC
The DNA here is from genome assembly GCF_037392515.1 of Haliotis asinina. Taxonomy (NCBI): domain Eukaryota; kingdom Metazoa; phylum Mollusca; class Gastropoda; order Lepetellida; family Haliotidae; genus Haliotis; species Haliotis asinina. Next base: position 71,826,155 of record NC_090284.1, on the reverse strand, counting down.
ATATGTGTGATACTCTAATATTTCACTGTCCATCGTCGACAGGTTTAACTCTTCTCAATGTTTCATTTTTGGATTGTATAAATTATTTTCGTCACGGCTGACACATTGTCGATGTGACGTTAAATATATACTCACACACTCACTCATTCATTCTACTGAATATTATTGTGGTAGTCACTGGTCAATCAGCTGATGCTGCTAGATACCCTCGCCCCCAACACACCCATTCACATAAAACATAAACCGATGCAGCACAAAACAGAAGACAACGAAGACAAATCTAAAAGTGCATCCTACACGGATACTAACCTGAAGAATTAGCTAACCCGACATAAACCTAATGTGGGTAGCATTTACAAGTGTGGGTAAAGTGTTGATTAAACCTTTAAACGTAACCAGCGCACGTTTCAGCCCATGGCTGCAGGCAAGGTGTTTTATACGTCTAAATACCGACAGTCTAAAGCAAGTGCCTTCGTAATGGGGAGAGGAGCGTTTTGAAGCTCAAACAAAAGAGCTATTTCTGCAAATGCCACAGTATTTCAAACTCCCTGAAGCCTAGTCATATTACACTCGTCTTGTAACGTCATTAACTATATTTATTCTTTAGAACAACAGTAGTGGTATAACGAGGGTGGCGCTATAACCAGATATGCCATTCGCGTCAACTCTAGTCATTCACTACATGTACATTTAATAACTTCAAGTATAGTGTAGGCTGATATCTATGTATCGAACAAGTGTATGTGAAAACCCATGAAGAATCAGTTGTGTGTACAGGCAATTTAGTTTTAGATCGAAAGACATGGCAACTTGAATGGAGCGTTAGCGTTGCATAGTGAAATGTATAAGAATTGCACGATATGGACAAAGCAATTTGACGTGTTTATTGCAAGAAGTAAGGCATTGCTGTAATGACTTAGACGTGAGGGCGTGTGGTGTCATGCCGAGTGATAATGTCTTTATTCCGGTGTCATGTGCTTTATTCAGATGGGCACATCTGACTCCTGTTCTTTGTCTGCAATAGCTACGGTACAGGGAGCTGTGAGTTCCTCTATCAGTTAGAGTTCTGTCGGCCTGCCATACATACACCAAAGTATCAGCTTATAGATAGAGATGAGTATCCCCGATCTGTTACTGTCAGATCTGTCGTTCCTCAGAACATCACCAGTGACACAAGTCCGAAGGATTAACTAGTGATAAGACTTAAGGAAGACTAAAGCCGCTCACTCAACCTTTCACACATACTGATAACTCAGCTGATCATAGTACCAGGTGTCCATAGTCCCGACTTTGCCCACTGTCCAGGACTTTGGTGAGTGAGTGAGTTTATTGACAGTATGGGTGGCCACTGGCCCATTATACATTTAAAAGAGAAATACAGTGTGTAGCACAACAAAGCGCCTGGAACATCAGTTATACATTTGGCAATACAAAACGTGATCGTAGTTTAACTGCTAGGAATACATATTTTGCAAGCAGTGATAATACATGAACATTTTTTGATGCTAACAACTGTTGAAATTTGGTTTCTGAGGGAAATGTGAAGTAGTATGCAGGAATGAGGGAGCGTCTTAGACTATCATAAAAAGGACTTTGGTAGTACAGCATATGAACGGGAACATTTGTTGTGGGAATGGTTAGGGGTGGCGGTTATACGCTGTTCCGCATTACGCCAAGGGAATGTTATTGCGAGAAACGTGACTTAGTCGTTAGAGTCAGGTCGTCGGTACAACATGAACATTATAACAACAACAAAAGAATTTAAAAGACAACGATGGGGGTAAATGAGTAACTTGAGACATTTTATGCAACATATGTCATATTTGGGATTTCACTTTCTCAGTAAAGTACAAATTCTAGTGTGGAAGTCGCAGTGGCTGAGCGGGCCAGGTGGCTGACTTTGTGTGCTGGCGATTAGGTGCCTGAATCTGAGTGTGCGAGTTTGAATCCCGGATGGGACTCAACCAAAAAAGTACTAGAATTTGTACTTTACTAAGAAAGTGAAATTCCAAATATGACATATGATGCATTTGACCACTTTCTAAACGGCATCGTGTAATCAGAGACATTTTATGAGAAGGACGTTAGATGGTTTGGTAGTGAAGCTGATTTCAAGATGACCATTCCTCCGTCAGTTGTCTTGAAATGAACCATGTCTTGAAATGAATTACTAGGCACGGGCTGATCGCTCAGCACAGCACTCGCTATTGAACAGGAACCATTTCTAGGAAATTCCAGGAAAAGCTAATGGGTACTACGAAATTTGGAAAGGATTTTGACATTAGGCACTCAATACGTACAAGTGGGTTCTATTACTATGTTAATTGTTTGGAATTGAAAGTGTATTAGTTTATTAACGGATCTGATCAGTGCCAACACAGACTGTGTAAATTAGAAACTTATAGAAAACTCGATTTCCGCATTAAATATGAAGTAAAGAGGGCAATTATTTCGGATTACCCACGTGGTCACGTGGCTCCTAATTTGTTACAGCTATGTTCACTGGTCATTTGGAATTGCCAAAATACAAAGAGACTAAATACCATTGGCTGAAAAATCATGCTGAATAATCCAAGCGAATAAAAGATAAAAATGTGTATCTCCCTCGTCACTTTATTTTCTATCAAAAATTAGAAGTATGTAATTAGAAGTCCTTCCACCCTCGTCACTTTTGAAAAAATGTGCCTCTAGAAACATTTAAATTTCTTGGTGGAGCCTCATCGCCACATGCTGAATTAATGCTGATGCAGTCACTAACTCACTGATTAAGTGAGTGAGTTAATATTTAACGTCACATCGGCAGTATTGCAGCCATATCGTGACGACAGCATTCTTAAAAAAGGAATATCGTATATGACAAAAACCTGTCGACGACGGACGGTAAAACAACTAGGATATCACAATAAGAAATAAAACTAGCGTGAAAAGTTAAAACTAATATCCCTATTCAGACAATACAATATAAAAACAGGCTATATAGATCACCAACAACTGAAGGTAGATCACCATACTAGGGGCCATGGGGACTTACAGTACTTCTGCTACCTGCATGGTCCCTAGCTGGATTTACACCATCCCCTCAGCTGCTGGTGATAGTATGCAAGATTAGCCACAAATTAAAATGACAGAAATACTACGGCTAAAAAATATGGAAGACTAAATTTGACTTCAAATGTTTTGGGACTTACGTACCCTCTCATGAGGACAATAATTTTTCAGTGCTTTAACCCCCCTCGAGGATACAGCCACTAAGACTCTAAGTTACGAATTCAAACTTCCAAGCATAAAATATTTATCTATTTACAATTCATTTAGTAAATCTAAGTCTTCTAAAAATGCAATAATTAAATGACAGCGAACATTATTAAACAGATCCTTCAAAGTTTGTGAAGTAAAATATTTATCCCTTGTGATGGAATATTCAACACAGTCAAGCAAAACATGCTTGACTGTGATTCTTTCATCACAAGGGGTACAAAACGGAGGATCTTCACCTTTTAATAGATAATCGTGAGTATACCTCAGGGCCAATGCGACATCGTCGCATAATGACCTCCTCAGATCTGGACTGACAACCCAAGTAAGTCTAACCAATATAAGGTTTTATTTCATGCAATTTATTTATACCTCCCAGGGTATCCCACTTCTTCTGCATCAGATCACAGATATAAGATCTTATTGTAGCTTTATAATCTGAGCATGGAATAAGAAGTAGTGTCACAGATTTGTTGAGTGCTGCCTTAGCAGCAAGATCGGCCATTGCGTTACCAGAAATGCCAACGTGACTAGGTAACCAACAAAGGACGATGTCGCACTGGCCTGTAGCGAGGTTATTGTGCAATTCAATAATTTCAATTAAAAGTGGATGTTTACAAGAAATATTTTTAATAGCCTGAAGGCAGGAAAGAGAGTCGGAATAGATTATGTACTGTTTATGTTTAGGGTGTCTTTGTATGTATTTAAGAGCAGTTAATATGGCGTTAGCTTCTGCTGTAAAGATAGAACTATTATCTGGTAATCTAGAAGATATTGTTCTGGATCCAATGACAGTGGCACAAGCCACAGCGCCACCGTCCTTGGAGCAATCTGTAAATAAGGATTCATAATTGTTATATTTATGTTTTAATTGATTATATTCTTGTTTATATTGTAATTCATCAGTTTTCTTGGGGCCTAACCAACTGCCAAGGAGGAGAAGAAAGAAGACGAGAAGGAGCTATATTTTCCAGCTCAATACTAGAAGCAGCAAGAAATGGCTTAATTCTGAGCCCAAGAGAACAAGGGAAGACATTTTGTTATACAAGACACAACTAAATGCAGGATTTGACTCATTAGAAGCTAATTTTGTGATGTATTGTAAAGATAGTTTTATACGGCGTTGATTGAGAGAAGGCTCGTCAGCTTCGACGTATAGACTGTCGATAGGAGAAGTTCTATAAGAACCAAGACAAAGTCTTAGGCCTTGATGATGAACAGCATCTAACAGCTTTAAGTTGCTGCTACATGCTCCACCATAGACGATGGGGCCATAATCAATTTTGGAACGGAGTGAGTGAGTGAGTTTAGTTTTACGCCGCACTCAGCAATATTACAGTTATATGGCGGCGGTCTGTAAATAATCGAGTCTGGACCAGACAATCCAGTGATCAACAACATGAGCATCGATCTGCGCAATTGGGAACCGATGACACGCGTCAACCAAGTCAGCGAGCCTGACCACCCGATCCCATTAGTCGCCTCTTACGACAAGCTGAGTCGCCTTTTATGGCAAGCATGGGTTGCTGAAGGCCTATTCTACCCCGGGACCTTCACGGGTCTTTGGAACGGATCAGAGATCTATACAGATGGAGGAGGGTAGCTTGACCACCTCCACATTTAGAATTTGAGACAACCTTTAACAAATCGAGTGCCTTCAGGTATTTAGATTTAAGGGATTTGATATGCCGTGAAAAGGTCAAGTGTGAATCGAAAATAAGTCCCAAGAACTTGGCCTCCTTAACAACTTTGATTGGGGTGCCACTTAGAAATAGTTCTGGGTCTTTATGGGGTTTGTATTTACGACAGAAGTGTATACAATTGGTTTTTTATTTAGAAAATCTAAAGCCGTTTCAAGACACCATTTATCTATTTTGTTTAAACACAGTTGTAGATGCCGTTCAATAGTATGTATATTTTTCCCACGACAAGAAATATTAAAATCATCCACAAATAACGATCCATCTATTAAATCGTTTAAAACTTTAGATAAACTGTTGATCTTGATACTGAAAAGAGTGACAGACAAAATACTGCCTTGTGGAACACCCTGATCCTGATTGTAATGATCAGACAGAGTAGAACCCACGCGGACCTGGAATTGTCTGTTATTTAAAAAGTTGGATATAAATTCAGGCAAACGACCCCGCAAGCCGAAGTCATGTAAATCTCTTAAAATGCCATATTTCCAGGTTGTGTCATATGCTTTTTCAAGATCAAAAAAGATAGACACAGCGTCTTTTTTATTAATTAGTGCGTTTTTATCAAATGATTCCAAACGCACTAAGTGATCAACGGTACTCCTGTTTTTACGGAAACCACACTGAATATCTGTAATGAGGTCATTGGTTTCCAAGTACCAAACAAGTCGATTATTAATCATGCGCTCCATAGTTTTGCAAACACAGCTAGTTAGCGATATAGGCCGATAGTTCGAAGGGTCCGTATGATCACGTCCAGGTTTAGGGATAGGGATAACTATAGCATCATGCCATGAAGAAGGAAACTTTCCAGATGTCCAGATATCATCAAATATATGTAAAAGGGTCTCTAAACATGATTCCGGTAAATGTTTCAGAAGTTGATAATGGATGTTATCAGCTCCTGTAGCAGTATCATGGGCCTGGTCAAGAGCTGTATGGAGCTCATGAATCGAAAATACCCCGTTGTATTCTTCCCCGTTATCTGAAGTAAAATTAATAGCTTTCTTTTCTTGCTGTTTTTGATACTTTTGGAATTGAGGTACATAATTCGAGGAAGAAGAATGTTGTGCCAGTGACTGATTAAGTGAAGACGAGGCAGACGAAGCTTTATTGCCTTAACTGAACACACAGTGGACTGATCCCAGGTGGTGACTTTCGCCTGCGCTTGTTTAAGGCTGTTAATGAACTAGAGCTTGTGGAGGAGAACATTTCATTAAGGCTTGTCAAGTTGCCTCTTGTCATTGACAACAGTGCCATGACATGTGTCTTTTGCCGGGATGTAATTGACATGTACGTGGTATATACCTTTTTACGTATTTTTTTTGTAAAATGTTTGATTCACTGTGTCTCTTTTCAATCAGATGTTAATAGGTTTTGCTGCAAGTTGAAGGGTGTGTGTCACATTCAATCACCAACCCCAAAAGGGACATGTATGGCAGTTAAATCTAACTTCAATCAATCTTTATTTCGTACTGAAGAGGCAACAGACCTATAGTATATATACATATATATTGGGGAATTACATAAATAAATGTATTTACATTACAGTGATGAAACGTTTTGTTCTATTGCAATGTGAATGAACATGGCAAGATTTCGTAATATACTTTGACTTTTACTGCTTACAAGTGTTCAGAATTTTATTATGTTTGGATGGATATAGCAATATCTTTCAATGTATTTACAACGTATGGAAAAATATGAAGGATATGTGATGAAAACGTGACATTCCTCTTCAATTCCATGTAATTTACAACGTGTACATATTCTATTTTCTTTTTTAAACATTTCAATATCTGCCGCTTTCAGTGAACCAGTCGAGAGAAGTTTGAAGGTAAATGGCTTTCTGCCATGGCAGCCGTGTCAATTTACACTTATCAGAGGGGTACACAAAGTACGCAGTCTAGTACGCAGTCTAGACTACTAGTTGTTCAACTTTCATTTTGTGAAAGTCGCGGTGGCAGAGCGGTCCAGGCGGCTGACTTTGTGTGCTGGCGATTTGGTGCCTGACTCTGAGGGTGCGGGTTAGAATCCCGGATGGGACTCAACCGAAAAAAAGTACTACAATTTGTACTTTACTAAGAAAGTGAAATAACAAAATGACATATGTGACACGATGTCGTTTGGAAATGAGATCGGACTGTTTCCGTGTATCTCACTAGTTATCTAAAACTGAACAATAACAAAATATGACCAACAAGTCTGACTGCAGTTCAAGAGTGAAGATGATGAGTTGATACGCCGTATTTATATGCAAGGATCCGGAAGATAACGGGACACTGGGCCCAAATTTTCGAAGCTCTCTTAGCTCTAAGATAGTCGTAAGTGCCATACATTAACATTAACTTACGACTATCTTAGCGCTAAGAGCGCTTCGAAAATGTGGGCCCTGACCAGGAAGTGATGACCGGGGGGTATGCTGATGGCTACACAGTGGTAGTTGTTTTGACAAGCCGAGAGAAGCGATGGGATTTAAATTTATGCTTATTGAGAGGAGCTTATCTGAGTTGTAATTCGAACGTTTACGAAAATTCTTGATTATTTCTAACACATTCCCTCATGTACATATTAGACAGAAGTTTACTCGTCTTGTTACTGAGACCATGACATTGAAATAAAGACCAAAGTTTTTCGCGCAGGACAGACTCAAAGGCCTTCGCAAAATCAACTGTCCTCCTTGAATTCAAATATCTTTGTATTATACTTTGTGAAAATAACATGTTGTCAACAGTGGTATTTGTATGTCTAAATCCAGCTTGCGATTCATTTATCTTACCCATTGTATCTCCTCAGTTTACAAGTTTCCTATTAATTATAAAAGTGAAAATTTTACTAAATATTCTATAGTCTGGCAGAAAATGTTTCAGGACGGTGTTTGGTAACTGACTATAAGTAATGTTATTCCTCTATAGTTATTTGGGTTATTTACATCACCACTTTTGTGAATTGAAACAGTGATACCAATCGTCCAACAGTGTGGGAAGGTACAATTTTCCAATATAGTATTAAATAGTAGTTCCAGGTATGGTGTGATAAGGTGAGACGAGTGTTTAAAGAATTATGGTATCATGGCATTAAACCCTGGTGAACTTATATGGTTTTATGAAAACGTTCAAATGAGCTACACACTTGATTTTTAGACATATATTTGGTGTACCTATTGATTAAACATATTAATGATGCTTGACATGAATTTCGTGTTTTCGTTTCTTGATTGTGTATTACCCTATAAGAAACAGTGTGTCAATGAAATTCGATTGTTAACTGACGGACTGAACGGAAGGGCATGGTTCAGTAAAAAAACACAATCAAGATTTGAAGCCGTAATAGTCAGCTTTAGTAATATTTCTCAACGTTGCATTGTTATCATGTCCTAGATGCAATTACACATATGATGAAACAAACGCAATACCCAACATCAGCTACGCTGTTCAGAGTAAGAAAAGCATGACTAAATCTAACGATCTCGTTGTTTGTGATTATCTGATTCATAATTCATGCCGGAGTGTAATATGATCTGAGAGTAAAGTAGAATAATGAGCAATTATTATTTCATGACTTCTCCTTTTATTAAGGTCAAGGTCGTTCGGATATGTAAGTCAGTGAATGATGAATACATTTGTGTTTGCTCTCAAGGCATCCACGAGAACGATAATAATTACCAACCGGTTAATATGATCGTTTACTCAAACCGCAGTTTATCAATTAAACGTTTATGATTAAAGACGCTATATTTTATATCCTGTTAGCCCTATACTTATTCCAATGACACTCTAAGCAACTGCAACGTTGTACACCCAAATGTTTAATATTAAAGCACACTAGAAGCCGATTGATGGGGGTTCGGTTTCCCCGGTAAGTGCCTAGGCTTGTCAGTATCGCAACCGACCTCATGGCTTTCCCCAAGTGCTAAACGTTACAGGCGTGCGTTACTTCGGACTTTCCTCCCATATTAAACCTGATACCCAGTGGCGTGTGATCCTTTGCATAGAGCTCTGGTCACAAACCAGTTGAAGTTAAGCAACGTAGAACGTGACGAGTCCTTAGATGGGTGACCGCGATTGTCAGCCTATATTCTGACAGTTTCTGACAACACGAAGGACAAGCGATACATGTAGTCTCACCTTCGGCAAGTGAGTTTGTTCACTCCCAGCAAAAAAAAAATGGGTACCCGGTCGGATAAGTCGTGTGACTGTTAACCTAAAAGGCAGCACAGTTTATCCGGCGTAAAAATGATAGATATTAATCCTGTAATGGGACAATGAAAGTGCATTATTAATAAATTATATATCTGATATATTGTTCAAACACTTTACATTTCACGTCTGTAGAATTTTCTACTGAAAGATTATACTACAGAGCATAGTCAACATATTTCCAACATGCACATGATATGATCCAGTTTCTATTAATATACAGTTCAGCGAGGTATTATCCTACGCACAGTCGTCAGCGGGATCACGAGCATCAGAATCGACTGATGTTAGCGAGGAGGTAGGTGGTCTGAATCGGACACTGACGTGATATAAAAGCTATTACACACCATACGTCCTCCAGAACACATAACATCGTTATCAACACTTCTTTCAAGTTGGCTAAAAGGTGAAGTCTGCGGTGCCTGCATCAGATAAAAAGCAGCCTTTACTGTAACCACATTCAGAGCAGAGCACCAACTCCAGTAGACCTCTGCCAGGCATGTCGACAAGCTTATCACAGAAACATCTCTCCATGTCCTGATTAGTGCTAGCTCATTAGCAGTACTGCTAGTGCTAAAACACACATGACAGGAGTCTGTTCACTTCGAGTCACCACAAAGATATCGTTAGTGCGTTTGCATGGTATAAACAGAACGTTGGATCTATACGCCACGGCAAAAGCCATTAAGCCCAAGCAGCAGTATAAATGCAAACTGATGTGTGGGGTATTATTTCGGTAATGCTCCAATAATACTGTACCGCCCTTTCAAGACACGAGTGCGCTGTGTGAATGAACGGTTGTTATGTTCGAGCAATTACCTTGAACACGGCCACAAACCCATTTAAACCCATAAACCCAGTCAGTTGTGAGTAAATGAATCAGTGAATTGTGTGTAATGCAGGTTTGAACATTGTTACACCACGGCAGGTGAACGACGAAGCCAGTCCTTTGTTAAGTTCGCCAAAATAACGCTGCCAAACCTAGGAACAGCACCTGACAGAACCTGGGCTAACAACCAACGAACACAGGTTTCTCTGTGCCCTATGGACACCTCTGCCTAACAGCAAATTAGGCGTAAATCCATCTTACTCGTCATCCAGATCGCCTGGAAGGTACGTTCTGACAACCTCCGGTCTACTAAAATAAGCAACATACCTAAAGTAAACAGTCGATCTACTTGCTAATTACTTCTTCTTATCTTGCAACAGAAGAGGAGAAAAGGTAAATCTTCATGAAATTCTGCTCACTCAAAACATATGCAGCGTATAAGAAATATGGTAACATATGAGAAACCGGAAATCAGATCAAACCAAACTGTTCTCCCATACTTAAACACAGACTGAAAACATCCGTACTTCTAAGATCTGTTTATGGGCAGATGATAGCATGGAATCAATGTGAGGTGGTGTGCACGTGTATTTCATACAAATCGCACACATTTTCAGCTAACACCATTGCAGAGATGCACTGACTGTGGGAGGGACAGCTGTCTGCTTGCTTCCATTGCTTCATCTCCGTCACTGTCTCCTCTTGGGCGTTAGTGTGTTTAGGGCTCATATGTGTATTTTGTCACGTACACCTGAATGTGCTGTTCTCTTATATTCAAAAGGACAAGTCCCAAAGAAAAACGCTGGTTGACTTTACATTTTCTCAAATTCATCTGCAGTCAAAGTGCTAAGCATGTCTTTTGTATATACACAGTCATGGTCAGTCCAAATTCGCAAACAACAGAATACAGAAAAAGAAGCCTCGCGATATGCGACCTTTAATGGTGGACATTTAGATGTTTTCATCAAGAATGGATGAGGAAGCATACGTCAAGTCTCCCCCTCCCTCACCTCTCCGAGCCGTAATCTACCTACCTATAACCCTCGGAGCAGGGATAGACCCTTATCATCAGAACATGGTAAAATAGTCGGAGTGTATTAAATCAACCCAAGATTCTGGCAAGGGTACACACCGAGGATATATTTGGTGCATTCCGATTCCTGCGATTGTGTCTGAAAACAAAATTCCCTCAATCAACATCGTAAAAAAGGTTCAATGCGTATGTCTGTGTGTGTTTGCGTTGCGTGTGCGTGTGTGCGCGTGTGCGTGTGTGCGTATGTGCGTGTGTGTGTGTGAGAGAGAGTATTTTGTGACATCTCCTAACAGTGACCGTGGCGTCCTGTCTGGTTGCAGACTGAAGTATTTATGATAAATATCTTATTTGCGTGATTCGTGCTATGTCGTAATCACAGGTTAGTTCAATAATTCAGGTGACATTACATCCGTAGAGTCACTCTGACATAACAGATTAATCCGTGGCATTCCAGTCAAATGTAAACAGGCACTCCTCAACAAAGTATTTATACCAGCTTTTTGCAATACACAAGGGGCTTTTGCTGTTAACACATTCAAGGCTTCCACTTTCCATCCAAATCCTTGGCGCATTGCGTATCGACTGAACCTACAACTGACTAATATGCTTTAGCTCTAACTTGACAATTACAAGAACAGATTCAAAGGAAAGAGATGACGTATCCGTATTTAAACAATCATTTTCTCTAACGTAAAAACTGGAATACACATGGACAAGTGATGATATTGATCAATATACTATTCCCTTACGAGTAATAAGCAGGTTGTGGGTTTGAATTTTAGATTCACTATAGCAGTGCAAACAGGAAATCTTTGTTCAAAGACGTAGATAAACAAGACCCTTAACCATATGGCGTTGCATGCCAGGCAAACTGATTTGGATTAAACTGAATATGGTCTTAAACGTAACTCCATAATGGTGCCAACTGAACGATCTGGATTAACACGCTCTACAAGCTGGTCCTAAATGGCGCACTTGTATCTAGGTGTTCATTCATCATGGGTGTTTAAAGAACACTGAGCGTCAGTATGTATTAATAAACATCAAAGGATAGACAGAGCCGTCACAGGCTCCATTCGAACCTAAATATCTAACGGAAGACACACCTAAATGTAACTTATACCGTTATGTATACAGAAGGGGACAACTGTAGAAAACAGCACGTACGCTTACTTGAGATCCGAAATCAGTGTAAGCAGTGCACTTCCTTTAATGAGACGAGTAAAGAAACATACTTTGTCAGCGGATATGAACCATCTGGTAATGAGTCCGTATGAACTAACCCTAGAGATCAGGTCAATTTACCAATGATTTACGTGAGCAGGTTTTAAAAAGGCAGTAAACGAGATGAGATTCACTCGGATCTGATCAGTAATTGAGTTACATAACTACGTGTCACCCTGACCTGTGAAGAACGCCCGAAATAACGCAGATTTTAGGTGCTTACCACTTCGCTGAACATCAACAAGCAGGGCAGGGGAATGGGAAATCATATTATCATATCGTGTTCTCTGATACGAAAAGCGAACCGCTCTCTTGAGCTGTAAGCAGGTCCATCGAATGCTTCCCCTTCCTGCATAAAACGCATAAATAATATAAACCTTTCATTCCCATACGACATATCTCATTAGCATCACTCATTAGCATGTGGCTATCAAATCTCTATCATCACTCAGTATCATGTTGTTATGGATCGGTATCAAATCTCTATCATCACTCATTCTCATGTTGTTATGGATCGGTATCAAATCCATATGCCATCACTCATTAGCATGTGGTTATGAATCGGGATCAAATCTCTAACATCACTCATTCTCATGTGGTTATGAATCGGGATCAAATCTCAATCATCATTCAGTATCATGTTGTTATGGATCGGTATCAAATCCATATGTCATCACTCATTAGCATGTGGTTATGAATCGGGATCAAATCTCTAACATCACTCATTCTCATGTGGTTATGAATCGGGATCAAATCTCAATCATCACTCAGTATCATGTTGTTATGGATCGGCATTAAATCTCTACACCATCACTCATAAGCACGTGGATATAGATCGGTATCAAATACCTATATCATGAACCATTAGCATGTATATATGGATCGGTATCAAACATCTATATCATGAACCATTAGCATGTATATATGGATCGGTATCAAACATCTATATCATGAACCATTAGCATATATATATGGATCGGTATCAAACATCTATATCATGAACCATTAGCATGTATATATGGATCGGTATCAAACATCTATATCATGAACCATTAGCATGTATATATGGATCGGTATCAAACATCTATATCATGAACCATTAGCATGTATATGTGAAACTTCAGCCTTTCTTTCTAAATGTGTTGCTCATAGCTGCTATCCCAATCTATAACCTATGTGACTGTATTCTTTGATGTTGCCACGGTAACAAACATAGCAGCAGTCACGTGCCCCGAACAGCTGTCAAAAGCGCAATTATTCAACGCCATGACCTTCTCCGTGGTATGTAGTTGATACGGGTTGCTTGTTCTGGTTGCACGACACGAGCTGGAAGATTCGCGGCTGGCTCAAACATATAGACACTAAGAGTGGTGCGTGCAACGCCCATCAAGCAACTAAATTGCCGCAGGAAAGGCACCTTTAACTATAATGAATGTGCCAGTTCACTGCCAGCATACCAGGAAGCATGCTTCAAAGCAAACACATATTCACGAGACTGCAGATAACACGACCGCAGTGAATCGACTCAGGGAAATAATGTATTATCGGGTTATCATTTATATCATAATACAAATTCTCTTGAATGACAGTCTATACGTCCCGCCACAGCAATACATATATTACACACACAGGCAAGAACGAACGCACGCAGGCACGTATGTAATTAGTATTCTCTTGTAGAATAAGGTTTACTGTCATGTATTTCGCAAGAACTGTGAGAAATGGTCATAACTGCTACAGGGCTTTTTCCAACAAAACACTCGTTGTCGTATAACTATCGTATCTTCTTGTAGTTACTGCGGTCACAGAACTAGGTTGGTTTTGAAGCAGACCCCGAGGACTAACTGCCACATTTAACGTAAGTCACCAAGTGAAGATCTAGGAGTGGGCACCTGATAATTCTTCAATACCCTAGCAACTAGCTGCTAAATAACCCGTACCAACCCGTGTAACCACTTGAAATAAATCATTCAAGAACAAGCATGCGGATGACATATTTATTTGAAGTAACCAGACGAAAAATCTTCATCAGTTTATCTTCGATAATGCAGACTATAAATGGGGTGTGCACTGGGTGTATCGTACAAACTGCAGTCTCAGACTCCAAATCTTAAATTTAGGAAATCAATAAAACTGGGCAGCACCCACGTCTTGTAAACACTAGTATCAGCCTAACTGACCAAGGAATTATTAAGCGTCGCTTACAAAGGCGATGTGTAAACAGAGATACCACCATCGCCCGCTGCTATTTACAGTCGAGTGCAATTACTCTAACACCAAATGATATATACTTGCCATTTCTAAAAAATTAAGAATAAGGAGTTCCATTGGATGACATTCATTGTTCAGGGAAACTCACGTATATTATTCCAAGCTCTTTTGAAAGACACTAAAGTTCGCTCAGAGTATTGGTTCATGGTCTGAAATGTTCATGCACAAATTCAGTTCTTGTCAAGTCTGTGAACACCTGGTGTTACCACCGATTTCCAGTAACACGTAATTTCAGCACACTGTCACCTTTACGCTCACCATTTCGGTGCAAATCGTTTCGGCATAGTGTATAGTATGGAATGGATTTTGGAATGGATTTTGGAATGGATTTTGGAATGGATTTTGGAATGGATTTTGAATTGAAACGATAGAATGGACTTGGAATGGGAATATATGGAATATACTAGTACTCATCTTGTACTAAACAAACCAAGTGTTGTGCCGACCTTCAAACAATAATGAAATTGATAGTTAGTAAACATGACGGAAGTCCCGTTCCCTCCAGCTTCCAGTTCCACCCGCTACAACAGATAGTACAGACGGTTTCCCTATGGGCGGCGTTTGATATTTAATAGAAATAGAACGTATCAATAATGCGACCAACTTTTCTTGATGAAAGCTGGTATTTTAATAGATGCACTTAATGTCAACTACGTATGGTAATTTCAACCAGTTTACCTAGCTATCGTATACCTGCCACGCCTTAAATCCTTGAAGATATCTGAACCTTTTTCTCATATTTGTCTTACAGGATTCGTAGCAACATGAGACACTGCTGCAGAAAGCAGTAGGAATACAACACTGGATCATCATGGTGACCAGAAGGCCAAGGCCTGTAATACTGGCTTGTGAAACAAGAGAACGAAACCTGTCATCATAACTGTTGCTGAAATAAATAACATCTGAATGAAAATTGCCACGACTGTTAGATTCCAAGATTATTATTGAAACTGTAAGGATTGTTTCCAATTCCCTACCGCTAAATGTCGACCACCCTGACAATAAATCACCTGTTGTAAACAGAACATCTGAAGTAGGTCGATCATGTAAACAAATCATTTGACGCCGTTCGCTGTGTTGTTTTGTGCTCTGTACTTTGTCCCATTTTCAACTTGTTTACTTAGCCTGTATTCACATTGCTGGAGACAAGGTTATAAAAAACTAATTCAAATATCTCCTAATCCATATATTCGTTTATTACGTGAGCCGTCAATGAAAGTTCTGTGTTACCTCCGAAGTAATTTCGTTTCTGATTGGACTGACGTCTTTCATGAGAAAGGTCAGATAATTCATTATATTTCACTAAATATGCATTGATCAATCTTACGCGAAAACACTGGTGTTTGTTAAACAATGTCAGAAACAAAGTGACATTTTCTATCAGCCATTTGGCTGAAAACATTGGTGTTTGTTAAACAATGTAAGAAACAAAGTGACATTTTCTATTAGGCATTTGACGGAAAATGACAACTATGTACCACTCCAGTATGCCACTATCACATCCATGATCAAATCTGGTTTGACAAAAGTTTTTATAACGTCATATATTAGTGCAAGCGTAAACAGAAATGTCAAGTCTCTGCTATTCCTTAGTATGTTACTATCTGAAGATATCAAACATTTTAGTATACACTGTATATCATTATGATATCAAGGATATCTTAAGCCTCTTAATAGCACACGCATCACGGGGAGACAAAGATGATATAGAGCCTCTTCGGTTAATACTTGAGACAAAGGTGATATAGAACATGAGGTTGGCGTAGTTTGATCTCAGAAAAGCAAAGGTTTGCGGAAGTTTAATACAGATAAACATGAGGTTAGCGGAGGTCGATTTCAGATGAAGGTGAGGTTAACCAATCTCCATCTCAAATGACCATGAGTTTAGCGCAGTTTCATCTAAGGCAAAAAAAGAGGTTTGCAGAGACTTATCACAGCTAAACATTAGATTAGCGCTATTATGTTTAGCATTGGTGGGTTCCTGCACAGTTCTGGATGTTTCCTCACAGTGGCTCGTCTTGTTCATGGCCGTCATAACAGATGCAGTCAGAATATCGTAATATCTCATTATATAACATTCTGACATTGACATTGTTACAGAAAGTTTCCATGGGTAGATATAAAACACAAGTGTTCATTTAACGGGTATGATGATTCAGCCATTTGGGAATTAATTCACATAAGACACTCGCATGCACCGTTCGGTAATAACGAGCTAACTAATAAGGAACATAATTGATTAGATCAGAGATTTAGGAACCACACACTAATGTAATTTGGTAGTAATTGCTTATATAACATAATTATCCACTGTCTTGATCCTACGTGTCTCAGTATAATGCATCCCCCATCTATTGCGAAAAGCCTATAAGTAGTCATGGCACCACATTCAGTGATGGCTCACAGAACTGGTACTACGTGAAGGAAAGTGATTAATTACGGAGACCTGTAGAGTCGGGTCATTATTGCTGTAATAGATAAGACGATACGAACAGTTGCGGGATTACCGTTTAGGCTGGAACGACTGAATACAGATACAGGATGCCGATATTAATGATCAGAGCTCTGGTGATCGTACCAGGTACTTTTTTGTGTGCACATTTCTTTGGGGGTATGTTCGGAGTTAAATACGTGCCAAAAATGACAACAGAAAATCTTCTTCAGTAGCCTTCTTACACTACGGACACTTGTTACTTTGTTGTCCGCGCTTTGACTGTGTATGAGATATGCGATGACTAGCTGTCCTTAGCGGTACCCTCGGCTCCTGCAATTTGATGGAATTATGTTTCCACTCACTTCGCGGTAGTGCGAGTGCGCTAGATACAAATGTTCTCACAAAAATTGCTTGAGACTATTTTCATGGAAGCAGAATTCTAACATGACAAAAAGGTTAATTGCTAGTTTACACATTGTCGTCCTCAATGTTTACCCACACTATGTGTGACTTTTCCCAGTTTATGTTAAAAGAAAGTAATTTGAGGTCTTCAAAGGTTAGAAACCTGGCAATTAAATCAATTGGTCACCATTGGTCGACTATGCAGCCGATGACAAATACGCCTACCCATCCTATTCCAACGCCGATTGTATAGACTCGCTTCTCCAAGAAGCATATTCATATTTGATAATCAGAACAAAGTGAAACAAAGACTAGTCTTGAAAATATTACATTACTTACTTTCTGCCACTTAAAGAAGAATTCGGTATTTCGCTTCATTTCCTGATATTCCTTTGGATCTGAAATTGTGATCTAAGTGTGATCAGTATTAGAAAATCTATCCATATATATTCACCAACATAAACGCAAATGCCAGAGACAGAGAACCAATTTCGATTATCAGCTGAAATAGAATTAATGTATCATACAAAGCCAACAGTGATGTTCGTTCTGACGATACCCAGCATTGCCACACACGTCCAAACACCAGACAATAACAATACGAAAGAAATATCTGCAAAAAGCAAAGTGTATTTTACAATTCTGAGTATCTTTACATGAGAGCAGCTCTTGATAACACCTAGTTTCAACGTGGGAATTTCAGAACCAATATCAGGTAGAAGGGCCAGTCAGGATAAACAAACACTTGCCTCTTGGTATCCTGAGGTGTTCCTCATGCCTCAATTATTCGTAATTGAGGAATGATTGCTCCAAAGCATCGTGTTAGTTTGTGGGTGTTCGTTTACCTGCTTGCAAACCAACCGACAATGAATGAAACATGAAACATAAACCACTGAAAGTTCAGATTCAAGTATTGAAAGACTGTAGCCGTTTGATGTTGTCGGTTTTATCTTGAGGGAAATATTACTGGTATTTGTCCATCTGTCGGCCTATGCCTGGAACGTGACGCCATTACTCTGTCAAATACGGGTCTTACGTTTATCTGGCACTTGTAAGTAGAAAGATAGACCATCTTATACCTAAACTGAATAAAGAACCAACGGCAATATATGTTCGGTCTATTTGAACGTATTGATTAACTAAGTCTGCATGTGTTTGTGTGGGTTTACGCCCCATTTGATTTAAACATACTTTAGTCACAAATGTGAAAGGGGTTGGGGCTATCTAACGTAAAATGCCGTTAATATTTACATACACGCATTTACAATTGTTTATACTTTAGGAAGGAACAGGGAGAAAGACAGAGACAGAGACAGAGGAGAGAGTATAGGAGAGATAAAGAGGGAATAGACAAAGAGTCACATCTGTGATTACTCAAACCGTTTTCATTGATAAATATAAATCTGAACACATTAGAAAACGTGTTCATTCTGTTGAGTGGTTATATCTGCAATTTCAGGTAACACTAATGACGATGTGATTGGACAGTCACGTTTTATATGTTTTTTTTTATAATTGAACATTAATGTATCAGTCTCTTGAATGTTGCACAATTTACATTTTAACATGAAGTGATGTTCATTTTCATACGCATTCCCATGCTAACAGAAAGCAGAATCTTTCATGAAGAAATGACACAGATCCTATTTAGCTGACTAGTCATATATCACAACTATGTGTTAATAATATTAAATGTGACAATATTGCAGCAATATTAAGGCCGGGGACACAAGAAAGGGGCTTCACAGACTGTACCTATATGGGGAATGGAACGCGCGTCTTCGGCGTGAAGACAACAGCTTGCCACTAAGATACACCCACTGCATGTGTTAGATACCCTGCTCACACCCACTTGGAGATGTACTACAAACAAAAAGCATGAGTACATCCTAAAATTTGATAGTGATATATAAACCTAAACGTGGTAAGTACATGAAACTTCCCATGTGCTTAATGGGCAATTTAATGGTTGAAATGTTTGAACACGCAGTGAAGCAACTAATTCAATATTCGTTGACATGAAATATTATCAAAAACAGCGAAAAGCAGGGGTGCTGACACTCAGCAGCACCATGTTTGATCCGAGCACCCAAACACAACAGACTAGTGCATGTGGAATACAGACTTCCCATGCACAATGTGGCATCATTTCCCTTAAAAGAAGCTGCAGACACTAATGAAGCTTCACAGCTTCTTCACCATGCCACAACACAGACCGCTAATCGTATTAAGTTTGCGTATGACTATCAAATGTTAGGGTGATCCCATACTCTTTGTGTATATTATGTATAAATGTTCTACTATTTGATGGTCATACAGTGGGGGACATAATATTCAGCATTGGATTACGAATCCGTCACTGTCTGGAGTTTCATGAGTCCAATAATGAACTTATAGCTGTTTTAATTAGTACCACAGCAGACTCGGCAGAAGTGGCATTTCACGCCAACACATCTCACAACGTTGCCCCTTGACACGTGTCTTGATATCCGAGCACCTCGCTGATGTTAAAAGCAGATGACTAATCGACAGTTGTGGTTTGATCTTGATGAGTGGTTGCCATTGACCCACGGGTATCAATCACCGTAACACAGTGAAGGTCTCTGGTTTCAGAATGAAGCAATGTGTGTTTTATGTCAAAGCAGTAAGGCATTCTCTATGGAAAGACTGATTGTCACTACTAAGGAAATATTTTATTGTTGAAGTTAACGGTAAAAAAGGTCGATATCCATGTCGCGAAATATATTTCGATATGTGCTGGAGCCAATTTCAAATATTTCACATGAACATACTTTTGTTATAAGATAACTATTTACGCTTATATGTCCACCACATTGTCGATATTGATAGCCACTTGATCCGGTGGCGTCTGAACATGAGTCTATTGGCGGCAATGATACACACTTGATCCGGTGCCGTCTAAACAAGAGTCTATAGGCGGTGGCGTCTAAAGAAACCTCTACTAGCAATAGTGATACACACTTGATCCGGGGCCGTCTAAACAAGAGTCTATTGGCGGTGGCGTCAAACAAACCTCTACTAGCGATAGTGATACACACTTGATCCGGCGTCGTCTAAGCAAGCGTCCATTTGCGATATTGATACACGCCTGATCCGGTTAGCAATGTTAAAAAACACTTGGTCCGGTGGCGTCTATATAAGCAAACGTCTATTGGCAATATTGATCGATACACACTTGATCTTGATTTTGACATATCCATTATACGGTATTCCTGAAATATCCAGTATACGGCATGCTGGTAATATAGTTTAGATCGAATACTGGTAATACCCTTTTACCATATATTGGTAAGGATGAACTGGCAGTGCGGATATTTCAATTAAATTGATACATAGTGGTAATATCTGTTGCCCGGTATACTGGTAACATCTATTATACTATACACAGGTAATATTAGTATAATCAGCCTGATAATCTCCCAACACGTGACATGCGAGAAATTTTCATAATTCGACCTACGGGTGCTACCTATTCGTCGGCAATACTGATTACTTATATTACACAGTGTTCGGACTGTGTAATAGTATACGCGATACTAACTCGATATATATCGTATGATACCACCACTATGATGTATACTTGTATATGTATTCTGAACCATGGGTTGATGTACCTTCGTGTCCAGTGAACCAATGATATATATGCTGTGCACTTTACTGTTGATTTTTATTTCTTATCTGTACATTGTACTAGTGGTTAATAATGGTATGCCAGCGATATCAATATACATAATATACATAATTTACACCATGTTGGAGAAAGCATGCTGTTTTAAATAGGATGTGCCCTGTATGACATCATCCGTCACCCCTGCAAGCACCTTTGGCAAATTGGCGACCCAGTGTGGACATCAGACATTGCTGTAAAACAAGAGATGCCTACTGCCTTATCTATTTCAGACTACGACATGAGGACACACAAAGACCATCGGCATCACAACAGGTTAGTATTTGTGCGGTCGGGAATGATAAGAAGTCATTAAGTACACGCTGAGCGTTCTGAACCACTGACTTTAACGTTGATGTTATCGAGAAAATCATGCTTTGTATAAATGTGTCGACTATTTACTGTGTCAAACAAGCTTTTACAGTGCCAGGAGTCAAATCCCTTATTCGTACATAGCAAGTTTGCAAATTGGATAAAAACAATAAAATTCCGAAAGGGATACTTTCCAATGACGTTTTTTTCACGAAATGCCACTTTTCCAACTTAGCTTTGAGAAACCCTACATATTCTAGAAATATTCCGGAAACGGCTGTTTCCATGGAAATATTGCTTCATACTGCGTCATCACAGACAGATGACATCATTAAAGCCACTGATGCTTCACACTCAAACTGCACGTTTTACACTCAAAATAGATTTACTAATGTTAGCCAATGATAATTTTTTTAAATGATTTTGGATGAAACAAACGCAGAATCTCGCCCCGATGTTCTTCTATCTACACTCGTCGACAACGCTTAAAATTCCACGAGACATCTCACAGCATTGATCTTATATCAACTCGTGATGATTTATATGATTAAAAAACCACTCGAGTAAAATTCTCTTTTTACATTACTAGCCACAGATCTTACATTTCACAGGCGCCATACCGCCATGTTGGTTAATTCCAGCTAAGACAGAATTCTAAGGGCAATATAAAACTTTTACGATTTTCTTTCTAATTTACCCCGAAAGAAAAACATAAGGAAAAACTAATTTCCAACGACATCAAATGATTCCTGTCATGCTACCGATGGCGTATGAGTCGTATTCAAGACCGTCCTTTTCTGTCTAAAATGTGTTGCATTTAGTCCGTCAGATACCAGCTCGAAAACCGCATATAACGCCAGAAGCTGACCATTAATAGAGACCAAAGCTTTTCCCCATGACGCCCGTACTCAGCTCCGCTTCAACCACATCTTCAATCGCACCTTGATGGCATTATTGTTGTATTGTCACCGTAGTCAGTTCTTCGTTATAGCATGAAGTCCGTGACTACCTTCTAATTGCATTTAATTGACTTCTGTTAACTTTATTAGACTAGTTTTAACCTCATATCTGAGCAAACTGAACCAGTGTAACAAAGCAGTGTTTATATTTGACCTGGATAAGTAATATTTACTCTGCATTCACGTGATGAAGTGGAAGAAGTACCATTCACAAGTCAGAGGGCAAAGAAGTTGCCATGAAACATTTTAAAATAGAGGAGCTGTTATCCATAAAGTGTTAAGATCAATCAACAGCCAACAGGCGTGATTGCCGCTATCTTCACCCTTAAGTTGTTTCAAAGGCATTTAGAAGTTGGTGGGATCAAACTAAAAATGCTTTATGGTCAGGTGAAGAAGAGACTAGGAACTGTCTCGAAACGTTGTGACCATAAAGCATTTTTAGTTTGATCTTCACCCTTGTTGTGAAACACGTCCGGAAATGTACAGTTCATTATAGTTTTGGCCTCACATATCGAGGCCATCAAATTATTTTCCAATCTGCTTTCACGTGAAATTAATAGAAGGAGAGAATGATCTTGCTAGAGGCCAATACGACATTGTGTGTCCTTGGTTGCTCAGCAGGTGACACAATGGCTGATGCTTCAGCACTCAAAACACCAGTGGTTCTTAATTCTCTACACTGTAAACCTATCGCTAGATGTTGCATCAGAGATCACAGAACGTTATATATAAATATATAAATAAGTAAGAATTTTAACCATTTATCGGTTTTGCCAACTTGGTTTGTTAGGGCAGATTTGAAAAGGTTGTTTTACTACGATGTCGAATCGGTCACATTAGACATGACGTTTATTGAACTGAGGATTCTCAGTTTTGTATTGCTTGTGAGAGTTAGAATTGATCTTCAGCTGACTTGCTTGACACATGTCTTCATGTCCAAATGGTATAGATCGATGCTTACTATGTTGATCACTGGATTGTGTGGTTCAGATTCGATTATTTACAGACCGCCGCCATATAGGTGATATACTGCTGAGTGCGGCATAAACCTAAACCCACTCAGTCACTGGATGTACTGAATTTCCCATGACACTTGAAGCAAAATAAATACATACAAAATAAATAAGCCCTTGTTAAATTATTGTTTTTAAAGAATCTGGTAATTGGTTGATGTGCATAGCGGATAAACTGGTAGAGTCAGGCTGCAACTTAGATTGTCCGCGGAAATAACGTAAAATATTTGCCCCCTTTGAGGGTCTGTCCGTTTCACATCATTTCAAAACTTGCTGGGGTGAGTGCTGGAAGCAAAAGTGTGTGATGAACGGTTACCTCCACCCACTGCACCGAGACCAGCAATCTAGTCGGCTGTGCACCGCCCACGTCACAGTGTTTAGCAACGCTGGGTGACCGTGTCTAGCAGCTCGACTCCTTGCAGTGTGCAGGACTTCAGTCCTGCCCTAGAATGGAGAACACGTGACACATGGTCTCGCCCTAGGCACGTGAGTTTCTATAAACTTGTCTCTGTTCACCCAGCAATAAATGGGTACCTGGTGGGATAAGTGATATGATTGTTAATCTTCTATGGACTCACTTGGACTCACACAACTTGGGTTATCTGGTGTAATAATGCGTTAACTACTTGAGCATGTACAAGTACGATGAAACAGATGGTTTATTAAAAGTAATTATTTATTATATGGGTTCACCCATGTGAGATTGGATCCCGGGTATTCGACGTGATGAGACAGCACTTAAACCAGATGGGTTACCCATCGCCCGATGTTTCACTCACACGCTTACTGAAAGTAGCGAGATCTCGTTAACGTATATCAATTTAATCAATATCACATTATAGCAGTTACTGCAATGAAAAGCTGTAGTTGTGTTGACCCTGCGTTCATTCACCTTTACTGCCAGATGGATATAATACTGAGTAGACACTTATATTTGCCGGCAACACGTGTCTGCCAGAATTCCTTCCTTTTCTTCATTGAAACGTGAACCATGCGTCATTTAGAGTTTTAACATAAACGCGGTACTTGTATACCATTCCACTGATACTGAAATGAAAATATTCCAAATTGTCCCAGTTCCTTACGAACTGAATCCATCATAAACACATTCCAGAGAGAGAGAGAGGCAGAGGTTGGTGCTTGCGATTTTAACTGAATTAATCTAGCGGATGATACATTAATGTGCGTATATGCATCCTGTTTGCTCTGACATCACTATGTTGGAAAATCCCCAAACACCTCCAATCGTTTGTTGGCGATTCCAGCAACCGTGAACCCGTCAACTAAACTGGGTTACTGATTGCACTGATATCTATGTATTTATCTAACACTAATCTATTACCACCCCTAGCAACCAGCACTGCAAACACTTGTTCAGTGTGAGTAGGTAGGGGTGTGATCACGGGACGTTGCCAGGGCGACTTACTAAGCTCTTTCAGAGAACGCGTTGACTGATACATATCGATATTCATTTTACAATCAAGAAAGTAGTCCAGTAAAAAGGACATGACAAGTTCCTCGAAGAATCGTCGTTTGGATACAGGTAAGATACAATGATGCATAAAGGATTTGTCGTGTCATTGTACCAAGCAAACGTTGACAGTAACTCTCGTACCTTATTATAGATCTACGACTGTCGCAGCGCTGAGGACCGCCGCACCTTGTATCTCATGAAAGTTGGTATGTCACTTCGCGCTAATGCGGAGTCACTGCTGGTGGCATGGGGCATAATATACGGTACTGTTGGTTCTGTGTTTCACAACGCATATATTATTCATCTCAAGTTTACGGAGAACCCTGTAGGAAATTTTAACTATACCTTGTTTACACGAATGATGACGTCATAATGACGTAAAGTTTAGCAAGACACAAGTATGGCGAAGCGTGATGCCAATGGATAACGCTTTAATGACAATCTGCACGCTTTCAATGAAAAACACATTGAGACAATATGAGTTGTTCACTGGTCACGTGGGGGCATGAATTGAGGTACTCTCGATGTTTGTATACGTTCCCTGAGCCCAAAGGTACCCCAACCCATAGTTCCCGAGGGAGCAGTGAGCAACTTACCGAAACCTCAATGCTAATTTTGAACTGTTTAAAGCATGGGTATCGGATCGTACACTTCAGCCAACCTGTGTGAATCAAACGATTCGAATATTGCATCTTGCTGTTTTTCCCCGTAGGTATTGTTTTACTAAAGTATTGTTCCAAGGGACTACATTTGAACGTTTCCTCAAAATTTATTGGAAAGAGAGTCAAATGTTTTCGTAGCCATCACTAGATTTTGCACAAGAAAAGAAACACAGGAAAAACAGATTTAGAGTTATCTCCCTTACATCGCTTTCCATTCGCAAAACATCAGTAATTTCAGTGCATTTAATGTTGTTCGAGATAATAAATGTAGGTACCACGAAGTTCAGAATGAGTTGCTATTGGCAGTGGGGTATATTGCAGTGTATCCTGCTTGTAAGCGGTGTACATTGAAAATAACAGCCAATCAGAAAACGACATTTATGTGTGAGGTAAGATGAATACATTTTACTGCATCTTACAGAGCCTGATATGTGAAGATACAGGGTCACTAAAATATGATTGTTTGTTGGTATCGGATTAAATCAAAGGACTTGACTGAAAGTAATATTCCCAGTCAGGTATGAATCTTGACAAATCGTCAATAAACATGGCGATCAGCAGTAATGCTACTGCCAATTCTGAAATCATGGGCACCAAAGTTGTTCTTGATAAACGTTAGGTTTACATGAAATCTGACTTTTTGTGCAGAACAATCAGTTATAGATATCAGCGGCCAGGCAACACCCAAAATTGCGCGAACTGCATCAAGAAGAAAGGGTACAGTACATGCACTTGTAGTACCTCGCGATCGGGGAGAGTGTATTGCTGCACATCATCTCCTTCAAACATGGATATTTAACACAATAAAAAAAATGCACGATCAATTGACAATCTTCAGTAATGATTACATACGGTGGTTAAAGGAGGGCGATTTAGCTTCAAAATAGAACCCATATCTACGAAATTATCATCTACTGACGTAAACTGCCATTCAACTGCTAAACTGGGATCCAGGGGTCAGATTCGGTCACTTGGTTGGTTCATATCACCGTATTCCAACTGCTAAGGTCGATGTCTGGGCTGTCTTGACCAGGCATGACGAGTTACAGACTTATCGCAGGAATACGTGTCGTGTACATAGCCTTTTTTTGTACAAAACAACAACCGACAACATTATGACATAAATTTTATATTACATTTGAAGTACTCCTTCTTTCTCTTTTTTCAAATACAGATTCCACTTAAGACATATGGGAGTAAGTGAGTGAGTGAGTGTGGTTTTATGCCTTCTTTTAGCAATATTCCAGCAGAAACGGGCTTCACACGTTGTACCCATTCTGGGAATCGAACCCTAATCTACGGTGTGACGAGCGATCGATTTAACCACTATGCCATTATGCCAAGCTGACGTAATCTTTGTGGTGACTGAGTGGGTTAGATAGCTGACTTGACACTGAGAATGAGGGTGTGTGGGTGTGTGGGTTTGAATGCCGAATACTCCTCATAAGTACTAGAATATCCACTTTACTGACAAGGTGCAATCCCAATACTGGATCGTGATCGGTTAATCAAAGTCATTTAGAGGTATATAATCACGTTATATACCTCTGATTTTCCAACACATCATATAGTTGTTTAAAATCTGAATAACACAGTTATGGTAGAATGGAGATAAACGTATTGTGTTGGACAATCAGAGGTATATAAAGAAATTATAATAGCTCTAAATTGTGTATTTAAATTGTTTTTGGTTTTAAATCAAAAGAGCTATTATAATTTCGTTATACGTGAGGTTTTAAATACAAAATTTAGAGCTATTATAATTTCTTTATATACCTCTGATTTTCCAACACAGTATGTTTATCTTCTAAATATATGTAACACAAGGCCACTCTCTGAAAGGCACTAGGTCTGCAACAAATACAATCATTAAACAAGCACAGTATACGGGGATACTGTATTGCATGAATTAAAGATGACATAAACATCTTGTCTTGTGCGATTGTGGATCAATGAACTCGGTTGTAATAGTAATAACGTGATCGAGACACTATTTTCACAGAACTAAGAGGTGTGGTCGTTTCCTGTCTCCGGAATTTTGAATAATGTAGTTTGATGACTGTGTAAATCAATCAAACCAGATATTAATGTCATTCAGTTGTTTTTACGTTAAGGAAACCTGTGGATCTTGTGTCATTCAAGAAACTTTGAGCCAAGAGTTTATGAAGCACCAGATATTATCAAAATAACACTGCCCAGGTTTTAAAAGAACTCCTCTCTTGTCATTTGTTCACGGAATCAGGTTTTGTCGGACATCATTTGGAACAGTGTCACACCCACCTGCACAATATACACGCACATCATCAAGATGTAAACCCAGTCAGCAACACCTTGGAAAGTGTATACATTATGACAGCATAGTTTGACTGTGCCTGTGTGTTTGACGCGTTTGACGGATAAATCCTACGTTGTGGGACTTACCTCAAGAATAGGCAGATGACTGTGCCGTTGCCAATGATGCCGATGACGCCCATGATGGCTACACATACTCCGATGACAACGTACAGCCAGGTTTGTTTATCATCAACAGTCAACATCAACGTCGTAGAGTTGTCCACGCTGGCGGTGACGTTCGTAGAGACGTTGTGGCACAGAAGGTCGGGGAAGTTTGCGCACTCCATGCTATGTGCAATGACCACATCCCTCGACTTCTCTACAAATATAAATGTTTTACCTCATCTGCAATTTCACTGTTTGTCATGAGTACGTGAAATCCTCACTACCCTATTTACGTGCATAGCATAGAGCATAACTATGTGTCACATGCGCCAAGTATCCGACCACGAAGCGAGCGCCGTCTCTGTCGCTCCATGATTGTAACTGTACTGTGGGAGCTACCGTGGCACCAGCTGATTCAGCGACAGAAGCTCGTTCAATACCAGCATCCTTCTCTCTCGCCAACGCTCGCGGTCTGCTGCCGGGTGTGATTGTTCAGTTACCTCCCCTACATCGGGCCATTGATTCTGGAGGTATTTGTGGATCAGGTGAGAGTATTTTCACTTCATTCGATAGTGTTAATTACGGAAACTATTTGCATAGTTATGTCAATATTACGGGTCGCTCTTAACATTTTTTTTGATAGTGGGTCACTGTCCATGGTCTTGGCCTTTGCCTAGATCTATTAAAATTAGAATGATGCTCTCGGATGCAAGTTCCTGCTTCCTGAAGTCTCCAAATTTCTATGAAATATTTGTTTTCCAACTAGGTTTGACCATTTGTTTATAAAAATTTTGTTTGTGTTCAAATGTGGGTAACGTTCTGTACTAATACGATTAGACAGTGTCATTTAGAACGTGGTCAACTGTAACATGCTATATTTGGGATCACACTTTCTGAGTAAAGTACAAATTCTAGTAAATTATAGTTGTCCGACAATTATTGTCGTGAAAGTCGCGGTGGCTGAGCGGGTTAGGTGCCTGACTTTGAGGGTGTGGGTTCGTGGGTCCAGAATGGGACTCACTCAAAACATTCTAGAATTTGTACTTTACTAAGAACGTGTAATCCCGGATATAACATATGTTTATGAACAGGTTTAGACATACGTGTGCATGCAAAACAACTCTGTTGTTCAGTTTTAAGTATTATTATTATGTAATAGTTGTGTTTTTGAATTCAGTTGAAAGTCCAGAATCGCGTGTTAAATTTACATAATATGTATGGGAGCTTCAGCTTTGTTTAATATTTTGGAGTTATGTGGATTGGATGGAATCTCTTTTCTTACTAGATCTTTTGTATCATTAGATATTGCACAATATGCCATGAGTTTATAGGGTTCCTGGTAGTCTGTCTGTGTCATTGTCCTGGACTCTATATTTTATTTATTAATGGTTGTTGTAATCATATGTAACTAGGCGTGTCATTCTGGTACCGATCATCGGTTACATGTGCTGGCCGCAATCTTTGCTTCATTGAAGATTTCAGTGCTGCGGTAAGAATATAATATTATGTAATATAATATTACACGCTCGAAAGTGTGTTATGGTGAATACTTTGTTCAAAAAGTATTCTGTACAAAACAAATTCTAGGAGTAGTGGAGGGTTGGGTGTGTGATGCGACCTTCCGCTTTCCGGGTGGGTGCACTAGCCACAACATCACGCGTACGGAGGTGGGAATTGATTAAAGGGACACGAACAATGATTACTTTTGTGCAAATACGTCAAATGAAAGTGACACCAACATGATTACTGTTGGTCAATGCACAAGCAATAATTACTTTTGTTCGCCTCTTCGCGAACACATAATATCATCACTATTTCATAGTGTTTCATAACACACACTCTGTCATCGTGTCGCATAGTGACAATCACTGCTGAAACAAATATCTGCACATCGTAATGCCACAATTATCTCATCGTCTGCTTTCGGCAGAGATTTCTTATTAACGTGCAAAGGGTTTTGTCGCTTCTGTTTGTGCAAATACAATAATTAGAGGGACAGTAGCAATGATTACTGTTGGTTAAATACATTACTTAAAACTGCGCCTTGACGATTTCTGTTAGTAAACTGCAGACGCCCACGGGCGAGAAGCTTTAAAACATTTACCGTTATTAACATCTGTAGGTTTTCGTGATAATGTTCAGAATGGTCTCTCTTGATGCGTCACGACTGAGAGTGTCATAGAGGATACGTTACTTACCCACCCCCGAGAAATTGGCGACGAGGTTAATCGATGAGTCTTAGAGACCTGTAATCGTATCTCTGGATTGACTGAAGCATGCCCACCTGTTAACAGAGGCTTCCAACATGGCAGTGTAGACTCTTCTCCATTCTCAGTGTATGAGATAGGGCACAAGGTCACAGTTGTCACAAAGATCCAGCATCCTAATACAACGCCACTTCTACAGACTAAGTATCGACTGGAAACGATTGATTGAGAAGAGCAGAACGGGAAGTTGGATATTTCAAGAATACAGAATTACCCGATAAAAGCGATTCGTTTCTCATTTCCGGAAATAGAAAAAAAGAAATACCAAGCCAGCAAACCGGTCACCAGCTGGATACTTTGTGGGGTTGATAAGTAAAATTGAATAAATGTTCTGTGAAAACGAATATTTATTGCACACATTGCAAGATTAATATTTCGCAAGTGGTGAGTGCGCCGCTTTTAGCAATATCCCAGCCACATCCCGGCGGGGGACACCAGTAATGGGCTTCACACATTGTACCTATGTAGGGAATCGAACCCGGGTCTTCGGTGTGACCAGCGAACGCTTAAACCAATAGTCTACCCACCGCCCCTAGTTAGTGATGAACCAGCGGTGATCTTTGTAGCTCGTCACAAAGACACATGAATTTGAGATCAGTGCCGGCTGCAGACTGAATCTTAGAATACAACACACAAACAAGGACAATTACAGCATAATCAAACTAGGTGTAACAGGATTAGAATTTGCTAGTGTTTATTGAGGATACATGTCACGCACAAGGTGTCTCGCCAATCAATCACGGTCACGAAGGCAGATGAAAGTGAGGAAATAGAGAAAACACATACGCTACCGCAAACCTGCAGAAAAAAATCAGGTAAAAAATAGCTTCCAAAACAAAATGTCAGATGGCACTAACCTGTTCATATTGTGGAATGATTGGAGAATGAGAACTAGAATGACTCTGCTGACATAATTGTGAGTATTGTTGTGTGGCGCTTTCGAAATATTCAAGCAACATCACGACGGTGGACACCAGGAATGGACTTCATTCATTTTACCCATGTGGGGAATCGAACCCGGGTCTTCGGCGAGACGAGCGAACGTTTCGACCTCTAGGCTACCCACCACCCCATCTGACATAAAGACCAGCATAATACATATGACGTGGCCAGTGTGAATGGGGCATCGTGGACTCCGGAGAAAGGTAGACAATTCTACTATCAGGCGTAGCTGATGAATTCCCCCATAATGTTAATCAACAATTTGAAGCATAGTACATTATCAAGACAGGAGGAACCAGAAAAAAGATAACCTCATGAAAGACGATCAGTCCAGTGCCTTAGTACACCGCTGACAATAAAACTAAGTGAACACTATTCAATCTCAACTTCTAGCGAATGGAGGGTGAAAGATTCTTGTCCGAAATGGAACGGGCCAATGTTTGTGGCTCTGAAAGGCCGAGTGGATTCGCCACCTCTGTTAAACAAACCAACTTTAGATGAGTTTGTGATGATTAATCTCTGGGAGGATGGACCATGCCACATCCAGAACCAAGTGACCCGAGAATAACGGTCACTGAGACACAGATGATTGAGAACGTTAACTTTGTTCCAACAAAGAGTTGGACGCACAGATAAGGCAGGGCTTACATTACGTCCGTTTTTTCTTGCGTTGCGTCGTGCGTTACGTCAGAAAACGCAAGTTAGTAATTTTATCATTTATACTTTACACTACGTCCGTTTTTTTTGGGTGCGTTGCGCTGCGCTGCGTTGAAAATAGGTTTTGCAGTATTTTTGACGCACGCAAATTATTGCTAAACGGAGCAACTTGCCTTCCGATTGGACAAAAATTCAGACGTTACAGAAATAAAGTTATATCATCCGTCAGAATGGCAAAACGATTACATACAGACAAAATTGATAGATTGATTAATGACAAACATGGAACGAAAGATGATGGCGTCTTATTAAAAATTATACAAAAGCAAATCTCCATTCAGCTCTTTTCCTCCAGTACTTAATAATGACCTACTTCATGACGGTAGCACCGAAATTGCATATAATGAATGAATATTTCACAAATCAAACAAAAGTTAGTTCCAGACAGGAATACTGCAGGAATTGTGTCGTATTCTGATAATTCATTAAGTGAAGTTTATTTGCGGCCAAACGAAGTTTATGAAAGTCTTTATCCAGTAGATACTAGAAAGGCAATACGACCCGACGGAATTAGCAATAAGTTTCTAAAAATAAACGCGCGACTTCTGTCAGATGTATTTAACCAATCCCATTCTGAAAATACCTTTCCCCAGGTATGGAAGGAGGCTTCTGTCCTCCCTGTCGTCGTTCAAAATTCTTTTAGACAAAATGACATGGTTTCTCATCTCCAATCCGGATTCAAACCAGGAGATTCTACTGTTAATCAATGGAAGTATTTATAGGATTTCATTACCGGTGCTGTAGACAAAAGAAAACAAACTAGAGCAGTATTTTGTGATGTAAGAAAAGCATTCGACAGAGTCTGGCACAAGGGTATCATTAATAAATGAGAGAGATATGGCATAAGGGTAAATTATTAAAATGCTTTGAGAGTTATATTGAAAATTGAGAACAACGTGTCATAATTAGATTTAGATCTGATAATAAAGCTGTTTGTGTTGGAGTACCCCAGGGTTGTTTGTTGTTTATATAAATGATATAGTTGAAGGTATAAATAGGAATATACGCCTTCTTGCGGATGATACTTCTATATATACAGTCATTGATGACTCTGATGTAAATACTACAGTAATGAACGATGATGTTTCAGCGTTTTTCGGAATGGGCAGAAAATGGTAAGTATACCAGTAACACAGAATCAATACGTTTTACTTGTAGATTGCAGTCGACTTCAGCGCCGAATCTAACCATGAATGGTAATGTCATGAAATCCGTTCAAAGTCAGAAACATTTAGATCTTATACTTCAGCATGACTGCTCATGGAAGTAGCATACTAACGACTGTGCTAAAAAACGTTACACCAATGGTGTATTGTCTGAGAAGTCTAAATTACCGTTTAAACCGAAACCACTAGAAACCATGTACAAACAGTTCATATTACCAGTTTTTGATTATTGCAATCATACATGGGATAATTGTACCAAACAGCAAGCTGATGTACTTGAAAACCTCAGTCTTGTTGCTTTAAGAACCGTGTGAGGTACCAGCCAACATAAAAATACAAGCCAATTGTCACCCGTTATGTCGTAGAAGATACTTTCATAAAATGACTATGTTTTACAAAATGGTTAATAACACTACAACAAGTTATCTGACCAACCTTGTTCCGCCTAGAGTATCAGATGCCGTTGGTTATAATCTGAGCGATGATTCAAACCTTCAGACTATAAACTATAAATCTGTAAATTACGCTAGTTTCTTTCTCCCGGATAGTGTGAAATTGTGGAATTCATTACCAACCGAACAAAGAGAATCACCGAACCTGTCGATATTCAACAATGCAATTTCGAACGATTCACCCATCTACTGTAATTCTGACTTAAATTTCGGAGGCAGATTCTGTCAAATTAAACATGCTCGTCTCCGACTTGAATGTAGTGACCTTGATGCGCACAAACGTGAGCGATTTATATCTCCAACATCATCTTGCTCTTGTGGTCATAACTATGAAATGTTGCTCATTATTTCTTTTCATATACCCTTCACAACGATACACGTCAAATTAAGTATTTTCAAACAAAAGGTTTCGACCTAAATTCAATTTTGTTTGGAACAAAAACTGTTCCTCAATAGAAAATAAAGATCTTTCAATTTATCAATCGATCGTTTATAAATTTAACAGGCAGAATTGATCCAAAATAGCTCGCTTGTATGACATACATACACTTACTGTTTAACAACGATTGACATTACTTTTCGTTTTCGCAACATTGTATATCATTCACCCTGTACATTCATCAAGGCATGTTTACTTCTCTTTCTATAGTATCCCGCAGTAGTATTGTAAAAGCGTATGCTTGTTTACCAATCCGGTTCCTTTCATTCGAAATAAATAAGTTTAAATCGAAACAAACTGGGCACAAAACTGTCGACACCGCAACTAACTGGAATGTATTGGAAAGATCACTGATCGATATATGTCGGCGACCGGGTTTACATTATACTAAGGACACTGGGTGAAGGTGGCTACATGCTGCGTAGAGGAAGTACCACAGACGACACTGGGTGAAGGAGGCTATATGCTGTAGAGGAAGTACCACAGACGACACTGGGTGAAGGAGGCTACATGCTGTAGAGGAAGTACCACAGACGACACTGGGTGAAGGAGGCTACATGCTGTAGAGGAAGTACCACAGACGACACTGGGTGAAGGAGGCTACATACTGTAGAGGAAGTAGCACAGGCGACACTGGTTGAAGGAGGCTACATGCTGTAGATGAAGTACCACAGACGACACTGGGTGAAGGAGGCTACATGCTGTAGATGAAGTACCACAGACGACACTGGGTGAAGGAGGCTACATGCTGTAGAGGAAGTACCACAGACGACACTGGGTGAAGGAGGCTACATGCTGTAGATGAAGTACCACAGACGACACTGGGTGAAGGAGGCTATATGCTGTAGAGGATGTACCACAGACGACACTGGGTGAAGGAGGCTACATGCTGTAGAGGAAGTACCACAGACGACACTGGGTGAAGGAGGCTATATGCTGTAGATGAAGTACCACAGACGACACTGGTTGAAGGAGGCTATATGCTGTAGATGAAGTACCACAGACGACACTGGGTGAAGGAGGCTACATGCTGTAGAGGATGTACCACAGACGACACTGGGTGAAGGAGGCTACATGCTGCGTAGAGGAAGTACCACAGACGACACTGGGTGAAGGAGGCTATATGCTGTAGATGAAGTATCACAGACGACACTGGGTGAAGGAGGCTACATGCTGTAGAGGAAGTACCACAGACGACACTGGGTGAAGGAGGCTACATGCTGTAGAGGAAGTACCACAGACGACACTGGGTGAAGGAGGCTATATGCTGTAGAGGAAGTACCACAGACGACACTGGGTGAAGGAGGCTACATGCTGTAGAGGAAGTACCACAGACGACACTGGGTGAAGGAGGCTACATGCTGTAGAGGAAGTACCACAGACGACACTGGGTGAAGGAGGCTACATGCTGTAGAGGAAGTACCACAGACGACACTGGGTGAAGGGGGCTACATGCTGCGTAGAGGAAGTACCACAGACGACACTGGGTGAAGGAGGCTACATACTGTAGAGGAAGTAGCACAGGCGACACTGGGTGAAGGAGGCTACATGCTGTAGAGGATGTACCACAGACGACACTGGGTGAAGGAGGCTACATGCTGCGTAGATGAAGTACCACAGACGACACTGGGTGAAGGAGGCTACATGCTGCGTAGAGGAAGTACCACAGACGACACTGGGTGAAGGAGGCTATATGCTGTAGAGGAAGTACCACAGACGACACTGGGTGAAGAAGGCTACTTGCTGTAGAGGAAGTACCACAGACGACACTGGGTGAAGGAGGCTATATGCTGCGTAGAGGAAGTACCACAGACGACACTGGGAAATGTTCTTGGCAGGGATATATTTTTAGGGGAACTTTCGTTGGGATGTTGTAACTGTATGGAGAAAAGTCGTAGCCACATGTGCATTGGTGAAGGAGAGTTTTGGATG
The DNA here is from genome assembly GCF_037392515.1 of Haliotis asinina. NCBI lineage: Eukaryota > Metazoa > Mollusca > Gastropoda > Lepetellida > Haliotidae > Haliotis > Haliotis asinina. Next base: position 71,790,346 of record NC_090284.1, on the reverse strand, counting down.
CTTTGACCATGCATGTTTTGACCATGCATGTTTTGACCATGCAACAACATCGGTTTCCACCAAATATATACTTGTCCTTTTATATGACACTGAGTGAACGTAAAGATGTGTTTGCAGTGAACACTGTTTGCTACCTGTCAGTTCCTGTAGTCTCTTTGAGAGGAACCACTGACAGCACTCCCTTGTTATAACCACATCGAACACAAACTGGACGTTACCTTCATGCGAATGCTAAATTTAGGAGGATCGACGTCTTGAGAGTAACCTGCTTCGACCCAAACGAGGCACTCGTTTCAAAAAGAAGCGAACCGCAGTGCGGGACATACAACCAACGGCACCTAGTCAGTGCTTTCCACTACCAGTATCATTACAGAAACAGAAAGTAATGATATAGACAATCTGACGTACGCGGACTAGCTGTAACACAGGCAAGACGCAGATTCATTGTGTATGTCATAATAAAAACTCATTAACCACTAGTTTCTCTCTTTAACCGTTCAACTGCGCAGTTGCTCCAGGCGATAGCTAGGTGGCGATGAAATTACAGAGTACGGGTTACAAAGTCAAAAAGGATGTAGCTGATTCAGTTGGAATGCCTTTCAAAATATCATTCGCCAGATGTTGAAATGGAATGTCACTTGAAGTATGACGAAGCAGAAAAAGGTGACTAAATGTGCCATTGCCATGGATGATGTTGACATTCAGAGATGAACCGTTTCACGTTTTCACAAAGAGACCAGTACAATTGCCCAAAGAAATAATGAAGACATTGATCATATGTGTTTGTATAATGATTTTCCGTTGGCGATGTGATAATCAAGTTACACCATCTCGTCATGCTACAAATTCTCTAGGGAAGAATCGTGACGTCAGTTAATAGCGTTACGATATATCATTCTGAAGTGACAAAGGTCAAGAATATATTGAGAAACAGAATGATATTAGTCTCACGGGTGGTATGCTTTCGCGGAGCACGTAATTGGTCAGTGCCATTAGTGTCAAGTTACATCCCTTGAAGACATGCAAAGGCACGTGTACGTGTCGGAGATAGCTGCTGAACCAGGGTATACCACCTTATTTGTTGTAGAGGATCAAACACTGTCGGGAAGTCCATTCTGGTAGCGGCTGACAAGCGAACCAGATATCCGGAAACAGAATGCATACTCAACCTAGTTTAAACATGTTTTCTTCAGTTAGAAATGGATTGGCAAACAAACCTGTATGGCTTATGTTAATGCCTCTCCAGAATACATGCTTTGGTCACATTTGTACGTGGAAATTTTACTATACACTGACATATTATTGTATTAGATGAGTCAGAATGTTGTGTACGATAAACAAATCAGCCATTAAAATAAATACAGATTGCACTTGTATGATAAACTTTAAGTTACATTAAGAAATAAACGTCGTAGCTCATTCACCCAAGAAAAGTCACTTAACACACGGAATACGAAATGAATTGATACTAGTGAAAATGCATCTCTTCCCAATTTCCCAGTTTAAAGAGAAAGGTTCCACACATCAACACGTTACACAAGAGCAAATTGAGGGACACGGCATTTAATTAAAGTTATTAAGAAGCGAGACGGACTGCAGCAGTAGATGTATATCACTGTATACCAGTCACCATCTGATACTTTGGAGGAACCAATTATGATCAGAAAAGTGAGAAAACCGATATACTGGACTGGGTAAACAAGAAAGAGTTTGTTGGTTTGCTGCATAATCTAGCTATATGACAGCGGTGTGTAAATAATCGAGCCTGGACCAGACAATCCTGGGATCAACAGCATGAGCATCGATCTAAGCAACAGGGATACGATGACTTATGTCAACCAAGCCAGCGAGCCTGATCACCCAATACGGTTAGTGGCCTATTACGACAAGCACGGATTAGTTGAGATCAATTCTAACCCGGATCTTAACGGGTGAGCAAGGAAAGAAATATGACAGAAGATATTGTGGTGTGCTTTGCATCAACAGGGGAAGAAGGCTACAAGGTTAATAGCATATGAACCTATGTTCTCCGCTAGAAGAGTGAGGGACAGATAAAACAAAGACGCAAGGCGGTTTAAGGGGGTAAATGCCCTGGTGGAATATATTTGAGCATTAATATCTGCAAAGAGATAAGTGGGGAAAAGATGTCTTTTTTATCTAGAACAGATCGTAAAAATACTTGTAGCAATGACAATAGTTCAGTTTACACGCACATGTCGATAGAAATCACAGGTTGGGGTTCTATTTACGACCTCCAATATATCAGTTTACATCATATGGTACAGGTCGGTGGACATGACACTGCTGTAGGACGTATTGCACATTCCAGCGATAAAAATGTCAGAAATAGGATCATAGTCAGCGTTTCTATCGATACATTCAGAAGTATGAACACTCTCACTGCGGGGATACTTTTTCTAATCAATCTAGAACATCAGGGTATACATCATATGTTTCCTTTGCACGACATCTCAAACTGATGGGAATCGCCTTCCTACAATGAGAGGTGCATGAAAACGACATCTCAAACTGATGGGAATCGCCTTCCTACAATGAGAGGAGCATGAAAACGACATCTCAAACTGATGGGAATCGCCTTCCTACAATGAGAGGTGCATGAAAACGACATCTCAAACTGATGGGAATCGCCTTCCTACAATGAGAGGTGCATGAAAACGACATCTCAGACTGATGGGAATCAGGTTACGCAAGTTTTCTCTTAAGCTGAGGAAGGGTATCTCTGAACTTTCCTGCCTTTAACGCCTTTAGCACCTGAAATACAAACGTAGCAGTATAGTGTTTGGTCTTATCGTGGTATTTGGCGCCATGTGCTGCATTACGTCCGTGGATCTACAAATTACTACTGTTTACTAAAAGAACGTAAATTCATTCGTCATATACCTACTGTGGCCGAATTCAATTACCTGTATTTTACCTTGTCTCACGGTTCATTTGAAATTAGCGGTTCTTCGGATTCGTTTCCATTTTCGCAGGAAATGGGTACCTGGTATGTGAGATGGGCATAAAAAACCATACCCACCTTTGCCAGCTTGTATACTCAGCAGGTTGCTGGGAATGATGCATGTAATGCATAACCGATCCACTGGAAATACACAGACTTGCATCTGGACATATATGTGTATCGCAGCAATAACACAGACATGCAAACAATCAGCGTTCACAAATGCGTATGGTGACCGTATAGGACGCACTGATATCACAGAACACAGGACTATCACAGGAACATGTGACTATCACCATGCGAGGTTTCGTCGTGTATCGATGGCATCTGCACATTTGTTTGTGTGTAGTAAATGTTTCCATGTTGGAATATTTTTGTAAGAATTTACATCAATAGAAAGCTGATTTAGACAGAACCGTCAATATATTTTTTTCCGGTTCACTTGTTCAGGATTGGTATCAGTAACTGGACCTTGAAGTTTGCTATCAGATACTGAAAAAATAATTGATAACAAAAAGTAGTTTACACGCGGAACAAAACCGAAAATACTTCAGAGGCGTTCATACAGGCAGGGGTCCTGATTGAAGACACGGACACACAAACACGCTGATAATACAGCACGGTTAGACCAGGATGATCGCTGCTCGAAACTGTATAATGTATATTTACATGTAGACGATTTAGGAGATGTGCAATATTTGGCTCTAACATTTGAGCATGAGTGCAGATATATGTGTATTATCTCACCTTCATGTCAGATACATCAGTTTCATTGTCAATGACGCTTTAACAAGTTTACGTATGACCTCTCCCAAGAGCGTGACAACTAGAAAATAATATTCCCCGGTGAAACGGTAACCGCCCAACTCTCCGCCGAAAAGCTGTATCGCTAACAATCAACGACGTTCAGTTAGCTGTTTTTGAGGTCACCATGTACACATTTAGTCTACCGACTTAATTTAAACTGTTTACACATTGAATCGTTTGCACGTCATAAACATAATGAAGTATACAACTTATAGCGCCTTCCACATAGAGGCAAGATGATGTGTTGGCATATTCATTGGTGCATTTGCTTCCTCCTCTTGCTAAAGTCTGCTGTGCTGGATCTCAGGAGAGCTTACTCGCAATGAAATATTTGCAATGATATTGAATAAAACATGTTCTTTTGTGCAGACGCAATCGACAAGACTACCTTTCTTCAAAGGATTTATTCACCAAACAGTTTCAACTGAATCCAGTTATCAACAATAATCATACGATTGTTTCAGAAAGGTAAATAAACGTTTAAAAGCATCGAAGAGTGGCGGATCACAAGTTTTCAAAGTCTACAAAAAATTGTTTCCAACGCGCCACCGATCTTTGGCCATATAATTGAATCTCTCGTCATCGGTTTCAGCCTGCTGTGAATATAGCACGGATGGTCCAGGCTCGATCAGCTGTCACTGGATATTAAATGTGTTCTCGCAAACAGTTGTACTTATCCTTCCAAATGGACACCATTTACAGGGAGGAAAAAGCAAAATATGAACGCCAACGTATGTTCTAGCATATAGTCTCTTCTTGTAACAATCACCCCAAAGGCTGATTGTGGCATGCTCAGTGTGTGTTTCTGGTTCCGACGAAGGGTTTTGTCAAGTGTGTTTGAAAGTTTAAAAAAGATAATGATAATGATGCGGTATATGCCGGCTGTAAACAACTCGTCTGTCATACGTCCTATCTAATTCACAAGAAGTTGGGGTAGTCTCGTGTTTCAAGCGTTCGCTCGTCAAGCCGAAGCCATCGTGAGGTTATCGGCCTCATAAACGCGGCGTGAACGCGGGCGGGGCCATCTTTGTAGCCATAACACCTTGACACAAGGGTGGGTCATCGTCTTCTGTGTCGCCATAACACCATGACTTTGAGGTGGGTCAAGATGCCCTCGCCTTTTTCCCCTGGTTTGATCACTGTGGATGGTGATAACCATATGCTCATCATGTGCACAGCGGTTTGCCCCTTGTATTAATGAAATGGAGATTTTTTAATTCTAAATTTGTCTTTGTGAATTTGGAAATAATTATGTGACTGATATGTCCACTAGACTGGATATCCAACATATTGCATTCTGGCTTATGGAGCGTGTGGATAACATTCTGAACAAGAACACAAATTGTTGTTGTGGTCTAATTCCGTTGATCATTGCATATACATTGCATTATTGTATTGGCTATGTGGCTGCGTTTAACTGCAACACAATAAGCAAATATATAGGGAATTGGCTGGTTGTTGTTTAGTGCCGCACGCAGCAATATTCCAGCCTTATGGCGGCGGTCTGCAGTGATTCCACCCGATGCCTTTTACGACAAGCATGGGTTAAATCCCCTTTACAGGACGGCGACCGCTCTGCCTTCCCTCTGCGTTCTACCAATTTTCCAGACGCCTCTGAACTAAAGAAGGCACGACGAACGCAGAGACTAGGCAGAGACATAGCCAAAGAAGGCATAGCGGGAGCGATGGGTTATTATTCATGTTTACTGAAGCGGTTGTACGATTTCACTTAGCCTGCTCGTATGAAACTAATGATAAACTGTCGTACCTGGTACTTCCATACCTAGAGTATGCCGGGCGCCGAACAGTCGCCAGAGAACGCAGAGAGAAGGCAGAGCGAACACTACCAAATGCACAAGGAGGACAACGGTCGGCGAGAAGGCAGAGGCAATACTGAACGGTACGCCCTTATTTGCATATGATGGTACATAGAAGGCAAAGGGAAGGCAGAGGGGATGCAGTGATGACGCATAGTACACTCAAAGAACGTCTCTAAAATGTAAAAATTGGCAGCTTAAGTCGTACAAGGAAGGCACAAGGGACGCCAGAGCAGTTAGGGTTTGGCGGCCGTTGTGCGTCCTGGCATTTTTAGGTCCCAGTGAAAAGGGATAGCGGAAAACCAGTTATGACACCAGGCCAGGCCTTGATTTTACTCAAATTTCAAATTGAGTTTGACACATAGAAACTGTTTTAACTTCTTTTTTAACTCATTTTTTAACTAAACTAAAATGTTCTAGCAAACTCAAGTCATCTATTTATCAAACTCAAATTGTCTACTATGTTTTAGTTAAATATCGATTTCAGTTCATTCTGGGAGATGCTTTTTCCCCGTGTTTTCTCACATTTGAGTCAAAACATGTAACATGAGAAATACAGGTGCCATATGCTGGTGAAAAGGGTGACGCGCCCTGTATACAGGCAGATTCTTCCACTGATTTGTCCAAAGATTAAGGCATGTGATTTGTGTAATCTGGATATAGGTCATCAGTAGGATACCTAACTGCAGGAAACATACAGCCAATCTGTATTGGAGTGAAATCAAAGTCGGATTCGTGGCCACACGCACACAAAAGACTGTAGATTAATTAAGGTTTCGCGTTGATATACTACACGGGAAAGGCCACGTGCCTGATGACGTCAAGGAATGAGTGAGTGCCTTGGTTATCGATCGCCCTGCACGAAGCAAAGTGTTTCTGTAAGCATGTACCAACCAGAAAGACAAAGAAAAAGAAAAGTCTGAAAGAAGAGTTTTCACCACACTGTTAAGTAGGTCGTTTTAAGAAGCTTATGAAACATATTTCATTTCGACAAAAGGCAGTATGATTTTCTGCATTGAGAAGTTGCAGATGGCATGCATACATACATACATACATACATACATACATACAGACAGACAGACAGACAGACAGACAGACAGACAGACAGACAGACAGACAGACAGACATACATACATACATACATACATACATACATACAAAAGACCAATACACAATACCTACTTTATATGGAAAACAAGTCTATTTTATCATCTACACTCTATCGGGAGTTAATGCTTACTCCTTCTTCACCTGATGAAGGAGTAAGCATTAACTCCGAAACGTTGTATACTCGTAATAAAGAAGTTGTTATCTATAAAATCTTCATTCTTATGTATTTCACTTCTAAATGCCCTTTAAAGACTTACTATCATTTAGTTTTGTCTCCTGCTTTGCCTAGTTTCTGAGTTACAACCCTTGTTTTCATAGACGATTCTGTCAAAATCACTTGGTGTCGCTAGGTTGTAATCCGTGTTAGGTGGTATAAACCTACACGTTATTTGTCATCATTCACTTGATGCTCAGTTAATGAATTCATAACAGGTATAATTAGTGGTAACGCCAAATTTATTACCCAACAAAGGTTCCCATTTGGCATTCCTTGTGTCTGGATCGATCAAAGGATTAACTGATAACACGCTGATTGATTAATTACTTTTAAGGGGATTTAAATGGGGATTTGTCAATAGTTAGTGTTTATGTATGCACATTTACTAATCTATGCTGAATACACTGTCGTGTCTGTATGTAAAAACAACGCCCTTCTTTCAAAGGATTAACCGCCAATACATTGATTGCTCGCTCATTTTTGGCTAATTAAATTACTTTTTCAAAAGAACGACGCACATTATGCAATTAGTTGCCAGGTGTGTTATCTTGGGTGACCAATGAGACTATACAGTATTGTGAAAAACCTGAAACGATACATCATGTTTTCGTATATTAGACTGTTAAAAGACACATCAGTTGGGAAATCTGCAGATGAATAAATTATATATCACTCGTTTTTGTACATATTGATGGATACACTCCTCGAACAAGGTAATAGCCTGGCAAACTTTAATTTGCTTTAATTTTAGTATTTGCTGTTTGTTTTTATTAAGTTGTCGTAGGTTTCAACAGAATCATTGTTTTCGTCGTGAAGAGTAATGATACAGACGACATGCACGAGGGCGTGCGTGCGAATTATGATTCATATAGACAAACTATAAAATGTGTAGATATTACATTCCTGTTATACATTCGCAGATCGATTCTTTTTATTAAGTTTCAAAATGCATACAAGTAATTAGGATTATGAGACCAAATGTAAAGACGTATATTGACAAGTGTCTACATACTGGTGAGTGAACGTTTACAAACCAAGTAACACGTCACAATTTAATTCTGGACTCACAATAGTCCAGAAACTCTCCGCACTGTGGCCACTCTCTCACAAGAGATTTGGCAAAAATAAACATACAGTACATTATGAATATGTACTAAGGATGGAAAAATGAAAAATGTTTTTTTCGAAAACTGAAAATTTAAACTCGCTCGCCCATGAGCGAACAGCGGCCGAACAGCGGTCCATGGGCTGACCCATGGGCGAGAGTGTTTAATTTCGTCCAGAATAGATATTTTGGAGGTTGTAAATGAATGAAAAAATGTTAATAAGTATCATGACTCAAATTTCAGCTCGATTTGACTTGACTCCGCTAACTGACAGTGATTTTTAAAAATCTCGCCCATGGGTTAAAAATATATTGGCCCATGGACGAGAATATTTACTTTCACTGAAAATACATGTTTTTTTCCATGTTTTGCAGTTTGTAAATAAATGAAAGTATATTTATTAGTGTCGTGACACGAAAATCAGCTTATTGTGACTTAATTCTGATAATTTAGAGCTGATTTAAAAATATCATTTGGCCCATGGGTGAGAATATTCACTTTTACTCAAATTACATCTTTATGTATGTTTTGGGGGTTGTAAATGAGTGAAAGTATGTTCATAAGTATCATAATACAACTTTCAACTTATTTTGACTTAATTCCGTTAATTTAGAGCGATGTTTAAAAATTTCTCCCACGGGTGAAAAACATTTTGGCCCATGGGCGGGAACATTGCCTTTTACCCCAAATATATCTTTTCAGGTGTTTTGGAGGATGTAAATGAATGAAAGTACATTTATGAGCATCATGACAGAAAATTCAACTCATTTGACTTAATTCCGCTAATTGAGAGCGATTTTAAAAACTCTCGCCCATGGGCGAAAAACATTTTGGCCCATGGCCGAGAAAATATTTTTTTCACTCAAAATAGATCTTTTTGCATGTTTTGCAGTTTGTAAATGAATGCAAGCATATTTATGAGTATCATGACACGACATCCAACTCATTTTGACTTAATTCTGCTAATTTGTAGCGATTTAAAAACAATCTCGCCCATGGGCGAGAATATTTCCTTTTACTCCAAATACGTCTTTTCCAATGTTGGCGTGCCCATGGGCGAGCGAGTTTAAATTTTCAGTTTTCGAAAAAATTGCTTTTCATTTTTTCATCCTTAGCACATATTCATAATAGCTGCATGTTTATTTTTGCAAAATCTCTTGTGAGAGAGTGGCCACAGTGCGGAGAGTTTCTGGACTATTGTGAGTCCAGAATTAAATTGTGACGTGTTAAAGCGAAGAAATTTATCGCGCAGTATTGTCACTTCGACCCCGCCATCGCTTATAATACAGGTTGTGTCATGCAAACTCCTTTTGGCCATGATTCAGATACATATTTAACTACTAGTAGAAAGTAGTTTTGATTTTCTAACTTGATGAAAACAAACCATAATCTCATTAATTCAAATGGACTTTAGTCCAAGACTTCACGATTTTCAAAAATGGCGGCGCCCTGTCTGAGGATGAATGTTATTTAAGTTTGTTTACAGCGACTTACAAAATCAAAATAACTTTTCACTGGTAGCAAGATATGTATTTTATCGACGGACATTAGGATTTTACATGACATTGCTTATAACATAACCATGTCACTCTTGGAAGTGAGGCGGGGGTCGATATAATATTACTTACGATAATATTGTCACTTCGACCACAACATCGCTTCCGAGGAAGAAGGCGTTATATTTATGCAAAAATAGTTTTGGTCAGCAATGTGTAGTAAGCAGTCTTGATTTTACAAACTCGATGAAACGAACTCCATTCTCTATCCTGGAAGCGTGGTAGGGGGTGAACCATCCGATTTAGTATATACCACAGGCTTCCACAACGCTCGCTTCGCACACAAAAACTACGGGGTCCGGTGGAAATCTGTGCATAGTGACACCAACATCAGACCCCAAGGAGCAACTGACGGCAACAGAACAATTCAGCATGTCTATAGTGACGTCGAGAAATCAGCAAAATGACGAGCTTCCTACACATTTTCTATACAACTAACTGAATATCGTTCATTCTATGACGTCACTGTAGGGCTCTGGCGACAGAGTTACGTAACCTGTCTGTGGTTTCGTATGCGGGCGAGAGAGAGAAGCAGACGGCTTTTTAGCAACTTTTGAGCGCTTGGTATTAATTAACCACAAGCTTTGTTTTTTTTTAAAAAAAATAAAAAAGGATGGTGTTCCGTTCATGACTAACCAGAAGTCTTTCATATGCAGTGGTAAAAAGAGTACCCAAAGACTGGGTTTATTCGTTCTTTAAAAGAAACCAAAGGCCAGTCTTAGCAAAGTTATGTTTCCATAATAAATTCACGAACGCCGATATCAGAGGGATGGAACATGACCAAGAAAATTAAAGGTAAGGGTTCCAAATGTAGCATGCACCATCTCAAAATTGGTGGCCAGTTATTAACTGATAAACTGGATATTGCAAATAAACTATGTGAAACACTTCCAAAATATTCTTCCTCGGATATGTTTCTAAATTTCAAAAATACCAAACGCAACAAGAATAGAAAAATTTGATTTTAATTCAGTTAAATGAGCTCCATACTGCTTTAGACCAAGCTTATGATTACTGCTGCAGGAACTGATAACATTCATTACTTTCCTCGAAACGATATATATCCAGTTAGGATCCATGCAGGTAGCTAAATCCCCGATTTGACTCACTCAATTACTGATGTTGTGTTTTGAATTTGGCATCCTTGTTGAACATTTTGTATTTTGTGGACAAAGGTTGGATATACCATGAATATATTCGTAGTTTATACACACATCCATGATATAATTAAATATGAAATGAAGTAAAACGTTAAGGTATTCATATGAAGATTGACTTTATGTAACATTTTGATATTACCACAATTAAATAGGCCAACTATCGGTCATTATCAATATTCCAGAGGTTACATAAAACATAGTTACCAAAGTCGATAAATCGATACCAGATTATACCTTTTATGTAACCTCTGGCTTAATTAACAACTACGCGATTTATTAGTACTTTCTAGCCTTTATGGGAACAACCAACATGCTGCCAAACATTTAAATACAAGAAATCATCTGTTTCATCTACAGATGACTGGGACTCTTTTCTGCCTCAAGCTCTAAAAGCTCACACATTCTCGCGCACCCCCCCCCCCCCCAAAAAAAAAAACAAAAACAAAAAAACCCAAAAAACAACAAAAAACAAAACAAAAAAAAACAAAAAAAAACCCCAACAAAAAAACAAAACAACAAAAACAACAAAACAAAACAAAAAACAAAAACAAAAAACACAATGCTATACTAAGAACTGGCGTTGACAAACTGTTCTGTCCTGGCCAGCGAAACAGCCCACGTTAGAATCGAAAGTCTGAAAAACATTTGGCGAACTAAATATGGCAATAATGCAATATCCGAACTACACATGCCAGTTATTCTCAATATGAAGCCATGCAATGACAGCTTAACATTATTTCTAAACAAAGTGAAAAATTTTCTTGAGTTAGAAAACAATGCTGATAGCTGCCGGATTATGACTCTCTGTTCGGTTGCTGAATGTTCAAAATGCACGCTAACAAGATGGCGAGTGGTGAATAAAGTCGTCCACACGACATACGCTTAATCCATCAGCAAGTATAATATCGGCATTGACGTCAGATAGCTTCTTTCAGTGGCAAGTTGGTGAATCAGATAAGGACAAACTTTATGGATGAGGAAGTAACTTATCTATTGAGGTGAAGCGACGTTTCGATGCAGTTTCTTGTATCGTTGTCCAGCAAGTGTATGGATGAGCACCTTTTATTGCTCATATCCTATTGACAGTATACACACACTTTACTGTACGTTGCCAAGTGTTTGCCAGACTTAAAATGAAAAACGGGAAATTGTAAATAAATTAAAGTTTAACAAAAGCAGTTCATGCATTCTGATGTTAGTAATTGTTATGTCTCATCAATCTGAACACATGTTAACGTACAAACACTATTCACCCCAGCATTAACACCCAAACACAGTCACACGAGAAAAATAACTAGCTCAAATGAATGTTTCGGCATAGTATAAAGTACTACTACTAATACACGTCAAATAATTGACAGTTCATGTACTAGTGACCATTGACAACGTGGATAATACAAGCCATACATCTTGTAGTATTCTCATAGTTGTGAGATGTAGTTGTATGCCTTATAGCATCTGAGGTCACATGATGTAACTTGTGAACTTGCGTACTACGTCAGAATAATAAAGCGGGTGATTGGAACTACTCGCATGTCGTGTGTGTCCCTGAGCAGACATGGATCCCAAGAAGATACTACAATGGCGACGAGGATGGGATACGTCGTAATGCCTCAAGGGAAGGTGATATACACGCGACATGAACTATGTTAGTGATACGAACTCTCACTAATTGGTGGAACTTCTGAAAAGAACTTGGTTTGAGAACTTTTGCACTCATGAAGACGCCATTTATTCTCGTGCATCACATGTATCTCGCCTGTCAGTGTCACGACTCACAGTATGTCGCAAGTTTTGTCTACAGCTGTCTACACCTTTTCAACAGCATGTGTTCAATGTGAATATTTATCATATTTGTCATCATGAACTGGGTATTGAGAACATTCTCCAGGTAGTAGGTCTAGTTATACATCAAGGTTTCAGTTAGGTAAGTTAGATATTGATAAGCAAGCTCATTCAAAGCAGAAGGCTGTTAAAAAGAAAAAGAAAGGTGGTAAGGTTAAATTTCAGCAACAGAATGATAAGCAGAAATTGAAGGCAGTATTGATTGATGAAACATCTGAATCAGATTCATTTTCAGAAGATGCTGAGTTTGTGTATTACTTTGATTCAGATCTCTGTACTTCTGTGAATGTAAATGGTAGAGATTTGGAGATGTTCTTAGATTCAGGTTCATATAGGAACATAATTTCAGAGGTGACTTATGATAGATATTTCAAACATTTCCCACTTTCTCCTACAGCTAAACATTTTAAAGCTTATGGTCAGAAGCAGCCTATGGTATGTCTTGGTTATTTTGATGTTCTTCTGCGGAAAGTTGGTGATAATCAAGTTGAAGATAAGATTTATGTCATGTCTGGTGATGAGGTATCTTTGCTTGGAAGGAAGTCTAGTCTTGAGTTGTCTTTGCTTCAGATCAACGTAAACAAGGTTAGTTCTTCAACAAATCTAGATCATCTTTTTAATGAATTTTCAGATGTATTTGATGGCTTGGGTCAAATTAAAGATTTTACTCATACAATCAAGGTTAATGAATCAGTCACACCGGTTACACAACCGCTTCGTAGGTTACCCTATTCTATGGTGGAAGCAGTCAGTTCTGAGTTAGATAGAATGATTGATGATGATATCATTGAAGAAGTACATCATGCTACACCTTGGGTTTCAAATATACATTGTGTTCCAAAACCAAATACTTCTGAGATTAGAGTTTGTTATGATTTACGTGAGGTCAACAAGGCTGTTGTTCGTGAGAGGTTTCCTATTCCTACTGTAGATGATACACTCTATGCTATGAGATCAGCACGCTACTTTGCCAAGCTTGATTGTAAACGGGGATTTTGGCAGATTTTATTGGCAGAAGAATCTAGAGATTTGACAAGTTTTGTTACACACAGAGGTATCTTTAGATTCAAAAGACTCCCTTTTGGTTTGAATTCAGCTTCTGAAGCATATCAAAAGGCTATGAACTATGTTTTCCATGATATTACAGGTTTGGAGAAATATATTGATGATTTGATTTGTTATGCAGATTCTCTTGAAGAACTTGAAAATTTGCTCAGAAAAGTTTTTAAAAGATGTAGGGAGTATAATTTAAAGCTCAACAAGGACAAGTGTAAACTTGGTATGACAGAGATAGAGGTTTTAGGACATGTGGTTTCTTCTGAAGGTGTCAGACCTAATCCAAAGAAGGTGTCAGACCTAATCCAAAGAAGGTGTCGGCTGTTGAATTAGCTAATCCTCCAGAAAATGTTTCTGAGTTACGTTCATTTTTAGGAGTGTGCAATTACTTGATGAAGTTTATTCCTAGTTTTGCAGATCTGTGTGAACCATTACGTCTTCTTACTAGAACTGGAGTAAAATGGAGATGGAATGATGTTTGTCAGTCAGCATTTGTATCTTTGAAGAAGGCTATTAGTAAAGCCACATGTTTAGCTTTCTATGATGTTGATGCTCCAACTATTCTGGTTTGTGATGCTAGTCCAGTTGGTTTGGGTTCAGTTTTACTTCAAGAGCAAGATGATGGTAGTTTTCAACCTATCGCATTTGCTAGTCGTTCTTTGACAGAAACTGAGCGTAGGTATTCACAAATAGAACGAGAAGCATTAGGATGTATCTGGTCTGTGGAACATTTCCACAAGTATCTTTGGGGAAGGAAGTTTATTTTACAAACAGATCACCGTCCGTTGATTCACATGCTAACTCAAGAGAAAACAGTTCAGTTACCCCCTAGAATTCAAAGATTTGCATGGAAGTTAAATGGATATGATTTCCAAATTAGACACATTGCTGGCAAATCTAATATTGCAGATTTCTTTTCAAGAAAATCATTATCATCCAAGAATTGTGATAATGTGGCTGACTATTATATCAGATCTGTGGTTGACACATGTGTACTAGATATTGATTCAATTACAATAGATGAAATTAGGAATTGTTCATCCAAAGATGGAGAAATTGTGAAAGTATTAAGTGCTATAAACTCGGATGATTGGAGTGATGTGTCGGAATATCTGAAGTTCAAGAATGAACTCTCAACATGACTCAATTCTTTTGAGAGGAGAGAGAATAGTGATTCCTCAATCACTAAGGTCGAGAGTTTTGAGTATAGCTCATGAGACACATCAAGGCATAGTACGTACTAAACAATTCCTTCGTACAAGATTCTATTGGCCAAAGATGGATTTTGATGTGGAACAACTTGTTAACAAGTGTGCTACCTGTGTTCTGAATCAACCTTTAAGAAATGACACTCCATTACAACCTGTAGATCCAGCACCAAGACCGTGGTCGAAAGTTGGTATAGACATCGTTGGACATATTGATTCAGCCTACGTGTTAACGTTGATAGATTACTTTTCTTCGTATCCATTTGCAGTGGTGATTAAAGACATTACATCAAGTGCTATCATTGAAGTTTTGGAAAGAATATTTTCTGAACATGGTTTCCCAGAGAGCATAGTTTCAGATAATGGTCGCCAATTTGTGAGCGTACAGTTTGTGAAATATTTGAGAATGGCAGGGATTAAACATATCCGTTCGTCACCATATTTTCCCAAGAGCAATGGAAAGATCGAACGCTTTCATAGATTCTTGAAGAATGCATTCCGTTCTGCAGCAACTGATGGGAATGACTGGAAACGACAGTTACCCAGAATTCTACAAATGTATAGAGCTACTCCACATCGAGCTACTGGTGAAACTCCAGCTATGTTATTGCTTCATAGGAACATTAAAACTAAATATCCAATGCTGTACTCCTCAAAACCTGATCCATTATTATCAAGAAAACTCTGTTATGCAGAGAAGATGAAGACATATGCAGATGTGAAGAACAGTGTGAAACATCATATGTTTAGTGTTGGTGATCTGGTGTACATTGCTAATTTTGTGCGTGGTAAGTTGACTCCAACGTACAAACCTGTAAAATATGTGATCATCAACAAGAAACAACGTGATACATTCCAGGTTGTGAACTGTGATACAGGTGTTATCAGTGTAAGAAATGCTAAATTTCTTAGACATGCTCCATGTGAGGATAGAGTGAACTTTGATAATGTTGAGATTCCTGAAGATATGATTCCGAGAAACTTGGTATCAGACAGAACTGAGTCACAGGTACAAGCAACTTCAGTGCCAGAGAACTTTACTGTTCAGCAGGATAACTTGTGTACTGATCTAGCTGTAGATATGAGTACTAATGTGACTGAAACTGAAGAAGAAAATGAACTGAGTGGATCTGCTACACTGTCAGCAGATACTGCTTGTTTAAGAAGATCTCAAAGGACACGTCGTGCTCCTGCATATTTGAAAGACTATGTAAAGAAATGAATATTTGAATGTTTCATATTATGTCATTGTTAGACTTGTATAATAATGAAAGTGGGATATGTTTGATGGTGTATTTATTTGTTGTAACACATTTAGGAATTTATTACATGCTTGATTGGTGGTAGATTTAAATATTTTCAAATATTATGTTTGAAAATAATGGATGTTTTCAGTACTAACTGTGGGAGGATTGTAGTATTCTCATAGTTGTGAGATGTAGTTGTATGCCTTATAGCATCTGAGGTCACATGATGTAACTTGTGAACTTGCGTACTACGTCAGAATAATAAAGCGGGTGATTGGAACTACTCGCATGTCGTGTGTGTCCCTGAGCAGACATGGATCCCAAGAAGATACTACACATCTGAATGAGTTTAGGCATTTTTAACACCAATGTGTCACCATACAGGAGATACGAGTACAGTCACACACTTGTGTGAAGAGTTTATGTCAGTGGTGCACTACCATAACGGAGGATGAACTGTTAATCTACACAAAGCGATCAGTTGCATTAACACAGTCAAATTAACTTCAAGTCTCTCGGTTACATGATACATGTGTGACACCATGACGTCATTCCAAACAGATAACGACGTTCCAAGACGTTCCAAAAACAGCTAACGGCAGAGTCTCAATCCTGACGTCACACACGAACATATGTAGGCGTTGCTCGGACCAGTCGGCAATTTAGTATTAACACCTCAGCAAATCAGTTGCTTGTGACGTGTGATGGTTTTGGGCTTGTGGGGGTGTTCCTTTTTTGCCAGTCGTGCAAGTTGTTTATTTAAGGAGTCAGAAGATTATGAGACATGGTCTACTGTTTAACTTACCACTTATTGTTTAACTTACCACATACGTCTTGGGGGTTGTTGTTACGTTTACGGTTTCCGACGGATAAAACGCTTCATAGTTCGTTCGACTCATTTTCCAGCGACACAGTAACGTTCGAAATCTTTATATTCCAACAAAACAATCGCGGATTGTCTCTTGACTAGACTGCCTCATCTGTATGTACTGATTTAAACTTACGTTGGGAGTAGAAATGCGTCCATATTTCCCCATATGATTCACTTAATGACAGATGTAATCAAAATAATTTAGAGAAGATATTTATAATTACCCCGAATGTAAACCGTGAACAAACTGTCTATCATCTGTTTTGACTGGTAACCGAAGGGGGCAGACACGTCAAAGGAACAGCGCATCAGTTAGCCCTGTGCGAGGAATCTTAATTTTGATTACTGATACCGTCGATTGTTTTCTGCCTTAGATTAATCGAAATTTGGCATCTTGGAAAAGATGTAAATTTCGCTCTATCCCAGTGTGTTTTGTAATGAAGTATTGTTTTGCTCTGAACTATTATAACATCAAAGCACGAACTTTATTTCCTGCACACAAACGCACGCACGCTCGCACACAGAGACTTGTGTTGTATTTTGACAGCGCTTTGAAAAGTACTACAAAGTACTGCATGTCCGTGGGGTTGAATTGGAAGTCGTGACAACCTCAGATGAAATATCAGCACAAGTCATCAAAAACATAACTATAGTAGGGACAAACTGCCACAAGGACCGTTTTGTTACATTATCCCTACAGGTATTTCCAAAATGGTTTCATCGAAGCGAAAGCCTTAATGCCAGTTACGTAGACCAAACATGACAAACATATATCCAGCTCTTTATCAGACCTACATCTGAATATGCTTCAGTTGTCTGCGCCAGCTGCTCTTCCTATAATTCCAGTAAATTAGAATTACTAGAGCTGGAGGCAACTAGAATAGTAAGAGGATTATCCAGATTTTTTACCGCCTAAGCCCATTTCACGAAACCGCATGGCAGCCTTTAGAGTTTCGGGGAAAGTGGCATGTTCTCTATTCGCCCACATCCCATCTCGCCCACTGTCTTAAAACAACATATTGGTTAGGGATTACATAATGATCAACATGTGTCATACCTATGACTGAAGAATGGACTCTCCAATTTTGAAGATGTGGGCGAATTGAGATGTGGGCAAATGAAGACAAAAGTAATGGTGGGCAAAAGTAAGAAGAAAATAACTCAGTTTGCTTCTACATCTTTTTTATTTCTTTACAGTTCATTCAGTCTTATGTCTTATTCACTCAAATTTACATTTTGTTTTTATTTCTATAACAAAGTTTCATAATGTTCAGTTCAACTTGATCAGGTGTCCAGCCGCGTCTAGAAACTGTAGCGATGATCTTCTGCCAGTTTCCAGTTGCTGCTGCAGTCTAAGCAGGCGGCTGTCCAGGTTCTTGTAGAGTCTGGATCTTGGGCGGACAGCTGCTCCACGCTCAATCTGTCTTCTGGCCACTCTGTTTGGTGTCTCGAACTTCTTCATTGCGATCACAAACTCGTAAATGTTCGGGTGGTGCTTCTGAACCAGCTTCTTAAATCCAAGGTGGAATCCCTCCAAGTGATTGTTTGTTCTTGGCCCAGTGTTTCCATGTTGATTCCAAATGCGAGGTGGGAATCTTGCGTCGTAGTCAACCCATGTAGATGTGATGTAGTCGTTGAACTGGCCGATTCCGTCAACGTCGGGAGACTGGTTCAATACTTCCATCCAGGCATCTTGGATCTGATCCACTGCGAGGAGGGGGAGTGCTGCAGCACGTCGCACGTGGGTGTTGAAGGCACGGTTGTCCTTGTAGGTGTTCACAAGGCCTTTCTCTGAAACCTGCCGCCAAACCGCCTGGGTGAAGTGGAAGTAGCATCCACGGACTTCTGCATCGGGGAAGACTCTCTCAGTGGCTCCAATAGCAGCAGCTCCGTAGTCAGTCTGTACAACGGAGGGAGAAAGTTCAACGCCGACAATAACAAGCACAGAGTCCTTCAAGTAGTTAAACAATCTAATGTATGTATCACGAGACTTGCTTGGCAGCAGGGAGAAGGCGACTGGGAACATCTGTCCATCCACAAGGCAGTGCACAATGTAGACTTGTTGCCACAGGCTGGGACACACAAAAAATGTTCCGTCCATGCTGATGGTTTCTGCATTGGCGAGGATGTCCAGCATCTCTGCGGTACTGAAGATCAGGATACTGTCTTCATCTTCGCTGTCTACAACCAGGAACTGTTGTCCGTCTGTTGTCTCAGTCCAGGAACCTTAAAAACAAGCAAGTGTGTTAGACGTTGTTTTTGATGAATGAATGAAGTACACTGTCAAGAAATCAATTGAGCATTATGCAAATATCAGTAGATAAGTTAATACTTAAAAAGGTACATGTGAGGTCTACATCAGCACGGGTACGTGGGACTGGTGGAAGAACCTTGGCACGCTGACGGTAGAGTCCAGACTTGATACTGTAGAAGGAAGCAACAGTATCAGCAGCTTCTTCGTCTAGGTTCTGGATCTCTTCATTGTAGATTTACTGGACAGGCTTGATCTCTTCTTGAACGCGTTGTCCAAGTCTGGTGAGAAGTCGACTCTCTTCTTCATTCACTAGTTGGAGGATGGTTGTGTTCTGATACTGAAGTGATGTGATCCCCAATGGTGCTGCATCTACCCTTGCACTTGTCGATGATACACTTCCAGTGAGTGGCTACCTGTCTGACAACGTGCAGTCGATACTTGTGACCTCCGTGTAGAACCTGTCTTCCTCCTCTCTGCGACAACGTGAACTCTGCTTTCTGTAGGTTAGCCATTGCGACTGCCCATACTTTGCAAACTACCATACTAAATTGAAAGGAGAGAGAAGTTATTTCCGATTAGTAGATACATTAATTAATAATACTCTCTACTTTATTTAGACAAAATTGAAATATACTTTAATCTTCTCTAAGTTTCCTTCTCCATCCTGTATAACTACAACAACACTGAAACAAGAGCACTTTGTCAAGTAACTCAGAGATGTATGTGATTTTAGACTAATCCCCCCCTTGTCAGGACACCCCATTATGAGAGTAGGGGTGCATTGTCTGACCCTAATTAACCTCTGATGTTTTTGTGGGCCATTTGGGATGTGGGCAATTAGGGATGTGGGCGAATAGAGACTAAACCAAGACAGTCGACAAACTTGAATATACAAAATGCATATGTAAATAATTTTCTCCACCCGCGTCACAAATAGTATTGTTCCAGTGCACGGACATCTACGTTTAACATGTCGTGTTTTATAGACACTTTAGGTTAGAGGAGTTGCGGTAGGAGATACACAGACATAAGTTGTACCCACAATTTCAACCTTTTTCGGGTTAGCATATCTAATACTATCATCTGTAGACGTGGCGCAGTTCATTCTTCGTTTTGGACTCTGAGTCTACAAAAATCTTCCTTAAACAATGTATTTAACGAACTTATTACATTTTTGGAGGAATATTGTATTTGCCGGCAAAATATGTTCGTTTACAAGTACATTCATGTGGTCCATTCATACATGACCAAGGATCGCAGTTTCTATTAAGAAACTGAAAATTGGTACATCCCCTGGTGAAGGTGGAATTGCTCCAGAATATTTCAAGGCTTGACAATCGACGTTACTTGTTTTCCTCAAGCCACTATTTCATTCAGTATTAGACTCTGGATTATTCCCTCATTCCTGAAACTCTGCTCGAACCATACCTCTAATCAAGTCAGGATGTGCAACCGACCCAAACAACTACAGGGGTATATCACTCCTAAACGTTTCAGTGAAGATATTTACATCAGTACTGGATAAACGCCTCCGTTCGTGGGTAGAGTTGAATAATATTTTAACAGAAGTACAAGCTGGATTTTGGCCCGGATACGATACAGTCAATATATTTACCCACCAGGCTCTGTGTTCCAAACATATTTCAAAACTAAAGGATGATTGTTCTGTGCCTTTATAGGCCTTCGATTATGTTCAGAAAGCCAAACGTGTGCGTATGTCACTCAAGTTGGTTGCCATGTTAATACTTGGTTGTTATGAAACTGCAACGAGTTCTAGAGTACGTCAAAACTGCATTTTAAGTCCAATACCTTTCATCCTTTTTACAAATGAACTTGCTGCAGAAATTTATAAATCCTGTAAACATGGTGTGCCTATATCTCAAGATTCTAATGAAATTATAATGTTACTGTTTACTGACGGTGTAAATATGTTTTCCTAAACAGTCATTGGTTTGCATCAACAACTTATAGTTTTTCATCAAGTTTGTATTACTTGGGGTTTGAGTGTTGATACTGAAAAACTAATATTACTGTGTTCAGAAGTGGAGGTGTGTTAAAGAGGGATGAGATATGGTATTGTGGCAATACAACTCTGAAATGTGTTAGGTATTTTAAATATTTGGGTTTGATATTCTCATCCAGATTAAACTGGTTAACAGTCTGTTAAAATTTATCTTCTCAAGCATCAAAGACTGTGCGATCTGTTTACCAGTTATTCAAACAGAATTCCTTTATTTCTTTCAAAACTGCTTTCGCCATGTTTGACTGTAAAATTTTACTGATTCTTTTATAATTTGGGGAACTAAATGTTTCCTCTGAATTGAAAAGATTCATGTTTAAACTCTTCCTAAATTTGGGAAAGTATACTCCAGATAAGGCTGTATTAGGAGAAATTGGTCGTTGTAATATATTTGTTCTCACCAGATTAAGAGAAATAAAATGTTGGCTGGAACCATTAAAAATGGATTCATATAGCTACCCTAGGCAAAGCTATATTTTCCTAAAGCTACAGGATGATAATGGTAAGCTCAACTGGGCATCAGAGGCTATAGATACTTTCTTCATAGTTACTGGATTTTCTCATGCGTGGATTTCTCAAGAGGTTGGAAATGAATGTATTTTTTTTATTTACTTTTAAGCAACATTTTCAGGACACTTTCTTCCAGCAATGGTCTATGTGAATAAGTTTTTTCAGGACACTATCCTTCACATTGATCTTTGTTAGAACCGGAGTTTTACATTATGAATCTATAAGATAACTCTTTAATACGGGCGTTTTAAAAATTTAGAATTTGTTTTCATTATTTTGGAATTCACTATTTATGCATATTTCAGTGATGATAATGAGTTCATCACTAAATATTGTAATACTGGGAATACTGAAAGTGAATTTCTTAAAGTATTTGTGTATTCAGATTTACGAAGTAAGTATCTACCATTTATATCAGCCACTGTTAGGGATAAACAAATGCTGACCAGCCTTCTGGAATGAAAATCCTAAGAATATTCATGTTATTTAATCTATTGCAATTTATTTAAAACTTGTGTCACCACCACCACGTGCATTTAAGTGCATCAAGTCTATTTATACTGCAAGCCTTTAGGCCCAAAACACTGAATAAAGTGAATCTAAGAAGAAACATGATTATTTAACGTATTACACCACCATCTCACACAACAAATATGTGTACAAAACGCATTCGTTTTAACATCGATCAGAATTTCAGATGTGGTTAGCAAAATCAAAACAGGTAATGCTGTCAAGATGTCCAAATTAAGCATCTGGTGAATCAAAGATCGGATAATTCTTCTAGAGCCATCAAATAGCCACTTCCCTTCCGCTGATTCCCCTACCTGGGAGGCGGAACACCTGGTGTGGTTTATATTTATATCTATGCATGAAGATTCAGGTGGACAACAAAAACATATCCACAAGACTCAGTGCCAAGTAAATGATTTCAACTTTCCAAAAGTCACTTTTCCCATCACACAATGCGACATTCCCAAAGACACAGCTTATGGTGTGTGCCTTTCACAGCATTTGAGGTACTATCAAGCATGATCTTTGTAAAATGATTTCAAAGACTCTTGCCAGCGATCACGGTTGCAGTATTCAAGGGATGAGAACAGCTTCCAAAGGTTTTGTGGTAGACATTTGATTCCCTATTTGGATTTTTATGATAAGCTCCCATAGCGTTTGATGAGAACTACTGACATGCCAGTGCATGTGGTTATGACGGGTGCTCCCGGTGGAGCGGCATATGCCTATGTACACGACTGTCATCTCTACTCAAAAGTGAGCCAT
This sequence comes from Haliotis asinina, assembly GCF_037392515.1. NCBI lineage: Eukaryota > Metazoa > Mollusca > Gastropoda > Lepetellida > Haliotidae > Haliotis > Haliotis asinina. Next base: position 71,767,325 of record NC_090284.1, on the reverse strand, counting down.
AAACACATCCATATTCTGTAGTCGAAATCGTACAGTCGACTGACGTGAGATTTTTTGTGGATGCGGAAAAGGATTTGCAGCTTGTAGTTTGCAATTGCAAGACTTTTATAAGGCCAAGTACTTTTATAAGTTCAGTTTGCTTATGTCGTGTCGCGTGACTAGACAAACATTCATTACATGTAATCGTTGACCACACAACGGTACTTTTATGAGTTTCAGTGACGTCGCTGCAGCGGGTTAATTTCAAAATTGCATATTACTTGACCCGAGTTTTTCACATTTTTGTAAACAAAATATAATGAGAAGAGACACGCTTAATGCAAGAGCCCAAGGGCGTTTTCCATATTGATTCGCATAACTGTAAGGATATACGAACGAAATAACGCAATATGTATACATGAAAGTGACTGTAGAGCGTCTATACCAGGTCGTAGAACCGATCCACAAGGGTAAACAGAAGAAAAATATACACGTAAAAATAACATGTTCCACGTTTTAGGATGTTTTCTCAAAGAAAATGATTCTAATAAATACGTTTATCTAGATGTGCAGACTCTTCCGAAATGAAACAGATGAAAAAAGCATATAAATACATAAGTTATTAATCAAATGTTGTTTTCTATCTCATCTCGTAATCACAAATACATTCTCATACAAAAGCGTTCCCCTAACTAGTCATTGATCTGAACGATGACTCAGTCCAACAGAACTGCTAAGGACTGAATACAGGAGCGTGTGATCTGGAATCTGTGTCTGGAGTCAATGACCGACCATTACTCAATGACACCACTTCTGTATAAAGTCTATATGAATGGAGTAATCACTCCTGGCAAATACAGTCACTTGCTTTCCTTACGATTACTGATATCATTTAAACGAAAGCGTGGATTATAAAACCCTTTGATGTGTACACGCGCCACCACAACAAGACCCACAAGATTTCTGTCGTCAGCACAACAATATCAAGAAGTTACCCATGATCAATGTAAACTTTTTGAAATAAATATTCGTCTGACAATCTGGTGCCGACTCAGTCTGCACAAAGACTGGTACGCCCTCAGCAACGTGAACCTGTGCTCTTTTAACCGTCATGGTAAATAATAATTACATCCCGTCATAACACTCCCAATGAAGTACACGTCAACTCCAGGGAAAAATCGATTACCTGCCGAAACCATTCCGAAAGTGGGAAAAGGGAATTATTAATTTGACAGAATTTGTAACCAGCTTTCTGTTTATATCTTTATCTTAAGTATGTATGAGCAAATGTAAAATTAATATGTTTTTGGCGTAAAACATATAAAACTATGCATGCCATGCTGCAACACCAGGAAACGGAATTTCAAACTGCCATGGCAGTCTCCTTGATATGGTCATTTAGTATTGTCCGAGATGAAACTATATCTCTATTGCATTCACATGTAATAAGTATTCACGTGTAATAAGTATTCACATTTAATAAGTATTCACGTGTAATAAGTATTCACATGTGATAAGTATTCACGTGTAACTGAATAGCAATGTAGAACTAACAGACAAGCTCTACATTTTCCAGGACATTATAACATCGACTTTAGTGAGATGTACGCTTGAAAACATGCCTCACATTACACACAGTGTGACCGCTGTAGCGTGATCATGGAAAATCATAGTTATAAACGTCACAGTTGTTGTAATAAATATGAAATCAGTATGATACTCGCTGTCATTCACTGACTATGTTTTTAATTCTGTGTGTATTTATATGCAAAGTATTGATTTAAAACCCTTAAATGTCACATAGAAGGGCAAAGCATGCGATATTGGGAATACTTTGAACATATGTTAACAGAGAAATCGGAAACAATTTGTTTATTTATCATTTATTATACCAGTCACATACAGTATACGGAAGACAAAAGTCAGTTGTACCGCTGAAGACAGCGACAGCCATGTTTATTATGGCTCAGGAATCATGGTCGAAATAGAACAGGTTGATTATGAACAGGTGACAGAACGCACATCGGGCCCAAGTGGTCGAAATAGAACAGGTTGATTATAAACAGGTGACAGAACGCACATCGGGCCCAAGTGGTCGAAATAGAACAGGTTGATTATAAACAGGTGACAGAACGCACATCGGGCCCAAGTGGGCAATGGTTTGTCACTTACACGCTCGGGCAGTAGTCGGTCTACTTCACTATCTTTTGCATATGTGTAAACATCTCAATATTATGAGTGAAGCCTGTTGCGGAAGTGTGCACATCTACATTTACACGCTGTGGAAACGTTTAACAGAAGACATGTTTCCAATATTATTACGCTGCAAAGTGCATAAATGCAAATATGTTATTTAAATACACCCTTGTTTATGTGTGTTATATTTATTTCATTATAGTTAGGACATATACGTCGTTTAAAACACCAAACAGATTACTTAACTCGCATGATTCTTGTACGGACTCACTTTCAGAACGTCGTCCGAAGGAACGAAATAAATTGACATCTAACGACTTCTTTAGAAAACCCATTCTTTCACAAATCATAATTATTCTTAACATTGATGTCTGTTTTTTCTCTCTTAGGTATACATTCCATGAACATAATGTAAAATAGTCTTACAAGTGAATAACGATAATCATGTCGGCTTCTACATAATAGCTTCATCAGTTTCCAGAACACGACAAAATGCCATTACATTTGTAATAAGGGATTTGCGTCTTATAAAATCACATCAGCTTACGGTTTGCTTTGATCTCCCAATCGTTGGTAAATGTGTCTTCATTTGTAGTATGGTATGATAAATATTGGGAGGGGGAGGGAGGATGGGGCGGGGAAGTGTGGGTGTAGGCATAAGGTGTCACAAACTCGTTGAGGGCAGATGTGGCGAGCCAGAAGCCTGTGGTCGATACTGCACCCATCATCACCACCACACACGTCATATCACCTATATCAACCATCACCAACACGGCACCCATCATCACCACCACACACGTCATGTCACCTACATCCATCATCACCACCACACACGTCATATCACCTACATCCACAATCACCACAACACACGTCATATCACCTACATCCACCATCACCACCACACACGTCATATCACCTACATCCACCATCACCACTACACACGTCATATCACGTACATCCACCATCACCACTACACACGTCATATCACCTACATCCACAATCACCACCACACACGTCATATCACCTACATCCACCATCACCACTACACACGTCATATCACGTACATCCACCATCATCACTACACACGTCATATCACCTACATCCACCATCACCACCACACACGTCATATCACCTACATCCACCATCACCACTACACACGTCATATCACGTACATCCACCATCACCACTACACACGTCATATCACCTACATCCACAATCACCACCACACACGTCATATCACCTACATCCACCATCACCACCACACATGTCATATCACCTACACCCTTCATCACCACAACACACGTCATATCACCTACATCCACCATCACCACCACACACGTCATATCACGTACATCCACCATTACCACCACACACGTCATATCACCTACACCCATCATCACCACCACACACGTCATATACCCTACATCCACATCACCACCACACACGTCATATAGCTACATCCACCATCACCACTACACACTTCATATCACGTACATCCACCATCACCACCACACACATCCATCATCACCACCACACACGTCATATCACCTACATCCACCATCACCACCAACACGTCATATCACCTACACCCATCATCACCACCACACACGTCATATACCTACATCCATCATCACCACCACACACGTCATATCACCTACATCCACCATCACCACCACACACGTCATATCACCTACATCCACCATCACCACCACACACGTCATATCACGTACATCCACCATCACCACTACACACGTCATATTACCTACATCCACCATCACCACCACACACGTCATGTCACCTACATCCACCATCACCACCACACACGTCATATCACCTACATCCACCATCACCACTACACACGTCATATCACCTACATCCACCATCACCACTACACACGTCATATCACATACATCCACCATCACCACCACACACGTCATATACCTACACCCACCATCACCACTACACATGTCATATCACCTACATCCACCATCACCACTACACACGTCATATCACCTACATCCACCATCACCACTACACACGTCATATCACCTACATCCACCATCACCACCACACACGTCATATACCTACATCCATCATCACCACCACACACGTCATATCACCTACATCCACCATCACCACCACACACGTCATATCACCTACATCCACCATCACCACCACACACGTCATATCACGTACATCCACCATCACCACTACACACGTCATATTACCTACATCCACCATCACCACCACACACGTCATGTCACCTACATCCACCATCACCACCACACACGTCATATCACCTACATCCACCATCACCAATACACACGTCATATCACCTACATCCACCATCACCACCACTCACGTCATATACCTACATCCACCATCACCACCACACACGTCATATCACCTACATCCACCATCACCACTACACACGTCATATCACCTACACCCATCATCACCACTACACACGTCATATCACCTACATCCACCATCACCACCACGCACGTCATATCACCTACATCCACCATCACCACTACACACGTCATATCACGTACATCCACCATCACCACCACACACATCCATCATCACCACCACACACGTCATATCACATACATCCACCATCACCACCACACACATCCACCATCACCACCACACACAACCATCATCACCACCACACACATCCACCATCACCACCACACATGTCATATCACCTACACCCATCATCACCACTACACACGTCATATCACCTACATCCACCATCACCACCACACACGTCATATACCCTACATCCACCATCACCACCACACACGTCATATACCTACATCCACCATCACCACCACACACGTCATATCACCTACATCCAACTTCACCACAACTGCACCCATCACAACACCGGTACCTGTATCGATATCACCACACACGCACCCATTTCGACACCTAAATCCACTATCCACCACTGCCGTACCCATCACAAGACCTACATCAACCATTGTCATCTACCCATCATTAGGTGTCATGAGTGTGGTGGTGATGGTGGTAAATGCAGGTGTCATGACGGGTGTGATGGTGGTGATGGTGGATGCAGGTGTGGATGCAGGTGTGGTGGAGTGATGCGGGTGTGATAATGGAGTGATGCGGGTGTGATGACAGGTACGCTGATGGAGTGGTGCACGTGTGGTGATTGAGTGATGCAGGTGTGATGACAGGTGTGGTGATGGAGTGGTGCAGGTGTGATGGCAGGTGTGATAGCAGGTTTGGTGATGGAGTGATGCAGGTATGGTGATGGAATGATGCATGTGTCGTGATGGAGTGATGCAGGTGTGATGACAGGTATGGTGATGGAGTGATGCAGGTGTGGTGACAGGAATGGTGATGGAGTGATGCAGGTGTGGTGACAGGTGTGGTGATGGAGTGATGCAGGTGTGGTGACAGGTGTGGTGATGGAGTGATGCAGGTGTGGTGACAGGTGTGGTGATGGAGTGATGCAGGTGTGGTGACAGGTGTGGTGTTGGATGGGTGTAGGCGTGTCCAATGGATGTAGATGTGGTGGAACACAGGTTGTGTTGATAAAGCATGGGTGTAAACATGTTGGCTGAGTATAACTGTGGTGGATACATGTAGATGTGCAAAATGGTTTCAGTTTGTTAGATGAAAGTGATGGTGATATACTCACGCTTTTGATCATTCGCTGTTAGTCTGTATACTGATCAGCAATGATCAGCAAAGGACAATCGGTCAGATTGTTAACTAATGCCATTATATCGCACGAAAAGAACATATCTCCTTATCCAGCCTCACACATAAATGCAACTAGCATTTATTTATACATTCAGTCATAGTTTCAAGAACTTTCGAGCCCTTACGACCATTTCCACTAACGTGGAGAGCTCTAGTAGAATCGTAGTGGTCTCGTGTTGTTGTTGTTCAAAGGAAGGTAACTCTAAGGTACTGTCTTAGAGGCGTCTTAGATAATTCTCTGTAGGAACTGTGACCCATAATAACGAACACTAAAAGTTTAAATATTGTGACCCAATTACCCAATCTCACAACTACCGCAAAAAATAATTAAAAGCAACTCAAATCATGGAAGATCCGCTCTCGTAACAACTGAATCACGCATGATGCACGGAAATTACCTCTATGATGTTTTGCGAATGCAAATCGATGGAAGGTAGATACATCTAAATCTGTTTTCTTTCGTCGTCAGCAATATCAATATCTAGTGATGACCACAAAACGATTTGAATCGCATTCCAATATGTAAATTTTGACAAAACGTTCCAATACAGTCCTAGTGAATATTAAGAAGGGGACTTACACCACGCCGAAGGTCCGATCTCGATTCCCCACAATGTGTGGAGCATAGTTTCGGTGTTCCCCGCCGTGATAATGGTAGAATATTGCTAAAGGCGGCCTAAAACCCAACTCACTCACTCACTGACTCGAACATTTTTCATAGTCAGATCATATTGCTGTGCCGACAAAAAAGCATCATGAACTTTGTCGGATGCTATTAGAGATGAGGTGACGTCTTGACAATATTTTGCTCACATGATGACGAGCATGTGTGTGTATGGCTGTTTGTACGATCCCAGACTTACACTGGTTTCATAATGCTAGTTCATTGAGATACCATGATGAAATTAAGTATGAATTCTCCACTCAGACACAACATACCGACTCCGAGCTGACAAACCCATGTTTTACCCATTAATGCCGAGCGCCAAAAAGAGATAAGCAAGTACCACATTTTCCCGTCGTTTTGGTATGACGCGGCTGGGGATCGAACCTGGGACCTTTCACTTTCCGGGCTGACTCTCTAACTATTATAGACCATGGAGGCTTTCTTTTAGGGCTGAGGCAGAGAGAGTAGGCGGTCTGGAACCTGGGTCAGAGATGCGTGTTTGGAATCCACACGTGTGGGTGGCATCTACACTAAGAGCCTGACATTGTGTTTCTGTTGACATGTCCTCCGAACGTGTCACATGTTGTTCCGTAGGCGTCGGATTGACATAAAACGTCATGCTTCAGGTCGAACATTGTCATGGCTAGCCAGCTGTAATTTTCACCCAAGCGTTGCATGGTGACTCATTAACAAATATGTTAATGTCCAAAAAGTAAGCAATAATGTCGAATTAGCGGGCTCATTGTACAAAACAACTAAAGCAATTACTCATAATATTATTATTCTAGTCTTTCACCTTATATTCGTAACATACACTCCAACAATAAATCAGCACCAGTTGGTTCTTCTAGCTTGTTGACTAACATATTCTGACAATTTTCAGACTGATATTATAAACGATTACAAACTAAATGATTCATGCTAGTGCATCTCTGGCCTGAGTGAGTGAGTTTAGTTAACATTGATTATTCCAGCAATATCACGGCGGGGGACACCAGACATGGGCTTCGCACATTGTGCCCATGTAGGGAATCGAACCCGGGTCTACTGCGTGAAGGGCGAACGCTTTATCCACTGGGCCACCCCACCGCCCCTCTTTGGGCTTTGTGTGTTTTAAGATAGGTGTAAATGTATGCTTGCCAAACAGCAAACATCCAGAACACGCTGACATAGGAGAGACACACATATTTTTTGTCTGAATTTAATTGAAATAGATTTAACATTGTGAATATAATAGAACTGTTTTATATTGCTGCATGTGTTTGAATAAACATACCAGATGTTATGAACATGTTCCTAAAAAACGAATGTGGTGTCACGAAAATCAATATTCTATATAGATTTAATTGCTTGTTTGTATATAGGTATTTCCGGTGTTGAACAACATATCCCGGGCATTCACTAGACTGTTCTGTTTTCAATATAAGGCCTCTTAACAATCGGGATGGAAGAGAGAAAATTGTTTTTCCCCTTTTAAAACATGAATATGTTCCAACAAATGATCCACGTATCAAACTGTCAAAACGTTAACACGTTGGCGTCGTTGTTTACGAATTAGTACTACGATGCGTGTGTATCCATACGTAAGAGGGCGCACAACTGTCTCTACTGCGAAGCCTTTTCTTCCCGACATCCAAACACGTCGTGTCTTTCTTATTACTGCAGTTGAGAGACTGGGGTGGATTTCCCTCAAGACGCACCCAATGTTTTCTCTATCGATGCAGGAAAGTCGTAGACAGCACATCCCCTTGCAAACACCCGCGGGCCAGTGTCTTCTTTGTGACTAAGTGCCTCTTAACGTGTTGTTATCGTGTGAACACCTGGTGCCCTCATTGCCGCGACATGCATGACGGCATCTTATCGCGCGAACGCCCGGTGTTTTCTTTGTAGCAAAGTGCACGAATGCATCTTTTCATCGTGTGAGCACCCTGTCATGCTAGTGAAGCAGACATTTTCCCTCTCACAATCACAGGGTCTCGCCTGCCACTGCAGTGACGCGTGAAATAGCAATATCATTATTTTCCGAATAGGAGAACATGCGTGTAATGACGGTGAAGCACATCATTCTCTCCATATTGTCTACACGAGGTGTGATCTGTGGGACGTGCACGAGGGGTGGTAGAAATATTCTCCTATAACCGTCTTTCGTGGGCATTTTAGAACTTGATTTTATGAATAATGGCCTTTTTATGGATATACATAATAAAGATGCTTATCCATAAAAAATGCCATCGCTCTTCTCATAATCATGCCTGGTGCAATGTGTAACCCTGTTGAGAAAGAGGAGAAAGTTCTCACTTTTATAGTCACAGTTTTTTAAGAGTCAAATCATTCTTGATCACGATAAAATCCTAACTGACTGTGTGCAATTCAGACAAGCAGCATCTGTCAACGATTTATACTTACTTTGTGATGGGCGAGATTATACATAATCGTGGCTGTTGCTGAAGGCTGTCATCTCACTTAAAAGGTGTCGCCTCTCGCAGGAGCATTAGTGAGCATCTGGCTTAGGTCTGTTGTCTTTGATAGAGATTAAACCCCGGGGAATTATATACCATGGACTTTCCTACAAGACAATACTCAACAAGTGGATCAGCACGAATGCGTCGGAATATATCTAGATTACTGAAAGACTTCGGGTGGAATATGCTTCAGATGTGTCGTGATATTTCGACTGAAGTTGGAATACAACTCGAATACACCTGAATACAGCCAGAACGCCCCGAACGTTCTTCAAATGACACCTGACGTCACCAGAACGCCTCCGAATGGCACAAAAATCTGTAAACCTGTCACTGAAACGACTGATAGCATTTTGGTGTCGCATTCTTATAAATTTTGAAAAAAAATGTTTATTTGGATATTCCCTTCCGCATGCGGTTCGAATTTTGGAAATATTTTTTTCTGGCTGATTCTCCTTGATTCCTGACAATTCGAAATAAGTATGAAGGGACCATTACGTTACCAAGGACATTGAGTCAAGATTTCAGCATGCAACATCCCACCAATAGTAGTGACCATTTGATACAAGCATACCAAATAGCAGATCGTTTTGGCAGCGGCGTATTCATGTGGTGACAAACGGACTCCATGGAGGGGGTGCTGGATACCCTGTACCCGGTACCCCAACAGGTGAACCCTCCGCGAGGTAACACGGTGTGTTCTTCGAAGATTTACATAACTGACATCCAAATATGTCGTATGGGCAGTATGTTGACCCGACTGGACATCGTGTGCTTTGGTCATTTGTTCATTATGGTAATCCGTATTTCTGATAATTGCCCGCAGTAACAGTAATGGATCGCCATATGAAGATTAATTACTGTCTTTGAGCACACAGAAGCTAATCACCAAAGGCTGATGAGATTGTTCACAGATCACATTGTATTTTCAGGAAAGATCTGATCTACTTAACTCATAGTTCCATGGTGGACTTACATTTACCGCAGAAACTAAATGCTTATGTATAACTGTACGACTGTCGATTTTGAGCATGATCGTATGTCAAGCAAAGAGGGTGAGAGGAGATGTGATGATGGCGGTCATTGAGGCTGAGGGGTGAGACGACAGGGGTGGGGGTGTCACACGTGTATTGATGAGGCGAAATGTCAGTCATTATTGTGAGATCATTGTCCTGATAAAGCCAACGGATTTTTTCGGATATCGATGCAAATTAGACAGGTCATATGCAAATTTTAAGGATTACTTTCACAGTGTAAACAAACATCGATGGCGCCAATAGTCGGCGATTAACACTCCAGTGTAGCGGTGACTTAGCATAACATCACTTTTCTCTTGTTTGTAAACAAACCGCATATTCATAAACAGGCCAAGACTGGCATAACGCCAGCGATTCGACACGGTTTTCATTCTGTTTTACACTTTTATTACTAGTAAATGTTCTTCAACAAGTGCGACAGTAAGGTTTAATGACAATACGTATTTATATTTCGAACCGACTGCACCGTTTGCTCTCCATAAGGCTTCGATGACAGCACGTGGAGCCGTACAACCCATTGTTACGAGTGTGTATTTTTGTTATTAATTCAGCAATAATTATTATTGGGTCACAATATTTTGAATGATAATTATGATTATGTCACAATGTTTTGAATAATAATTATGATAGGTCATATTTCGTTTTAATAGCTGGCCAACACTTTCAGGATTCTGGTTTTCCGGAATTTATCTGCTCCTAGTTTTCAATGTGTTTACTTCCGGGAGACTTATTCGAGGGCATTCTACAGTGTTGACGATCGCTGTAAGTGCCCGAACTTTCGGGAAATGACTTAGTATGTATAAAAGGCTGGTTGCCGTGTTGAGGGCGACACACAATCATTTTAACTGTAGTTACATCATCTGCATCCGTCAACGCCTTATCTACATCAGCTGCTTCAGACCGATCGCTGTGTTTACATTCTGCATAGTTGATTCCCTCGCACACACCAAGACTTTGGTGAGTTTTCTATATTGTATTTTTGTGACCCATTGACTTAGATTTTGTCTCACTTATATTGTATTTGAAATCTGTATTGGGACTATTGACTTGTGACTTTTTATACCTTGCTCTCGTTGCATAATAATACAGAATTTGAACGTTTTTGACTTGTCTTTGTTCTGTTTTGCTGGTTCACAAGGGGATTTCGTACATAGTTTATCATGGTAAATTCTTAACCGTAACACCATGTAAACAACGATCGCTGCGCAAATCGAAATTGTGTTACACGTTTTAGGACATTTTCTCAGTGAAACTAAAGTTTCGCCATTATAACAACGATGTTTAATTAGATGTGTAAACTCATAAAAAATGAAAGAGCTAAGGAATTGTGTACAGAATATTGACTGGACTGTTTAAGATGTAAGGAATCATCACATCTTTCCAGCTGGTCGCATGGAACTCTGGGTAGGAGAGTGTCGGCGATTGTGTCCGGACTGACCCTCGTAGTTTCGCTACTCTCAGTGCTTTGATCCCATAAAACTGATGCCTGGTTATGATATATAGATGGAGTAGATTACAAAGCAAAGATACAAATCCATAGGCTTATGAAGGCACCAACATCAGTTCCCCGACCGTTTGTCGGTACATGTATACTTTGCGAGAGAACGGCACAGGAATCCAGGTGCACAATAAAGTTTACTTGTTCAAAAGATTAATTAAAGATTTCTAAAGGTTTCTGCTCGCGTTTGTTAATATTTCTAAGACGTAAACTAAGATTTGTTGACAACAATAAGCTCCTTTACATAAAAGCTTACTGGGAACTAGGGAACGTAACGTATTGTTACTGTGGCAAATGAAATCACATTCTTAAAAATTCTAAAGTAAGAATGACGTTTATGATAAATAGGTTATCACACTCGCCAAGGCTCGCTAAATACAATGTTTACTCCTAATGCAGAATAGTAACCTTCCCCAAACACCTGTGTGTGAAAAGCTTTATGTATTTACACTGCTATACTGAGTCTAACAAACCTTAGATGAAGGTTGGGTACGCTAACACGTGAGCTACTCATCACCGTCCACTGAAACGTTAGACGGCCGATCGAATTTAGCCATTCAGACAACGGCTACTGTTTAGGGCTCGGCGGGACTTACGGTTGGCTTTCAAATTCACCAATGACTAATTAAATGTTTTGAATTCTTTCAGAATTTAGTTTGAGTTTCTGTGTGAAGCGTTTTTGAATTCTCTTCTCCCCGGTCGCGGACAGTAGTCTCTCAGCAGACGAAAATCGGCATGAAACACCGATATTTGACCTGCATATATACGCTTAGTGGTTTCTGATTACGTGGTTACTATATGTATTAGCTATTATTTCCGCAACATGACATCCGGGTATATTGACAAATAAAAAATTGACTTTCAGCGACTGTTAACTCAATGTTATGAATAATGGGGTCCTCCATGTGTATCACTCATAAGCCATCGTGCGGAAAATAACGTTCGAAATCGTTAGAGTACAAACGTTTTGGAGGCAAGAGTTCAAACGGTGTTGTAAGTAAATAAATCATAGGTGGCAAATCGTTTTACAGTAAAATGCTTTAATTTGAATATGATATTGTTACTATTTACTGGTGGGAACTTTACAATCCTTACACAGTTTGCTTATAAATCCTATAAGATAAATTTTCCTGAGTTTCATGAAACTGTAAAATCCATTTGTAATTACCTCAAAGCAACTGGTATAGAAAAATGCTCAATTGTGATACTAGATAACTCTACAAACATAAGTATAAATAATCTCACTTCAAGGAATGTTTAATGTTTAATAGGAATTGGGCAATGTATGAAAATCTAGTAAATAAAATTCACAGTAGGGCTGTGCTCCCGGTGGTGAACCAGTGCGCTCTCCTGATCTGCGTTGAGAAATCCGCAGGTAACAAAATATGGGCACTGAGAACAATGGAAAGTCTGACGACAATGTACATGGGATGCAAGCGAGACATTTCAAAGGCGAGCTTCGCATACTTAGCATGCTTTTCCAGAATCTTGCCAATCACGCTGCTGTCAAAAGGGACAGAAAATATAATGAAATAAATAAATTCATTAGCTTAATCAAAAAGGACAAGATGAGGTTTGTTGGCTGGATGTAGGCCTATTCCACAGTAAGTTCAAAGCATCATTTCCATGACACCCTTGACATGTTCATGGTCTTACAATGGATGGACCTCGGAGTCAAAGCCATGGGCATGTCTGGAAGGTAGTGAAAGTAACGTGTCATGCCATTGTGTCGTATACGATATGCTGTTTGTGCCAAGGAAACACGTCCACTCGAAAGGTGCTGGACAGTCTCAGTAAATTCACAACGCAATTGGCATTTCATGTTAATATTTTCTTTAAAGGTCACATGCAACCAAAAAATCAAACATAATTAAAACACATTTATCACTTATTCATGACATATAATATACATTGCTGCTTTTAAGAAAACAAATAAACAAAATTATAAGCGTACAATCGCGATTCAAAAGTGCAATATTTTGTACTTGGGCTTACTTCCCCCGAAACGAAGCCCTCGGGAGACCGAACCCAGTCATAGCGGGTGGATATGCACTCAAGTGTAACGACGGCTTCCGATTGGCTGTTCCATTTGCTGACGTGCTGAGGGTTCATGGTGTGTACAGAAAGATGATCTGTTTGATGGGCATTTTAGAAGTATAGCCAGTAACAAGAAAGTAAGATTCTTTGTGGATAACAACATCTTTTTGTGTACTTGATGCGTCGTTTCAGTATGGATTCATATACTGTTGTCAAGCAAAATCATATACACCAAAAGAAGTCGGTATCCATGAAGAATGTATATAGAGATGTTGGGCTTAGAAAATACATGTTCTCTCAATTTGCGCTCGATCCAAATAAAAAATCATCTCAGTAGAGATGGTAAACTACTGTGTGGCTGGAATCTGTCATTCGTCCAAGTACAAAACAGGACTGGAATCTGGAGTTTGCACAAGTTTCCGTCAGATCCAGTCATCCGAATAAAATGAATGTAGTTTGTTTGCAACCCACAGACATAAAAACATGTCATGTGTATCACACGTGCCTAATTACATAATGTGGCACACACGGGACTCGGGTGCAGGAGTCATAAATCAACTTAATTTCTTTATGTCGTATAGTCTGATAGGTGTTAAGTTCAAATTGCACGTGGTCAATGATTGAAGCTGTGTATTGCATGTTGTCTTTAGCAGACAGGCAGACAGACATGTAGGTGTGAATAAACGAGACACTGAGTTTTCTCTGTGACAGAGACTGCTTACCACAATCAACAAGTTGTTTTACGTAACGAGTAGATTATGTACTTGTTTGTGTACACAACCAAGACTAGACTACTGCTTACGACCTCAGACGCTGGGCATGCATACTGTTTCAAGCTCCGCGAACCTATTCACTGCGCATGCGTTATGGACGCAGCGCAGCACAGCTGTTGAAACTAGTTTTCCCCCCAGCGCTGGGGGGAATTTAGTGAAACGTTTGAACTCCGATTTCGCGGGCTTTTTTTCATCGCGTTTTTTTCAACTTTACAGGTTGAATTGGCATTTTTTATGATTTGTTTCGGTAAGTGCACACCGAAAGGTACCAGAATCTGCAAAGTTGTGTTTTACGTTGCATGTGACCTTTAAGAATCACATTTTGGCGATTGCGAGTGGGAAGTGACTGGTCCTGAGCAGCTAAAAGAAAGCCCTCAGTTTCACATTTGAGAGCAGCTCACTTCATCCAGGCAGGAGTCAGATGGATTCCTGCTCAGTTCCGCACACACGACGCAATGGCTTCTCAGAAGGCATCTCCACAAATAACTGACTCTGGACAGACTTGGTGAAGGGCTTTACCTGGTTTACTCCCGTCGCTGTACCCTCCAGCAGTACCACCCTATCAAGACAATCAGCCTCAGATTCAAATACTGTCCAACAACCCTTTCACGCTTAAATATCTGTGGACTTCCTTGCTTTCATTGTGAGTCTTGATACCTCCTCAGAGGATTATCCGATAAATAAATATGTGCAAGAGTACACAATTCATTTATTTTTGTTATCGCATGTGATGTTACTATTATTGTATTTATGCGTTTTTAAATGATTTTGTATCTCTTTATTCATTCATTCATTCATTCATTTATTTTGATTTTTACTTTTCATGTTCTGTATAACATATAGTTATACATCTTGAACATGTAATATGTCTACAGGAATAATATTACGGAAAAGAGCCCAATCGGTACCTGCAAATGTTACTTTCGAGGTTTGGTAAGTGTTCTCATTGGTCAGTTCAAATGACTAACGGTCTAAACTGGGGTTTGTTAGACTCGGTGTATATAGCAGTGTACTGAATACTGAACCAAAGGTCCTGACAGCTTAGCAAGAAATGTTTGACTGCTTCATCAGGAAAATATGCAAAGCATTCCAGCATCCTCTTGTGTTCACATCTGCGAAATAGTCATAACACATTGGAAGTTGTCAATGTGACTCAGTGTGCTAAAACGAGCAAGGGGACTAAACAGAACCCGCACCGAAGAATATGGACTATTTTTTATGGATATACACCTTCTTTATTCAGTATAGGCGACTCTTCCACAGACATTCTAATTTCGTGATCACTTGCTTCACAACGACATTTGAATATACGTCGAAACGTTGCCTAAAAAGAAAAAGAAGCTGTATATCCATAAAATAGCCCTCATTCTTCATCTACCAAACTTCTGGAAAGCTTGTCAAAGAAGGTTCTCGCACCACCATTTTGAAAGCGTAGACAAGCGTTTCGAGCTGCTGTAAACGAGTGCGGATAAACGATTAATATTCTTACGCTGCCATTCATGGCTTGCAAAGAGCCCCTACCATTTCGGTCATACCAGGTAACCGACAGGTCAAGAATCATAGAAAAGGTAAAATATAAAAAAGTTCAACATTTCACAATGCGTTCGCTGTCAAGCAAGACATCCACACATGACCTTGAACCCTCTTGGCACGTCACCAATCAACTAAGTACCTACCAGTTCAATGTGCATGATGATGCCTCTAGCCCTGATTAGTACTTATTCAATTAACTATCTCATCCTTCATGAACTTGACGGTGCTCACCATCTTGCCAGCATATGATGGATTAAACTGACGAGGTTTGCCGACTGAGGCTGATGCCATCTCACGGGATTATCAGCTAGGTGTGGCTGTCTCACTGTGGGGTGCCCGTGTCAGGTGGCAGCTGTTACTATATGCCGTCGATTTTGTAACACCAGTCCTCGCGTAGTTATGTGATACTGATCTTGTTTTGAAATTTAGAGGCTATGAGATCGATTACGTATTGCCCAAATACATAACTGAAAATAAGGAATATTATCTAATGAATGTAAACCATATGTTCTATATGTTCATTTTCATGAGGTAACGTGAATTACACTGTTATGAAGTCATATTAAACATATATTCTGAATAAGATTATACCATTATAAAGGCATGTTCTGGGTATATACGAAAACGACAATACTCTTTACCGAAAATGTAATGATCTGTTGTTCACACTAGATGACTATGTACTTTAAACTACTCACTCAAACTGTTAATATACTATCAGTGGAGAAATGCACATATTAGTGTTTTTTGTTTTTACCCTGAGTCACACACATGAATGACAGATCAGTAAAAATTTCTATGCCTCGGATACCTACCAAGCTTGTCGCCTAATGCACAGAACAGGTGAAATCAGTAAAAAGTCTTGTAATGCTCAGACAAGTACAAAAGGTGCACATTTCGTGAACAGGTGACTGTACATGTGTTGAATAAATGGCTGAGTGACTGACCGACAGAGTGACTGAGAGTGATCTGTCAGGTTACTGTTGGTAGTAAGTACCTTGTTACTTTATGCCACGGATGAAGCAAAGGGAAGAGTAGGCAGGTAATCATGTCTACATATGGAATTCCTGAGAATCGCCCTGATCTGTTAAAATGAAGTAAACAAATAGAGGACAACACGGACTACTGAACATAGAGCCAATGAGATGGGTGTAATGCTTGAAACAGTATTCACTGACCACTTTGCACGCGGATATGGATAGTAATCTTGTATTGAAGAATATGTCCAATAACATAAAACACTACAAAACCACGGGATTGTGTATGGCATTGTGATTGTTTATAAAAATAACACTGCTATACCTTGTTGATTTCCGTCTGGGCGTGAACACTGTCGTTGATAAGTACAATAATCCAAATGTATGTAAACATGTCACACATATGCATATGAAAACACACACATGATATTAACCTTGTAGCCATTTGTATTTACATCACAATTATGATTATTTTGATGTTAGACATGCACATGCTACGATCTCACACGAGCATCATGTGCGAGCCACAAAGGAAATATCAACTTTCGCTAACCTGTTCATGCTGTTCAATAAGCAGGACAATCGTCTTTCTATCTAAGTATTTATGATTATGGAACATGATGGCGTCTTTTGTGCAAGTTAATATTTTGCTTTGGGCCCTAGGTAAGTCATTTTGTAAAGCCTGTCTCACCGGAGAATCTGGCGATAACCTGTGGCTCTTGCGAATAATGTCACAGGCCGAATTTTTCAAATAGCTCTTCATGTCCTGATTGCTGGAGTGTGGCATCCCTGTAGCCCTGCTGTTGCAGGCTGATTTCCACCGGTTCAAAACATGACAGCATGTCGGAACTGTTTGTGTACAAGGGTGACATCGCCCACAGACCTAACCATCTGTGAACGGCTGTGTACGGGTTCGTCCTCACCCAGGTTCGGGGATATTCTTAGACAGCTGGCAACCATGGTGCTAATATAAGTTAACTCAAATTGTTAGAATGCTGTTCTCAATATTGAGGTCCGTATGTGAATACGAGGGTCGGCTATACTTAAAAAGAATGATACAAATGCAACTGGTTTATGCTGTATTTTTCTACGTATCTTTCAACCCCAAGCATATTGTTTTTGCTATGTATCAGCCTCATGATCCCCATTTTGTTTGACGTTTTATCTTGTTACCGTCCATGAACGTAAAGCCTGCCATAAATGCGTCACAAACTTCAGGAAACAAAATATGAAAAGACATTTTGTGTGGTTGAGATGGGTAAAAGTAAATATATTAAAGTGCAATAAAAACAGGCGGTTTTTCATTTTCTGCAATTAATTTTAGAAATATTATACCCCAATATGTGTTGTGATGACTACTATCTCGTTAACCACATTACCAACATATGTGAAATATGGGTATGGCTTTGTTGATGACTACTAATGAAAGACCCGGAAACATTGCAAACATTGGTCAGTGAGAATGTGGGCCGACTACATTTGTTGTGACCATACAGCTAGCTTGGTCTTAAGTGTAGAAGGGTCATAAATATTCATCAGTGGGCGGAGTTTATGTGCTACGACTGTTCTATAATTACACTTAAGGCGATTCTAGCTTTGAAGTGACAAGATACGTTTTGACCGACCCTGACCGACTGTCCTGTTTGCAACGATGCGAATCTGCAGTTTGCTCCCGTTGGAGTGAACAACATGGCTCCAATGAGTTCACAAATGACATCAAGTGTGAAAAGTGCAAACAACAACAACACATGTCATCCTCTTCGTGTCCGAAAACGTGTGAGAGAACACACATCTATCAAAATATACGTTGCTGTAGAATCGCACTGTACCACAGTGTCCTACACGTAACGCAAGTAACAACAGCAAGATTGCAATACCCTGGGTTAAAGAAAAAAAACTGTGCATTATATTCCATTTCAGAATAGTTGTACGCATCTGACACACAGACGTCACTTGTACAAGTCACTTGTAACTGAGTCATAACCAAGACCATATAAGGAACAAAATAACAATACAGAACGTTAAACAAAACAACAGGAAATAACGTTACTGTGAAGTAAAGAATGGAGGGCCTGAAGGAAGCTAAGACACTCCTTGACAATACCCATTTGCTAATGGAAGTCACTTACAGCTTTTAATTCAAGATTTTAAACTATCAGGTTCATGTTAGCAAGAAAAACATATCTAAACCACAGAAACAAATTTGCTTTGAGACAGTAAATATTATACCAACTTCTCTCCGTTCTGGTGTGACATGGCTCTTCAACCGTTGAGGGGCAGGATGTAATCTGTAATCCAGTCCCACTTAATATTCCACTTTCCTACTTTCATTTTGGTTTATATTCTCTCTACATTCTTTCCTCTTCCTGTCTCCAACAATCAGATCTTCAGTCACTAGAAGATCAAGTCTCCAAACCCTGTGTTACCGCAGGTGACGTGATCTGCCACAAGTCTGTCACCAAAAGGAAATACTTTAGGAATCTCCAGTATCTATTTATGTATACAAACGCTAATTCATAAACTCATATGGTGCCTGGAATCGGAAGTTATTCTTCACTAGATTTGACCTTTCATGATGACGTTTGAGGAAGTAATTATTTCCCTTCTTTTCTTTTAACAGTAAATCCAAGTGATGCTCCATCATCATGGATGCTAAACCTGACAAAGGCCGACTGGTCCTTATTTCAAACAATATACACTGAAAGATTAAAACCTAACTTATTTCTGAATGTTACTGAATCTATTCAAATATCTTTTCATGAACTTAACATAACTGGTGATGACTATATCCTAAAGTCTATTTAATTTCCATATATTCGTAAATCATGGTTCAATATCGTCTGCACTGTCGTTTCAAACAAAACAAACGACATGGTAAAACTGTCTAAGAGCAAATTCATTCACGAACAGAGATCGGTAAATAGTCAAAATGTTGTGTCCTTCATCTTAAGGAGGCGGAGGCAGGTTTTTAACGATTAGTTAAACGTTAGCTTGACATCATTCCTATTCATCCAGTTATTAACAATCTTTCCGAAATTTAAGACCAGCAGGAAGAAATATTAATTTTACCTGAATCGTTTTTGAAACATTAATGAATATGTTTGACAGCATATGAAAATCTATGAATTTCTCGTCATCATGGCAAAACGCTACTCCCATTCCTGCCCTTAAACCTGGTCGAGATTATGCCGGTCATTCTAATTACAGACCGATATCATTTACAAAAGAACGCATGATCGATCTCAATCATCCTTTATTCGCACATCTGAACCCATTAGCCTCACTTGATATTCAATGTGGTTTCCCAAGAATCGAAGTACAAGCGATCATTTCGTACTTTTAGGATCTTTTATTAAAGATTACATGATTAATAAACAACAATCAACTTATTTCAGTCTCGAAAAGGCATATGTCACGACATGGAAGTGTAGCATTTCAAAAGATCAACGTGGCTTTGGTTTGAGGGACCCTTTACCTGAGTTTGAAGTTCTGGTAGCTTCAGGCACACGTCATTTGCCAGGCAAACCTCCTCCAAATGTTCAGCGCCCTCTCCTGCCAGTCACTCGATTAGGACTCCATCGTTTAGAGTTAAGCTTGTAAGAACAATTAAAAAAACTCCTAGAAACTAGATTCATTTCATTCCAAACCAGTAATCAAGGCCTGAAGCTTTGAGATGGAGCCTTCCGAACATCTCCGATTCTTTGTAGACGCTTAAAAATCGTCGAATTATACTTTCTTTACATCTAATCTAGCCTACGGCTGTGTTTTAATCCTATGTATGAAAAAAATAAGAAACGCAAAAGTCTTTTTCTCCACTCCTTGGAATACGAAAAAAACCCTGACATTTCTGCTGCGAAAATACATATTGAAACTATACCACACTATTGTCTTCGGCCTGCAACAACTATTGTCTTCACCATTGTGACAATCAGCAAAGCAGTACATTGATTTGACATTAAATAAATTCAAGAAATCTGAAACAAATCAACTCATTTATCAACACGAGTATAATCAGTTACGAAATACATGCAATCCTTAGAACTACATTCACTGATCGATCCAAGGATGATAACGAAATAGCCTGCGCTATGTTCAATGGATCCAGAACTAAGTTATCAAGATTACCAGATAACAGCTCCATTTTTACAGCCGAATAAAAGACCACATTAACAACACTAAAGTACATTAGTTAACAATCTAAATATAACCAAATTATTACTTATTCAGTCTCTCTAACATGTCCTCAGGCAATTACATTAACCGGTCCTCTAAGCATCCCCTCTTGATCGAGATAATTGCATTAATAATGCTCTAGCTTCTGGTCAGTGCGACATCGTCTTGTGTTGGTTACCTAGCGATGTTGAAATTACTGGTTACACAGTGGCTCTTAATGATGGAAAGCCTGCGCTCATGAAATTGGTGATTATAAACCTGTACATATTGCATCATTTTAAACAAACTGTTGGTAACAAATTCTTGGGTCGTCAGTCCAGAACTGAAATGGTCACCTTACGACTATATGCTGCACTGACCACACACGATAAACACACGGAGATATATTAAAGGCAAGTATCCTCCATTCTGTATCCCTCGTGAGGAAAAACCTAGTCAGGCTTGTCGTGATTGAATATGCTCATTTTCCATCATAACGGGTAACTATGTCAAAGTTTGAAACATGAATGATCGTTTTAGCAGAAGTTCTCAACTGTTACCTTCTCTGGAGGGGACCGTGATTCTTGTAGCTTATTCAAGTGAAATAAGCTAATTTTCGCGCTGAATGTCCATTCATACATCCTTATACGGGATGGTGACATCGCCTCTGCTAATAGTTTCATGACACCAAATATGTAGACATGATCAACCTTATCTGGTCATCAAAGAAAGGATCAGTTTATCTGTTGCTATTGTACTTGTGGTTAACACCAGCCTACGCAAATACACGTTGTGAAATGACATTTGCGGTCCAAATCTATGTCATTATCCAACTTTACAAGATAAATGAGTAACACCTACATGTAGAACTTGTTAACCCACCAGGGACGGTTGGGTCACCTAGTAGATAAAACGTCCGCACGTCACGCTGAAGGCCCGGGTTAGATTCCTCACATAGGTACAATGTGTGAAACCCATTACAGGTGTTCCTTCTGTGATATTGCTGGAACATTGCTAAAACTCACTCACTGTTAACCTACCATTAGAGCCACTCGTAGGCTAAGAGTATCACAGCGTACCACAGCCTGATGTTGAGATACAAATTCTATTTATTGGGATCTTGCAACACGAAATGAATCTCATGAGACAACTCATTTGTTCAAACTGATAACTAGGTTTAACTCCATAAAGAGAATGAATTACTCCACCTTTCTAATATTTGAGGGACGGTTGAGTAGCTAAGTGGTTAAAGCGTTCGCTTGTCACGCCGAAGACCCGGGTTGGTTTCCTACAGGGGCACAATGTGAGAAGCCCATTTGTGGTTCCCCTGTCGTTGTGTTGCTGGAATATTGCGTAATGCAGCATAGAACTAGACCCCACTACTTACATTGTGTAAAATATTGAATTTTAGGTCGGCTTAATACAGCTGGGTCCTTGACGACTTTGTATTTGTGGCGAAAGTATGGGTGACATTTCCGCATTTGCCACAGTGGTCCTGAATCATGTGCGATTCTGTTCCGTAATTCAGAGTGTTCCTCTGTGTTTCCGGCTCATATTCATGACAGATCACTTTTATAAAACCACACGAAAACAGCTACAACACAAACCGAAATTTTATGGAAAGGTCCTCCATGCGTGGCGTTTACCATCCAGTGACCCATTAACTACATGTCCGCGTGAGGTGGTTATAATGGTTCTGAAGGGAATGTTATTTGTCACTGCGCATCTGATAAAATCTCACAAACTAAATCATTGAAAGATAAAGACAAACGACATATTCCACATAACGCATTTCCTCATTTGTGTAGAAAGGTAGGTCTTGGTGAATTAAATGTAAATACGTCATTATCGTATTGGACACTGGAATTGAACATGCATGAACAAGTGCAAGATAGTTAAACCCTAAATGTAAATGTTCTTCGGTTAGGTAAGCTGACATTGGGCATGAGGTGTGTAAGAGCTCCAGCATTTCAATCGGAAATAACCTCCTGGTTAACAGAGTCTCGTGAATACTGAGATCTATTTGGATAGTGTTATCACCATCAGTGAGACAGTTTACACTGAACTGACCACCACCCTCTTCCCACCGATCACTTTCATGGAAGGACAAATGGAATCTGCTTTCATCGATGAAGAGCACACGAGACCACTGACATTGATTCCAGCGGCCATGATGTCTACACCATCTCAAACGCGCCTACTTCGAACCTTGTGGTAATGGTGGACGAACTGCAGATGGCCTACTGACGAGTCCGACTGTCGACGAACGGTGCTCCTGGATACCCTTACATTGTTTTAAATTACATGTGTGACATCATTCCATTCTCTGCTAGCTCCATTACTTTTCAGGAATTTGGCGGTGCGTACCGGTTTCAATTAAAGACTTCGTTTTGTCATTTTGACATGGAATTCTAATTCTTTGAATGTAATTTAACTGGGGTAATATCCTCGGAACCCTCCATTCTCTACAACAATTGAAGTGTTCTGTACATCTGCATCGCTAAGGCATCTGTAACGTAGCGATGTGTTTATGATGTGGGAATCATCTCGGACTGTTGTGACGAGATCTCACGTGAAAACAAATGAACGTGGCAGTTTTTAACAATATGTGGGTACGTGAGTTTATTTTTACGCCGCTCTCAGCAATATTCCAGCAATATTACGGCGGTGGACACCAGAAATCAAACCCGGGTCTTCGGCGTGACGAGAGAATGCTTTACCAATAGGCTACCCCACGGCCCCTTTTAACAATGAAACACACGTAGAGACATGTCAGTTTACACCACAGGTCGTGTTAATACAAATCAAACTTATGCAATCAAAAGGTTGTTCAGTCTTCAAACGGAAAAAAAACTTAAGCAAATTATAAATCAAAATACAACAGTAAGGACACCATTAAAATGGAATAGTAAAAAGACTCGCTCACATTCAGAATGAAAGAATCAAACCTTGTCAAAGCCCTGCAGGCGTGCTTGGACATATTCTTGCATCTGAGTCAAATTCATTTAGGGATGTGTCAATTTCAAATGCTTGTTCCACCGTGTCAGCAACCAATAGTTGCCATCCGAGACATCAGACGAGACAGATAAAGACCTGGAGAAGGATTTATGGGGATTTCAGGCTTCATGATTATAGTGGGCGATGTCGTCACGAGGAATATAGAGGGCGTAAATGTCTTTGACTAAGTGCGGCCATAGAAACACTCATCTACTTGTGTGGAGAATTATCAATTGTAATTATGAATCAGTTGTAATCAGCGACTGTCACATGATAGCAACAGCCTTTTCCACAATTATACCATCTGTCACCGATTAATCCAGTTACAAACTGTTGTTAGTTTGCATAGGATAATATACTATGAACAAAATTAAGGGATCCCATAACTTTTCATACTGAGATATATTAATCACTTAAATCATACGAACTATAGTAATTGTTTTTCTGTATAAATGATGACAGCCAGTATCTAGTTTGTCCCCAACGTGCTCTCTCATCTGTCTGGCAAAACCTAGGGCATGCTTCCAATCAGTGTTGTGGCCCTCGGAATACGACGCCAATCCTGTCGGCGACATTTGAATGAGCCTCCAAATTTCGGGGTCGGACACGCTTTTCACGAACACTTTGACCGAGCACATCACACAAATGTTCAAAAGGGTTAATGGCAGGACCTTTAGCACGCCAAGGCACCACTGTGATGTTGGAGTTCCTTAAAAATCTGCTGCCACATACGCCGTGTGGGGACGTGCGTTGTCCTCCAGGAACTCAAAGCAGCGTCCTGTCCTCCTGGCAAACATTCTACCACGGGACGTACGACATCGTCACAGTATCGTACACCTGTCCTATGTCCGTCAAGACGGATAAGTTTGGTTCTATTGTCGTAGGTGATGCCACCCCGACCATGACGGACCCACCTGTCATGCTGTTTGATAGTGTTGTGCTGATACTTCTCATTTCCCGCTCAAACCCATTCTCTACCATCTGCATAGTCAAGAGACTGAGTCTGGATCCATCACAAAACATGGTATAACGCCAGTGACGGAGCTGTCTCACGAGATAGCGCCGGACCCACTCCAGTCTCCGTTGCTCATGTTGTCTTGCCATCCTAACGCCGGTCGTCTGCTTTTCAGACCTGCTGCTTTGAGCCTGTTACGGGCTGTACGGTCACAAATCCGAACTTGAATGGTAGCTCTGGTTTCAGCGTTTACCTTGGATGCTGGCATAAATTGATCTTGTAAGGCACATCGTAGGACCATGCGGTTTTGTCCAGGTGTGGTCTTCTTAGGCCTCCCACGACCTCTCTTTATTGTAACATCCCCAGTCTGACGGAAGACGTTGCACAGCCGAGATAAGGCGTGGATGAACTTCTGAAGTGTGTTGCAACTTATAGAACAGAGTGACCTTTTCTCACCTCACCAACTGTTTGCAATTTTTGAACAAAGTCAGATACTATCTTGCCATTCTGAGCAAAGTTTCAATACTGACT
Organism: Haliotis asinina; assembly: GCF_037392515.1. Classification (NCBI taxonomy): domain Eukaryota; kingdom Metazoa; phylum Mollusca; class Gastropoda; order Lepetellida; family Haliotidae; genus Haliotis; species Haliotis asinina. Next base: position 71,741,793 of record NC_090284.1, on the reverse strand, counting down.
TTAACCCAACGAAGCTACCTTTTTTACCCGAAGGAGGATGACAAAACTCGAAGTTACCGATTTCCATGCACCATTCTTAATGGATATGGTGCGTTTGGGCGCAAGGTTTAGAGTCATGCAATATATGTCATATTTGGGTTTTCACTTTCTTAGTAAAGTACAAAGTCTAGTACTTTTTTGGTTGAGTCCCATTCGGGATTCGAACCCGCACCCTCAGAGTCAGGCACCTAATCGCCATTTGAATAATGTACAGCAGAAACGACAGCAAAGCTATCTGCTTTTTTAGAAATCATTCTAAGAAATAGATGCGATCCCTTATTTGTTACCCGTCAGTATATATCCAGCAACACCAAATGAGGCCGCCTACTTCCCTTTTCACTCCGGAGTCAAATTAATGCGCACTTAAATGCGCATGCTATAGTGTGAGTGAGTGAGATTTGATTTTATGCCACTTTGTAGGGACACCAGAAATGGGCTTCCTACATTGTATCTATGTGGGGAATCGAACCTGGGCCTTCTGCGTGACGTGCCACCGCTGTAACTGCTATGCTACCCCACTGCCCCTCAGGTTATGGGATATGGTACTATTGAGCTTATGAAAAATACAATACATAGAATCAAACGACTACATTAAACAATATTGGGAATGAAAACTGATGGCAGAGGGTATTCATAACCTGCATTAAACCTGAAACAACGGGACAATTTAGATATGTTTCAGGCAACATTGGATGACGACAGAACTGTGAGACAGACCGGTTGTGAAAATGTATCTTAGTCAATATTTTTCGTTCTTCCTTGTCTGCACTGCAATGCTAAAGTGAATTCGAAAGAAGCTAGTCTGGGTTTATTCCGAGTTCGCTGGGAACCCATTTCGATTAAAAGCATGATTTTTTACTCTGTCTTAATTGCAAGCATCATGAGACTAATTGTTAGTCTAGTTATTATCCTATCTATTCCGGGGGGCTGTTCCATCAAAACTAGATGCGTGCATATGGCAGATACGTTATATTGTATTTTTGGATCATGTACATGGTACTTTTGAGACATTTAACACTTCTATAGATATTTGTATATTTTATATATTTTTGTCATTTTAGAGTTACAGCGATATCATTTTCTTGTGTGTATTTGTGAATGCATTTTCTATCAACTCTTCTGGTCATTTTGAAACAAAGATCAATTATCAGTCTAGTTTAATCAAGGGTGGTTATGTTTGGTCAACATATCGTGCGCTGGTTTAACACATTCTGATTGGATCATTTGTATTCTTGATCTACTGTTCCTAATCCAAATATGCACTTCAGTTTGACTCTTTGCAAGATCAAGACGTATGCCGTGTTGGACATCAACTCATCTCCTCATATATCCGAGAGATTATAGGAACGCTTGATTGAGTTGACGGTGCCGTATTTGTTTACCCTGGTGCCATACATTGGGGTGTGTTGTTCCTGGGCGTGTGGTTATTACTCATGGCATGAAAGTCACCCTGTCCTGGATTCTGTTAACCCGCTCACTATCCCGGTTACATGTGTGTCCTATTTGCAATCATAATCTATGTTTGCCCCACGAAAAGACTTTACAAAAAAGCACTTTTATTTTGACGGCTAGTTTAGATATCATAATGTTGACACTAATATATCAGAGTGATGATTATTACCACCGAGTATGATAATGTTGTTGGAAACAAACTCTAATGTATCATTTTCGCTGGAATACGATATGAGAAGTGTCTTTGTTATGTTTTCATATATTTTTATTTATGAACATGAACATGTCCACGTAATGCCTTCAAGTCAATGTAAACATTATTGACGGGCAAAGCAGAAAACACATATCTGTCGATCCTGGCTGCGAAGTATTGCAAAATATTTGAATTCATAGACATTCTTACTCCTTTTTTATTTTAATGGTTCCCAATGGTTCGCTGTGATGCATACTGCTTAAAGTAATACAGTTACACCATGTACAGATGAGATACTATTGTAATGATATTTCTATAAACATGCATGATGCATTAAATAGATGATGTATAGGCAATGTCAAGTACAAATCAATACAACATGAGTCACTGAAGCACTGGGGCAAGCAAGCTGTTTATGATGGAAGTTGTTTACTTTATTATTTTTTGTTGATATATGATTTCCCACAAAGTGTATTAAAGTATATACATGAAGAGTTTTTATGTATAAAGTTAAATTTGGAAGCAGATATATAATGTTCCATATGTGAATATGTCTCTTTGCAGCAATGATGATGTGATTTAGAAGTCTATTTTCACCTTGACTACCAAACCAAATCGTGTTTTTTGATAAGGTCAGTGGATGTGGATAACAATTTAGCCAAATTTTAAAATTCATAAAAAGGTTTGAGTCACCGGACATTCCAAGTAAACATGACACTAACTCGCATTTACATCTTTGCAAACAAAAAACAACACAGGCCCTTGTCAACTTTTTTCCTTCTGACCAATTCCTTTTTTGTGTGTAAATAATCCCTTGTAGAAATCTATACTGAAAGTCTAAAAGCTTTGTATCTTGCAATCCCTTTGTATATACTGTAAATATACTTTTCCAATCAGTCAGTTTCGGGAAATAAAAGTTGCCATTTATTACAAAATATTTGGATATTCATTATAAATAAGCTTATCATAAAAAAATCTGCAGCCTTTTGACCCTTTTACTAATTATTTCTGGCATTGGGTAATATTTGTATTACTGACTGGAATAGAGGGAAAGCGCTTTGAAGTAGTTTTCCAAGATTCAGGTAATATGTACAGTAAGTATGTGAAATCTAAACAAGTACCTTTGATATGATAATTCTCCTTTAAAAATTCTATTGATAGTAATCCATTCTCATCACATATATCCCTAATATTCATACACCCTTTCTCTGCCCAATCGTTTATGAAATATGTAGTTTTTGAAGCTGTGATTCGACCATATTGGTTGGGATAGAATTTCATTAATGTTGTTTGGGTGTTTTTGTTCATATATGTTTATTTATGAACATGAACATGTCTATGTAATGTCTTCAAGTCAATGTAAACGTTATTGAAGGGCAAAGCAGAAAACACATAGCACAAAATCTGTCGATCCTGGCAGCGAATTATTGCAAAATATTTGAATTCATAGACATTCTCACTCTTACAAAGCATAATTAATATGCATAATCTGTATAATTATGATGCATGTCTTATGGGCAGATATGGTACTGAAATGTATGGGGCTAGAAATGTATAATACTTTAAATTCATCTACAGCTATGTGAGACTGAACGTGTACAGACAACTATACACTCGCATTATTTGTAAGATAGTTGTAAAAGAAATTTAAAGCGGTTGTTATACCTAAAACATGTCATGAATTTATGTGTGATTGGTAGAAACAGTTTTGAATATTCTCTCACATTTTGAAGTATACAGGGCATGATGCTAAGATGATTTCAGTAGAGAATTATTCCAAGAAGTTTAACCCATATTATTGTCCTAGCCATAACTCAAGTTACACAATTTGATATACATGCATGTTTGCTATCTAAATAAAGAGCATGGAGTTAGTAGCTTTTTCTTATATGGAATAAAGACAGTCCTCGCATAACTGACATTAGGGAGAAATGAACATGACATTTTGTACTCAAAAACACATCAAGTACAGAACAATGAGTTTTGCTTCTAGTGGACCATGTAGTATTCTTTGTATTCTTTGACTTAAAATAAAAGTCAATAATATTGGTTTTAAAGCTTACCGACACTAACTGTTGTCACTCATCTGTTCTGGGTTACATTTCCCAGGAGTGAAAAGTTGAATGATGAAGTACCAGTGAGTAATGAATGTATCATTTAATCCACCATATTATGATTTATATGTACAAAACATATATACATATATAGTCTGGTTCATAATTATTGAGAATTTTTCTTCTTACTTTGAGCTATCCTAACACCTCAACTGATTCACTGATACTTAAAACTAAGTAATGGTATAAGGGAGGTAACTCATCTTGGCCTACTGAGTATAGTACAATTAGAGTTACCTCCCCTGAATTTGTAGCAGACGTCATTTTCCTCAGCACTGTCAACAATGTCTGCTGAAGATAAAAGAAGGTTGATTTTTGAGTTGTGTAATCAAGGAATTGATGATGTAAATACATTGGCAGAGAGAACAGGAACTCCTCTTTCTACTGTGTATAGGATTAGGAAGAATTTTAAAGAGGGAAAGGATTTGGGGCACCAGAAAGGAGCAGGGAGACCCAGAAAATTGGACTTCTCAGATCGCGTCCGGCTGGGAATTTTAGCGTCTAAAAAGCAAAGGGCAAGCATCTCCAACATCAGGTATGAAATGATAGAAAGGGGATCAACAGTTGTATCAAAATCTACAGTTAGAAGAAATTTGATTGATCTTGGATGGGAGAAAAAGACTGGAATTCCTTCTCCTCTCGTGAAACAAGAACATAAAGACAGGCGTGTTGAGTGGTGTTTGGCACATGAAAACTTTGACTGGGAAAATGTGATTTTTACTGATGAAAGCTCAATATGGGTATATCCCGTTGTATCGACGACCTAAATACAGTCCGAAGTTTCGTGTATGGGGAGGGATATCCTTATTAGGAACGACCCCGCTGTGTGTGTTTGAGGGAAATCTGACAAGTCAACGCTACACTAACATATTAGATAATTTTCTCCTTCCAAGTGCACATGTGTTTTATGGAAATGACTGGATTTTGCAGCAAGATAATGATCCTAAACACACAGCAAAACATGACTAGCAGTGGCTTCAGGAGAAAAATGTGACTGCATTACCATTTCCTGCATATAGTCCTGACTTAAATCCCATTGAGAACATTTGGGGGGTGATGAAGGAATGTGTGAATCAAAAGGGGTTGACAAAAATTGAAGACATGACGAGAGAAGTGGTCCGATACTGGGACAGCATAACTCACGAGACACTAACCTCTCTGATAGGAAGTATGCCTACCTGTCTTAGACTGTGCCGTGAAGCTCAAGGAGACTTGATAAAATGTTAAATTGTTACCTACACAACATGAAAAGGTCAGTTCACTTTAACAATACATTCAGTTTTATCTGATTTGTTCTCGTTTAAAAATATGAAATGCTTTAGCTATTCTCAATAATTTTGAACCATACTGTATATATACACTTGCACTCAGGTGTAGACAATCATGAACAATACCTTAGTACATATTTTTCAGGACTTGTTAATGCTTCAATAAGCCAGATTGTTGATTTTGTTTTGTTTTTGATGACACATATCTGTGTTGCCACACACGTACTTGATGGGGCACCCACATTAGTTGTGGATTTGGATCTTTCACTGTCTAGAGTCATGTCCACTAGACAATTGACATCCAAGAGATTTGTACATGAGAGAGAGTCTGGCCATGGATCAATATCTCCAACACGACACATGTTTTGATGAACGTCCTTCGCTCCAACTCTTCCTTAACAGATTTACCAAAACCAAGAACTGTAGGTGGTTTGTTAGGATGATGCAAGCAGACTTATTACAGAGACAACATCCTTGCTGAGGATGACACAGTTCAGCTGTGAACAGTATTGTTAATTCCCTCCTATCCTCTCATGTCTGGGCATTCTCCAAATTCAGCAGCTGCAGTGTCTCGCTGATGTAGGATGATGTCTCAATAGATGTTGTAATGCCAATGGTGAACACCCTCTGAAGAATCACCTGGGCATGACCTACAAAATACAGAAAAGACCTTTCAGTACACAAGTGGGCATGACCAACAATGTGGGGGTCATTATCCACAAAATTCAGTATTGTCCCATCATGGGCATGACCTACACTCGCACATATAACCCATCCCCCATTTCTGTCTCCTTTTGGTTCTCATTTTGAGGAACACAAGACTATCCTTGACAGTGATGTAACAGTTCACACAACAATCAGGCAATCCTGGTGGCAATCCTGGCAATCCTTGGAGGTAATGTCGCATCTTGATGTACTCACCCTGACAGAGGACAGTGAACTCAGTCATGTTGGTGAGTGCTGTCTTGATGATGTCTGGGTTGCTGTCACTGAGACACTGCAGGTACATGGCCACAAACTCATTGGAGCGTCTGGAGGAGAAAGCAGAGCAAGACACTGAGTGAAACCATAGAGATGAAAACGTACAATCTGTGTGTTCCTGTAGTCTAGAAAACAGAACATAGAGTCTCAGTGTTTGTGTAGTCTGAAGAACAGAACATAGAGTGTCAGTGGTCCTGTATCCTAAACAACAGAAAATAGTCTTAGTGTTCCTGTATTCTGTACAACAGAATGCTGAGTCTCGGTCTGAAGAGCAGAACATAGAATCTCAGTGTTCCTGTAGTCTGGAGAACAGAACAGAACATAGAGTGTCAGTGTTCCTGCAACCTTCACAACAGATTGTAGAGTCTATGTCAGCTCTGTAACCTGAACTAGAGAACTTATAAGTGAATGGTACTCACGATGGGGCACTTCGGAGGTGTCGCATGATGAGAGAGAAGGCAAGGTTGCGACATTTGTCATTGGCCTCCAGCATCAGCTGCCGGAGCTCACTCTGAAACACATTCCAGTTTCTTGCATGAACATATTTTCAGACACATCTTGAAATGAAAATCAATGATGGTTTATACTGTATCTTCATTATCACAGGAAGGTTTGTTAAAACAATGCACAGATAATACACCTAACTTTATTCAACTGGATACCCATTCTGACAACTGATTACATAATTTACCTCAAAGTTTTGTAGGATTTCCACTTTTCTCTTTGAGGTCTCATCAAGGTCATGCAATACATCCAAAACTTCTGTAACAAAGACAAGTAAGAGAGAGTATAAAACCAATGTTTGATAAATGTCTTTCAGGTCTAAATAGCTATTTGTACACATACAAAAGAATAATTTTTAGCATTAATCATAAGGTGTAAATTTAATGCAAAAGTCATGACTTCATTCATTCCAACAGTAACGTGTTTTGAAATCTGGGTCATTCCAACTTTCATAGACAAGTACTAATGAAGATGAGGAAGACCACAAGACATTCTTAGACCTTCTGACCTTCAACTGATCTACGTCTCTGGAGTTTTTTTGAGATTGGGGCCAGGTGGGCTGACGACCAGAAACAGGCGGCCCGGATTGGTGACCCTATGGGTGTGTCCTCATCCTGGCTGGTGGCATCTGCCTCGGTCTTGTTCTGTCGGGGCAGGGCCAGGCCGGCAAGGAGGGACTTCAACTCTGACAGGTCAGGATAGACAGATGACACATCTCTAGAAGAGGTACATGGGGAGAAAATGAGCGTACCAGCAGAATTTTTCTGTTAAACATGGCACAAAGCAATTGTTCCAGCAATATGATGACCTGTAAATACTGTATTCTGGATCAGACAATTGAGAGCTCTAATCATCAGCTGAAACATTCCTGCCATTGACATATCATCTATCAAATTAATGAGCAGGACCAGATACTCCAAGTATAGGTTCCCAAGGTCGATTTCAAACCCTGATTTCTTGCATTAGTGGAAAATTTTAAATTCTTATACAAACAAAATAAAAAAAGAAAAAATACAAAGGTATTGAAAACTGCTTTCATTGTCTTGATGTACTTAACAACCTAAAATGAAATTTTGAAAAGTTACATGGTATTCCCAACATAGATATATACAGATCAACATACATACGTCTTATATTGATATTTCTTGAATTGAAATTAAAAAGATCTGTACCTACCCAAGAAGCATGACATATTTCTGTAGGAGGCTCATAGCACGCTGAGGATCATAGCTGACAAAACCATTCAGGAATGTGATAAACTTGACAATGATGGAGCCTAACAGCCGTTGCTCTTTGCCATGAGACTGAAATACAAATATGAAGCTGATGACTCACACATCCAACAAATAGAATCAAAAGACATATCTGTGCATTCCCAGGTGACCTGGTATATCAAATAGTGACCTCAGCTGTATGAGAGTGAAGTAGGTCTCCAGTAAATATGAGGTTGTGAGCTTGCGTGTATAAGGGTGAAGCAGGTCTCCAGTAATTATCAGGTAGTGAGCTCACCTGTATGAGAGTGAAGTAGGTCTCCAGTATATCTGGCAGTGATGTGTACTCTGCACGGAACACCAATGGCTGTAGCAGTTCCAGGAGGCCAAGAGCATTGGAGAAGAGTGTGAGGAAGTTGCGGTGCTTGATCTCCCCGATCTTGTACTGTGTCTTCCCCCTAAGCAGCGCAGCCAACATAGGCAGTTGACTGGAACATGAACAATAATCAATGTACTGCCCTGATGAGGAACTGGTGACTAAAGACAGCAGTTACTTACAAGTCACACAATATATTGTGAGAATACAACGAAGTGGAAAGACTAACACAATGTATGTAACTGAGTATGTGACCCATGGATCAGCATGGAGACATCACATGGAGAGACTGACATAATGTATGTGACTGAGTAAGTGACTAAGTGAACACAGATCAGCAAGGAGACATCACATGGAGAGACTGACACATTGCATGTGTGTCTGGGAAAGTGAGTGAGTGATGTTATGTTAACTTTGACCAGTATGAAGGCTATTTTGGCCACTGGTTTATGTTAGTGTTTAACTATCTTGGCCATTGGTTTTAGTTACTGTATAACTATTTTGGCCATTGGTTTTAGCTGTTGTATAAAAGATGAAAATATGGACCTTGTCTTACACGCAGCCTTTATGCTCCACACATGGGACATTCACAGCTTTGCCAAAGGAGATAAATTGAAACATCTTTTTAACACCTGCTTAACCTACATGTATGATGTATCAATGCTTAATCTGGAGACAACGTTGACCTCTCACCGTAGTATGAGTTGAGGGTGTTCAGCAGCCAGCTTCCGACATCCAAGGTTGGCATCATACATTCTGTTCTCGGCGGTATGCCCATGCACCGCATGACCGAATGCCATCAACAGCCGATGGGAAATGACATCCAGCTGTACACAAATCACATCATCAAATCTTGAAAACATCCAGTCATTGGATTATACACAGACAGGTTATTTAGTATTTTCTGCCAACTGACCCTTGGTACAGTTATATATTTTCAACATTTACATCCATATTAGGTATTACATCTATATATAAACCATACTTGTCAGAAAATGAGCAGTAAAGGTAATAACATCTTGGAATTTAAGAAATTGAGCAACAGAGGTGATAACATTCTTGGTATTTAAGAATTTCTTTCACAGGTCTTGATAGCGCTTACACACAAAATCATGATATTCTTCTTCTGGTTGCTATTACATTTTACACATAACATTTCTCTTGGATCATCAGATTATGGACTCCTGAGACAAGGCGTTTTTTATGCACAGATGACATTTACCCCATAAGATAGTAGGTCTGACACAACATCAACAGATCCTACACAAATTCAGGCCATATGACCTTTACATGGTTACCATGCCTTACACACATCAGAACAGCAGATCTCTCACACAACAGGTATACACTCAAATCAGAATCACATCATACACATCAATTCTTACACTCAATCTGGATGTTACACACAAGTCAAGTCCAATAAACATTTCGGATCTTACAGAAGATAAGGTTATACATATATCATATTTTACGCACACACTAGATTCAACACATTAGACATTCACCACTCTACATGTCCAAACGTTAAATCTTACACAGTCGGACTCAGTCAGTTCATTATGCTTTGATGTGAACACTGATGACTGTGACTGCTGGTAGAATTTGTTGAGAAAGTTGAACCCACCTGACTGGGACTGTCATGAGAGTCATGTTCAGCAGTGATGCATGACTTGTCAGTGAGCCAAGACAGGATGTAGGGATACTGCAGGTACAGCTCATACAGTAGCTTCGTCTGTAGGCAGCTACTGTCAACAACAATTATACATGACATGTACCATTACTACATGATGCATGTGACAAGGAGGGGGAGGTGCAGCTCATACAGTAGCTTCGTCTGTAGGCAGCTACTGTCAACAACAATTATACATGACATGTACCATTACTACATGATGCATGTGACAAGGAGGGGGAGGTGCAGCTCATACAGTAGCTTCGTCTGTAGGCAGCTACTGTCAACAACAATTATACATGACATGTACCATTACTACATGATGCATGTGACAAGGAGGGCGAGGTACAGCTCATACAGTAGCTTCGTCTGTAGGCAGCTACTGTCAACAACAATTATACATGACATGTACCATTACTACATGATGCATGTGACAAGGAGGGCGAGGTACAGCTCATACAGTAGCTTCGTCTGTAGGCAGCTACTGTCAACAACAATTATACATGACATGTACCATTACTACATGATGCATGTGACAAGGAGGGGGAGGTACAGCTCATACAGTAGCTTCGTCTGTAGGCAGCTACTGTCAACAACAATTATACATGACATGTACCATTACTACATGATGCATGTGACAAGGAGGGGGAGGTGCAGCTCATACAGTAGCTTCGTCTGTAGGCAGCTACTGTCAACAACAATTATACATGACATGTACCATTACTACATGATGCATGTGACAAGGAGGGGGAGGTGCAGCTCATACAGTAGCTTCGTCTGTAGGCAGCTACTGTCAACAACAATTATACATGACATGTACCATTACTACATGATGCATGTGACAAGGAGGGGGAGGTACAGCTTGTACAGCAGCTTCGTCTGTAGGCAGCTACTGTCAACAACAATTATACATGACATGTACCATTACTACATGATGCATGTGACAAGGAGGGGGAGGTACAGCTTGTACAGCAGCTTCGTCTGTAGGCAGCTACTGTCAACAACAATTATACATGACATGTACCATTACTACATGATGCATGTGACAAGGAGGGCGAGGTACAGCTCATACAGTAGCTTCGTCTGTAGGCAGCTACTGTCAACAACAATTATACATGACATGTACCATTACTACATGATGCATGTGACAAGGAGGGGGAGGTGCAGCTCATACAGTAGCTTCGTCTGTAGGCAGCTACTGTCAACAACAATTATACATGACATGTACCATTACTACATGATGCATGTGACAAGGAGGGCGAGGTACAGCTCATACAGTAGCTTCGTCTGTAGGCAGCTACTGTCAACAACAATTATACATGACATGTACCATTACTACATGATGCATGTGACAAGGAGGGGGAGGTACAGCTTGTACAGCAGCTTCGTCTGTAGGCAGCTACTGTCAACAACAATTATACATGACATGTACCATTACTACATGATGCATGTGACAAGGAGGGGGAGGTACAGCTCATACAGTAGCTTCGTCTGTAGGCAGCTACTGTCAACAACAATTATACATGACATGTACCATTACTACATGATGCATGTGACAAGGAGGGCGAGGTACAGCTCATACAGTAGCTTCGTCTGTAGGCAGCTACTGTCAACAACAATTATACATGACATGTACCATTACTACATGATGCATGTGACAAGGAGGGGGAGGTGCAGCTCATACAGTAGCTTCGTCTGTAGGCAGCTACTGTCAACAACAATTATACATGACATGTACCATTACTACATGATGCATGTGACAAGGAGGGGGAGGTGCAGCTCATACAGTAGCTTCGTCTGTAGGCAGCTACTGTCAACAACAATTATACATGACATGTACCATTACTACATGATGCATGTGACAAGGAGGGGGAGGTACAGCTTGTACAGTAGCTTCGTCTGTAGGCAGCTACTGTCAACAACAATTATACATGACATGTACCATTACTACATGATGCATGTGACAAGGAGGGCGAGGTACAGCTCATACAGTAGCTTCGTCTGTAGGCAGCTACTGTCAACAACAATTATACATGACATGTACCATTACTACATGATGCATGTGACAAGGAGGGGGAGGTACAGCTTGTACAGTAGCTTCGTCTGTAGGCAGCTACTGTCAACAACAATTATACATGACATGTACCATTACTACATGATGCATGTGACAAGGAGGGGGAGGTGCAGCTCATACAGTAGCTTCGTCTGTAGGCAGCTACTGTCAACAACAATTATACATGACATGTACCATTACTACATGATGCATGTGACAAGGAGGGGGAGGTGCAGCTCATACAGTAGCTTCGTCTGTAGGCAGCTACTGTCAACAACAATTATACATGACATGTACCATTACTACATGATGCATGTGACAAGGAGGGGGAGGTACAGCTTGTACAGCAGCTTCGTCTGTAGGCAGCTACAGTCAACAGAGTGTGTTAAGCAAAGGGAAGAGAGATGGCAACATGACACATACCTGTGACCATGTGTCCCCTGAAGATGATTCACCACTGCTCTCAGTCGGACATCCTTGTCAGCCAAGCAGGCCTTCAGTAGGCTCATCCTCTGACAAAGTGTCTCCGGAGTTGAGGAGGATGGGGTCAGGACACCAGCTGTATTGGAGGACATGGCTGCAGTTGTCTTCCTAGTTTCACCAGCTTCTTCCAGGATGTAGTCCACCACACATATCACCTGGCTGATGGTCGGGGACAGAATGTCCTCACAACTCTCCATCTGGGACAAATGAAACACAGTTTTAGGAGAAGGGATGTAACTAGCTTTCTGATATTGCTGTAATCAGAGAAAGATTTCAGTCCTTCACAAAGTGAACAAAGACCTCCTGCCTGCCACATGCATGTAAAGTATGTCCTTACCTTCTTGCACTCTCGTCCCTGCCAGATCTTTGGGATGTGGATACATGCCCACAGAAAGTCCAACACCGCTGTGGCATTGAAGCTGAAACACAAGTTTCTCAAGTTACAGGTTACTGAACATACAAATACTTACTGTCTGAATGAACTCAAAGTGACTAATAATATCAAATGTCAGTTCTTTTGACAGAAGAATCCTGATCTCTTAGCTAATGCTTAATTTAGTATTCCTGTGTATGATATAACATGAACCACAGCCACTATTGAAAAGTAAGCCCACTTCCTGCAGGAAATGCCCAAGTCCTGAAGGTCTTGGGTCATGTTATATCTAACCCATAAACCGACTGAAGATATACTTTGGATGTATCATCAATATTTGGTATTCACTGATGAAAATCATCTAGGATGAGGCTGGCAGTTGATGCCTTGCCTTGCATGCGCAATGCATGTGCAGAGCACGCACTGCAAAACCATTGGGGTCAGGAAATCAGTCAGGGCTCCAGCCTTCAGGATTTCCCTCAATCTCCAGTTTTACATTGTCTACCAAAACTTGGAGGCGTGTTTTCTCCTATACATAATGTCTAGGTCAGAGGGACATTATTAAGATAATGCCCAGGTCTGGGGGACATATTTATAATATTGCCTGAGGAAGCGTGGTTGTATCAAGTGTGAGAAATATTATGGAAAAATGCACCTGAGACAACTGGGTAAGCCTGGTGTCAGACATGGGGTACCTGAGACAACTGGGTAAACCTGGTGTCAGACATGGGGCACCTGAGACGACTGGGTAAGCCTGGTGTCAGGTACCTGAGACAACTACAAAAACCTTGCCCCCAGAAGTAAATGCAGCTTACATATGAAATGTTGATGAGCAGATAACCATATGTCTTATGACCATCAGTAACTGAGTCGTGTCAGACTTGACAGAAACTGCCTTACCTTTTGTCTGTGTTGTTGAGGATCCTGGTGATACACCTGTTGACTGTGCCCCAGTTACACTGGTGAGTCAGTAGCGCCAGTAAGTAGGGCTCCTTCCTGCTCCCAGGAACCTTCTCTCTCGGCTGGCTGACAGTCTTCTTGGCAAATATCAGCTGCTGCTGCAGATTGGGGTTGGACTGTATGATTTCGGGGTCCATCAACTCCAACCAGTCAATCAGCAGAGAGGCAGTGGATACAAGCATAGGCGACCTGGTGGTGATAATGGTAATACTGATATTAAGAAGACCAAATCAGGTATATAGTGCACTGATGATTAAAATTCCGCATATGATCAATTACACAGTACTTCTTCACACTCACCATCTAAAGAATTTATCACAACACAGGAAAAAGGACAACAGAATGTCAAGGTTGTACAGTTGTACATACAGACTTACACTTTCTCTAAATGTATGAGAGCCTGACTGGCTGCCCTGGCGCCATCTGCTGATGTCGTCTTTGCCATCATCTCCATCATGCACTGCTGTACCAAGTTCTCAAGGTCAGGCTCACCACTCAGAGCTGGGAGACCTTCAAAACACCAGTCAGCATTATCTCAATTACCATAAGCCACAATTGTTGGCAACATTCCGACTTACTTAAATCGAAATAAATGAAGCAACACCAAGAGCAAGATAAGTTTCAATTTTATGAAGGTTCTCAGTATTTCTGTGTAATATCTTGCAAGTATTACAAGTATCTGAGTATAAGAATTAGTAGAAATGTTTTAAAAGGATTTAGTGAAAGTTGTATAACTTGTAGAAGATAAGCTGCATGTGTGCATATCTGCCTAATAGTAGGTGTCCAGACTAAGACCAGTTCTGCTTTACTAGTGCTGGCCCAACAAGATACCATGCTGTTATTACACCACTCGGTTTTATCCCATTACTGTTAAGCTCAATGCATGATAACAATAAGGGCCAAATATTTATCACCTTTTGGTATGACCGAGTGAGTAGGGTTTTAATCAGTTTTTAAACTGATATGCCAGCAATATTACAGCCGGGGACACCAGAAACAGGCATCACACACTGTACCCATGTGGGGAGTTGAGATGTCAACTTTACCCTGCAGTCGATGAGTGCTCATGCCATCAACCACTGATCTGTCTGTTTCTCAATTCCCTAGTTGCCTCCATGATAACGATGTAATATTGATGGGAGGATGAAATGACCATCACACTAAGACTGGGGGCGATGGGGTAGGCTATTGGTTAAAGCATTCACTCATCAAGAGCCAAGTTCGATTCCCCATGTGTGAAGCCCATTTCTGGTGTTAGCCCACAGTGATATTGCTGGAACATTGGTAAAATCGGCATTAAACCATACTCATTCACTCACGGACACTAAAGCAGTACTGTACCTTGTGTCAGCTTGTTGGGATCCACTTTGCCACCAGTTTTAAATGTCTCCAGTTTCATCTGTGTCCTTTCTTTGGTCTTACTCTCTGATCCTGATGCTTTAGCAGCTTCCAAGAACTGCTTGATAACTGACAGGAGTGGACTTCTCCGTCCTGGTGTGAAGATAGCCAGGCGTTCCACCATCCTCCTCACAGCAGCAGAGAGTGATGTCTGACAGCACAACAGTGGTAAAATGAAAACATTATCTCATGTACACATGTAGAGGATGTCTGTTTGTGTCTCTCATCTCAATATGCTGATCAAAAATAGAACTTTTTTTTGTACATTTTTCAGTCTTGAAATCATATTCTGCACATACTGATTCATTCCATACAATTTGATTCATTCCATACATTTTCCTTGCATTCTCAAGTAAGTTATTCCACCCACCTGTTTAGATATTAGCAGTTTGAGAAGTGGTCCTGATCTGGAAGATGTCTCATAAAGACGCGCTGCAAACTCAGCACCTTTCGTCGATTCCAGGATCTGGGTAACAAGCATCTCACAATAATATCATCACAGTACATGCGTCGACATGCTGTACATATGCATATCCTGTCTTTAAAGAAGAAAATGTAACACAGTTCATCATCACTTGGACTATACAACTACGTCTGTTTGTTCAGATGCCATCTTGTAAAACCCTGTGATATAATTCTGTATGACATATATTTGTTATATGTTGAGTTTGGTTCAGCAATCTCCAAGAAGCATGGCTGAGGCTAGTGTGGAGCAGACAAACATGTGATTGATATCGTGAACAACAATCCACAACATCACGGCACAGTCACATACCAAAACACAAGTATGGGCACCCAGTCCATTCCAGACATATTTTAACCAAGAAGACCAACAGGCCTAATACCTATAAATAGATATAGATGAGATTGTGGGAGTATCGCTCAAGTCAAGGATAAGAAAAAAGAGATGCATAAAATGTCCAAGTCAGGCAGGACAAAAGAACAATGTGATGCATCCGATGCCCAAGTCAAAGTGATGCATCAGATGCCCAAGTCAGGGCAGGACAAGAACAATGTGATGCATCAAATGCTCAAGTCAAGGCAGGACAAGGACAATGTGATGCATCAGATGCTCAAGTCAAGGCAGGACAAGGACAATGTGATGGATGAGATGCCCAAGGCAGGACAAGAACAATGTGATGCATCAAATGCTCAAGTCAAGGCAGGACAAGGACAATGTGATGCATCAGATGCTCAAGTCAAGGCAGGACAAGGACAATGTGATGGATGAGATGCCCAAGGCAGGACAAGGACAATGTGATGCATCAGATGCTCAAGTCACGGCAGGACAAGAACAATGTGATGCACCAGATGCTCAAGTCAAGGCAGGACAAGGACAATGTGATGGATGAGATGCCCAAGGCAGGACAAGGACAATGTGATGCATCAGATGCTCAAGTCAAGGCAGGACAAGAACAATGTGATGCATCAGATGCCCAAGTCAGGGCAGGACAAGAACAATGTGATGCATCAAATGCTCAAGTCAAGGCAGGACAAGGACAATGTGATGCATCAGATGCTCAAGTCAAGGCAGGACAAGGACAATGTGATGGATGAGATGCCCAAGGCAGGACAAGGACAATGTGATGCATCAGATGCCCAAGTCAAGGCAGGACAAGAACAATGTGATGCACCAGATGCTCAAGTCAAGGCAGGACAAGGACAATGTGATGGATGAGATGCCCAAGGCAGGACAAGGACAATGTGATGCATCAGATGCCCAAGTCAAGGCAGGACAAGAACAATGTGATGCATCAGATGCCCAAGTCAAGGCAGGACAAGAACAATGTGATGCATCAGGTGTATCATTTGGATCAAGGAGATTCAGATTCTTGTACACTTTACATCCCACTTGTGAAGGTCTGTGTTTTAGCATGTGTGTACTGTCATGTATGATGTAGCAAGGGTGTAATATGATGTGTGATGTAGCAAGGGTGTAATATAATGTGTGATGTAGCAAGGGTGTAATATGATGTGTGATGTAGCATGTATACACATGAAAGTGAACACTTCACTGATTTACCGAATGTAAACAAATTAAACTAATACAACCAATATTCAAAGTTAAGCTCAGAAAATTTACAGCAGCAATTTAAGCAACAATCTACACCCACACTAATGAACACCAGCATCAACACTGACTCACCTTGTGCATCGTGGTAATCACCTCTGCAGCTTTGGTCTGTTCACTAGATACTGACTGAAAGAAAACAGGGTGAAATGAGTAAAACCTTTGAAACCTTACAATATCAAGAATAAAGTCAAGAATAAATAAAGCTTTGTGTTAACACCACTTAAGCAGTGAATACACAAAGTCACATAGAAAGTGGTCAAATGTCACATGTTACACTTTAAGTAGTATTTCAGTAATGCCACTGTGTGCAGGCCAAGCCTGAAGATGTATGCTGCTGACACACCAAGACACAAGCCAGTATTCAGGGTAATCTGCTAGTCAAAGACATGATCAAAGGTGGAGTCTATGGGAGGAACCTCTGGGCAGTTTTAGTCTAAAAAGCAGTTATAGGCTGAAAGCTTGAACAGGACAGAAAGAAACTGACCTTGATGAGAGCTTGATACAACTTGTTGGATCTTGGGTTGGATGTTCCGCTTGGGTCAAAGATCTGGTAACAGAACAGAACAAAGAAGATGGCAGGGGCTTTTGATAACTAACAGCAATCGTACCCAGTAGAAATCCTGGAACCTTTAGAACATATGCACCTCGTCAACTTCACACAAAGTTCCTGGTTAAATAAAATCAGGTCTAACTCTTACACTCACTTGTCCCAGCTGAAAATAATTTAATTCCTTTTCTGGAATTACTTACCTGATGTGTGATCTCATATATTTTCAAATTAATGCACAAAATATTATACAGCTACCACTTAGTGAGATCAGTTTGTTCTATTTCTTGAATTTCCAGAGAAAAATCAGTGATACATTCAACCACAAATATACGTAAAGTCAAAGACAAGGTAAGCAAGGCGAACCAGAATATGTTCAAGAAGTCAAGTACTCACCTCCAGCAGACAGGGAACCAGGTTGGGTTTCCCCCACGGCAGACTGACCTCCTCTACCTTCTGAATCTGCCATCGGGGGTAGCCAATGGCTCCCGTGTCCATTTCCTCTGTACTTGGTCCTGAAATACCAGACACACACCAGGTAAAGACAAGAAAATCCACTCCATTCTTACAGGAAATATTTGGAAGTAGTTAACTACATTTGTCAGTGCTCAAAGCAGTAATCCAGGCAGACCTATTTCTATACATATGGTCAACAAATACCATTACTCAGGTCTACAGGACCGATGAATAGAGAACATGTTTTCCACATAATTCAGCTAACTATTTTGTCTAATCAGAAAACTATAATAAAAGGTTCTTGAAAGGCATCTAGAAGATGGACGAACTTGAATTACATTCAAGTGTTTCAATGGATAACAACAAGAAGTCATTAGCCATGTAAACTTGTCATGTATTCATAGTAATAGAGATACACAGGACCAGGTATTACCCTGTGACATGCTAAACATTGTTCTCTTCCTGGGAACTGGAAAGTAAACAAGTTGATTAATTCATGAATGCACAACATATCTCCATGGATTTCAAACCTCCCTGACCGTGTTTGGGTTGTGGCAGATGTTGAGTCAACATGAGGTTGAACTTTTCTCCTCCCTTTGCTCCTCTCTTGTGCTGGATCTCAATCAACTGGGCCATGTACACCTTGTCCAGAACAGCCTGCTCCAGCCCTGTGGGGTCCAAACCCACAGCATTGTCCAGGCAGGTCAACAGCTTGCTCATGCTGGCCACTGGGATCCCAAATGACTGGACAAACAGCAACAGCTGGGATGGTTCCAGTTCCTGTAGAGCTGTCAGGATGGAAGGCAGTAACAACTGAAGCCACTCTACACATGGACAAAAGTATTCCAACACTTGTAGTTTACATAGTATAAATATCTTACCATTAATCATACAAGAAACTTATCAAAGTCTCAAATTACCATCTTGATTAACTGACCCGCAAGAAAGATTAAATGGTAGTACTTGATGGAACTATTGACACATTGCTGTTACTGGCAGACTTGCACTATATTTAGCAGATAAATCTTGTGTGTATGAAAATCAGAGACATGCTGTACTAAATTGATGGTGACTAAATTTTAGTTGGAACCAAATGTGTAGCACTCAAAGATATATAATGATCTTTTAAACCCTTGTTAGGGAACCCTTTGTTCTCACCTGAGTTCACAAGTTGGTCCACACTGGAGCGGATCATCCTGAGCTTCAGCCAATCAGGGAGCAGCAATGCCTCCTCGGATGTGTCCAGTAGGAAGGCTGATGGGAGATGTCCTTCCTTGGGGAACCAGGTTTCCAGAAGCTCATAGTACTGACTCTCACCTGGCCACACAGGAAACAATACAACCAATCAGCCAGCGAGTGACAAGGGTAAAGTTGGGACCTTCACAAAATATATTCAGCAATTACGTCAACTACATAAGTTTTGAGTGAGTGATTGAGTGAGTTTAGTTTTACGAGGCACTCAGCAATATTCCTGCTATAGGGCAGCGGTCTGCAAATAATCGAGTCTGGACCAGACAATCCAGTGATCAACGGCATGAGCACTGATCTGCACAAATGGGAACTGATGATATGTGCTAACCAAAACAGTGAGCACAACTACCATGACAATCAGAGTCACCTTTTAAGGCAAGCATAGGTTGCTGAAGGCCTATTCTACCCTGGACCTTCTTGGGTCACATAAGATATGAGCTCAACGGGATAAGTTCCCTGAAATCTGAGAGTGAAGAGCTCTCCACTCATGAGACTGTTACAGTGTTCAGATGGCTGACCTGAGGGTGGACCGTAGGTGAGCAGTGTGGTCATGGCATGTACGACCAGGATGAACATTGTGGCGGACTCTCCCGACTCCCACTGCAACAGGATCTGGTCCTGGGTGTTAGACTGAAACAGTCAGGATACACAATGTATTAAATTCCCACACAGATCTTACAATGTCATAAAGTGTTAGAATCCCTAAAGTACACCATGTATACACCCAGGAGTATACTATGTATATCATATGGGGGCACTGTTGCCATGTATACACCCCAGCAGCATGCTATGTATACACCCCAGCACCATGCCATGTATACACCCCAACATCATGCCATGTATACACCCCAACACCATGCTATGTATACACCCCAACACCATGCCATGTATACACCCCAGCACCATGCTATATATACACCCCAACACCATGCCATGTATACACCCCAACACCATGCCATGTATACACCCCAACACCATGCTATGTATACACCCCAACACCATGCCATGTATACACCCCAACACCATGCTATGTATACACCCCAGCACCATGCTATGTATACACCCCAACACCATGCCATGTATACACCCCAACACCATGCTATGTATACACCCCAACACCATGCTATGTATACACCCCAACACCATGCCATGTATACACCCCAACACCATGCTATGTATACACCCCAACACCATGCTATGTATACACCCCAACACCATGCCATGTATACACCCCAACACCATGCTATGTATACAACCCAACACCATGCTATGTATACACCCCAGCACCATGCTATGTATACAACCCAACACCATGCTATGTATACACCCCAGCACCATGCCATGTATACACCCCAGCACCATGCTATGTATACACCCCAGCACCATGCTATGTATACACCCCAGCACCATGCCATGTATACACCCCAGCACCATGCTATGTATACAACCCAACACCATGCTATGTATACACCCCAGCACCATGCTATGTATACACCCCAGCACCATGCTATGTATACACCCCAGCACCATGCTATGTATACACCCCAGCACCATGCTATGTATACACCCCAGCACCATGCCATGTATACACCCCAGCACCATGCTATGTATACACCCCAGCACCATGCTATGTATACACCCCAACACCATGCCATGTATACACCCCAGCACCATGCTATGTATACAACCCAGCACCATGCTATGTATACACCCCAACACCATGCCATGTATACACCCCAACACCATGCTATGTATACACCCCAACACCATGCCATGTATACACCCCAGCACCATGTTATGTATACACCCCAACACCATGCTATGTATACAACCCAACACCATGCTATGTATACACGCCAACACCATGCCATGTATACACCCCAACACCATGCTATGTATACACCCCAACACCATGCCATGTATACACCCCAACACCATGCCATGTATACACCCCAGCACCATGCTATGTATACAACCCAACACCATGCTATGTATACACCCCAACACCATGCCATGTATACACCCCAACACCATGCCATGTATACACCCCAGCACCATGCTATGTATACAACCCAACACCATGCTATGTATACACCCCAACACCATGCCATGTATACACCCCAACACCATGCTATGTATACACCCCAACACCATGCCATGTATACACCCCAGCACCATGCTATGTATACACCCCAACACCATGCTATGTATACACCCCAGCACCATGCTATGTATACACCCCAACCCTATGCTATGTATACACCCCAGCACCATGCTATGTATACACCCCAACACTATACTCTGTATGCACCCAACATTACACTATGTATACACCCCAGCACCATGCTATGAATACACCCAAACATCATACCATGTACACACCCAACACTACACCTTGTTTACACCCAACACTATATTATGTATACACCCCAACACTACACTATGTATACACTCAACACTATACTCTGTATGCACCCAACAATATACTATGTATACACAACAACACTATACTACGTATACACCCCAACATCTTGCTATGTATACACTCAACACCATACTATGCTTACACCCCAACACCATGTTATGTATATACCCAAACACCACACAATGTATACACCCAAACACTATACTGCGTACACGCCCCAACACTATACTGTGTATACACCCAACACTATACTATGCATACACCCCAACACTATACTTTGTATGCACCCAACACTATACTATATATACACCTAAACACCATGCTATGTATACACCCAAACACCATACAATGTATACACCTAACACTACACTATGTATACACCCCACCACTATACTATGCATACACCACAACACTATACTCTGAATGCACCCAACACTATGCTATATATACACCCAACACTAAACTATGTATACACTCAACACTATACTATGTATACACCCCCACGATATACTATGTACATATCCCACCATTCATGGCATAATAAAGTGTATACATCTTGTGATTGTTCAAATTGCCACATACCCAAGTGTAGGCCTCCTTGTGTGGCTCCCTGGCCTTCTTTAGGTAGTTCACATACAGGCTGATGAGGGCAATGAGGGTGACATCCTGCGAAGGTGTCCAGGGGTTGCTCTCACATGGAAGGATGTGGTTGATCACAGACGTCCTCTCTACAATCAGCTGAGCCACATCCTTGTACAAAGTAAAGCAACTATCACCAACAGATATCTGTATCAGTGAAGACTAGACAGTGGTAAGACTACCCTATGAAATGTTTCAAATATTCCTACTGAGTATCATTTCAGGACATAATCAGGAAATTAAACTGAATGCCAAGAATGACTATTGGGTGCAGCAGTCTGGCAGAGTTTACATAATTAATGACATACAACTTACTGAGGCCAAGTTGTCAAGGTCATAGAGATTCTGGTCCAGGGAATGCTGGGACAGGAAGATGATGTAGGAACTGACCAGACTCGGGTCTGTCTCTATCTGGCAGGCCTGGAACAACATATCTGTTTTATAGGGAACTCAGTACATTGGGAACAGAACACTTATACACAGGGTGCATTGACACAAGATACACATAAGTAGGAAACAGTTGTAGTGGTATCGATAACATATGGGAGGTTATACAGGGAATGGTTACTTATGAAACAGTCAAAGCAGGAACAGTTGTACAGGGAACACTCATACGGCAACAGTTGTAGAGGGAGTGCTTGTATTGGGAACAGTTATATAGGGAACACATATATGGGCCGCTCTTGTACAGGGAATGCTCATATGGGGAACAGTTGTACAGGGAACACTCATGTGGGGCACTGTTGTAAAGGGAAAACTCATATGGGGAACAGTTGTATAGGGAACACATATATGGGCCAATCTTGTACAGGGAACACTCATATGGGGGACAGTTGTACAGGGAACGCTCATATGGGGAACAGTTGTACAGGGAACACACATATGGGGCACTGTTGTAAAGGGAACACTCATATGGGGCACTGTTGTACAGGGAACGCTGATAAGGGGAACAATAGTATAGGGAACACTCACACGGGGAACAATTGTACAGGAAACACTCATAAGGGGAACAGTTGTACAGGGAACACTCATATGGGGCACTCTTGCACAGGTAACGCTGATATGGGGGTACAGTTGTAAGGGAACACTCATATGGGGGCACTGTTGCACAGGGAACACTCATATCGGGGCACTGTTGCACAGGGAACACTCATATCGGGGCACTGTTGTAAAGGGAACACTCATATGGGGCACTGTTGTACAGGGAATGCTCATATGGGGCACTGTTGCACAGGGAACACACTCATATGGGGAGCAAGTGTACAGGGAACGCTCATATTACAGGGAACACTCATAAAGGGGAACAGTTGTACAGGGAACACTCAAAGGGGAACAGGTGTACAGGGAACACTCATAAAGGGGAACAGTTGTACAGGGAACACTCATTGTACAGAGAATGCTTGTACGGGGAACATTTGTACAGGGAACACTCATATGGGGCACTGTTGTACAGGGAATGCTCATTGTACAGGGAACGCTCATATGGGGGAACAATTGTACAGGGAATGCTCATATGGGGAACAGTTGTATAGGGAACACTCATATGGGCACTGTTGTACTGGGAACACTCATATGGGGAACAGTTGTACAGGGAACACTCATATGGGGAACAGTTGTACAGGGAACACTCATATGGGGCAATGTTGTAGACGGAGTGCTTGTATGGGGAAGAGTTATATAGGGAACACATATATGGGGCACTCTTGTACAGGGAACAATAACCTCGGGAAGAGTTGCAAATATATTGGGAACAATTATATGGGGAACTATGTACTTGGAACAATTACGTGGAGAACCCTTACATGGGGAACAGTTCTATAGTGATCAGATATACAAGGGTCACTTACACAGAGAACAGTTGTACAGTTAATGCTTACATGGGAAACACTTGTATTTGGATCGCTTAGTTGTGGAAGTGTTGTACACCGAACAATCACATGGGGAACCATTGTACAGGGAACAATTACATGAGGAACAGTTGTACAGGGATCAGTTGTGCACTTACATGGTGAACACGTAAAGCTTACATGGGGAACAGTTGTACAGGGATTGGCTACATGACTGACAAAATATTAACATAATATCAAAATCAGCACTAGTCTATTTGGAGAACAGTATATATATCTATATATCAGATTCTACACTGCACACAAAATCCCATCCACATGCAGAAAACATAGTGCTAAGCAGACATACCTGTCTAAGTGCCATACTAGTTTGACCCTTCACCTCCTGGAACAGTGGAAGGGATGGCAGATCCTTCAACAGCCAATCATTGGTTCTGTTCTCATCATCAACATCCATCTTGGTTTCATCCTTGTCATCAGGACTAGAGGCTGACTTAGACACGACCATTGACAATCCCTGGAAAACAAGTGATGGAGAAATAGAAACAGATGGCAGTACAACAGTCAGCGCAGCAGCCATCTCAGTATACATTAACACAAAAACACAATATTAGTGCTGACTCAACTGAATTGTTCCCCACTTGGAGGACATGGCCAAATCATCCACAATGGGACAAACAGATTCTTGTACCAGTGTCAACAAGCGACAAATTCTGGCCAGTCCTATCTCCTGCTTGACAACGATACAAGAAGTGGTGTCAAATCAAAATGAATAAAGAAGTTCCACATCCATAAAGTTTGTCCTAATCTGACACTTCAACATCTAAAAATACCACTCAAAGAGGCCAAATCATTGACATCACGTGACTGATTTTTCACATGGTCTGCATTTGTCTTGTCATGTCTAGTTACCCTAAGGAAGTGATTTACCTTGATGGCTTGTGATCGCGATACTGACTGGGTGGAAGACAGCCGCTTGAGGAAGTAGTCAAGGACTTGGAACATTGTGGATGAGTCGGACGATGTCCCATGCACCATCTCCTGCAGGCGACTTAGAAGTTGTCGCTGCTTCTTCAGTTTCTTCAACATATGCATAAACATTTAAACAAGGTGCTTGTTTAGCATATTGGGAAATATCAGACACTACTGAGTACTGACATGAAAACTGTTATGTCTTGGTTTTCAACAGCAAATTTATGGGAAAAAGGTTTCCCTTTATCACTCAAACAGAAGGAAACAAACTGTTCACACTCTACGTGTATGAGAAGTAAATTTGATTATGCACTATACTGTATGTATAGGATACAACATGACCAGCTGGCATTATTGGAAAGTAAGCCTGCTTCCTGTGGGAAATGCCCAAGGGCAGAGGGCTTATTTTTCCACAGGTCACGTTATATCCAGCCTATAAACCAACTGAGGACATACTTGACATATAATTTCAATCTTTGGTATTTACTGATGAAATCAACTGGGATGAGACTGGCAGCCGACCTCTCACCTTGCATGCACAACAGAAATGCTTTGCACAGCGTAACTATGCCCTTGCACATGTGCTGCATGCACTAACCGTCTTGTGAGAAACACACAATTCATAACAAGAAACAATCTCATTCTTCACAGTGATCCCTCACAGCCTAGTGGATAAAATCACCAAGCCAGTTAGCAGCAGGTTACGGAATCAAAACCGGGTGTCGGTACTACACATTGAAAATTGTTAAAACTGTCATATTTTATGATCATATTCAGAGATGGCAAGACAAGGTATCAACCATTATGATACTGCCTGGGTCAGAGGGACATTATTAAGATAATGCCTGGGTCAGAGGGACATTATTAAGATAATGCCCGGGTCAGAGGGACATTGTTATGATACTGCCTGGGTCAGAGGGACATTATTAAGATAATGCCTGGGTCAGAGGGACATTGTTAAGATAATGCCCGGGTCAGAGGGACATTGTTATGATACTGTCTGGGTCAGAGGAACATTATTAAGATAATGCCCGGGTCAGAGGGACATTATTAAGATAGTGCCCGGGTCAGAGGGACATTGTTATGATACCACCTGGGTCAGAGGGACATTATTAAGATAATGCCTGGGTCAGAGGGACATTATTAAGATAATGCCCGGGTCAGAGGGACATTGTTATGATACTGTCTGGGTCAGAGGGACATTATTAAGATAATGCCCGAGTCAGAGGGACATTGTTATGATAATGCCTGGGTAAGAGTGACATTATTAAGATAGTGCCCGGGTCAGAGGGACATTGTTATGATACTGCCTGGGTCAGAGGGACATTATTAAGATAACTGCCCAAGAAAGGGAGATTGTTATGATAATGCCTGGGTAAGAGTGACATTATTAAGATAGTGCCCGGGTCAGAGGGACATTATTATGATACTGTCTGGGTCAGAGGGACATTGTTAAGATAATGCCTGGGTAAGAGTGACATTATTAAGATAATGCCCGGGTCAGAGGGACATTGTTATGATACTGTCTGGGTCAGAGGGACATTATTAAGTTAATGCCCGAGTCAGAGGGACATTGTTATGATAATGCCTGGGTAAGAGTGACATTATTGAGATAGTGCCCGGGTCAGAGGGACATTGTTATGATACTGCCATGGTCAGAGGGACATTACTTAGATAACTGCCCAAGAAAGGGAGATTGCATCAGATTTGACTGATATTACTAAAAAAAGTGTCCCCCCAAGAACAATAGAGTGAGGTCAATGTTGGTTTATGGTTTATATGCATGGATATCATGCTTTTTATATGACTAGCCATCCTGTAAACCTCCCATTCTGGAGTAGAGACATATCATGACACAACTTTTCAGTCTTTTCTAAGAATTTACTGTTCACAAGAGAGAAACAATTATTTTACCTAATTACACACGATGATGGCTTTGTTACATGACACAATTACAGAAAAGTGACAGTCCCAACCAGTTTAACGTACTCAGCAGATACATGCAAATCTACAGACTGGCAGCTTCTGCCTACCTCTTTCCTCCTGTACTTCTCTGCTTTGATGACGTCGGAGTCCCCTGTGTCGGCGGACTCGGGTGGCTCATGAAGAAGGAACTCACACAGACATTGGATGGGCAGCACGTCCAAGGACCCCTCACTGGACTCCACCAGCTCCGCCAGCCACGGCATGGACTGTGATGTCCCCTGAACACCAACCACATTAATAAAATGCAAACATGAACTATTTCCACATTCTCCATGAAAGAAATGTACAGTGTTGAGAAATCAACTTATAACACTTGAACCAGAAATAACTGTTATTGTGTAGAGTAACCTAACCAAGTGCACTGTACAGAAATAATAATGGACAGAAAACTTCATTGTAATAGATGCGAGGTTTCAGCACAGATGCTAACACATCTTGCTTGGTAACAATGTTAGCATCTATACCAAAATGTCACATCACTTTTAGGTGTAGATGCTAACAGCATTATTGAGCATTACTTGAAGTTGTCTATCCATATAAAAATCATTCCTGTTCACCAAACCAGCTTCTACATGTCACTTAAAAAAGAAACCACTATATACTTATGAAATTCATTAAGCACATATACATCGGTACTGAATTTCTTACATCCCTCTGTTATATCTGCTGACGTGTATGATGACGAAATGTGTTTCGAATTTTACAAAGTATGAGTAAAAGAAGATTCAATTCCTCTCAACCAGAGTAGTCTCCCCTGCACGCACCTGTCTCTGTATGATGTCCAGTAGGAAGTCAGGATTCCGGCTCCGACAAAGCATCTGACCGACCTTAAGAGTGTTGCACAGACTGGACATCTGGTCGAGGACTTTGGGTGGTGGACATCGTACAATACCACTATGAAAAGGATAACCATCGACAGTGTGATGGACGAAGTCTTTGTATCAAGGAGTGAGTGAGTGAGTGAGTGAGTGAGTGAGTGAGTTTTAAAAATTTACCACTTTATCCACTAGACCATCCAACAACTCTCAAGGAGTAGGTGAATGAGTTTAGTTTTTTGCCGCACTCAGCAATATTTCAATTATAAGGTTGTGGTCATTAAATAATTAAGACTGGACCGGAATATCCAGTGATTAATATCATGAGCATCAATCTATGCAACTGAGATACAATGACCAGTGTCAACCAAGCAAGTCTGACCACTCAATCAAGGGTGTATGAAGATCAATTCTAAATATAAGTACTAAGGTTGACCAACTTGCCACTCACAGCACCTGAAGTATAGCTTCACCATAGTAACCACAGGATGCGAACATAGTGGACAACTTGAATCCCTTGAAGTTTCTTTCATTGAAGATGACGTAAATTCAACACTCACCCACGAGTAGCCTCCACTCATGCTGATCACAACCAGCACAGTATAGCTGTCCAGACACCTGATTCTTGGCAATAAAATCCCATACGAGTCCAAGGTGTATACTGTCACGATGCACCATTTTCTTGAACATGTTCATGCATAATCCAGTGCACATATTTTTGACATTTGGACAGCTGTTGCTTTGGTAATTATTTTTCTGCGATAGCAGGTCCATTGATCTCCAATCTAGTGGCTCAGAGGTGTCACTTGTGAGATTTAGTACTACATTGAGATTCCATATGGCAGCCTTGAAATACTTTTGTTGATTTTCCAAAATATTAACTCTAGTAGTTCTGGTACATAAGCTACTTTATGCCAGTTTTCATAGTAATGACTGTACTAAGAGCCACTAAGCAAGCCAATGCACAGGCTAAAGTGAGGCTACTTGTGGGTGAGTGTTGATTTTATGTCCTCTTCAATGAAGGGAACTTCAAGGGATTCATGTGTTCTACTATGTTCGGATGGAAGAAGGAGACAAGTTGTGCAGTTGTCTGCCCCTGAGAACTTACTTCGGGTCCATGG
Source organism: Haliotis asinina (assembly GCF_037392515.1). Taxonomy (NCBI): domain Eukaryota; kingdom Metazoa; phylum Mollusca; class Gastropoda; order Lepetellida; family Haliotidae; genus Haliotis; species Haliotis asinina. The sequence goes on along the minus strand of NC_090284.1, from coordinate 71,712,586 downwards.
TGGTCAGCTGGTCAAGAAGGAGACTGTTGGTCTCTGTGATGGTCACTTTGCTGGTGGCTGCAGCCAGGTGGCTCTCAAACTCCAGGATCTGCTGCACCTCCTGTTGTGCAATCTGACGCTCCCGGTTCTTGATCTCATCAATCGCCTTATCATCAGTTGCTGTGGTTGGAGGAGGGAACCTGAAATTGCTGCAGAGCAAACATGGAAATTTCTTATGCCAGTGACTTGTATATTGCTCTGCTGAGAGAGTGAATGAGTTGGCATTCCATTTCCATCATAATGTGGGGAAAATGCCTCAAGTTTTGCAGCTTTCAGATATTTGCAACTGTGTTGAAATTTCAAACCATGTGCACTGGTATCATGCAGAAAGAAAATGAAACAATACAACTGCAGCAAAAGATTCTAACCCACATTCTAAGATGCTTCAGTGAGAAATGAAATGCCCTAACACTACTCTATCAGACGATGATGTACACTTTCTTCATTGCGTCACAGTGTATTGGTGTCACTACACCATGCTAGTTTGCACCCATGTAATCTAAACCTTTGACATTAGGTCACAGTGCCTCTTACAGTGAGTGAGTGAGCATGGTTTTAAGCTGCTTTTAGCAATATTCCAGCAACATGACAGCAGGGGACACAAGAAATGTTCTTCACACATTGTACCCATGTGGGGAATCGAACCCGGATCTTCAGCGTGATGTGCGGAGGCTTTTTCCACTAGGCAACATGAATGAATGACAATGAAATTTTCACATGGCTATACACTCATTCTTTCTTGTCACTGCTCATCCAAAGCAACATGGACCAACACGCCAAATGATATTCATGATTAAATGACTGTCACTAGTGTCAGTGAATACAGAAACATGATGACATGCAAATTGCAGACAAACAACAGTTGAGGTGAGTAATCAGGGATGTTGCTGGAGAATGTTACTTACTTTGTCATAGCCATCTCCATGAGACACTTCAGAGTTGGGTAGTTCTCCCACGCTGAGAGACCTGTCCATATAGAATGTCATATTATCATCACAACATCATCAGTTTACATGGTCTCTGTTATCACAGCATCGCTGTACAGCTGATTCTTGTTTTCTCCAACATTGTTTGGATATATGAGTTTCCAGATATCAGAATCCCTCATCGACTGACAAAACAACACGAACACACAACTTAAACACTAAAATGATGAAAACAAATGAAATACAAAGTGAACATCTGGTCATGAAGGTTTCTCATGGGTCGATGAAAGGCATAGGTTGGAATGAAAGGAAATGTCTTTCTGAGAACATATACAATCATATCGATTAAAGTTCAGAGAGTCCATATATTCTTCACTTCATGTGAAACATAAGTCATTGACAGTTATGTCTGAACATGTAACGAGTGTGGAGGTCTACTCACCAAATGTACTGGGGTTGAAGGCACTGATGACAACCAGCATAGTCCAGGCCTTCCAGTACAGAGCAGATATTGCCAGAGTAGGGGGCTGGTAGCTGAAACAGTGAACAGGAGCTGCTACAGGCCATTGGCAGGGTCACAGTAGGAGCTGCAGATCACATCACTGTATGCAGCTGATTGGCAGGCTCACAACAGGAGGTACAGATCACATCACTGTGTGCAGCTGATTGGCAGGGTCACAATAGGAGCTGCAGATCACATTACTATGTACATGTAAACAGCAAGTGCACAAAAGTAGGCATAGATCACAATACTATGTACAGACTGTTAGTAGGAGCACAACAAGAGGCACTATGTACAGATCATTAGCAGGGGCACAACACGAGGTACTGATGACATTAATATGTACAGAGTATTAGCAGGGGCACAACATGAGGTACTGATGACATTAATACGTACAGACTATTAGCAGGGGCACAACACGAGGTACTGATGACATTGATATGTACAGACTATTAGCAGTGGCACAACACGAGGTACTGATGACACTACAATGTACAGACAGTTAGTAAGCGCACAAAAGGAGGTGCTGATCACACCAGGGCCAGACTATCAAGAGAGACACAATGATACAAATCACACTGGGCCGCTAAATACAGAAATCTTTAAGCCATACTCTGAAGAGGAAACTTGTGACTTAAGACACCCATTTACTTTAGCTCCATGCCACTCACCCTTTAGGGAGGCCGATGTTCTCTGGGTGTCGATAAGCACACAGGTTAAGAAGGGCATCAATTAGCTCCAGTCTCTCCACCTGCAGAACCTGCATACCCGCTGCAATATACAATAAACTCCTGGTGTAAATCATACCTGTACATCTGCTCTAACATTAACATACTCACTGTAATGTGTCAATTTCCATCAAGATATCCCTGCTCCAGAATTCTGACATGGTACAGAGGTTATGGTTGTTTGGAAACAGATGGGTGTACAACATAGCTCACTATACCTTGTGTCTGCAGGTCCAAGAAATACACTGGGCAGTTTGCTGACATAATGACATGCTTCAGAGTGGTATCTGTTAAATGCATGTATTTCATGTTTGACGTTTCAGGCTGATGTGATCAAATAAGAACATTTTTTGATCTTACAAAATAAAATGACAATAGTATGTACGCTAAACTATCGGACTGACCTCCAAGGTAGAGAGGGGCTGCTCGCCGGATGAGCTGGTCTGCCAGCTCCACAGCATCCGCTGCGCTAAGAGGTAGCTCACGGGACAAGCCAATCAGCAGCACCCGCATCAGGGAGTCCTCCATCACAGGCACCTCCGCCGCCAGTCGCAACATCATCCTGCAGTGTTGTCAGGTGTGTCAACATGGTTATCATGGCAGGCAGAAGTCAACCAAGGGGAAACATATTCAATATCCACATACAAAAGTGTAGAGAAGAGTGGGTAAATTTGGTTCCACGTCACTTTAATAGTATTTCCACCCCATACTGACTCATGTACTCACAAGGGTTTTCCCTAAGGGTCCATCTTATCTCTACAGTCCCTCTCCAGTTGTCGCACCCTATAACACTACAGGCACTACTCACGTTCGGTCTCCCTCAGGCGGCCAGTTGTCCTTGTTATAGTAATGCTGGGCCTCCTCCATGAACAGTACCTTGTGCAGACTGCAAAGTAGTCACTAGTCATGACTTGTTCACCAAAGTAATTTATTTCCTGTTGTATTCAAAAGATTATTGACAAGATAAAACAGTAGTGGATGAATCAGTACATCCTTATAAGACAGACATATACTGAGGGAAACAAATTAGGGATCACGTGAAAGGACAAATGTTACTTCATTTTTCCCAGGTTTCTACACAAACTATCTGATACCATACTTGAGTAAAGAACAGGTAAAAAAGAAGGGAACCTTGTGCTTTCATGTGATTCCTTATTTTTTTCCCTCAGTATATATTTGAGTATTACAAACATATACTGATACATCCTGAATACACAAAATGATAGACCAAAAATATCACTCATCATCATATTTAATTGTTAATGAAACAACTAAACTTTTCATGGTATTCTAAAGTCAAACATATTAGACAGTGTATGCCTTTGGTAGATACGAGTGAATGTGATACTTCCTTATTGCCCTTGGTAGATAAGTAACAGTAACGGACTAAACCTGTTCTGTATGTAAGTCTAGTTGTGCTACTTCAACTCACCAGTGAACATACTCTGCAGCCTTGACATCCATGGTCTTGGGAACGACTGTGTGCAGCCACCAGATGGCGTCACGCTGTATTATTGCCACCTGTTGCTTGAATTGCTGCAGGGTCTCTAGGTCTGGAAAACAAGTTCAGATATGGTTAACTGTCTACAGGATGCATTATCCATGCCAGTATTTCCACCATATTACCATGTGTATTCTTTAAAATGATATTGAAACTTTTTGACCAAGGTTGCCACATGAAGGAATGTCCCACCTTTGTGTTCTCCCCTGGAGAGTGATGCAACTGCCTCTCGGACTGCTGGAGTGATGCCCATCAGCACGCTGAGAGTGATGAGGTCTGCGATCGACATCACAAACCTTTCCTGTACACAGAAGGGACATTGGCAACAATACTTAAAGTCAGATTACCACCAATCAAGACACTACATGTCTGACAGTATGACACTACGGCTCTGACAGTAAGACACTATAATTCTGGTAGCATGACATTACAGCTCTGACAGCATGACATTAAAGCTCTGAAAACATGACACTACAGCTCTGACAACATGACACTACAGCTCAGGCAACAGGACACCACCGCTGTGGTGGTATGATGTTACAGCTCTGACAGTATGACACTGACACTAGTTCTGACGACATGACACTACAGTTCTGACAATATGAGACTAAAGCTCTTGTAACAGGGCACTACAGCTCAGACAGTATGACACTGACACTAGTTCTGACAACATGACACTACAGTTCTGACAATATGAGACTAAAGTTCTTGTAACAGGACACTACAGCTCTGACAGAATGACACAAGAGCTCTAACACCACTTGAAAACTGATTCACTAAGAACACCTTTTGATAACCTTTCAGTGTAGACTGTTATTACTGAACCCTATGAGTACTTTCAACCTTAACGAATGGCCACAATATTTGTAGACATGCTTAACATACCTTAAATGCTGGCTCAAGGTCAGTGAACTTTGCCTCTGATCTCTCCTGCATGAGCCCCAGACAGAAGGCAGTGAAGTTCATGTCATGTCGAAGTGTGCGGACAATCTCTCGCAGCAGAGCTCGCAGGGCTCGTAGGTAATCATCCTTGTTAGCCAACAAATCTTGGAATATTTCTGCCAGGATCTGCGCACAGAAGACACACATATGTACGGTGGGATGTAGTATGCATATTACTGTGCATGTACAGAATGAATCAGTTTCCAGACACAAATTGCCAAACTTATGGTTCTTCATTTAATAACTGAACCAGCAAACAATCGTATACTGAATTAAAATACCTCAAGGGCCAACAAATGACACTGAACTCAAAAGCATACATAGACTTCTTGTGTTACATGAAGGACAGGTTTGGGTGGTTGTTGATCACAGAGATAAACACAGAACCAGTGGATGGCACATAATACCTCTGAACCGTTGATAAAAGTCCCCCTAGTTATTCATCAGAACAACCTGGACTTCCTTCCTCACAATCCACATCTTCAAGTGATTGATAGGTATTTGGTATCAGATTCACATATACATCAATAAAACATGGACCTACCTTGGCTGCAGGTTCAGGAGAGATTTGGAATGTCACGGCCACAAGGGACATGTTGTTTGGATTGCGAGTCTGGGACAACTCATTGTAGATGGTGTGTGTCAGGACAATACGCAGGTTGCCTGGGTGTTGTAACATCAGCTCTCTGTATCATGGAAGCATGTATCAGAACAAATCAAATAGGTGAGGTGAGGTGAGGCTAGGTGAGGTGAAATGGGGCTTAACGCTGTACTTGATAATATTTCACTTGAATGACGACGTGCATGCCTGTGTATGTGTGGCTGCATGTACAAGTCCAGACTTAGCTGGTTTTATAACACTAGCTCAATGAGACACCATGCCACAATTAATCATGAATGCACCACTCAGACATATTCTACAGACTCAGTGCTGACCAGTCCTTAATGTACCCATGAATGCCGAGCAGGGACCTACAAGTATCATATTTTAACGTCTTATGGCATGACATATCCAGGGTCCAACAAATGAGGGAGATGTGAAGCTGACAATATAGAATACAAAACACTGGCTCTTACAGTAGCATTCTGTACCAACCATACAGCACACAACATAGGCCATGCAGGCCTGCTATATTGGACATAGTCCTATTTGTATCGACTAAACTCAAATCACCAATGGTGTCATTCATTGTTTGCAACGGAACATTCAGTTACGCAAAAAATAACAATATAAAACAGCAACACTAACAGCAACAAAAACACTACAGTGAACAGTAAATGAACAATGAATTATGAGTGTTGAGCCCCGATGACATGAGATATCTCACCTCATACAGTTGGCATAGTGATTGATGAGCGGTTTGGTCTTCATCCTCATCTTGATGAGCTGGGCAATGACATCCAGGTCACTGTGGTCTGCCTGGTTACAGTTCATGCACACAGACATCAGCAAATCCTGGGCTGTGCGGGCCAGCTGAAATAAAACACACCGCTAGTATAACTACAATTACTTCATGCTGTCTGGTCCGAGCGAGCGAGGGAGTTTTACGTTGCATTTAGCAATATTCCAGGATTACAGTTACATGGTGGCTTCTCAGTATTTCACAAATATGACTGACAAATATGAGTGGCATTTTGAAGGGGAACCCAGAACCAGAGATGTCTTTCAGTCAATGACACACAGTTTAAACTATTATTCTGGTACTGTTTGCAGTGCTGGACCTACTTTGGGGTTTTGAAGCCACATTTCCAACCGCTGTGCAGTCAGAGCTCTGACCTCACCGTAACCACATGTCACGGTCATCAGACGGATCAAGTTACGTGCAGATGCATCCATAGGCTGGCGGCGGATCAGCTGCTCACGGATCAGTTCCATGATGTAAGATTCAATGCTGTCTTGTTGATATGGAAACCTGCCGAGAAACACTGAGGGATGGAGACTGCACCACTGAACCAGGGATGGCAATAGGTGAAAGTGATTTCAGCTGAAAAGCAGCTGAGGGTATGGGGGCCACACTCTGCCAACAGGATTTTCATTTAATCCACAGTTTCTGCAGATTAGCGATAAATTTATCCCACCTGTAGTGGCTAATTCTTTGAAGAAAGTCCTCCTTGGGGTACATATAAGCATCTAAATGTCCATTTTAAATCCTACGACAGTTGTAACTACATTTTTTAATAAAATATTCACAAAACAAAAACTGTGTTTTTGTCTTGTGAGACAATCCCTACAGGACCATACGGACCCCTACAGCCAAGAACAGGTAAATCGAGCTGTCAACCTCGTACCTCACTTTTCATGCTGAACGTATCAGACAGAATGAGAGGAGGCGGGTGCCCATACTCCAAGGAGGACTCTCTTCAAAGAATTCACAATCTGTACAGGTTTGTATAATTCTTTTCCAGAAGAAGTCTTCCTTGGGGTACATGTAAGCGTTAGACAGACTCACGAAGATTGAGCTGGGAGCGGCATTCTGTCTGGCACGAACAAAGACCCTGGTGGAGTAAAATCTACAGCTGATACAGAAAAAGAAAAACACTTTTACCTGGTCACATGACCGTTGATGTCAGTCAGGAGGGGGCGTGGCTAGGGCAGGAATAGAGAGCTCAAGCTTATGTATGTCAATTGGCTCAGAGCAAGTACGAGATAAACCCCACCTCCAAGCATTACAATGGAAAGGTATATATGGGGATATGCCAAAACAACTCCCAACCCTAATATAGATCAAACCAGCAAAGCATGGCAAGAGGCGGTAGGTAGGGAATGCGTAAAAAATGCTGAAAAGCCAATGCCCAAGGAATCGAGCTAATAAGTACTACTTGTTTAATGGGCATTCTAGAAGTTGGTGAGTCAAAAATGAAACATACAGCTTTATGGGTTACAACTTCTTGTTCATTATGTTGAGTGACGTTTTGTTGTAGATTCTTACATCATTTTCAAGCTAATTGTGAATACAACCAAACAGTGAGAAGTTTATACACATGGCATGTTGTGACAAACAGCGGATTCATATTAACAACAGCACGTGAAAGAGTAAACAAGTGGTACATAACTGGAGGAGGCCAGTAGGGAGCTGAAACAACAAAGAGCACTAGTGATGAAGAATTTGATGGCTTTGAACAGTTTTCTTTTTGTGAAGTCCTGGTTTTTGGTTGACAGGACTTCGAGTTCGTCCAACTTGATTTGATGAGTGGGAAAGTTTTGTTGATGGTCTGAGAGGACTGATTTGCTGCCTGCCTTGACAAATCCTCTACAGCCAAGGCAGACAGCAAATCAGCCCTCTCAGACCATCAACAAAAATTTCCCACTCATCGAATCAAGTTGGACGAACTCGAAGTCCTGGGTAAGTGTAAACCACCATCACCCGAAGAGCTGCATAGCACAGACTCCCAAATACCAAAGTCTCAGGAAGTGGGAAAAACTATTAGCATGCAATATCTAGTGAATAGCAAAAACCTTAGCCAAAGACGTGTTGGGTCACAATTACACTAACCTAGTCAAGTGAAATGAGGCTTGGTGAGAGGCGTTCCAAACAGTGACCCGTGGGGGATTTGTACCCAGTTCTGATGCAATAATAATAATAATAATAACACATTACTTGTACTGTGTTCAAAACCGACCCCCGACCTGAGACCTCTTTAGCATTTAGGTGAAGATGACGTAAGGGACGTAAGTACATCCAAATCCAACCTGACCCAAAAGGATGGGAAGACTTATACGAATGATATGAACCATATCAACACTTTGAGGATGCGGGTTCGAATCCGGGATGGGACTCAACCTAAAAAAGTACTAGTATTTGTACTTCACTAAGAAAGTGAAATCCCAAATGAGACATATGTTGCATTTGACAACTTTCTAAATGGCATCGTGTAATCATATCAACACTGAACACAGAACCGATACCAATGACCAGTCACTTGCTTGGTCAAAGTGGCGGGACACTCTCCACTGGAGAGGACCAAAATAAAAAATTGCAAACAAACCTGAATCGAGCACAATCCTTAGAATGCACATGTCTATTTGGTAACAGTGAATGATGTCACTGTGCCAGTTTCAAAGAACAGAACCAACCTCTTCATTGAGTAGTGCAGGTGTGTATTGGCAATCTGCCCTACCAGGCCTGCCTACAAACCCTCGGGGGAAGGTAGCCGTAACAATGTAACCAAACAGTTCCGGAAACAAGCCAACAAGATAAGTTTGCTAGCAGACAGCACATTCCCCAGTCTTTCTGCCACCAAACTGAACACATGGGCATCCTTTCATTTCGTTGTAGTCACTCCAACAAGTGAACAATCAAAAGCAAGCTGGGTAAGCAGCAGAAGTTTGATATGAGCAGTCATGTGGAAAGCAATATCAATCTGAGAATGGTAAGTCAGAATGAGAATTGTGTCTGCAACTGCAGCAGTAATTCCATGAGTCTGGAGGCCAAGCAACCCAGTGAATCTGAGGATTCGGGTGTGGTGCCCATTCAAAGTGTGAATGTCTGGCCAAAAAGGTAATTCAAGTCCTGGCGTGTGGGTTTCAAACACTAACCTGACTGCTGTCAACATTGGCACATTGATGTGCAGTTTGTGACTTCGTTGTCCAGAGACTGCAGGTTGCCCAGAACATCCCCCAACCAGGTATGGATGTATCTGAGAGCAACTGCAGGGGTAGCCCATATCTGGTCAGTGGGTCCCTATGCAAGCAGTCTGCGTTCTGCTGTTTATTTTGTTGACAACTAAATAGACAGATTCTTTTGTACAAATGAATAAAACTGAGGACTTACAATGTGATTAGGTTGTCTGACTAAACATCCACTTGCAAAGTTTGATCGATTGGATCATTGGATGAAGAGTAATTTACAAAAGAATGGGTCCACATGCATTCCATGCCAAACTGTAGAGAGTAAAGACGAGTGTAATGAAACAAACACGCTATTTAAATTACTCCAAAATGACTTACCACAAATTCGCTGAAAAGAGAGAGAATTTAGGCAAGGCTATAATGTATAATGCAAACATAATATATGAACACACTACTACAAGCTACCAGGAGCATGTAGCACGGAAACCATGATCATGCAGTCAGACATTATGCCTGCCTCAAGGCTGGAAAACTGAGAACCCACTGCAAAACTACAACAAATGAGAAAATCATTACATGAAGTCCAGCTAATGCTTGTGTGTAAAGAATGGAACCATACAATCAGACTAAGACTCTTTTACACTCATTGTATCATTGGTAGGAAAGCAAACTCAAAACAAACACCATACATGTCTGTTCAACAGAACAACAGCATGAAAAGTGAGGTGCAAGGTTGACAGCTAGAGCTACCTGCTCTGAGCTGTAGGGGGGCCTGGTGGGGCCCTGTAGGGGTGGTCTCACAAGACAAAAACATTTTTGTTTTGTACATATTTTATTAAAAAATACAGCCACAACTGTCGTAGGATTTAGAATGGACATTTAAATGCTTACAGGTACCCCAAAAAGGAATGCAATTCCTAAGCTGAACTGATGTGCTGATTTCTCCCCTTCCTGTTGGCAAAGCTATTGTGTTGTGCATCAAACATCCTAAATATATCTAAATTCCCATATCCTGGATCAGTGAGTGCATTCCTGAGTACACTCCTGACTCCAGAGTACATCATCACAGTCTGACACTCTAATGCATACATAACTGCAACACTGACCTTTGAAAGACACTCGCACTGTCGCTGTCTGTTCCTGATACAGAGCTTTTCTCGCTGTCCCCACCGTCGGAGCCCTTGGAGCCCTCGTCCTCCTCGAACAGGTGTAACACTGGACTGGCTGTCAAACACAGGAGCATACCGATCACAGACATCATCATGGTTACAAACTAACTAAAATCAGGAAGAAACAGCAGATAGTTTAATAAGTTATACATGACATGTTTTCAATCTGCAATCTGCATAAAAAGACAAGTTTACAGTTGCTGAAACAGCAGGCTGATATGCAGTGCAGGTGGTAGAGCTGTAAGACATAAACGGGTTGATTGTGTACCAATGCTCAGTGGAACATTGCAGGCTACAAATGATTGGTTGACTGGTAAAAAACAGCTTGACACTAAGGCATAAAATAGCATTTACTCATGTGTCTGCCTTTGTATATTTGGTTGTCAGCTGCTTAAAACTGCCTTCAACCAAACTGAGGCAATAAACAATCAAATCCGCATTCTATCGGATTCAAGCTGTAAACAATCAAGTCTGTATTCAACCATATTATGGCAATAAACAATCAAGTCTGCATTCAACCATATTTCGGCAATCATTCAACTTTATCAGGCAGTAAACAATCAAGTTAACATTCAACCATATTAAGGCAATGAATAATCATTTCTGCATTGAACAATCTTGTCTGCATTCAACCATTTTAAAGCAGTAAACAATCACGTCTGCTCCAAATACTCCAAGAACTGATGTGAGAAGTGATCCATGTATTGGGGCATGATGACATGTCAGCCATGTCACAAGCTGCCACCGGATACAGTTGGTTGCCTCCAACAACCAATGTAAGTTGCACATGTTCATGGGTTGCACCTGATCCTGGAGATTCCCCTTTAGGTGGGTCGGCTGCTACAAGCATGCTCTTGGGTGGCATCTTGGTACGGAAGGCAGTCAAAATGTTGTCAACAAAGCCTTTGCAGTCATCTCGGTCAACCCAGACACGTTCACCAAGTGAGTCTTCCACATATACCTGTAACAATGACAACACAATACTGGCTTCAAGAACATTCCTTAAAATGATAACAGTGTATGGATAACACCTCAAACCAAACAGTTAACTGGTTTAAAACTTACATAGTTCTGATAAAAATCATTGACAATACTAGAAGCTGCTACATATACATGCAGCTTTTTATCTGAGTCATGTTTATAATACTTATCTCAAAATAAGTCAAACTATGAGAAATATAAGTTCACGTAGTTTGAGATGCTCTTTCAATTTGCTAATATCTGCTTGCTTAATGCTGAATTTTAGCCAAAGGTTTTGCAACAGCTCTATTGACTCATAAAGTATGGCCTGCTGGAGAGTCATTTCAGTGTTCATAACATTATCAGCAAACAAAGTTAAAGCCTGTTCAGGACTTTACCTCCTACAAACCACAATCTACAACTTTAAATTCTACAGAATCGCATATAACACATAAGAGGGTTGAGCAAACATAAGGTGGGTGGAATATGGGGTCTGGATTTGGGTAAACCGACCATCAAAGGGAAATAACTCTTATCTACATTGTCCAGATTAATTAGTGGAGATTAATTAACACACATTATCAATGCAAAGTGTTTTGCTTGCATCAGTTTTATGTAAAATTGTAACTTCACTGTGTTTGATAAATCTATAGCATTTTCAGGACAAATCTGAGGCAATTAGGGCCTTAAAGAAATCTAGGGGTTTGGGGGTAAAATGCTCACATTTCAGGCTTTTCAAGCATGTGTGAACCCTGCATTTATTTTGTTGTATGACAGTGGTCTGTGCCACACAATCCAGCGGCAGAGAACAAGGCATTTATCTGCATAACAATGACATGCATCAAGCGAGTCAGCAACCATAGACACTCCCATTAGTCTAATCATTCAGCAATCATGAGTTGCTTTAACAACATAAGCATACTTTGACAAAGTCATCAGGCCAGTTCTCCTCTTCAATGAAGGCAGCATAGAGCACATTGCAGGCAGCAACTGACACCAAGGGGTTCCCTTTGGCCTTGAAGTTCAGGGACATGTCTCGCTTCAACAAGCTGCAGAAAGCCTGAAGGAAAATTGACAAAATATCACACTATACAAACACAGGTAGTGGGTTTCAAGTATATCAAAAACAAACAATCATTACCAGATCAATATCTTCATGACAACTGGATAAACATACATGCACATGTTCAAATCTAATTGTAAGACAAATACACTTGTGGTCAAATATTTGAAGAAGTGATCTTGTGAATACATACTTCAATTACAACTTCACTACAAAAGAGAGTAGGCCGTGTTTTGGCAAGATACATCAGGGAAAGGAAAACAGCTGGGTCAGGCTTTGCTCGGTTTGATCGTAGTAACTTGACAGCTCCACACAGCAGTCCCTCGATCCTCTCATCACTCCCGGACTCCTCTGCCACCAACAACTGATCCAGCACCTCACATGGGTCCACTGTCAATCATCATCATCATCATCATCATCATCATCATCATCAAAACACCGTAGAACATGCAATAGGAAACAGTATCATTAATACCACACAAAAAGTATGGAGATATCAAAGAAGAAACACGCAGTCACAACACTTCAGCATGTTCAACGCAAACCTGTCCCATACAGGATAAAAAGTATTGTGTAATAATGATGAAAGAGACAGGTGCATTGCAAAGATTTAAATGTGGTTAATGAAGGGTATATCTGAGGAATAGGGTTAGAGAGTTTCATAGCACTGCAGCATATCAGTGTGTCTGTGACAGTCATGTGTGCAGATGGTTGCTTGTTCTAAACCAGCAGTTGTTACAGTGATGTCTGGAAACCATACTAAAAGCCTGGACATTATCACTCTGTGTTGTTCTAATCAGATCTGCGCACTTGGGAACTGATGACATGTGTCAACCAAGTCAGCGAGGCTGACCACCCGATCCCGTTAGTCGCTACTTACGAAAATAGTCACCTTTTATGGCAAGCATGGGTTGCTGAAGGCCTATTCTATCCCGGGACCTTCACAGGTCTCGGGTTGAGAACTATGTGAGAAATATAGAGTACATACACTGTATACTAATATGTGCAATGTGACTTTGGCACTACTGATTTCACTGTATTTCAATTTACCATCAATAGCTGTCTCCTCAAACTGAAGAGAAACAACTGTAGCTGGGGATCCTTTCCGTTCAATGTCACCATGACGACCTAAAGGCATAAATGTTTGACCAAGTTTGGGTTTCTTTGGAGCTAGTCCTCCAGAGGCTGTTGTGGCAACTGGAGCTTCTCGTTTCCTGTCAGCAGATGACGTGGGTTTTCTCCCAACTGGTTGAGGGCTGGTGGCTCTCTTGGTGTCAGGCTCTGCACCCTTTCCCTTCGACACACCAAGTGCAATGAAGTCCCCTGTTGGAGGGTGCCCTGTCAACAATAATACACAATATTGCTTAGTCAGTACAGGTTACTTTGAATTTCAGGTAGATGATGGCATATCCAGGAAATGTGATCTTATATGAGACAGCTATTACATGTTTGTCAGTTTAATGAAACCCATGAGCATTGGTTTGGTGCTGGCATAGTGCAACCATGCAGCACAATCTGGTGCAAAACTACGCAGTGATTTCACAACTTCAAATGTTGAGTGCCTAAAGGGTTTTTGCTACTGCCAGGAGACGAATCTTGCTTCATGTGCCTATTTTGCCAACACATGAAATTTGTTTTAAAGTAACACTGATGTAGCTATAGGATACCTTGAAGCAAATTCTGTTACATTTGATAACACAAGTACACTCATGTAGGTAGTCAGAGTGTTAAGCTACTGTCAACTGTGGCATGTTCTAACTGTGTGAATGTGATCAAATCCTTTGCAAAGTATTTCTGAGGTCTCATCATTAAATAGATTCACAATAACCCCTAGTAGAAGCCGAGGGCTCAACACACCAATATCAGCACACTGGTTAAGAGCAAGCATCTTATCAGCTGAGCCACAGAACAGTAACAGTCTTTATGAACAAAATCGCTAACACTAAACGTGACAAATCGGCAGTAATTTGATTAACTTTTCGCAAAACCTATCGTGTTCTGACTCAATACTTTCACGGTATATATAATATAGGAAGGTGTCGTGACGAGAATAAAAATGAATTTACACCGGCAGTCCACAGACAAAGTCTTTTATTATTCTGAAGTCTTACTTCTAGTGCTAAACCATTGCTGGTATAGTTTCCCACTTCTACATACTGTTTACTTTGTAGATTATGATCTAAAGTACTTAAATACTGACAGGAATCAATCTTGGACTCTTAGTCTTAAGTCCTTTATCAACCATCTCTGAATGTGAATTAAAATGCGCACCTTTTGGTTTGGGACCCTTCTTCCCGGGTGCAGCTTTGGATCTCTCCATGCTGTAGTTATTCGCCTTTATAACGGTAAATTAACAAATCGCCATTTCTAAAGAAAACAAAAACATTGACGGTCACGCTCAGAGCCATGCCATTTTCCGCTTTACAACTTCAAAGGGAAGTAACTCTAAAGAGAACACTCGCCCCATGTTGAAGGCCACTAAACAGTTGAGTTGGGATTGCATGGTGACCAGCCCTAGTGGGCCCAGTCAGTTCTCTGCTTTGGCTAATGCGGTCGTACGTTGGATTTAACAAAAATATGTTCAAAGATTAGCATTTTTAAAAATCTTACACCAAAAGATAAAAGAAAAAGAAATCTTGGTTTTGGGAAACTTTAAAAATTGTTAATTTTTTCAAAAATACTTTCAACACAACAAAGAATTAAATCATAATTGAACCTTACAAAAGTAAGCCCTTACAAAGCAAATGACTGGTCTCTGTTACTGAATCGAGAAGACCACGTGAGGTCCTTTTCCACTGTCCAGCAGATTTTATGTTCGCTGGTCTGTGGGAGCCATTCTTGCAATGGCCTTTGTTGTCAGCTTTTACATAGTCATTGACGCTCCGACCCTGAGATGCGGATTTTAAGGTGGGGCTGGCCCATGGTAGCTGTTCGTAGTTGTGTTTTGTTCGATGCGTTTTAATGCAGTCAATGTTTATCTCGATGTAACATCTTCGCCTGTCAACTGATGTGATAGTACTTGTCAGGTTTCGCCAAGGGCTTAGCCTCAGTATTGTAGGCTGTACGTCATTTCTATGTTGTAGTACATTAGATTTCAGTTCCCCTTCACGAGACAATCGCTCTTGTGATTTACGCGAGAGTTAGGCGACCTCTTTACTTTACTCTACCAAAGTCTCTATCAATTTACGCATGTATATTATACAATAATTATTTCTTCCTGTAAGGGAGAGGTGTTCATATAAGCTTACATATAAGCTTCTTCGCCGATCCCCATTCAATCTAATTCGAACAGAAATGTGTTTAAACCATTTACGCAAGTCGTATTGAAAATCTGACCATTTCTCTTTCTTTCATTTTATCGCGCAAATTCATTTCTTTGGTAAGAAATCGCTGGATCTATCGCTGTCTACAGGTAGTTATGTCTGAGGAATGTCAGTTTCATCTAAAAAATCTGATTTAAACGAGATTTGGAGAACAGACTCTTTCAGATCCATCGTTTCCAGATCACATGGGTCGGTGCTCATGCTGTCATCTGTGTCCATTGACCTGGCTTATCGCAGAGTCCACAAGTGCGTCGTCACAACGCCAGTGCACCAGGGAATGTTTTAGAGAGGAGGCTGATGCAATATTTACGTCGTTTTGTTCAGTCAAAGGTGACGACAAATGCACAATAATGCATATCCTAATCAGGTACGGAGCTGGCAACACGTGAAGACAAACCCACACTGTTGCAGGTGGCAATTGGGTCCGGTCAACTGAATGGTTAAATGGGGACGACAAACCAAATATAGGTCATACGGCGGAGGCACATAAAGAATTTTAAACCGACTAAGATAGAAACCCAGACTGTTCTTAAGATGTTTTTGTATATTCCACGAAACTATAAAAAAACAACAAACGTCTTCATTTGTAATAGTCTTTGAAACATAGAGTTTCAAACGTCACGAGAAACAGGAACAATGCAATGTTCTCCGATCGGTAACCTCACGTTGGGGGAGCACTCCTCCAGCGGAGGGTCTTATCACGGGTCAAACTCGATTTAGCACCAGAACACTATAATTACACACTGTATCTGCTTTTATCGAGAAACAATGGGCGAGACTCACATGAGGCTGAATATAGAGGGTGGGAGGATGTGCTGATAACACCAAATATGACATAATCTATTTTTGTAGAAATCGTTCCACCATCACATTCTTTTTGGAGGGGTTATCTTGAGGGCAGTGACTTGTACAAAACTAAAACGCACAAACAAAGTGTTGACGAGAGAGAAAATAATGTCGAACCACTAATCTTCGTTGTTGTTTACAAGCAGGTAATATATAACCCTGATTAAGTCCGGGAGAATATACATCTGATCAATAGAGATTTCATTTTACATCTGACAATCGGCTTTCTGGATGAGTAGTTTCAATCACCTCTCTGTTATACTGAGGTTCTTCGAGTGGGCTTTCAATTTGGTTGATGGATCTTTTCTTAGTCATCTTGCAGGGGTAGGTTATTTTGAACTTATTATCTGGCCGAAGTAAAAGATAGCATTTATGGTGACATTTATAGTCCACTGGGAAATAATTTATTATAAAGTTTTGAAGCGATCTCCTAACTTCGAACAATACCTACTTCTTTCAGATGATACTTCTAAACTCATTCTTAAGTTCAGAACGTGCAACCATAATTTACCTATATAAACTGGGAGATGGCAAACTATTCCAAGGAATCAGAGATTTTGTAAACACTGTGATTCGGATCTGATTGGTTCGACTATTTATTTATATGTTGGTATTTTGCAGATACACGTAAATCTTTGTTAAAAGAATCCTATTGTTCCTGGCCTACTTTATCTACATTCCATTATCTCTTTTCATGTAAAATTTCAATCCTCAAAAACATATCTCAGTTCGTTAGCAAGATATTTAAAAGCCTTAACTGATACCCTGCTTTGTCATCTTGTTGTTGTGTATTCAGTATAAAAGTACGTTGTTTTACTCATGAACCACCGATGGTGGGTCCTTTATAGTAATAAATGAATTACGTATAGTGACTCTGTGTTGTTATGCAGCATCAGGGATGCATCACACGCTCTCTCGCCTGTGTTTACTATATGATAAACGCGTCAAATGAAGTTACATTCTTTGGCGGTTCCGGGTACGACTTGGTACTCCGTAACCCATTCTTGCCATAAGAGGCGATATTAGTGAATGATGAGGTGGATAGGGTAGTGGGTAGTGGGTTCACAGGGGCGGATGCGGGGTTTTGAATTCAATAAATTTTCATGACAAAAGGATCCCGCCAATGGTTCAGTAGCATGTTGTTATTGTAGCAAAATGTCCCGATGGGGTCGGTCGTTGATCATATCAATCTATGGTTTGTCAAATTCAGACTAGATTAATTTCAGAAAGTGAGTGAGTGAGTTTAGTTTTAAGCCGCACTCGGCAATATTCTAGCCATATGGCGGCGGTCTGTAAATGATCGAGTCTGGACCAGACAATCCAGTGATCAACAGCATGACCATCGATCTGACATGTGTCAGTCAAGTCAGCAAACCTGGCCATCCGATCCCGTTAGTCGCCTCTTACGACGTGCATATTCGTCTTTTATGGCAAGCATGGGTTGCTGAAGGCCTATTCTACCCCGGGACCTTCACGAGTCATTTTCAGAAAGTGTCACACAATCGTAGTATTGATGAATTGTTTAACGCAAACACACACAACTTCATCTGTTCAAGCCTGTCTGAAACCTTAGAACATTACCTTGAATTTGAATTCCAAGATTACAACCTACTTTTCATGCACAACCGAGCCTTTTGGGCATGGATGAACGGTTGAAAACCACTAGGGATATGGGTTTATTACTGGTTTTTCTGCTCTAAATAAGTCTTTCGACTTGCTTGAACATTATAAAGAGTTTTACATGAAGACGAGACATGGTATATTAAAATTTCACCGGAGCGAAAGTAATTGCCTGTGTTGAACGACTAGTACACAACATGGCTTATCAATTAATCATCGTGGCTTTGTAAACACTCCCGCGAATGCTTGGTATGTAACACCTGCAGGCAATGTACGACGCCAACAAGAATAACAGAATTATTGACGACATTTGTATGCTACGAATATATTATATTACATGCACCATTCGTGCGACAACCCCGAGTAGGTCACGGATCCAGAATGACATCTCCATGAATGATCCATGTCTCCTGTCTATTGTAACGGCGGCTGTAAGAAACGAGTCACTGACCTTGACATACTTCGATCTGTCTAGGATGATATGAAGGTGTACTGTATCGTTAATGGAAGCGATAGTTAAACATAGATAGTTGCGAATATTTTGTGACTTCCCTGGTCAGACGTCCAGTTAAAATAATGCTGATAGAGATTTCTTTGGCATTGTTAGTTGGTAAGCGGTCACGTTTGAGCATATTATGTTGTAGCATTAAAATTGGTTACCCTTGGATAATAATGAGATACATAAATCATGGGTATAAAATACTGACCTTGGAAAAGTAATTGTGATCCGGGTTACCAGTACTAAGTCAGTACAGTGTAAACATTGCCCCTTAATACTGAGTTTCGTCCTGACCTCCCAGTAACACCACAACGTCTAGCGATGCCAGGCGATAGATCCAGAGTTCCAAGGTCTAATTTATGGATAGACATTGATGGATGAGTTCCATGGGTTTCACAAATGGCGCATGGAGAAAGTACCTGGCGCAAGGAGAAAGCAACCGGCGCTGAAATGCTCCCAAATCAACGGAACTGTCCGTTCTGTTAAAAGAAAAACCCGAGTAGATGAGTTACAGGTACCATACTTAATGCGTGAGCAAAAGCATCCAAACCAGGCATATCCAATTGCCATAAATACACGAGAAATTTATAAATACAGCTAGATAATCTCGTTACTGCGTAAAAAAGTTACTAAAGTAATTTATAATGCATGTTTCCATCAGATTCCTTAATTAAAGAAACCCTGCCGAATATCAAGAGGACGAGCTTTGCCGATGGTCGAGAAAGACGAAACTGTCACCAAGCCGTGAAGACCCTTACTTTTCATAATTAAATTTTGGTGTTAAACTGTAGAATGCTTATTGACTGGATGATTTAAATGATTCACAGTTTGGCGTAGTTTGAAGGACAGTTGTCACAATTCCGAAGTATACTGATTCTTCAACTGAGTGCACTTATGATGTAAACAAGACAGTAGTGTCTCTTTAACGTCATATCTGTAACATATACGCGCTATCGAAGATTATACGATAATCTTTTGTATATACGAGTGAGTGAGTTTAGTTTTAAGGTCTGTAAATAATTGAATCTGGACCAGACAATCCAGTGATCAACAGCATGACCATCGATCTGCTCAACTGGGAATCGATGACGTGTCAACCAAGTCAGCGAGTCTGACCACCCGATCCCATTAGTCGCCTCTTACGACAAGTATAGTCGTAATGCATATATGAATATGTGCAGTTTGATATAATGACAATAAATAATTGCTTGACTCTTTATATTTCTCAGCATATTTCTGTCTTTACAGGCTGGGTTGTTGACACTTGGATCTCTCATCTCTATCATCTTGTTGACCCCGTTACAGAAATACATTCTGCCTACCGCAATATCCAATACGACTAGCGTTATCTCCCGCCACTTTTGAACATTTTAGCTATGATTCAAGCTCTGGTCTTCAAATGGAAGTATCAGTGTGTAAGCTGGTTCACACACGCATGTCTATGAACTATGACACAGACAACAAAACAAAAGGACAAAAGGGTTACAATTTTAAAAAGAAATGAGTCACCAAAGATCAAAGACGAGCATGGCCACATTGTGATACAATTAAGATACAGGTAAAATTACTGCAGTATATACGCAAGAGCATTGTCGTTATTGTGATAAATACACACTTTATCAACACTTACATCACCATTGTCAGTATCACCATAGTCACACACTATACATAACAATAGTTGTACCACTGACAGTATTGTTACACGGTGTATCATTAGTTGTGCCACTGTCAGTATTGTGATAGTTACAAACTATATTAACAGTTGTGCCACTGTCAGTATTGTGACAGTTACACACTATATAAATAGTTGTACCACTGTCAGTATTGTGATAGTTACACACTATATCAGTAGTTGTGCCACTGTCAGTATTGTGACAGTTACACACTACATAAATAGTTGTACCACTGTCAGTATTGTGACAGTTACACACTATATCAGTAGTTGTGCCACTGTCAGTATTGTGACAGTTACACACCATATGAATAGTTTGCGGCTTGTGCCATTGTCAGTATTGTGACAGTTGCACACTCTATCAGTAATTGTACCATTATCAGTACTGAGCTTGTAAAATACACTAAGCCAACACTTGTGCCACTGTCATTAGTGTGATCAAGAACAGAGTGGGTGAGTTTAGGTTTTAACAATCTTCCAATCCTACCCATGTGAGGAATCGAACTCGGCTCTTCGGCTTGACGAGCGAACGCTTTAACCACTTGGCTACCCCACAGAAGAGGGAACCACCGAGACCATAGGAAAACATTTGTATGACAGTTTATAGTTTCCCAAGGATATCAAATAACTACTGTTGGCATGCCTATTCCTGCATGAACGTTACAGTTCTATACACTACTTAATCTTCACGTACAGTTCAATATCCACCAAACAAGGGCGAGATATATTAACGACTCTATCCAGCACAGTTGAAATATTAAATTATAAGCTAAATCTCCTCGTAGGTATCAACCTCAATATATTTACATTCATAAAGATGTAATTTGTTTGAAACAAAGGTCTATTCAATCCGTACATAATTTCGTAATATGCGTTTAAATGCACAGCGTGGCATCGCTAATAGCTTCTCATATTTGTTTGTTGAAACCCTAAAGTATAATAGTTAGGTAGATAAAACTTTTAAAGAGAACGGTATAACCGTTTCTGCTAGCACGCAGTTACATTGAAGTCATATATAATTAATTTCTAACCCATCATGCTCTGTTTTAACCCGAGAACAATCAAGGACAGATGCAATAGATTGATGATGACGTACATTGCCGAAGATACAGGTTTAATATAGATTTAACAACACCTGAATGCAAACGTCACAATGGCTTCCTATTGACTGGGTTGGGCTATAAAATATTTCAGGCCGGCAATATGTATTTATTACAGTTTGGTCTATTTCAATAACTCTGTGACCCAGTTATTAGAAGGAGTTCAATATCGTGCACATAATTATACATATGTCATCGAGGAATCATTGTAAAGCATGGTCTCCACTGCTATTATTTGGTGGCTATTTGCGTCATACTTGGAATACAATGCTAGTCCAAGCTGCTAGTGAGGGGGCGTGGGGCGTGGGGCGTGGGGCGTGGGGCGTGTGCACATTTCCATACATGACAGTTTTACAACAACATCAATAATTTGCAATTGATCCACTTCCGGTCTTTATTCATGTAACTTTTAATATTACAAACATTATAGGGAGTTATCAATGCACATAAATGTATAAGGACAATCATATAAAACCAATATAAAAACCAAACAACCCCACCCCCTCTCTCCCTGCCAAAAAACAACAACAACAACAACAAAAACCCAAATATTTAATTAAGCTATTAAATGTAGTATAGGTGTGTCATTAAGTTAGATGTAAACAAATACAAATAAGGCAAAATAGAATACAACATAGGGAGAAATAGATCGGACACGAATACGTTTAAGACTTTATACGCAAATAATTGTAACAAGTGTTACATAGACTCGAACTCATATCTTTTCAAATCTTGAAATAATCTTAGAAGGAAGTAATACTTTCATTGAAGATAACTTTGATCGCTGCGAAAAATATATATCGAATGTTCTGTATTTTTTAACTAAGGTTATAGATAGGTGTAGCCTACAGAAGCCTGAGTGAACGCAAGATTCGGGGTATTTTGTTCTCGATAAGATACCAGCGATTGAGCATGTTGTTGCATCGTGTACCCCTAGCGGGTTACCGTGATCTCTTACACTTTAGCATACACAATTTACCTGATTGGCTTGAGTGGCATGTTTACACGTATAAATCTCTTGTCATAAGTGCCCCTTCATACGTGACACGATTGGCACACAGACACTTTTGTTTTAACGTTGGTAGTACGCAAAAGACTTAATTATCGATGAAAATAAAATTGATTCCATAAATAGACTCTACTTCTGAAAGAACAGATATCGAGCTGGTATTATCTGAATCGATAATGGGAGTTTGTCGTAAATATTCTTAGTCTAAGGGTGTCTAATTCTGTCTAAAGCTTCCCCGTTTTTAGAACAGTATCTTCGCATTGTGATAACCGAGGCCTCTCCAGTAGAGAGCAAAATCTAAGAATAGGCATTTAGACTCCTCCCTCTTCCTGTATTCACACTAGGGAAAGGATACGGGGACAGTATATAAGGCCCAACATCCCCGGATCTCGCCACACGACAACCTGTATTCTACAAGACGTTATACAAGATGCTCATAGAGATAATACTCACCCTTGTGGTCCTCCTTGCTGGATTCCTCTGGTAAGACAAACGTCTCTTGTTACATTTTTGAATGGCATATAAATGAAGGCACATTCCCATCTATCTTAGTCTATTTGTATTTGAACAGAAATGATAACTTTATTATTTTATGTGTACATAATTTTATAATTGATATAGCTATACGAAGCGGGTGGGAAAAATATTCGTATGAATTAGGGCTGTTTTGAAAGTCATTTCAGTTTAGTTTGTTATTCTTTCTTTTAAAACCTGATACTTGAATCTGAAATATAATCATGATGTATTTTTTCTGAAGGCATATGAAGCGCCACTTCAGCGTGTTCAAGCGTCTAGGGATCCCTGGTCCTGAGCCTTCTATCATCTCTGGAAATCTGATGGAAATCATGAAGAAAGGCCAGTTTCAAGCTACCGTTGACTGGAGTAAGAAATATGGACGCATCTTTGGTTACTTTGAGGGTTACACTCCTGTCATGTCCGTTAGTGACCCTGACCTTCTCAAACAAATTCTGGTGAAGGACTTCAAGAACTTCCAGTGCCGTAAACAATTCCCCCTAGCACCCCGGAAGAGTCTCGGGCTGTTTCTTGAGAACGGTCAGCAATGGAAACGGAGTAGGAACCTGTTGACACCTGCATTCAGCTCTGGAAAAATGAAGCAGGTAAGCATGATAAATTTCATCCCAAAGCAAGCGTTTATACATTTCATGATATTAGTTCATACACATGTTTTTAAGTTCACATAGTTGCAGAACACAATTTAACATTAGTTTGATAATTATTCTCATCTTTTTTACATCTGTTGCCACAGATGTTTCCAATCATAACGGACACTGCTGATATTCTGATTGACAACTTGGAAAAGAAGGCAGCATCCGGGGAGTCCTTTGATATTTACAGTACCTTCCAGTGTCTGACCCTTGACGTCATCGGCAGGTGCGCTTTTGGCCTCCGTACAGACGCCCAGACCGACCCAAATGACCCTTTCCTCAACAACATCAGGACTTTGTTCAACACTCTGTCCAAGACTCTCATCCTCCCCTTAGTCAGTAAGTACTCCAAAAGTTACGTGTTGAAGTTTTACTAAAGATAGTATCTTCCTCATGTTAAAATGGAACAATATTCTAAATTTAATATCAGTATAGTTAAACTGTAATATTATTGTTATGATAAACTGTGCAATACTGTGCATTCCTAACCATTTACTTAATCTTGTCTTCCGTGTTTTGCAGTGTTTCTTCCTTTCCTCTCTTACGTGGTGTTCTTCCTCAAGAACCTCGTGGTCATCTTTGGTATGAATCCTGTAGTCTGGTTGCGCAACCAGATGAAGGAAGTGATAACCATCAGAAAAGAAATGGGGGTACGTCTTCGTGAATCTAATCTCACACTCTTTCGGGTGATACTGCTACTCTGACGTCACTATTCCAGTAAGTAATGCATCATCCCAATGTTCACTGTATGTTAACCTGGCCACATTAATATATCTGGGTGTCTTTTTTTTCAGGAAAACAGTAACATAGTGGACCTTGTGCAGATGATGTTGTTCCCCGATAAAGCCAGAGGTAACGAGAATGATCCCCTGAAGAAGCCAATGACTGACAGAGAGGTCGTGGCCCAGAGTATGACCTTCCTCCTGGCGGGATACGAAACTACCAGCACAGTGTTGGCCTTCTTCAGTCACATACTCGCAGTACATCCGGACGTGCATAAGAAACTCACCTCAGAGATCGAAAAGAAAGTGGGACAGGTAGGCTGAGATAATACTGTAGACAGTGTTTTAATTAATATGCGAATGGGAGAAGGTAGCTTCACACTGCTTCCGTAACATTAGTCACCAGAAATTGACATCTCACACTGACTCCATGTGGCGACTCGAACTCAGATATTTGGCTTGACGAGCGAACGCCTTGGCCTCTAGTCTACCCTGTCATTCAAGCGTATTTTCCAGTTATTCCGCACTGTCGTGTTCTTAGCTGCATACACGAAACTCACTTTGTCATAAAATTTCAAATCTCTCTGTTTTGCTAATTATTCTGGTGTTAGATTGTGTTATAGTTTGTAACTGATTCATTTCAGAGTGACATCACATATAACTCCGTTCAGAACCTGAATTACTTCGATATGGTGTTCGATGAAGTCTGTCGCTTCTACCCAACTGCCTCGTTGTAAGTATTGCATATCATAAGGCATACCATATACTCTTACTGAGGGGAATTATCGGAAATACCTTATACTTGTAAAAACTGTGACGTAAGGGAATGCGAAGGGCATGCGAATGTTCAATGTTTGCATTATTAATATGACAGCCCTTATACCGCAATGATTTCTCAAACATCCTTCCCCTCTTCAAGGAATGTATGAATCCAGTGTATGAAATTAGGCCCGTCCAACCGCCCGAGACGGGCTATAGTTCTGACGCACGGTCCAAATTTACAGGTAGCCAGTCTGATGGTATGGTAATTGTTTTAGAAAACATGTTTCAGTACTGTAATATTATTTGGATTGTCTGGACTGGTTAAATCCATTTTGGGCCGGTAACATTTTGGGCAATTTCCCAGCCCTGATGTCTGAGTGGGTTTTGGCTTATTTTATACGCTGATGAATCTCAGCATGTTCGTAAAGGTTTTTGGCTTCTTGATACTTGCTCCCTCGTCTACTAATCAAAGGTTTTGACACATTACTAGAACTGGGACACTGCATACCGGATCTCCTGGTTTCTAAAACGCAGAAAAAATGATTGAAATCTATTTGATCTGAACTGTACGATAAGCAGAATCAATATGATTGACAGAAATAATGGCCTACAGACATTTATCGATCTTCCTTGTAAACGTCTAAACTCTACACACGTGAGCGACACGTGAGAGCCATCGCATACACTTTGGTGTTGTGTTTCACAGACAACACTTATCTAATTGTCCTCATAGGAATTAATTATTAATACTCATGATTCCCAACTTTTTTTATAGAATAGTAGGAAAACATTTTCAAAAGATGTAACACAAGTTATTTTTGTGATTAACTTTCTGTCACTTACTATGTAATCACCCTGTAACGATGTCAATACGGTTGTTCTATCGAGACTTAAATGATGACAAATTGCCCATACGACTTTAAATATATACCCGTTATAAAAAGTTCACTTTATCTAGTTTGAAACAGAAGAGAACAAAGTACTTCTAGAACATTCTGTTACTGCATTGTCCTGTTTTGTTCAGGATTGTGACGAGAAGAGCAGCTAAAACGAAAACGTACAATGGCGTCACCATCCCTGCTGATATGAACGTCCATGCCAACGTATGGGCTCTCCATCATGACGAGGAATTCTGGGAAAGTCCTGAAACCTTTGATCCAGAAAGATTCTCCAATGAAAAGAAGAGTGCTACAGCTGGATATACCTTCCTTCCCTTTGGGGCGGGGCCACGTGCTTGTATCGGAATGAGGTTCGCCATCCTTGAAGCTAAGATTACCTTAGCCAAAATTTTGCAAAAGTTTACCATACAGAAAGCAGAAGACACCAAACTTAACCTTCAGTTAGAAGCCCGGGGTGCCATTGTCCCCAAGGAGGAGGTAAAGGTCAAATTGATGAGGAAATCATGTGACGCTGGAAACAGAAGACGGGGTTGATGGTCATGATGCTCCTATACATGAGATATAATGAAAGTCATGCCCACGTGACTCATACTCTCAGAGACCGGCTTAGGAGTTCCATCTGGAAGGCCAGTCTCGACGCCCGTCCACAGAGGTCCGTCAACAAAATCACCCCAGGACCGTCTGACCTTGACCTGAGGGGAGACTGAGGTTTCATACCGGTAGTGCTAACGCTGAAAGAACAAGCAGGTCTGCTTTAAACAGGTCAAGAACATCTGATTAAGATAGAATGGTTTTATGTGCAGTCTGTATGTGTAGCTTTATGTGATCATTGGCAAGTCAACTATTAATGATGTAAAGGTCATGTGTGTTGGTCAAAATCAGTTCCTATACAACCTTAATGCTATACCTCAGTGTTTGTCTTTAATGTTTGATATTAGCCTCTATGAAATGAATAAATAATATGTGTTTATAAGCTTTCGTCTGTATGTAATAATAGCCATATTGTGCTGTGCGATTTATGAGACATGATATGTCGACAAAACCTGTACGTCGTTACTGACATTCAGGTGTAGGTGTTATACATCTTGACTTGACTGAACCATACCCCAGTCAGAGAGTCGTATCAAACTGGTAACCGTTTATGACGCTCCTCACATTGGGTTAAACAAAAAACAACACAACAAACAAAGAAACAAACACAACAGGAACAACTGAACAAACAAACAAACAAACAGCTAAACAAAAACGACAAACAACAAAGAAAGAAAGCAAAACAACCTGGCTCACCATGATGCAACGGGAATATTGTCTGTTCGTAACAGCCGACTTCAGAAGTATTATTCGAGACATATTAAGGGGGGACACCAGAAATAGACTTTACGCACTGCACCTTTGTTTGAGTCCGCACTTTCGAGTCTGCAGCGTGATAGACTATTCAAATTTCAAATGTGATGCTTCAGGCATTTTTGAGTACAAGCAAGCAACCCACATATTCTGGGGTTGTTTTTCGTCCTAAATACGGATTTGGTGCTTGATAATCCTAAAAATGCCTAATTCCGTCACAAATTGGGGTCAAGGGTCAGTGAGTGCAAAATTCATTTTTTTAAAAAACGTTTTATTTGTCATTTTCTATTCATACAATGAACTCATTTTACAATATACACTGATTAATAATTTTACCATATTTCAAGTAAATGCTGAAAGAAACTTTGGAATTTTTACCTTTTGCATCTCCCTTACGGAACGAGTTTTAGTTTTGCGTGAATGGCTACAGTTTACAAGCATTTGTGCTGAAAAATACAAAGCAAGGTTGAAACTTTTCCTTTTTTGACAGAATTATATTCCAGACAAACTGTATTAAATCACAAAATTTGCATATTAAGTGCATAATTAATTCAAAGGTAAATGAGAGCGACAGGATGCGATGGGCATTTTATCTATTATCTATTTGACACATTATCGGATAGGGTTCCTACCTGTTTTCTGTGATTTCTTGAACTGTTACGTGGGTAAAATCATAAATCAAACACACTGCATAACTGAAAGCTGTTTCATTTGACATGTGAAGTAGTGGCATTCGTGTGGCATACATGTGGGGCGTCCATTGCATCCTGTCGCACTCATTGACCTTTGAAGTGATTGTGCGCTTAATATGCAATATTGCCATGTGAACAGTTTGTCTGGAATATAATTATGTCAACAAAAGGAAACCAAACACAAGATCCTTATTTAGCACGAAAACCTACTATATAATATGTGGTTTGCTTGCTTTTTCTCAAGAATGCATTATGCATCCTTAATCCACATTTCTGAGAATTTTTATTTAACTTTGACATACTAACGCTTTACCAGGCTCTTTCAATCACTAACGGAGTCTTCCTCTAATGTCGACTGGTCTCTTGTATCATGTACTGTCTCATCATCAGTTTGTCTGATTATAAAGCAAATGCAAGTGGTCAACACTAGAAAAGAATAACTCTCGGCCATAACAGTGTCCACTGGACGTACAAAAGCAGTACAATGGAAATAGTTTACAAACGGATCACTGAAAATCAGAAAGCTGAAAGTCACCGATAGCACCTGCTATCCTCACAAAGTGCCCAAACATGTGTATTTGTGTTTATATGTTGCTTGACAGCGTGCAGGATAACGAAAAATCTCCAAGGGCTGATAGGCCATTGTCAGGCACAAAGTACAGCTCTTCTAGTTCTCACAAAGCATTAATTCATTTGTATTGAGTCGTCTCTCAAATGCATTATCTGCATTGTATTTAATAAAATATTTATCATTGCCGCACCAGATGAAAGATGTGTTAACAGTTCCAGTCCATGAAGCGAGGCTAATGGAGTGACTCAATCATTACAGCAAGCCCTTCGTGTCAACGTCGGTAACACCATCATCAACAGCATCGACAATACAACACATTACTATCTGCAAATTCAGTCTCCTACAATATATTCCAATAATTTTGGATGTACTGCAAACATGACGTATCTTCTGACAACATAATTGTATATATGCTAACACCGATCTAGCTTGAAGCAAACAACAGGCAAAGGTATAATATACATGTACAGAGCATAATCGCCGTGAATTTATCTTCCATTACAATTATCGAGTTTTTCGTTATGTATATGTAGAGCCAATGATTTCAACTGATGTAGGGCATGCGCGAGTACAGTCGTCTATATTTGCATCCAGCACCACATGCCTTTAAGGAGTAGCTTGTATGGGACGTAGGTGCAATCGATGGCTTACAGCTTAACGTCTTGATGAGTCTATTTACGTGGCCATCAGCTCTCAGAAAAAGCCACCATGCTTTACTGTGTGTTCTGTAAAGACCGACTTAAGATGAGAACGCAAGGTATCATTAGTCATATTTGATTGTCTTAAATACAGTGAATCTAGAGATTCAGGTGATGACGAGCCTAAACTACAGGCGCTTGCTTGGAAGAATCATGAACTATCTATAAATACCAGTCAGTCTGTGAGATGTTTTGTTGTTAGCATTTTCTTTCAAGGTATCATAATCGGGAAACGTTTGACCACAACAAACTTTTCACGGATAAAATGTTTTCTTTCGACGTTTCCGGGTTATTTCATGTTAAACAAACTAAAGAATAGGTTGGTTATCCATCAAAAATCTTTTATGTCCCCAAAGTAACTGCAACACTCAGCCTCTTGATGAGAATGTCTTGCGCCGCTCACACAAAACAAAAAACCTAACTCCAGTTGTGATTCACACTAAACGGTTTCATTATCCCGTCATTTATAGATAGATTTATCGTCAAAGGATGTCTGTCCATTACGGCTTTTATCCACACAGGATTCCTGACGTAGGTTATCTTCAGGACAATGCCTACTATTTCAGGTCATTATCGATCACCATTCCGGATTAGTCTCCCATCCAAAACATATCACGTGTTGTATTGTGAGTTGTTCCATCAATACTCGAGTGGACACATCATTAATAAATAAACGTTACAGCAATACCCGTCTAGTCGCTTTATACGTGGCTGAAGATGGTGACAGTGACAATGCACGTTTGGGCTATTATGATCATGACCAATGTCACATGTAAATTTTCGCTGTTGTTTGACAGCTATTGTTCATGTTATGCATTCTCCATGCCAACCAGTAAATCGATGACAAGTTCATTTTTCGCTTGTGTCAAGCTCGGTTAAATGGGTCTGTGTTGTTCCTTTAACTTCGACACAGCAGTGTAGGTGTATATTAAATATCTCGATTAACTGGACGTATTGGAGTTGGTCCTTCAACCTCGATTCAGTGGTGTACACTCATGCCGAGTCTCGGTTAATTGGACGTATTGGAGTTGGTCCTTCAACCTCGATTCAGTGGTGTACACTCATGCCGAGTCTCGGTTATTTGGACGTATTGGAGTTGGTCCTTCAACCTCGATTCAGTGGTGTACACTTATGCCGAATCTCGGTTAATTGGACGTATTGGAGTTGGTCCTTCAACCTCGATTCAGTGGTGTACACTTATGCCGAGTCTCGGTTAATTGGATGTATTGGAGTTGGTCCTTCAACCTCGATTCAGTGGTGTACACTTATGCCGAGTCTCGGTTAATTGGATGTATTGGAGTTGGTCCTTCAACCTCGATTCAGTGGTGTACACTTATGCCGAATCTCGGTTAATTGGACGTATTGGAGTTGGTCCTTCAACCTCGATTCAGTGGTGTACACTTATGCCGAATCTCGGTTAATTGGACGTATTGGAGTTGGTCCTTCAACCTCGATTCAGTGGTGTACACTTATGCCGAATCTCGGTTAATTGGACGTATTGGAGTTGGTCCTTCAACCTCGATTCAGTGGTGTACACTTATGCCGAATCTCGGTTAACTGGACGTATTGGAGTTGATCATTCAACCTCGAGACGACAGTGTAGATGTATGGTGAACTTCGGTTAACTGGACGTATTTGAGACTGTAGGTCCTTTAACTTCGACATAGAAGTGTAGATGTATGCCAGCCTGGAGAAGTTGCTGGTTCGGAAGGTTTGTTAAACATATATGCCACTTTTTATCTGACGATATGGTATGTCAATAGATAAACACCGGGTTTGGATCAGCTCCACAAAGCGATCATGAAGCTGAAATAATTGTAGGCCTACATTGAAGTATGAACGATAATTTCTGCTATGATATTTTGGATGGCCTTTGAATGCCTTTCCATCAGCTGGAACCTTGTGCATGTGACCGGTGATTCTCAGCTGAATCTTGTGTATGTGACCGGTGATTCTATGAGTGTTGCTGGCATAACATAGTCACCTTCACCTTCTCATATCAATAGAACACTTACACAGAAAAGAAAAGCAACGAAACCACATTCTACATACTGTTTACAACTTCCGCGAGACTAGAAATTGACCCGTGATACAATGACATCTCGTTTGTACTCTTAAACAAAGTAGGGGATCGTGAAATATAGCTATCAATATAAAGTATCAGAACCAAGATCAATGCGGACGACACATTATGTATCGAGGCGTTAAGGTCTGTAAACCAAACCATATCCAAGAGTTTGACCGTTCAGCAGCAGTAAGTGCCACACACATGTGTGAGGGGATCATTCTGTAGGGTTTTTTTTAGGGTTGATTGATCTGTGTTTCTGTTTTTCTTATTGATTATGCTTACTATACAGTAGCGATTTCATCAACACTCTTCATTGTCTTGTTTGTGAGCGGTGTCTATTGGCATTGGTAGAAATCAGCGTGCAGCGTGCAGCGTGCAGCGTGCAGCGTGCAGCGTGCATCGTTCAGCGTTCAGCGTTCTGGTCTGTGATTAGCAGACTTTGGAAGAGGTACCGATAAACCCTCAATGTTGACGATTGATTCCGCGCAGGACGCCCCAGGTGAATGCCGATATTACAGGAATGATTGATTTGAAAGCAGGCTCCACAAAAGCCATGTCAAACTTTCCACAATCTCCTTATCACCATGACGCCCCGTACAAATCGTCATATTGACAACAGACGTAAATAACGTGCTTAACGTCAAAAGTGGGACAGTCGTCCGGGTTATGTGTTCTTACATGGCTTCCTTGACATGCTTGGACGCTCGATTCAGGGAGTGAGACAATGAAAACAGACTTACTAGTTCTGACACATGATAATCAAATGAGGACAACACAACTCTATTTCACACGTGTTTATTAAAGAATATTTTGTTTCGTTGAATGCCATTCTATGTCATTCATGGTCATGTTTTGTTTACAACATACCATCAATACACAAAAGATGTGGAGGAACCACTATCACAGGGTGTGTTTGTTTCTGATCGGATACATATATGAGAGCTGACTGACGGAGAGATGACGTAATGACGTGATCACATGATGGTCACCATCTGAATCACACGACTGAACAGAACTGCAGCTACGGATGTGACATGGCAACTTCATAACCAGAACTTGATTAAACAACACATAAACACCATGTAAGTATACACAAGTATATCGAGTATATGAATGGAACAAACCACAGCTAAAGCTAGAATTTATATTAAGCACACATGCAAGAAAAGTACCTTAAGAGGTGCATAATATGCCTAAAACAACGTCACTAAACAATAACATCAAATCAATAGCAGCAACCATTTTGCCAGTCTTGTTTCTATTGTTTGACTTACGGAGAATTCAAGGCAATTCACAGGATCTCAACTCTCTGAGTTCATAGTCAGGATAAAACCCGTTACTCGCGCACTAGGAAGGGTGAAGAGGATTTCAGAGTAGTTTTGTCAAATGAGTGAAAAGGTAGATTTAAATATTGCAAAGAGCTGGCTTACATCTGATATCATATAATTTCAGAACATTTGAAATGTTTGGACTTGGGGTTAGTAAAAACAAATAATTTGAAACAAATGGCATGACGTTTAGTAGTACTTGACACACATATTGATCGAAAAGATGGAGCCTCTTATCGTTAATTATATATACACAACAATTTTCATTTTCGGCATGACCGACGCATGTTTTAAGAACTTAACTGATCCAGATAGGAAACCCAGGTGTTAAGTATAAACAGATGTGTTAAGGGTTTGCAACCGCCTAAATTAGTTTCTTACCTCATTTTATCAAAAATAACTCCATGGTTAGTTTTAAATCGCCATGGTTTAAGATACAAATTCTTTAGTTACATATTCCTATGACAGTACATTCAAAGGAAACAATTTGAGCAGGTCACACCTTTGTCATTACACTATCATCAGACATCAGACTTGTTACTTAATAGGCGGGTTTAAAGTGGCAGTAGTAGGGCCTCCAGCGGGAATAAGGCCCTGGTTCCCAGTCGGCCACGCCCCAATCCCCTCAATTTGACCCGGGATATAGGCGTTGCTATTAGAGACGCTGTATGGAGGAGGCGCCCCAGGCTGACCTTGAAAACGCTGGCCATAACCTTCCGAAGGTGGATAACCGGGTTGCATTCCATGTGTGACGTCATATCCGTTAGAATAAGCTGGTAGCATGGGTCCTCCAACAGCGCTTGACTGTTGGACTACCGTTACTCCCATGTTCACCGGTTTGACGACCCCCCTGTTCTGAGGGGGCATAGGCGTGATGATGTTTCCTCTGTAGCCCCGACGATTGATGGAGAGGAAGGCACCGGCCAGTAGAGCAGCACCGGCTCCAAGAAGGGTAAACCAGAAACTTAGAGATAATTTTGTGTAGATGCTCAAGTTGATCTGTGTAGTGTAAACGATTGCCCCAACAATTGACAGCAAACCTGGGAACAAACAGAAGCGTGTAGACAGACAATAGTCTAAAACGTGTCAATCCTATTTGATGTCACACATCAAAATAACACCGCATGTGCGAAACGCTGCTTTACACGAACCTATAATTTATAAGTTATTCAATTTGTGCTTACGAGACAAATGTCAGGTTCCAAAGGACGATCTTAAGGAGAATGTAATTAATCCTCGAAAACATGTTATTGTAACCCCTGTCATTTGAATATTAAATTAAATTATAAAATTCGTTTTGAAACTGCTGAACTGCCTAACACATTTCATTGTTAGAAAAAGTCAAATGGTTGGGCAAAAGTTTTCAAACCCCCTTCCTTCTGTTTATCTAGAGACAGAGGACAGATGTGTGAGTACTGTGTGAACATGGCCGTAAGCATCACAATGTGCATCACCTCCATGGGATGCTGCATTATTTACCATATCATCAGCGATCTTTAACGTCCACCGACACTCCGTGGTGAAGGGCTAGCTAGCTTAACAGGGCTGTTATGAAGACAGATAACTTATAGAGTTATATGTAGCGTCGGATATTCACAAAGCAGTTCAAATCTGTTGTTTATCGGTTAAAACGGTTAGATGTGTATTTATATAAGGGAGCATACCAATATACAGATGAACAACTCTTAACCTTCCGTACTGCTTCAACTAACTTCTAATGCCTTTCACAGCAGTGTATCTAAATGTTCCTGTTCATAACAGTTTAACTTAGATACATTACTGGTGTTTCAGTCCTCTGGGCAACTGTCTTCAGAGGATAAATATCATCTTAAACGTCAAACTGTATTATTCTCTTTATGAATATTGGCCTTGGAATATGAGTATTGGATACCTGCTCAGTATTGCACTGGAAGAGTATGCTTGCTTCGCACTGTAATTACGGCATTTATCGTTCAATATAGGACCATAGAACCATAGCGCCATAGAAGCAGACACTATTTTTGCAGAGAATAACAGACAG
The DNA here is from genome assembly GCF_037392515.1 of Haliotis asinina. Taxonomy (NCBI): domain Eukaryota; kingdom Metazoa; phylum Mollusca; class Gastropoda; order Lepetellida; family Haliotidae; genus Haliotis; species Haliotis asinina. Next base: position 71,677,847 of record NC_090284.1, on the reverse strand, counting down.
AATAATTGACACCTAATTATATCTGAAAACAATAATCAATAAAGTGTTATAATTCATAGCATTGCTATTGATAAAATTGTATTGTATTAGTTTTACATGTATAAATAGTACGTTTTATTGCTATGTTATCGATACATACATGTGCCTTTTTATCCAACTTTTGTTCATTATATCTATGGAAGTACACATATGTGGGTGAGAAAAGCCTTGTCAACTTTTAATGAATTCATTCTATTTCCCTTTCCTAAATACGGTTAGCGAGACATCTGTATGTGTTTTTACGCCACCTGCGTTTCGGTTGATCAGAGAGTGCTGTCTGAAGGAATAAGTAGTTTCCGGACATTAATAACATTAAAGACGTATACAGCTGTGTCTCTGTACCCTGGTCTCTATAGAAATACACAGGATGAAGTAAGCAATGATCACTATCTAATTAGTTCTGTTATTTATTCAACACATACTGCAGGTGGATTTCACATTCTAGGCCAGTCGCACTTACTGTGTGTTTCTCCTCTATTATGTTTGCGGGGATAATGAACTACTTCGGTGGGTACTCAGGACCTTCAGCACTGGCTGCAAGGTCACACCCTCAACACTCAGTCAGGAAGGGCACGTCCCAAGCAATGGAAAGTACACAGTCTCTGAGAGGGGTTAATATATCAAACAATAAATATTATCGATACATTTCAATACGGATGTGGCAGCTGTGATTTGCAAATCATGTTTTCAGACAAGCGTTTATGACCTGGTGTTGTCCAGTTTTCAGGTGTACATATTAGTTTCATCTTACATGGTTGGTTGATCTATGATAGTATAAAACCATCTGTTCTGAGTGCGGAAGGGCATTGGTTGGAGCTTTAAGTCAGTCTGTCAGCTGGACTGTTTGGCTTGAAATCTGTTACTGTGCTTTAGTACAGTATCCATGGTCGGTGTATTTCAAGCTGTTCGAATTCGTAGTAATCAGCAAGATATGTTTTTGAAATAATGCTTACCTGTAAAAAATGACAATATGATGACACTCTTTCCATCAACATAAGTTGACGAACAGACTTGCTTTAAAAACACGCACACTGTACAGAAGTAGAGGATACAAGACAGGGCCTCGATGCCCCTCACGGCATCAAACCAGACTGCAAACATGAAAAACATCACGTGTCAAAACATCATAAACGTACAAAGGATAAATACATTTCGTCCATCCCCCAGGACATATATCTCCAGTAATGTGTTTTGAGAAAGGTGGAGAACTATACGGCCAGTAATGATGTTGATGCAGAATATTAAACAAAACAAAGGATAAATACATTGCGTCCATCCCCCAGGACATATATCTCCAGTAATGTGTTTTGAGAAAGGTGGAGAACTATACGGCCAGTAATGATGCTGATACAGAATATTAAACAAAACAAAGGATAAATACATTGCGTCCATCCCCCAGGACATATATCTCCAGTAATGTGTTTTGAGAAAGGTGGAGAACTATACGGCCAGTAATGATGCTGATACAGAATATTAAACAAAACAAAGGATAAATACATTGCGTCCATCCCCCAGGACATATATCTCCAGTAATGTGTTTTGAGAAAGGTGGAGAACTATACGGCCAGTAATGATGCTGATACAGAATATTAAACAAAACAAAGGATAAATACATTGCGTCCATCCCCCAGGACATATATCTCCAGTAATGTGTTTTGAGAAAGGTGGAGAACTATACGGCCAGTAATGATGTTGATACGGAATATTAAACAAAACAAAGGATAAATACATTGCGTCCATCCCCCAGGACATATATCTCCAGTAATGTGTTTTGAGAAAGGTGGAGAACTATACGGCCAGTAATGATGCTGATACAGAATATTAAACAAAACAAAGGATAAATACATTGCGTCCATCCCCCAGGACATATATCTCCAGTAATGTGTTTTGAGAAAGGTGGAGAACTATACGGCCAGTAATGATGTTGATACAGAATATTAAACAAAACAAAGGATAAATACATTTCGTCCATCCCCCAGGACATATATCTCCAGTAATGTGTTTTGAGAAAGGTGGAGAACTATACGGCCAGTAATGATGTTGATGCAGAATATTAAACAAAACAATCAACGATATATATGTTGTCTGACGCTGAAGTTCACAATATCACGTATACATCAGTGGACCTGTAAATGAAAGATTGTATCTTTGGACAATACAAACTAGTGATTAGGTTCCTTAGGAACAGATAAGAACATGAATATTTAATTATCGATGTTTACACGCTTCGGATAAGCAAGGGTTACCTTTACTTAAATAAATCGACAAGGGGTTATACGTTATATTGGTGAGTGGGAAATTTCGTTTGAAGAGTATTGTAGTTATCTCAAGTTGATCAGCTTTCTGTAGGAAAGTCTAACTCGATAAAACCAACGAGCATAGATCAGATGCTGACAATACTAGCTAGGAACACAAACTGTGTTAATCTTGAATTCGAACCCAGAATAAACTAGGCATCAACTACCGCGTGTAAGGCTATTGGTCCCAACCCTAATCAAATGCGCCGTTCAGCTACAGGAGTCTTATATAATGTATACGATCTTGAAGGTGTTCAGTGACGGGAATCGGGTCAACGTGGTCGACCATGAAGGCGTTCAACGGACGCTTCATCTCCATGTCCTATTTTCCAAAAGTTCTTGATTGTGGTAACAAACATTCCCGTAAAGTCTCATTTGGTCGGTTCGGTCAGTCCTATTTCCTGTGCATTTTTCAAAATCACTAACAAGGACGTATAGAAGAAACTTAAGCTTCATCTAAAGACAGTTTCAGCTCAATCACTGAGATTCTCAAACATGGATAATATACAACTGCTTAAATCTGAACATTCATGATATGACAATCTGAACTCGGCGGTAAACAGCTCTCCAAGCCCCATGGTTCCTTTTTGGGGACCATGATTGATATGTTTGTGTGTGATACATTACATCACATTTTTAGGAAAATGTTCACAATTACATAATGAAGATAGATTATCTCTATGTATACATAACAGCTGCCCTGTTCTTCGAGTTCTCAAAATGTGTTATGCTGACATTACGATAGTTACTCTCTATATAAATAACGTGGAGCGACGATAGGTCCTCTCGAAGATATATAGGCTGTGCTTTACAGTGACAGTAGCTTCTCCCAATGATGTATAGATTGTGTTTTACTGTGACAATATCTCATCTCGATGATATATAGATTGTGTTTTACTGTGCCAATAGCTCATCTCAGTGGTTTATAGGTTGTGTTTTACTGTGACAATATCTCATCTCGATGATATAGATGTGTTTTACTGTGACAACAGCTGATCTCAATGGTATATAGATTGTGTTTTACTGTGACAATATCTCATCTCAGTGGCTTATAGATTGTGTTTACTCTGACGATATCTCATCTCGATGATATATAGATTGTGTTTTACTGCGACAATATCTCACCTCTGTGGCTTATAGATTGTGTTTTACTCTGACAATAACTCATCTCAATGGCATATAGAGTGTGTTTTATTGTGTCAATAGCTCATCTCAATTGTATAGATTGTATTTTACTGTGACACAGCTCATCTCAATGGTATAAAGGTTGTGTTTTATTGTGATGAACATATTGTGTTTTGCTTTGACGATATCTCCTCTCAATGATACATTGCGTTTTGCGTTAATGACAGGTCTTCATACATACTGTGTTATGATAAGATGATAACCCCCACCTAGTCAGATGATGCGCCGCGTTTAAGGCTACTCTGTATTAAATATTTACATGATAACGTGCACATGTAAATTTGGATATGTTCTCCAACTGTATTATGAATGCTTACTGAATGTGTTACTTTTTTTACAAATATGAAAATCATTACAAAGCGACCAGGCATGCTTGCCATCTCAATGTTCATTCAAAACTTCTAAGTATAGCAGTATGACATGGGTTTCAGGTCATCTGTACACAGTAATAAATACATTTGTTTTAATGCCATGTGTTTTTTCTAAATAAACCAGTCGTACTTATTATGAAGAACTCACTTTCTTGTTCTCCAAGAGTATGCACCTGACATTCCTTCAGCCCCTCCTCGCAGATTTGCCACAGTCCAGCTTGTAATGTTATGCCATCAGAAAATAACACCCACTCCGGGTATCCCACTCCGAACGCTAGACTGATCAGGCCCAGAACTAGACATAACAAGGAGAACTTGCACCACCCTGTTTGTTCCGAAAATCCAGCCATTCCACCCCGGTATTACTCCATGACTGTCAGTGTCGGGTGGGATGAGATGGCTGCAGTCTGCCCGCAATGGGAAGAACCACCGTCTACAGGGGAACCTCCGCTCTCATTTCACTCCACGTACGTGGGTACAGTTGGCACGAGATGGAATGGATGGTGGAAGGCCGCCTTCTCGAGGTTTCCGGCTAATGCCGTACAACACTGCCTAGCTACAGGGTTCAGTAAAGAAACAATATTTTCAGTGTGACATAATTTGAATGATACCTATCTTAGAACCTGAACATGTCTATATTTTACATGATACGTATCGTGTTGACGATGTCTGATCTCGATGAAGAAAGACAGCTCAACTTTGAAGGAAAAATAGGCTTTCACTGGAGACTCTCAGCTGCTTCTGGCAATGTATTTGCAATAAACAGGTTACAAACTGGTCGATACCCGATATTGATTGATTTCACACAGACATGATTATGCTGTTGTGGTGACCCTATTGTTTCCTGACCATGACTTGCATTTAATGTGACTGACGTAAATCAATGCATTACCATCAGAAGCGGATTCATTTCACGTAGAATGGAATAGTCCACATACATTTGAAACAAAAGAAAAACTCCATAGTGTAGTCAGATAATATACCAGTGTATAGCCTGCTCGTACTGTAGAAGGTTAGTGAGTGAGACTATTCGTTACTTAAAACAGTATATATCTCGCAGAACGTGTAATTACTTCAGGATTAAGAGTGAATGAGAAGGCGTGTAAATAAATAAATGAGGAAGGGAAGCCGTGAGTAAACTAATTTTTATGCCCCATTGGTAATAATCAAACATTAACAGTAGGGGTGACACCAAGAACAGCCTTCACGTGTTGAGAATCCAACCGTGGATTCTATTTTTGACTACCATGACTACTCAAATAATGAAACGAATTGAAAATAGCGTCCCTTCGACATACGTCCCAATGTTGTGAGCTGCATACCCAGAGACACACAGCCTTAGTGTTCTCTGTTGCTGTTTATGTGGCACTAGGTCCTGTTCAGCTACACTCTGAACTATCGACCGTCAGTTGCCAGCCAACTCGTACACAGACTGGAGGAGGAACCTTCAATGGCCAGCATGTAGTCCTCTCTGTCAATACAGCAACGATATAACAACATTAGTTTTTTGTTGCAAATCGATAAAACGTAAATGTCAAGTTGCGTTATGAGAGCTACTGTTTGTCTCTTAATAACCTGAGGTGTATTGTTTGACACGTCTATCGAACTGTCTTGAACAATATCAGAGACATATATCAGTTTGAACACGCAAATGACAATGTTCAAATTCAATAATCATGTACGAATGCCTTTGTAAACATTTGAAAAGAAGCCAAATTAGGCTTCTTCTGTCGATCCTCCTGATTGCAGGGTATAGTATTGTTAGACTAGTACAATGCTTGAAACGACGAAACCATGTGATGTTTGGAGAGAAAAGAGAGTCTTATTTCAGACTATACGGACACAATACCACGATGTACTCATGACCATTAAGACGTTAACGTCTGTGTGGTAGAAATGGATTACATCAGTGAGAAAAGAATAAAATATTAAATGGTAGGAGCAGTGTTAAGAATCATCTGCAAACAGGTTTTGCTTTTTTCATAAGTTGTCAGTACACTAACATTTATGGAAGCATATAAAAGATTTCCTTAGAAAAGACGGTCAGCTGAAATTACAATAACAAAATTATGATCTGCACGAAGAATGACAATGGCATGAACATTTTCTGTACGAAGAATGACAATGACTTGCAAGTTTTCTGTACGAAGAATGACAATGACTTCATGGTTCTCTGCAAGAGGAATGACAATGTCATGAACAGTTTCTGTACGAAGAATCACAATGACCTGAAAGAATGGCACAACCAGTGTCAGCAATATATTGTAACATGACAAACAACTAATTTCGTTGTCTGACTGGCCCATTCATAAGGTGATGTATATGTATTGGTGAAATCTCATTCCTTGAGGCTTTTGTTGCAAAACAGGGTGGTCAGAGATACACTCACATATCCATAATGACATCTTCAGTTTGTTCAAAAATGAAAGCAAACGGCTAGAGCCTGTGTAAAATTTGGGCGCAAGGTTTAGTGGAAACCGGCCATGCTCCACTTGTGCAGCACCTTTACATTACACACACACACACACACACACACACACACACACACACACACACACACACACACACACACACACACACACACACACACACACACACACACACACACACACACACACACACACACACACACACACACACACACACACACACACACATATATATATATATATATATATGGTGGGTAGCCTTGTGGTTAAAGTGTTCACTCGTCACGTCGAAGACCCGGGTTCCATTCCCCGCATGGGTACAATCTGTGAAGCCCATTATGGTGTCCCCCGCCGTGATATTACTGGAATATTGCAAATTGCGGCGCAAACCTAAACTGAATCTGAATCTGCTTGGATTAGCGAAAGTCAGATCAAGATAGGTCTTGCAATTGACAGTTGTCTTACGTCATTAATTGGTTTTCAAATCAATACAAATATCTCCAAAGATAGTCACAAGTGCGTCACACAATACCTTTACCATTACAAACTTCATTGGTTCTGGAATACTCTGGCAGCATACAAATGATTGCAGTGGTAGGAGCAATTAATAATGTGATAATGATCACATAGCAGTGTATGTGGTCAAGCTTCCTGTAGCCACGACGAAAACACCACATATAATGTGAGACGGTAAAGGCATATGCTTATCAATTAATATAATCATACAAATATTCCTGGATGTTCTATACTTACCCAGATTAATTAATGTTGTTCCTCAAGATTACTCTTGACTCCAGTTACATTCAAACACTGCTACGTGGACGCTAATGCTAACTTCTGACTGTTCAACATAAATGATGAAATTACAACACTGTTCTACAATGAATTGCAATGTCTCATAACACCAATACACAACCCTGTTCTCGGGGCACCATAGGTCTGTAATCAGCTGTTATTTGTTACTGTTACAGCCCTGACTCTCTCGTGCCGTATTGACATTCTGAATCAGTGAAACGCTCGTAAAATGACGTTAGATCCTTGAGATCCAACATATTCTGAAGATGAGTGGAGTTTTATGTCACATATGCATTATTCCATCCATACAGTGACTCTGAAGTACTTGGACGCTTTTTTCTGAACACGTGCATGTCATGTTCCATTATTATATTCTGTGTTGAATAATTCGCCTATTTATCAGCCCCAATCCAAGGGAGACAACTGCTAGGTCTCGTGATAACGTGCTTCACAGGCCGGAGCACGCACAGACACGCGGTCACAAACAAATGGTGTTACACACGCGCTTGTATAGCGCTTTGTAACACAATCTTTATAATTCGTGTATATTCGCCACGTCTGTTTTCAAGTGTTTTTTATTGTTTTTAATTTGGGTGACAAAAGATCGAAAACAGACAAGTGGCCTAGTCAAAGCTGCACAACTGTAATACAGACATACAGTACTGGTGTATTTTCATCATGCCTGAATTATTCAAATATCGACAGTTTTCTGAAAAAGAATATGTAGGAGACACAATTTACAACACGTGTAATTGTATGCATTGCATTTCATTGATAATAAAAGTAATGATTATTGCATCCTGAGTAAATGAATTCATACTTTATTTCCTCCAGATTCCATCCTCCAGAAGATCATAGCTGTTGGCTGTGAGTGAGTAATCATTAGTGAACTTCCCATGTTGATTACATTTTGCAAGATAATTTTCATAAATTTAGCTTCAGTCGAGTTGCTTTAAATGCGTATGTTCTAATTACCAGTCAAATTTTCGATGATTATCAAGAATACTGGAACTATTTAAACGAAATATGTTAGGCATACCAATCAGAAGTAACATGGCTGGCATATATTAAAATTAAGCTGTACTTATCGTGCTTTAATCAGGTGTTGTATGATAAATAATCAACGGAAAGATGAAAGAAGGTTATGTATTCGTTGCTGAAAGTTGCTGAAAATGTTTTCAAAGATGTTTCCAAAATATCAAAATATAATGGCTTCAACTCATTTTATGAAATGTTTCCTTGCAACACACAGGAAACTTGCAGAGCGACCCATGGCGCACTGACATGCCATGACGTTAAAAGAAAGACACATGGCACACTGACACACCAGGACATTGGCAGATCGACAGATTGCACGCTGACACACGGAACATTCGTAGAGCGGCGCATAGCACAGTGACAGTGCAGGACATGGGCAGAGCGACACATGTCATACTGAGACCGCAGGACATTGACAGTAACACATGGCACACCGACAGAACAACTCATTGACAGAGTGACACATGCCACAGTGACAAAGCAGGACATTGACAGTGACACATGACACAATAACACAGCAGAACATTGGCAGAACGATACATGGCATAATGACAAATGAGGACATTGAGGGGCATATGAACTCACTTTAGTTTCCTATTGATACAGTAAAAGACATATTATCCCTTACTATATTGACTGAAATCGATAACTGAAACTTCCAGGCGAACAGTTTCCAAACAGGGGAATTTAAATAGTTGCTCCATGCATCAAAAACTGCCTCACGCAGTACTGTCACACCGAAATGGTTTCATTCACATGCTTGTTACAGGATATTCGTAAAGAGCGCTCCAAGGGACATAACTCTCTGGGGTTGTGTTGAAATAATGGCATCGGACAGTATTAGATTTTGTCTTGTCATCTGCAAAGGAAGATGTAAACAAGGAAGGCTTAGACAGATATTTTTCTGTGATTTTAAATCATTTTAACACTATCATCTGAACCTGCTGAGTATTTCTTGTTTCAGAAATGAACGAGATTACTTAAAGGTGTTTAGTTAGTAACACGAAGCAGAGGTCAGTCTACATATGTACACATGTATCGAAATGATCTTAATAGTGTTGTCGTTTCTTTTATGTTCACAAAACTATTCCTTTTGGCGATGAAATGATCTATGATTCTTTATTAAATCAGGTCAACGTGTTGGGCGTAAATAGACCCTTTATTGGCCCTCGTCAGCTACACTTACTCAACCAACAACCAGCCTTGAAATAAAGTTACCATTTAGAAAGGCTAGAGTCGTTAAATGCAAACTTGCATTGATTCATTCGAACTTTTTGATTTACTAGTGTAATCCAGATTCTTTTTGGAATAAATTATATGATTGGATCCCTGAGCGACTGGTTGTCAGTTTTATCGACAGAAATGCATTATTTATTTCCTGGGAAGTGTGGTATGAAACAGCGCCTTTAAGAAAGACAAAAACAACCTACACCAAGGAGTAATACCTGAACATCGGGGAAAAGATTAAAACATACAAACGTCAGCATGTCATGATATTTTACGCAACCAAATAAAGTAATCAGGATATTTATTACACGTACTTGTCGTTTTCCAGCCCGAGCTTCCAGATACCGTTGTTAAGTGAGTGATATCGACCACACTGATCCATAAATTGTACTTCTCAACGAAACAGTGCAATAAAATGAAAATGGGGTTAGATTCAGTTTAGAGGTATTCAGTATAATGATCTTGTTGTTTACCAGGATATGGTGACTATAGCATTCCTTGCACGCATTCTTTGAAATTTGTCATCAATGGATTTCTATGGCCCATGTACGCCCTGCGACATTTGTTCCGGTGGATATTCGCACTGATAAGTCCCTAGGATTTGTATTCATCAGCCACTTTCATTCAAAATTGTTTTTATATTTAAGAATTGTCCATCAAATATTAGCGAAAAGATTAATTAAATCAATGTCTTCCCCACTGCCTCATTGTCTTGACAAATAATCAAATGCATAGCGTATTACAAGTTGTTTATAGCTTACAATATGTTTCACAATTGGACGTGATGTGTGATCATTGTAACCTCGATGGATTTTAAAGTGAATGATACAGATTTCAAAAGTTTCCAACTGTCATTACTTAACAATGTACGAATATTCAGGTTTTAATTAGCTGAAAATGCACTCATGGATGCTATGTTTAAATTGCCTTGATATACAAAGGACAAAATGTACCGTTACAAAGGTTTTCATCATTGTAGCGGATATATGCAAAAAGTGGTTTCGAATGCTTTATTTCTTTTACGTTAGATACCGTAAAAACAACACGTAAATAAATCTAGTTCTGTACGGACCTGTTTGTTCCGGTTATGGTGTAAATATATCATTGATATACAGATTAGGCTAATATCCTAGCTTTGTGAACTGTGTATACAATACTTATAGCCTTTGTAGGTAACGATAGCCCGATATAGAGAAGAAGTACCGGTGTCTCCCTTATGTTCAGTAACACGCAGCAAATTATATGTTTTCAAGAAGAAAACTCACACGATGTAATAAAAGTACTCGTGCATAGATCATTATATATAGAGGATCAAAACCATATGGCAAGGGACACGATCGTATGGGAATGTTAACCACGTCGCCATAGTCAACAGGTTCCCACAGTGCTATAAAACACTCGTAATATAGCGTGACTCGGCATGCTTAAACAGCAAAACAATATGTTAACACCTACCCATGCTAATGTCTCTGTAATTACCAGACAAATTACAAATGACCCTATTTCTTTTTGTTCAGGGGAAGAGGTTATTGGTTATTGCTAGTTTTAAATATAGGTTTTATACTTTACAGGTAAAACTCTTTCTTAATATGAACAAGTGTCGGTCTTATAACGGTGGAAGTTCAATTTAATTTTCACAACACAAACATGATCTTTCAAATATGTATGTGGGGGTATATTTCGATACCGAAACCGTGCTTTTTCGAGTTTAAACATTTGTTTGCACCGCTCAGACAGGTATATTACATGTTATGTATATGTTGGCTCTTTACATGGTGTGTACATTTGTGGCGTTGTTACCAGTAATTGATTGAGTGGTTGAGTTGTTGGTTGAATTGTCGGTTGATTGATTATGTGAGTGAGTGAATGAGGAAGTGGGTGCTAAGATATTATAAACTATAAACTACATAGTATACAATACCTGTTTTGGAACCTCTACCTAACACATGAGCATATAGCAAGATATTTCAAAGCCCCAGATCACGAGTCAATCCGGATATCTCCCGGTGTTTCTGTTTAACTGTAGTAGGAAACATTAGCGAAACTGATCGATAGGTTGAGCACTTCGACTCAGCAAGAAACCGGCCAATAATGACTGAGACTTTAGATTACGGAGGCTTTATGTGACATATATGCGTCCGCGATAACACGTACGGCATAACAATTAAAGGAATACAGGACACTGGTGTAAGGTAAGATGTTGGTTTGGTTGAACCATGGCATATATTGTCCATGCCAATTTTTTTCAGTGGTCCAATATTCACATTGTCAATGTTATCCAGTGGTATCCAGTTATTTACAACCGAGTGTAAGTCTCTGACTAGAAGTGGCATGCATTGTTTACACATGGTAAATATTCCCTGAACATATTTCACGCCGTTGCAGCTACACCGTGAGCAGCGGCACGAAAACATGAAAACGATCTTTTTGTGCATGTGAAGACTTTGACAATGTGTTGCATGTCTGAAGCTGTAAGAATGTAGAATTTCTGTAATAGTCATCAGGACAAGCGTCACAAAAGACAGTGGAAAATATTTTGTTGATGTAACTTTGCTGCATAATTCTTGAAATCTGTTATTTGTCTTGCCATAACCTATTCCGCGAACCCCCAGTTTGTTGATACAGATAACCCCAAGTGTGTACCCAACAGACGGACAGAACTAAGGGGCATTAATAGACAGCGTGCCGCAAGGCGTCCTATCTCAAGTGTCTCCAGTGAACAAGGAGATATGACAATATGACCATTGTGCTCCGTTATTAGATGCGGTTTATCAAAAGTAATGTTTTCATATAGACCATACATTGTAATGCAATTTTAACATTTTAAAGTGTTTAAGTCCAGTCCTTTATAAGGCCACCTATGAGTATTTGTACCTCATTGTCTTTAATAAGGTAGGTCATCTCTGACAGGATTATACGTCTTAGGTTCTTTAAAACCAGCCCTTTTTTGTGATTTAGACACTGAAACTTAGGATACTTCATCTTTTCGTAATACCTCAATACAGAGAACAGCTTGCCTCAAGATCAGTACTACACTGTAGTTGTGTAGCTGAACACATTACTACCACCGAGTAACCATCCCGGGTTTCTAGAATGTGCTGCTATCGCTAACCACCATTTATTTGGGTTTATCCACACGAGTCTGTGTTAGTCACTTCAAGTACGTCCGATACGCTGGGCCAGGGAATGCAGTGTGTGGTTTTGTGCAGCAAACATCGACTGATATCTATTAATTATGATGGAGACAATTATAGTCATTACAAATTGATGAATTGAGAATAAAGATGTGATATATAATGGTTGGTATGAATTATTCGTTTGTCTGCGAATTTCATACCTGAGCAGACCTGTTGAGACCTTTTTAAGACCTTTACAAGACCTGTTCTAGCTACACCACGGTAGGGAACACATATTATTCCCACGTCAGGAAGTGAACGTTATCATATGTATGTGTTAATGGTGGTTTACATAGAAAACTGCTATCAAAAGGGACGTGTTACAGTCACGCTAAGAACACATTGTCACTATGGTCGTTATCACGTGACCAACGACATATTTCCTGGGACTGTCAGTACTATTCCCCACAGTGTGGTAACTTGGCTTCTGTATGTACTAATTCAAGATTTATTAAATATAATAATACAACAGATGACGGTAATTATGCATCATCCAAAACTGGCTTCCATAGAAGATTCTGGTGAGATCAGATGAGGAGATTCTGGTGAGATCAGATGAGGAGATTCTGGTGAGATCTGATGAGATTCTGGTGAGATCAGATGAGGAGATTCTGGTAAGATCAGATGAGGAGATTCTGGTGAGATCGGATGAGGAGATTCTGGTGAGATCTGATGAGGAGATTCTGGTAAGATCAAGGAAATATGGCTCTAATTATAAAATCTTGAATCAATGAAACTGCATCGCAATGTCCGACGTCTAGATGATGTGCCATCACTAATCTAACTGCTAAGGTAGTTACTATTGACAGTATCTCACCCTTAAAGTAGTTCAAATATGAAGCGTCACTGATAAAAATCAGAACGTATAATCTGATCCTCGGTTATACCATACATGTATAACACCATATCATCGTATACATGGCTGAAGTCTAGAAATGTTTCATTCACAGCACTGAAGTGTAATAACATGTTTTCATATACCCCACTAATGTAAACGAATGAGACTTTAACTCTGTAAAAATCACAATATTCCCGGGGTAGAATGGACCTAGAGCAAACAATCTGTCCTGTTAGAATGACGACCTGACAGAACTGGAGATTAAGTTAGGAGACTTGTTGAGCTGCAGGTCATCGTAACTCGAGCTGCTGGTATTGCTGAAATTACTGGATTGTCTGATTCAGTTTTGATTATTTACAAGTGGACGCCACGTATCTGGAGGAATGCATGGTGGGGAACACAAACCGACATATAGTCAAACTGCTTGACACCAGTTTCCTTGTTTATCCACCATATTTACTTGTCAGAGAAGGGGAGATATGACGATGTGAAGATATCAAGTTTCACGTTCTCTAATTCACAACAGGCTAAACACAAGTGTTACGCAACTGATGGGGCGTTCAGAATAACACACCCTATTTTTCATTTCAAAGAATGGAATATTCGTATGAAGAAAGCAATAAATTTCACGGGAGAGTGCTTGAGAGCCAGGCCAGATGTGTAGTGTTGACACGGGACATTCAGCCGACATTATGACTGACCTCAGTCCCAGAGCATGACGCGTAGGTAACGCGATGCAGGATTAAGTCAAATAAACAGATATTGTTTACGGGACTGGAAATAAATGTGTCAAGCATTCAGACATGATTGTGATGCATGTTGTTTTCCCTTATCCCTCCTCTTTGATCACAGACGTCCTTATTGAATCTGTACATGGCTGATGTCGCCTCGCTTGTTTGAGTTCTATGTCAGCTCAATGTCACGGTTACTCTTCTGTAGGGCCTTGTTAAAGGTATTGCCGGTACACCCATAGTATTTGATGAAGATTTTAACTTCGATTGCATTGATAAACGCGATGCCCAAAATGATGCTGAATACGTATTTGAAGGTCATGGTCACTATAAATTCCTATCAAAGTATCAAGGGACGTATTTCGTCTATAAAACGATTTGGGATCTGTTTGCAAACTGTATGAAACTGTATCGCTGTTTGACAGTCGGCAGGGAATTCACACGGGTATTATTCCGGATTGAAGATAAGGTATAGATATTTATATCAATGACGTTTACCAGCATATAGATCTAATAATCCTGGGAATCCAGGTCATGTATTGCCCACCTGTATCTACTGTTTGTTGTAGGACCACACTGATCCTGGGAATCCAGGTCATGTATTGCCCACCTGTATCTACTGCTTGTTGTAGGACCAGACTGATCCTGGGAATCCAGGTCATGTATTGCCCACCTGTATCTACTGTTTGTTGTAGGACCACACTGATCCTGGGAATCCAGGTCATGTATTGCCCACCTGTATCTACTGCTTGTTGTAGGACCACACTGATCCTGGGAATCCAGGTCATGTATTGCCCACCTGTATCTACTGCTTGTTGTAGGACCACACTGATCCTGGGAATCCAGGTCATGTATTGCCCACCTGTATCTACTGCTTGTTGTAGGACCACACTGATCCTGGGAATCCAGGTCATGTATTGCCCACCTGTATCTACTGCTTGTTGTAGGACCACACTGATCCTGGGAATCCAGGTCATGTATTGCCCACCTGTATCTACTGTTTGTTGTAGGACCACACTGATCCTGGGAATCCAGGTCATGTATTGCCCACCTGTATCTACTGCTTGTTGTAGGACCACACTGATCCTGGGAATCCAGGTCATGTATTGCCCACCTGTATCTACTGTTTGTTGTAGGACCACACTGATCCTGGGAATCCAGGTCATGTATTGCCCACCTGTATCTACTGCTTGTTGTAGGACCAGACTGATCCTGGGAATCCAGGTCATGTATTGCCCACCTGTATCTACTGCTTGTTGTAGGACCACACTGATCCTGGGAATCCAGGTCATGTATTGCCCACCTGTATCTACTGCTTGTTGTAGGACCACACTGATCCTGGGAATCCAGGTCATGTATTGCCCACCTGTATCTACTGCTTGTTGTAGGACCACACTGATCCTGGGAATCCAGGTCATGTATTGCCCACCTGTATCTACTGTTTGTTGTAGGACCACACTGATCCTGGGAATCCAGGTCATGTATTGCCCACCTGTATCTACTGCTTGTTGTAGGACCACACTGATCCTGGGAATCCAGGTCATGTATTGCCCACCTGTATCTACTGTTTGTTGTAGGACCACACTGATCCTGGGAATCCAGGTCATGTATTGCCCACCTGTATCTACTGCTTGTTGTAGGACCACACTGATCCTGGGAATCCAGGTCATGTATTGCCCACCTGTATCTACTGCTTGTTGTAGGACCACACTGATCCTGGGAATCCAGGTCATGTATTGCCCACCTGTATCTACTGCTTGTTGTAGGACCACACTGATCCTGGGAATCCAGGTCATGTATTGCCCACCTGTATCTACTGCTTGTTGTAGGACCAGACTGATCCTGGGAATCCAGGTCATGTATTGCCCACCTGTATCTACTGCTTGTTGTAGGACCACACTGATCCTGGGAATCCAGGTCATGTATTGCCCACCTGTATCTACTGCTTGTTGTAGGACCAGACTGATCCTGGGAATCCAGGTCATGTATTGCCCACCTGTATCTACTGCTTGTTGTAGGACCACACTGATCCTGGGAATCCAGGTCATGTATTGCCCACCTGTATCTACTGCTTGTTGTAGGACCACACTGATCCTGGGAATCCAGGTCATGTATTGCCCACCTGTATCTACTGCTTGTTGTAGGACCAGACTGATCCTGGGAATCCAGGTCATGTATTGCCCACCTGTATCTACTGTTTGTTGTAGGACCAGACTGATCCTGGGAATCCAGGTCATGTATTGCCCACCTGTATCTACTGCTTGTTGTAGGACCAGACTGATCCTGGGAATCCAGGTCATGTATTGCCCACCTGTATCTACTGTTTGTTGTAGGACCACACTGATCCTGGGAATCCAGGTCATGTATTGCCCACCTGTATCTACTGCTTGTTGTAGGACCACACTGATCCTGGGAATCCAGGTCATGTATTGCCCACCTGTATCTACTGCTTGTTGTAGGACCAGACTGATCCTGGGAATCCAGGTCATGTATTGCCCACCTGTATCTACTGTTTGTTGTAGGACCAGACTGATCCTGGGAATCCAGGTCATGTATTGCCCACCTGTATCTACTGTTTGTTGTAGGACCACACTGATCCTGGGAATCCAGGTCATGTATTGCCCACCTGTATCTACTGCTTGTTGTAGGACCACACTGATCCTGGGAATCCAGGTCATGTATTGCCCACCTGTATCTACTGCTTGTTGTAGGACCACACTGATCCTGGGAATCCAGGTCATGTATTGCCCACCTGTATCTACTGTTTGTTGTAGGACCACACTGATCCTGGGAATCCAGGTCATGTATTGCCCACCTGTATCTACTGCTTGTTGTAGGACCACACTGATCCTGGGAATCCAGGTCATGTATTGCCCACCTGTATCTACTGCTTGTTGTAGGACCACACTGATCCTGGGAATCCAGGTCATGTATTGCCCACCTGTATCTACTGTTTGTTGTAGGACCAGACTGATCCTGGGAATCCAGGTCATGTATTGCCCACCTGTATCTACTGTTTGTTGTAGGACCACACTGATCCTGGGAATCCAGGTCATGTATTGCCCACCTGTATCTACTGTTTGTTGTAGGACCACACTGATCCTGGGAATCCAGGTCATGTATTGCCCACCTGTATCTACTGCTTGTTGTAGGACCACACTGATCCTGGGAATCCAGGTCATGTATTGCCCACCTGTATCTACTGTTTGTTGTAGGACCACACTGATCCTGGGAATCCAGGTCATGTATTGCCCACCTGTATCTACTGCTTGTTGTAGGACCACACTGATCCTGGGAATCCAGGTCATGTATTGCCCACCTGTATCTACTGCTTGTTGTAGGACCACACTGATCCTGGGAATCCAGGTCATGTATTGCCCACCTGTATCTACTGTTTGTTGTAGGACCACACTGATCCTGGGAATCCAGGTCATGTATTGCCCACCTGTATCTACTGCTTGTTGTAGGACCACACTGATCCTGGGAATCCAGGTCATGTATTGCCCACCTGTATCTACTGCTTGTTGTAGGACCACACTGATCCTGGGAATCCAGGTCATGTATTGCCCACCTGTATCTACTGCTTGTTGTAGGACCAGACTGATCCTGGGAATCCAGGTCATGTATTGCCCACCTGTATCTACTGTTTGTTGTAGGACCACACTGATCCTGGGAATCCAGGTCATGTATTGCCCACCTGTATCTACTGCTTGTTGTAGGACCACACTGATCCTGGGAATCCAGGTCATGTATTGCCCACCTGTATCTACTGCTTGTTGTAGGACCAGACTGATCCTGGGAATCCAGGTCATGTATTGCCCACCTGTATCTACTGCTTGTTGTAGGACCAGACTGATCCTGGGAATCCAGGTCATGTATTGCCCACCTGTATCTACTGTTTGTTGTAGGACCAGACTGATCCTGGGAATCCAGGTCATGTATTGCCCACCTGTATCTACTGCTTGTTGTAGGACCACACTGATCCTGGGAATCCAGGTCATGTATTGCCCACCTGTATCTACTGTTTGTTGTAGGACCACACTGATCCTGGGAATCCAGGTCATGTATTGCCCACCTGTATCTACTGCTTGTTGTAGGACCACACTGATCCTGGGAATCCAGGTCATGTATTGCCCACCTGTATCTACTGTTTGTTGTAGGACCACACTGATCCTGGGAATCCAGGTCATGTATTGCCCACCTGTATCTACTGCTTGTTGTAGGACCACACTGATCCTGGGAATCCAGGTCATGTATTGCCCACCTGTATCTACTGTTTGTTGTAGGACCACACTGATCCCGGGAATCCAGGTCATGTATTGCCCACCTGTATCTACTGCTTGTTGTAGGACCAGACTGATCCTGGGAATCCAGGTCATGTATTGCCCACCTGTATCTACTGCTTGTTGTAGGACCAGACTGATCCTGGGAATCCAGGTCATGTATTGCCCACCTGTATCTACTGCTTGTTGTAGGACCACACTGATCCTGGGAATCCAGGTCATGTATTGCCCACCTGTATCTACTGCTTGTTGTAGGACCACACTGATCCTGGGAATCCAGGTCATGTATTGCCCACCTGTATCTACTGCTTGTTGTAGGACCAGACTGATCCTGGGAATCCAGGTCATGTATTGCCCACCTGTATCTACTGCTTGTTGTAGGACCACACTGATCCTGGGAATCCAGGTCATGTATTGCCCACCTGTATCTACTGTTTGTTGTAGGACCACACTGATCCTGGGAATCCAGGTCATGTATTGCCCACCTGTATCTACTGCTTGTTGTAGGACCACACTGATCCTGGGAATCCAGGTCATGTATTGCCCACCTGTATCTACTGCTTGTTGTAGGACCAGACTGATCCTGGGAATCCAGGTCATGTATTGCCCACCTGTATCTACTGCTTGTTGTAGGACCACACTGATCCTGGGAATCCAGGTCATGTATTGCCCACCTGTATCTACTGTTTGTTGTAGGACCACACTGATCCTGGGAATCCAGGTCATGTATTGCCCACCTGTATCTACTGCTTGTTGTAGGACCACACTGATCCTGGGAGCATGTATTCAGACTTGGCTGAGACATTTTCTACCACTAAATGCCCTTATCCAGACTCAAATATTTCTGGCAAATTGTTTTAGCTTTAACAACCGTTCAATCTCACAAAATATGCGCAAAAGAGATTAGATCATTGATACAGTCTTCTTAAAAAAAAATGAATAGTGTCTCTGATCGGCACTACACTAAAGTCCAAGTCTGTATTGCAACCAGCCTTTGCAAAACACTTGCCAAAACACAATTATTGTCTTACCATTGATGTGAACACCATGCAGATTTAGAAGTTGGGAAAAACATGGAAACAATAAAACACACATTTTTAGAATTTTGCCAAAATCAAACATGCCATTTACGACAAAACAAAACTGTTTGGACACCATCCTGGCCACATGCTGTCTCGTCATCAGACCTCCAGGTGCAGGTACAAGAAAACTGTATTTTTGTCAGAAATTAAACTGCATAAGGAAACTTTTTCTTAAAAAGTATATGATCCAACAACCTTTAAAGCACACGACATATTTTCATTGATTCAGTGTTTATGAGTCACATGATTTCGTCAGCTCAAATGCAAAACGTTATCAGATTATTTCAAGCTGCATATAATCCACTGTTTACTTCGGCTACGTCGATGCATTCCTGTCTGGAGATCCGTCTCTACGTCGCCGAGGGCGGGATTGACTGTTCTTTATCGTGACCCGCCAGCTGATTATCAAAGCCTTTAGTTTTTTATTTTTGACACATTGACATTAATTGTAATAAACACACGTGAATGTATGACAGTTTACCCAGTTTGACATGAATGTAACATAAGCAATCTATACAGGGTGGTGTGCGTAACATAAGCAATCTATACAGGGTGGTGTGCGTGCATATGCAAAATATATTTTTTCTGGTTAGGATTTCATATAATACTAAGGATGATACACATTGAAACTGGCTTTCAGCCAATCTGTTCAATAAATCGACTAATTTCAGGCAAATTCCAGAAACTTCAGAAATTGTCAGGCAATTTACAAATTAAGTGAGAGAATTCGGCAATTTACAAATTGACCGACTGTGCACATTGATTGTGACATTTACACCATAAACAAGATAACGCATAGTCATTATGCACTGTGTGTTTTAAAAAAAAATTACAAACAAATAAACGCCAGTTTAATATAACGTTTAATCTCTTATTTATACAGGTAATTTTGCGTCCTATCGTGCTGATCGCAAGTACGTAATTAATTTCCAGCGCTGTATGTTATCTAGGAATAGAAAAGTGTCGCAGTTAACCTCTGTCGCCTCGGTATCTGCAGTCCCAACACTGTAGTGTCGTTACATGGAAACAAATGGGGGCTACCTGTTTCGACACATATATGGCTGATTTATGGTGAGGGCTTGAAGCACGAACATTGACAGTTGTTTCTCTTTGACCTCAGGATCTGACGTGACTTCGGTGGACTAGCATGGAGGACGCCATCTTGGGGCGATAAACCTACTACACTATGTGACTGAATGTTGGGATACTGGATTCCTTCCCTCACAAAATGACATTGAAAAACCGGATATGTCTTTGGGTGTGTGTTTTCCTTTATGCAGCAACGGTTACAGGTATGCATGCGACTACAAGGTCATGTTATAATACGTGTCATGGTACGCTATACGCCAAACTGCCGTGGAAGTAATCATAGATGATTACAGGAAATTACACTTGTTATTTTCTGGACAAGGTTAAGACCATTTTTTTCAGAGCTGACTGTGATTATTTGATTGATTTAGTTTTTGTGACCGTTCCACGTTTATGATACTGCATGCATTGTATCGATAACATGGACTGAACGGTATTTCGGGATTTGTGCTGGTATTCGGGTGCGATGTATAATTAGATAAGGTATGTGGATCAGTTGGCGATACAAACAGTATGCTATTGTTTAGATATCTAGTGCTTCTTTGCTTAAATATCTTTCAATCTAACTACCTATTTATTTCAACACAGTCATCGACTCATCCATACATCAGTTAGTTAAGTCAGCCCATATGTCCACGATACAATCCACCGACTGTTGGAGGTACGCTTTCATCTGAAACGTACAAAAAAAGAATGGCAATGTTAGAAACCAAGTTTGAATACTCTGAACAAGAGCTAAAGGCAAAAATGAATTCATGAATAATGCAATATAACATCGGTGTTGACGAGGCAATATTGCATTTGTCACACCTGTAGCATTCCGTAAAGAGATCGTATGTCAGAAAACCTTAGTTCTATCGTGTATAATATAGAATTTAGAATTTTGCGGATTTGTTTGTGTGTTCATAGAAATAGGTTTCACATTTGAAAATACGAGGAGCAATAGCACACAATTCAGAAGCTTATGCATACCTTCTTAAAGAACATGCTCTATTCAGGAGCTCTCATGGAATTTCATTACCCGTGTCATAATCGTTCTTACAGAAACAAAGGTGATTTTTCATCACTATATATCTTGTACTGTACGATTGCGGTTGTATAAGGACGGGGTAGGAGTCCATGGCATTTGTTTGCTACAAAAGTTGACAGAACTATTTGCTCTTGGTGCAAATGTAATATAACTGCTTAAGGTGTATTTAGTGGTTATCCACGGTAGAGAAACTGTGTGCGTTGCATATCTTAACAGGCCATACTGTATAGTTAACAACTCATGTTAACGGTCGGTTACATTTACAAGTAATAGTATATTATGCTACATGACAAATGTCAGTGTTAATTAT
The DNA here is from genome assembly GCF_037392515.1 of Haliotis asinina. Classification (NCBI taxonomy): domain Eukaryota; kingdom Metazoa; phylum Mollusca; class Gastropoda; order Lepetellida; family Haliotidae; genus Haliotis; species Haliotis asinina. The sequence continues at coordinate 71,655,927 of NC_090284.1, read as the reverse complement.
CCTCGGAAACAAATTATGTTTGGCGTAAAGGGCAAATAGCCGTGGACATTGTATGAAAGGATGACAGCAGATCAGCGATGACACCAAGTGTTCATTGGAAATGTCAGCAAGTTGTACCTTAGCTAGTTAGGGAAGAGGTTTGAGAAGCTTCTCGTGCAGAAAGGGATTTGTTTCGTGCAGCGGACCAAATCTCATCTTTACGTTTCAAAAGATCCACACACTTACACACGCACAAGCACACGCACACGCGCACGCGCATACATACATACATACATACATACATACATACATACATACATACATACATACATACATACATACATACATACATACATACGTACGTACGTACGTACGTACGTACATACATACATACATACATACAAGGTAAAGGTGATCATCTCTATTTCTCTATGTATTTCCTGTTGTTTCAGAATTTGCATATTCCTGTAGCGTCCTGCCTCCACAGAATGTTCAGGTGCTAGAGACAGATGGGCCAGGTAGATTCTGAATTAAATTTACAAAGTTTAAGTTTAACCCAAGAACATACCTCATCACTGTATAGAAATATTTATAATAGGTATAACCCTTGATGTATTCTGTTGATCGGTTGTTATGTCTGAACAAATGAGACACTAATTACAACGTATTGTCAAAAGTGTTTATATAATTGTAACTGTTTGAGCTTTAAAGGCAAATGGTTTGACTATGGAATGCGTTTTGTCGCTTACATTCATATACAGAAACATGCTTTCAAAATAAAGATTTCGTAAGTGCTATATGTGAATGTATGTATCCCAGGTCATGTGATATTCAGCATCAGTACCCCACTGACAAGCAAATGGACATTCACAATAAGTGAACCTGACAGCATCAAGACCCACTTGACGTCATATTTTAGGTTGGACAGCAACGGCACATTCACCACCCTCGCCATCAACAAGACGCTGGACTTGGAGGCAATATACGAGAAATGGGTACATAGTCACTAAGCGCAGTCTCGTTGTCTCCTACCAAATGGTCTGTTTGTTCTACTGACCCAGTAACAACACTGAGCCCCAAATATGTACCATGTGTGTATACAGTGGAAGCTGTGTAAACCGGACTCATTTGGACTGAAGCAATACCGGATTGTAGAGCTGATGATAAATGTACAAGCCACGAACGGAACTGAGATTTTGACAACTGTTGATAACTTGCCTATTGGACAGATACCGGTTTTGTCAGCTTTCACTGTACTGTATACGTCATCGTTCATTGATATAGCTGTAAATAAAGGGAGGGAATATTTTAAAACACCATATACCATATAAAGAAAATAATTGCATTTATCTTTCTTTGGTCAAACTAAAACACTGTATCAGTACAGGTGTTACTTGTGGAGTTTATATTTCAGCATGAAGAACTTGTGTTTGTCACGTTTTCATTTACATGCACGGCCGGAGGTTCTCCAGTGGGGGTAAGTATTGTCATCAACTCAGTAACGTTACATTCCAGAGGTATTTCAACTTAAGTGTCTTACAATGGTATTTGAGAAACTGACTGAGTGATATTATGGTTGTTCAAGGGTACGTTGGAGAGGTTCGTTACCGTTACACCAGTCAACGAATTCGACCCGGAGTTCATCAATGCCCCATTCACCATCAACGTGACCGAGGTATTGTAAATAGACTATATACGGTAGACTGTGTTATGTCCACGACCTACGCCAGTTGTTTGTTATGACAGACCTGACTTGTCTCCACAGAACACCGCCCTGAACACTGTAGTGTTCAAATTGAAGGACCACGCCCAGGACAGAGACGTCAACCCAAGCCAGGAGGAGATATATGGCTTCAATATCTACTCCTACTACAACCCAGATGTAAGTCACATACCAATTCATACTTTAACCCAAAAATATTCCCATATACCAACATTATTTGAAACAAGATGGCCCGTAGCAACTGTTGCTTCAAAAAGACCTTCACCGACCTTACCTTAATGGAAGTTTGATATGAACCTTACTTCAGTCTCATGCTAGGGATGACCAACATTTCCAAGTCACATACTATTCCGTACTATAACAACATGTACATCCGCATCGACTCCTTTATCCCCCATTTACCCATAACCAGGTGTAAATTCACATTACCCATCCTGCAATCCAGATGTAAATCTGATACACGCCTTATTTCAACGAAAACGAAAGGTCCATATCTATTTTACTTCAACCTAGATGAAAATCCAAACAATCTCACTTCACCCGAGGCATAAATCCGCTCTCTTATGTAAGTCCTAAATCTGTCCAGTCTGCTGTTCCCTGCTTCTACAATTTTACATGATGCATCACTGCTAGAACTTCTGTTGTACGTGGAGATTACACGTTACAGCAACAAAAGACAAATTAGTAAGTGGCTGAGCTTAATAACCCCGTTCATCTTTTTTCAGTTAGATGGAAGGTTTCATTTCACAGTCACACAGACACAGACAGGAGAGATCGGTGTCTCAAAGAATATTGACTTTGAAGCGATGGCCATCAAACACTACATGCTGAACGTGTCTGTTCAGGTTAGCGTTGTGGACGTGTACTCTTCTTTCTTAAAAAGGTCTGTAGGGTGGATTACTATCCTGTGTTGGCGGCTATGTCATATCATGTCAATTCGTTAGCGTCATGCCATACAGTGTCGTGTCATGTCATGTCATTTTATCCCAAGCTCTATTATGTAAATTGTTTTTTTGTTTGTTTTTGGCTTGTGTTCCATGTTTTTGACCATGATGCTATCCTCTTCCACCACGTCTGCCTCATTATGGGCTTACCTCCCTTGACATGCCTTTGCTTCATACGGTTCTCAGCTGTGTTAACGATGGTCCACGGTTCCACGTTACATGGACTTGATGCCCTCCAGTAACGCGTGTTGTGTAATTGTTACCCCCAGGACATTGGTAAACGGGAATCACTTACAACTATGACAGTCAACATAAATGATGCTGATGACCAGGATCCGGAGTTTTACAACGAGATGTGCAAGCCGGGGACGTGTTACACCTCGTACACAGCCTACGTCACCGATATGTTTGTGGTAAATACAAAAAATAACTAGAAGGGTATAGTGGATGGTTACAACCTATATTTCATGTTGTTTTCTCATTTTTCCATCACCAATAAAGGCCCCTAAAGTGTTTGATGAAGTTTACGACATTCAAACCCTCTGCAAAATATTTAATAAAATGTTGACATTGCTTTTGACAGACATTTCCAATTATTATCCATACGATATAATATTAAATAACACATAATTCCTTATTTGGATTCGAACAATGTGTCCACAAGTTTAGGTGAATAATTGACTTGTCTTTGCACCTGTTTCTTTCCGCTGACACCTGGTGTTGTCAGAATTTGATAGTAATACCTACCCATGCTGCTGATGATATTGTCCAAGTCGTTCTATCGACTAAGAGATAGCTCGTCTTATCAGTTTAGAAAGCAGCTTATAGGTTTTATGTGTGTGCGTTTCACTCTCCATTGCATTAACAAGGTATTAATTATTACAAAGAGCATTCATCATTCAAATGGAAGCCCGTCCTCTTTGAATAAAAATTTTCTCTTGCCGGGCATAATGGGAACTGAGAACACGGTAGTGTTAGTTAGGAAAGACACGTCTTCCACGGTAGCAAGCGAAAGCAGGACAATGTGATAAAATATAAGAAAATATCGGCTCCGAAATGTACACAGGACAAATATTGAAGAATTACAACTAGCCTCTTGATGGTTCTTGGTGCTCCTGTTGCAGGGTCAGATAGAGAACATCTCCCCAAACAAGATCATGGCTCGAGACAGGGATACACTCAACTACAGCATATCTTACCAGATAAAGGGAAGTAAGTACAGGTTGTAACGTCAATTTCATATACCTCCATCTATCGTGCTAAAACACCTGAACGTTACTGCTGTGTTTCAGCTAATCCATATGGGTACGATGACTACTTCATCCAGGATAACAACAGTGGCGAAGTGAACATCACCAAACCCTTGTCGACTGTGGCTGAGAGCGAAGCTCAGATAGGCTTGTTTCTGGAGGTAAGCTTCAAAGTCAGGAAGTTCCAAACCATTTAATATAGTTTACGTATTTTGTTTTTACATAAAATACATTGCTGGAGATAGTTTATTCTGAAGCTACCTAAATCTACACTTATAGATTGCCAATGCAAAACAAAACTCCTCAAACATTCATTTCCTCTTAATTAGAACAGCTACCAAGATCTGTTTCCTGGATTTCAACTATATACGCCAACGTAGATGCCTGTGAAGAAACTCTCACAACGTTACATAGCAGTACCTTAATGACACAAGTAGGCAATGGATAAGAAATATCAACTGATGACAAGACATTTCTATTTTGAAAAGTGATATATATATATGACATACATATACGTATATGCATACACACATACATGCATGCTTGCTTGTATGTATGTATGTATGTATGCATGGGTGGATGGATGGATGGATGGATGCAAGTATACATACATACATACACGTGTGTGTGTGTATATATATATATATCTATCTATATATCTATCTATCTATCTCTCTCTCTCTCTCTCTCTCTCTCTCTCTATATATATATATATATATATATATATATATATATATATATAACATGAAATTACTTGAAATTATACAACAAACTTACGATACTGCTGCAGAAACTGAAAACATATAGTGTCAGGTTTCGTTTCCTGAATTCAGTTATTTAAGCATTGCTATGGAATTTTCGAACTTTTTCTATGTTCGCAACCATGGATAGTTGTTGTTCACACTCTTCACGCTCTCGTCGATCTTCAACACACATTTTCTGTTTCTGTTTGTATGTATATGTCTTAGTTTAATTACATGAAAAAACCACCTGAAAATATGAACTGCTCATTCTGTTGTTTCCTACTGACATATCAGAATTTATTGATTTGTGAGCCAACGATTAGGTTAAACATTCTAGTTAATGTGTCTCATGCCAGGCACAGGAGGTTTCTGACCAGCGACGCGCTACCACCACCACGTTCCAAGTGAACATTCTGGGAAGATCCACTTCCACAGTACGCACTACACCAAAGACTGGAACTTCACGGAACAAAGACGACAACACTCTGACTATCGTTCTCATAGTGCTGGGCGTCATCATCTTTATAATGGCAGTGTCATTCCTTGGCGTGCTTATCTACATCAAGAAGAACAAGCGTCCAATCAGTCCATCGGTCTCGCCGTCCGTCAGCGAGAACGTGACAGACATAGACGAGTTATCCATGGACGGGAAGGAACAATGGCCGAAAATGACCACGGCTCAGGTGGAAGCACTGCCCGCCACAGGAAGAGGGAACACGTTGCCTGCCTTAAAGGACATGGGAACCGGAACCGGAAGTGAGAAGAAGAAACGCAGAAGGAAAAGGAAAAAGGAGAGGGCGAGTGAGGAGTTTGATGGAACACAGCAGTTCGAGGGCAGTGCAGATGCGGAGTTCTTCTCAAAGAAGAAGACTCGTATCAAGCAATCTTCTCGCAGCAGAGAGAAGACCGACCCTAAATACTGGATAACAGTAGACAATGACTACTAATAGAGTCAGATGACGTCACCTGAACACTCCAGGAAGGATTGTAACAGTGGCAATTTTAAAATTTTCAGTAAAGTTTTCATCCCGTCCAAAGACGTTTTTCGCCTGAATCTCAGATCTAGTCGATCAGCGTTTGTGATATTTCGTAAATATTGAAATATTTCAATATTTGAATTGAATATTTCAGAAAATATGCAGTGAAGTCATCATTTTATAAATGTGTATGCTCCTGTAAATAGATGATGTTTGGTAACTTATACACATGCGATCTGTGATACACAGGAAAATAACATTATATTTATACACACTTAACAGGCATTATATCATGTTGTGTGACCTCGATAATGTGTCAGGAATTTACACCTATGTAGTTCTAGTGCATTTATGATGAAATGATGTATAAACGTGAAAACATACAAGTGAAAAGGAATATAACGTAACGTTCATGATATCATTAGAGTTACATATCTTATCAACCAGAAATGAATTGTACTCACTTGACAGCTAACAGATCCGCTTTTCAAGGTAGGTAAGTGTGCCCTCTTTTTTCTTAAACACAATGCGCACCGTTACAGGGTTTAAGTCTGCAGGAATACCATGTATATGATTTGTTTCTAAGAGGCATTGATCCTAAATGGTGAGAAACTACTAAATTTCATACAATCAACGCAAATGTTTCAAATATCAAATTGATTCAACAACGTTCATGAGATTTATACTGGCCAGAATCGAAAACAAGATGTCTGTAATTTATGCATATATGTAAGCATTTCGTATTTGAATATTTAGATGTATGTATTAGAAACATATGCTGTGAATATTTGTTTTGATCTTATTTTAACTTATGTAACACAATAAATGACAAAAATTACTTGTTGATAGTTTACCACTATGTACATGGACCGCCGAGGCATGTCAGGCACCGTTGTCCTCTGTGTAGATCTGCGTGACAGAAACGTCACTGACGGGTTCGAACGGGTTCGAACTGACGCCAATGAATCTACGTTGCGGCCAATTATTGTCTCCCCTAACCTATTGACATCGCAAAGCGATTACTCAATAAACAGTTGCAGTCATAGAGAAATCCTAGTGTCTTCAGTGCAGGTGAATGGCGGGATTGCCCCTCCAGTAAGGCACACCACGGTACAGGATAGGCTAATACTGACAAGAGAGGGACGTGACTGTACTGACAAGAGAGGGACGTGACTGTGACTCAGGTGAGCCATGTCAACATATTCGACTAGTGTAATTCACAGTTCATGTCTATCCCAAGAAATTGGATACACCATGTCGCGTCAATACGGTATATGGAACAACAAAGACACTATACAATTCCTTTGTATTAATTTTAATGTCAACTGCACAGAACATTTATTAGAATGCAAAGTATAAATAGTGGTATGTACAAAACCAATATCACCCTCTCCTCTTATACTGAACACCAATACTCAACAGATAGCTTCATTTCGAGCGATCATATATATATATATGGAATACTGCGTGGCTGTTAAATGAATATGTACAGTTTGGAACTGGCTTACATAGGAGACGGATATATGACATGTGGTATATTGAATGAAAGTATATTTTGAGATATATACAGAGATGATGTGTGTGAAATAGCAATAGGCTCTGTCACACAGGTAGATGCACAGTGATGTGCAAGAAATAAGAGGATTTCACAAGAAATGACATGCACTGTGCATTACTGTGATGATCGAGGTTCACTCTGCATACAAATTGCATGTCTTTACAAAAATGAACTGTATTATCAATATAAATACATTACGGTATATTCAGATATAGGTGAGAGAAATGGACGTACATATACTAAGGGAAAACAATAAGGGGTGATATGAAATCACAATGTACCTTTACGTTGTTACAGGTTTCTTCACAAGTTGTGCGATACAAGCTTGTATGGAAACCTTGGAAAGAATAAAGGAACACACGTGCTTTAATCTCATCACTATTTTTTCTCTCAATATTTATAGAAATGAAACGTTTTGTACAGACATGACCGGAATACAAGCAGTAGATAGAGTATACAGAGGTGAAGTGTGATGGGTATGTACAGAAATGAATTGGGGCTATAAGAAAAGAAGTGTGATATAGAACACCGTACTGTACCAGTAAATGGACTACTGGTAAATGTCCTGTTTTTTTCACAGATGAAGTGTGGTATGTGGACTTGGGAAGTGAACTTGGACATTTAGAATGGGATGGGTTATATAGGACGTGGGGTGGACATAAATGAATAAGGGGATGTTGATAAGCTGTGGACAGTTATTCAAGAGATGAAATGTCGTATACAACAATGGACATTGATATTCAGAGATTAATTGCAGTAAATCAGAGTTGAACTGTGATATACGGAGGAGACGCGCTTCACACGTGATGAAAAATGAACACAAATGAATGGAAAGGTTTAAATATGAGACAACTACAGGGATGACATCGGCACCTTGACTGCTATGTGCACAGGTAACAACACAATATAAAAATAGGTAAACACATACACACGATATAGTCCTACAGAAACCATTAGCTTTCGTATATTCAGTTCAGGAACCAGTGTTTGGAGTGTTCAACACTGAATCAGACAAGACTATCCTTTACACCAAAAGGCCTAATACTGGCGGCTGAATGTATGTAATCCTAATCCCAAAAGGAGCAAAAACGCACCGAAGTACATATAATTAGTTTAAATAATAAGATGGATTTAATGACAGATCGAAAATATATTACAAGTTTCGCGAATCATTATCGACGTATCATCTGTATGATGTATTGATGCGGTCCGTTTGGTTTGAGGTAGTCACAGCATCACCACATCAGTGACGTTATCAGACCGACGTTCATTATGATGAGTATCACAGTACTCAAGGACGGAGCCATCGCGTTATCACGATTTGGTTTTGGTACACACCGTGGTGTATTCCGTTCAGGAAATCCTCATGTCTCTGAAGTCTCGCCTGTGCTCCACTGAAGAACACATCTTGCACTTCAGCATGCCCTTTCAACACTCTATGTACATGTAGATTGGAGACTTACTATGCTGTCTGGATTCGGAATCACTTTTAAAGTAGGAAAGATCGACGGGTCGAAAGTAGAATCTGGCCGGGGACACGGCATCAAAAGTTCGACACGTTCCGAATGTCGAATCGGACCCTAGACTTCTGCTTGGTTTTTCGGCATTTTTGAAAAGAAAAAAGCTCGTTGACCCTTTTGCGAAAGCGACTGACGGCTGTGGTGTCCTTGAGGCTGCTTTTGGGGTTGTTGGGGCTGTAGTTTCCACACTCCTGGGATGCGAAGGAAACGGAGGACACGTGTGCATCTGACTTGGGCATAGCGAAGGAGATGGCGTCGTCAAAGTCGAGTTCTATGGAGGAGTTTCTGCTTGTGGTGGAGTCACGATCATCCTCGGGGGAGGAGAACATGACGCACGTTGCCGTGTCGGTGGAGTTGTAGGACATGTCGGAGGTCGAGTCACTGGAGACCTTCCGGGCTTGAGGTACACAGGATCTGGGAGAGTCTTGGCTGGGTTTACTGCGGGCGAATTTCACGAAGATGATCAACATGCCACACATGATGACAAGGAACACACCCACAGTCGACATAAAGATGGAGAAGGGGATCTTCGTTCCCGCTGTGATGTCCACGTCATCAGATGAGAATTTCTGATTGATAGGAATATCGCGAAGGTCGGGGTGGTAGTTGTTGAAGAAGTTGCCTCTTGCGCGGAGCTGAATCCTGAGTGTTGCGGTGAGGAAGCGCCGATTCTCGGAGGATTCTTCGGCCTGCAGCAACAGACACATTGAGGAAGATTAGTACTATTAGATTAGAAGATTAGGAAACTATACACTCCTGTAATCATTTACTCCTGAACCATATGTACATATTGATATGGCTGCTTATTGCCCGTGGCTCAAACCCAGTTCACAACTTTATACGCATTGGTAAAACAATTGAGATTCGTTTTTCCTAGTTAGATAAAAAATTGATTCGGTTTTCTTTGCTACTGGAGTGTTACGATTACATGGACTGACTGATGTTTGGCGGGTTTTCTAATGTAATTTTAGAAGCGACATTTTAGATCATTGCTATATAAGAAGTAGAAGTCTGTTGTATATATTATTGCATTGAGGCATACCTCACATTCACCTCGAGGTGAGACTGCCCTTACCTTGATGACTATATGCAGTGTATCTATGTTAGGTCGGTGGACGGGTTTAATCACCTGCAGCTTGCCCTCAGACTCGTCTATGATGAAATGCTTCTCATACGTTGGGGGTTTCACTGAAGCCAAGAATAAACATGATAATTACACAATTTTTTCAAAGTTTTGTTTTATTCGGCCATATTTTAACAATTCTGTGGTCGTCTATAACTGCGCCTGAACCATGCAATCCAGTGATGGGCATCATGAACATCGATCACACAACTGGGATACTATGATAAGCATCAACCAACTGTACACATATCACCTCCCTTGAAGAAAAAAGGTGCTAATCCGCACTGAAACATTTATCACTGGGCGTGTTAATGTGTACCTGTCGACATCTATAGACAGGACGTGAAGGCTCCCAGGTGCTACGTGTATGTGATATACATACAGTCATGCTAGATATTAGACCTGAGGGGCGCGGCTTACCTTTTATAATGGAGTAGACGATGGTATTGTTCAGGGAGTCACGATCACGTGCATGGATCTGCCCCGGCCAAATGCTCAACTCACCCTGTGGAAAAAACAAATCAACTTAACTTCTGCCAGTACTGAATACCAGACGTGCATTCATTTCCTTACATAATCTACTGGTCCGTAGTTATACACGTTTCGTCATAACATAGTCAATAGTTTATAGGTACTACTGAGGCTGCGAGGTATTTCTGTTTTTCATTTTTTGGAACATGGCCAAAACGTGCATGTAACTGTAAAGAACAGTGCCATGATATAACGGAGCTAATTTTCTACCTGGAAGGAAGACTCCATGATGGCTTCATACGAGGGTGTGGCACAGTACCCGTCCACCAGTGGGCAGTTTTCATACAGAAATGCGGGACCCTGGTCATCAGCGTCAACTACAAACACCTTCAACGACGTGAACGCAACGCGGGGTCGAGGGTAACCGTCATCCTGAGGGGAGAAAACACACAATGTAATAGGCGAGTCATAGGTTTCCAGAACAATCACTTGGGAAATACTTAAAGCGCGACTGTGTGAGATAAGGAGAAACATGCCTAGTTCAAAAGTATATCTACCAAAAGGTGATATAATTATGTTAAGAAAGATTCTTTATTAACGCGCGACCGTGTGAAATTATGATATGTCTACATAAAAGTGATATAATTATATTAAGAAAGAATCTTTATTAAAGTGCAACCGTGTGAAATAAGGAGAAACATAACATACACATTTCAAAAGTATATATACCAAAACGTAATGTATCTTCGGAAAGATTCTATATTTCATGACCTTGAAAATAGTTTTGCTTCTCATTTAATCACGACCAGGGTTAATTGATGAGGATGGAACACTGACCTGGACGGAGATGTTGAGCATGTAGTAAGCAGTCTCGGCGTCCTCCATCACGTCGAAGTCCAGCTTCCTCTGGAGTATGACTTCTTGACCAGACTTGGACATTGTGAAGATCTTGCTCCCGTCAACCTGAATAGGCAACCCGACATAGGTTAGAGAAAGGGTTTAATAGGAAGCATTAATGTCACTCAACAATCGTACGATGAAAGCTTCGAATAGGGCAAAATGTATTTTGAAAACAAATCAACTCTAATATAATACTATTAACATCTGCAAAATTTAAGTGTCCTAAATTTAAAGATCTCAGTCTACTGATTTAAGCGCAAGGTTATTCTAGGTCAGAATAAGGACGTTTGCGACAAAAGATGTTAACGCTAATGATACTATGGCAAACATACGTAAACAATTGCCTTGGACAGAGAACGCTGGCAATATAGACATGACAATCTGACAACTATGATGTGCAACCTGATAGCTTCAGTATTTAATGGTTTAGCATAAATCATTTTGAGGATGGTTTTACAGACATCTCCATATATAGGTTTATCCTTACCCTGCTATCGAAATACGGCAGGATCTTAAACGCTGAGACCATCCCCGTGATGTCGGGGTCAAAAGCTCTGCCTCGAAGGTTGAAGACGCTGCTGCCAATGGATGTCATCTGCAGACAGGAGTCAGGAGTCATACGGACAATCAATGCTGTCATGATGGCACTTGCTGTGACCTCATTATTTATGACATGTATGTTCACTAGAATATGATTCACTATGGAAGGAATAGACTGTTAAACCTACCTCGTTCATTTCAGTGACGAAGGGGCCTCCTTTGAAGTAGGGGTCATTATCGTTGATGTCTAAGATGACAATCTCTTGCTTAAACTGAAAGTTTGCCTTGTTAGTCTCACACATACAGTATATATATAAGAGTATAAGAATACTTTCAGAACATTGCAACACTGTTTAATGATATGAATGATACTAAAATGTCAGCTACATGAATATATGAATATATATATATATACACACACACACGTGTGTGTGTGCGTGCGTGCGTGCATGCGTGTGTGTGTTTGATATTTCATGTCTGTGAAAAGCAAGACTTTACAGCTTCCGACTGAGCATTCTGAGTGAAAGTTTCATAATAATTTGATGATTCAATTTCGGATACATATGACCCGTGAAGGTTCCGGGGTAGGATATGCCTTCAGCAACCCATGCTTGCCATAAAAGGCGACTATGCTTGTCGTAAGAGGCGACTAACGTGATCGGGTGGTCAGGCTCGCTGACTTGGTTGACACATGCCATCGGTTCCTAATTGCGCAGATCGATGCTCATGTTGTTGATCACTGGATTGTCTGGTCCAGACTCGATTATTTACAGACCGCCGCCATATACCTGGAATATTGTTGAGTGCGGCGTAAAACTAAACTCACTCACTTACTCGGATACATATGAAGAAGGTGAGACATCTTAATGCTTGTTCTCCAATTTGGATATGTCAGACTCAGGCCTGCACTTGAACTCTATAAAGTGTCTTGTGAGAACGACTGACAATGTGGTCAGGGGTTTGTTTTGGCAAATCGAGCAAAGCAGTGTTGTTTTTGCATCCTTTGTACGTATTGGTGCACTTGTCAGTTCAAAATGAAGAAGTTGGGAAGTCGAGCCACGCAGCAGTTGTTTTCGTGTTGAAATGTGATGAGAAACAAGAGTATGTTTAGTTGTCAGTACAATACACTGATGACATCACGATCGTCCGCCCTCACCTACTGACTTGCAGATGCAGAGTCTGAAGCCGAGGTGACGCTTAGACATGTTCTGTTATCACACATTATATCGCGTATCCATAATACATATGTTCGTTCCACTAAGGTCGGGCAAATTGACATACCAAACAATGTCTCGTGTCATTCTGACGCCACCTGGGATGTTTCAACGTTTCAATTTATTTCAGTATAGCAGTTGAAGATTACCCTGATTTCATTCAGAACGTCACAAATTATCCCTAGGAATATACTAGTAGAATTTATTCTGCTAAAATGCCCCAAGTACACAGGTTGTCACGCCAGATGTGCACACTCTAAGGTGGACATTCATTTCAGTGCATGCACATCCCGTCAGTCAAGACGAGTTCAACTGCACAACTGACTGTCTGTCATCACCTCCCGACCACCCCACCTAAATTCACAACTGTATAACAAAACATACAGTGGCTGGCTATAAAAAGTCATCCTTAGTGACAGTATGATGCAGTTAGTACATAAATACTGAAAACAATTCTACCTAAACTAAATTATGAAAATTATTGTTGGAAGAGTTGATTAACATGCAAGTCTATGGGAACTTCATTAATGATTACTCATGTCTACTTCATGTCTAGAAATACCTGTCCACATCACCCTGGCTAAGGAAAGTAATACAACTTATGTTATTTCTACAATATCGATTAAAATGTGTTATTTTAAGGATTTGTTTGGATGACGTCTTATGTATTGATGTGTTTACTCACAACATGTTTCCAGCCTTTGAACATGCACTCCAGTGTGAAAGGGAGAGAATTGCGCCGAGATGACTGAAACAGTAATTAATGAATCGTGAATAGACGACAGTCAAAGAAGCTTTTCGGCGAGATTCATTTCTCAAACACAATGATGATTTCAATGCAAAACCAACAAAAGCCAGTGTTTCTATTCATTGTTTTTCTTTATTCGTAGATTATATAGAGCTCGATGTATATATTAATAACCATTATGATATTGAAAAGCATCAGATCAATAAAAAACATTGTTTGAGTGTAGTGTAGCTATTCTGTAAATGTCGTACCGTCGATGTTCCATTGTTGATTTCTTCTAAATCCGGAGACTTGAGGAACGTGAAAATGACTGTCCTGGGGTCGGTGCTGAGTCCGATGTACCCCTCCGGTCCGTCTTCCCGGAACGCCCATTTCTCCCCGTCCTCTCGGATGATCTGCATGATCAGTGTCCCTAGGAAACAAATACACGGAGGTTGCAATGTCAAGGACACCGTGTTCTGATGTATTAATTTACAAATATCATGTAATTCGCGCATGGCCGCCAGTTAGGCGTATACGGATTGGATTTTCGAGCGGTATGTAATATGTATGTTTCATCTGAGTATAGGTAATGGTTCACATCCGCGCTCTGTGGTACGGACATGCAGGAACAGAAGAGTGATGGTTGTCATTTAAACCAAGCGGACCAGGATTTCTGTAACAGCTGGTAAACTAAGCGTGCGTCACGTAGTACACGTTTAATTCTTTGTGTAAGCCACGGGTTTTGTAGATACAAACCCAAGATCGTAATTGTTTGGGATTCGAACTCACGACCATCGAATCTTGAAAGGTAACTGATTACAAGCTACACAGAAATCATGACAAAACTGGGCCATCCTACGCTCTCTCAAACAGAGACACCTGTCGAGGACTTAGCAACGAGAGACACACCAAGGTTCCAATTCCACAAAGTCATCTCCGGGCTGAGGCCATCTAATTCCGAATTGAATATTTTTATACAAATGCACGACAAATTCGGTCCCGATATGCGTTTGTCCAACGGGAACCACAATAATAATCAATCGGGGAAAATCTGGGATTCTAGATAGATCCTTAAAGCTAAAAGAAACACAGGAGCACACCGACTGGCAGCAGCACTAAGCCAGCTATGTCTTGGCTTTAAGACAACGTTGGGGCGGGGTTCGAGAGAGGGTCTGATGAAGATTAGGTCTGTATTGCTGGCTGGATTGTGAGAAGAGGGTCAAGATGTGTGTCAAGTTTGGATAGTGGTCATCTGAAGAGAGGCGTGGAGTGGCAGAGGGCCAAACAATTGACATTGCATGTGCCAGGACTGCGTTAGACTGGGCGAGTGTTGTGTGTTTGGTGGTCCTTGTTGAAAGTCAACACCCGGGGCGGTAACGTTGGTTCAAAGAAGGCTCCTCGATTTCAATATTGTTTCAAGAAGTTGCATGCTAATGCAAATAGTATTTGACGGCAAAACTGGAAAAAGACATGGCTCGTCCTGAAAGACTTTCAATTTTGAAAGAATTTAACTTCGAAAGATGCATTCCACTGACATGATAGAGTAAAGCTCAATACTGACGAATGAAAATGAACAGTACATTAAATATCCAATTAAAAATGTAGTGGATATTGGCAAGTGGTATGCTCGCAAAATGCATAGTAACCTACTTTCTTACGGGTATATCTCAACCCTAACTCGGCCATTGCCGGTACAATATTGTGCACACGACGATGACGCTGCCTGTAGAATGTCTGTTACTATAAAATGATCGTTTGTGTAAACTGTAATTGAACTGGTCAAGAAATATCATTTTGATCATCCATTTTTGCATATTTCAAAGAACAGTAACAAGTTTAATCTAGCCAAGATGGTCAATGACACGACAGAATACAGGGACATAAAAACTGCTGTTTAAAAGAAACAGTAAACATTAAAAACCACAAAACATGCTTTTAAGAAATACAGAGGTGTGGTATTTGTTTATATTTCTTACAATATTTGTCACTTTCTTACAATATTTGTCACATAATTCGGTCAGTATGAAGCAAACATGTTTTGTATTTTTTTCATAATCACGCGTGTCTTTTCTGTTGACATGATAGAGGTTGGTTCAGCTGGAAACTCCAAGTCTACCTCGGCCGACTTGACATTTACAAAAACACAAGATAAACAGTTGTCAGAAGCACGCATACCTCAACAAAACACGAGCGACACACCTCCATCCTTCTCAAACATATATCTCATGAGCATACAACTCTAGTTCACACACTTCACGTGGTCATTTGTGGCACTGATGCAGTGGCGTCAGATTAAGCATTTTAACTCCAAACCACGTGTAGTCTGGAACCATGTTAGCCAACTAATCAACATTGTCTTACCTGGTGGGACCTCCTCGTTGAAGGATAAGATGGTAGAGTTCACTGCACATGCTGATTCTGAAAGAGGCATTACGTTTGTAGTAAGTTTCGTCAAACATGACATGGCAGACATGTTTATCCACGTGCCTCCTTGAGGACGATGTAAACATGCTGTGACTTGGGTCTTTGTTTTAGAATTACCCACAGCAAGTCAACGGCCGGACAGTCAGACTCTGTTGACCGTTCAACAGTGTTGCAATGTAGTCTGTTGGCACTGTAGTGCACAATGGTCGACTGTGGCCAGTCTGTTCACACAATTAGCAAGTCGTGTAAAGAAATTACGAGAACTTGAACCTTTGAACAACCGGTTTGTACTTGGCCGTGGAACGTGGCAACACCATGCCAAGTGTACATCTTGAGTCAGGGATTTGGTACAACACGTGAGCGGCGTAGCGTAAAGTAACGGTTACAATCACCGTTATAGTGACCGATATGGGACAGCTTGACTTTCTATTTCTCTAGTGTCCCTTAAATACTGGTGAATTGTTGATCCACATTGCTATCCCCTATCGCTTTACACATCGATGTCAACAATCAGGAACAAACTGGTTAACGACGTCGCTAAGCAGTTTTGCTGCGGTATATATATAGGAAGTGAGATTAGCTTGAATATATATACTCGACACTGCAGCCGGCATATACTGATTCTTGTTTACATTTTCGTGACTCAGGAAAGCTTACATACAATGCACCATCGACCTGAATGATCACTTCCTTCAAATTACCGAACACTGACCCCTTATATAACCCCCTTACCTGGAAGACGAGCTAGCTGTCATAACTACAAGGACATATTCTAAAAACAGTTCATGAAGTAATTGCTTGAACACAAATATTCCATGAGCTATGTTATCATTCTGGTATACATTTACATCAAGTGTCCAGTACCTATGTTGGTGTATCAGCAATGTGGTGGACATTACATTCGAACGATCTTCCCCCCTGTGTCTCATTCCGTCAATGGCAGGACATCAAAGCGTGCACACGTGTAAGATCTCCAGGTCAATAACATCATAACTTAATTTTCATTCTTAAAGTCGACAAAAGATAAAGTGATTATAAACACATTTCTTCTAAACGAAACGATCTAATAGTTCGTAATATTTCCCTGTCGAAATGAAACTACTGTTTGTAAGTCCTATTGCATCTTAGATGTATCTAACTGACCAAATTATTCTACTCAGGTGAAACACGTCATACTTGTACTATTACGAGACCCTGTGTATCTGACTCTGTTTCACACAGTGGCCTAAGTGTCCCTACCCCCCCCCCCCCCCCCCCCCCTGGACGACGAGGAATGCAGCTGAATATATTTTGTTGCACTTAGGAGTTGGACGAACATTAAACAGAAGGTTTATGAGGATTTGATCTTCTTTACTTGACGATTGAAACTAATTTCAGGCTGATTCTGATCTTTTCATGTCGTATGTGGTGAAGGAATTAGCATCATAGTGTCGTCAACGTTGGCAATGTCGGCGTCTTCACCTGACTGCCAATGAACTCTTGTTAACGTGGACTTCAAGGCGCATTGGTAGAAACAAATGCACAACACTAGTATATTACAAACAAATAAAGTCATCTGGTGTTTATCCATGAGGTAGGACTACAGTCCCCGTTGATGCTGATACCCTCTGATGTTTCGCTTGTGACATGTTTCACAGAGGATTGCTCTTGGCTAGGGCTTTGGAAAGATAGACGAAAATGCATGCGCACGTTGCTATTTGATTGGTTCATTTTACTTTAAATTTCGCCTTCAAAAAATTAACCATTTGGTGCACTATTATATACACCTGGAAATTAATCAAGCAACACCCCAATTTTTTCTATTGGAGCAACTTTGAAGTGTTCTGACAATCAAAATATGCCGGGTTGATATAGTTTGACACTTTTTTATTCAACAGACGATCTCTGACAAACAACTTAAAGGGAAAAAGTATCAAGACTTTGCTTTATTGCAACGAAATCCAAATTCTTAAAACTGTCTTAAATTCATGAAAAAATGGACACAATTTACTATTCATCCACAGACGTTGTTGTCAGGTGTATTAACACAAATGTCACATGGAAAGAAAGAACAGTCATCTGAGAGTCTGCACACCGACTTTCATCAATATCTAGTGTGTCCTCCCTGCGCACGCACCACCGATTCCAGACGCCTCCTCATTCCTTGGATGAGTCTCCGGATCTGATTCTGGGGGATCCTGTTCCACTCCTCATGCAGGGCAGCCGTCAATTCGTTGAGATTATGGACTGGTGGGTCTCTCTGCCTCACACGACGGCCAATAAAGTCCCACAAATGTTCAATGGGGTTGAGGTCAGGGCTCATGGCAGGCCATGGAATTCTGTCAATTGCATTTTGCCGCAAAAAATCATTTACAGCATGCGCCCTGTGAGGTCTAGCATTGTCGTCCATAAATATGGGTCTCGTTGCCAGAGGATGGTTCTCAAAATGAGGTACCACAGCCCTGTCAAGAACCTCCTGTTGGTAACGAACACCGTTAAGGTTGCCACGGATGGTAATGATATCCAACTTGCAGTTCATGGAAATGCACCCCCATACCATAACGGAACCTCCCCCAAAGGCCACAGTCTCCTGGATGTTCCGTGGAGCCATTGCTGTGTTCCTCTGCCTCCAGACCCGAGTACGACCGTCCACCATGTGCAGCAAGAACCGGCTCTCATCTGAGAAATGGACCTTCCTCCAAGAGGCAATGTTCCAGTGCAAACGGTCATTACACCAGGCCAGTCGGGCTGCCTTATGGGCTGGAGACAGTCTGGGTCGCTTGATTGGCCTCCTTGCCCGGTATCCTGCAGCTTTCAGACGATTCCGAACAGTCCTGTTCGAGATGGGTCTCCCTGGAAGCCACTCCTGTCTCAACCGAGAGCTCGAGTCGAAGGACCTGCGCCGTACAAGTCTCAGTAAAGCTCTGTCCTCCCGGACTGTGGTCTTCCTGGGTCTTCCTGGTCTAGGCAGGTCTTTAACTTCATTAGTGGCCCGGTATTTTTTCAAAAGTTTTGAAATTATGGAATGATGTCGTCCGATTTGAGTCCCGATTTGTCTTAGAGACATACCAGCATTCCTCATGCCGATTATTTGCCAACGAGTGGCCTCTGATAATTTCCTACGTGCCATGACATTGAAATGAATGAAAAACCGAATGCAATCGACAACCTGCGCTTGTAAACACCCCAGGGAAAAAGTGCATTTTTCGAAAGTTGAGGTTAAAGCAATGCACGTGCGCTGTGCAAGCTTCACGCGCGTCATATCAACCCATGAAAAGCTCATGCTGTATGTCAATACATCAAAATTGAATAATCAATCATCAAAATTACTTCGTTATACTTTGTTAAGTTTTTATGTGTCTTTGAATTTGGTGTTGCTTAATTAATTTCCATATGTATATATTTCCATGATCATTCATCGGCTTGACAAATAAACATTGAACATACTGTTTGAAAGGCATTCAAAAAGTTACAAGTAATAAGAATGACAAATCGTTACAAATGATCAACTTCTTTATGGTATGATAGCATCATTTCGGTATAGATATTTATGCCGTTTTCAAGGATGTTCTTGTTAACTGAATGTTAGTAATGTTGATAATGTTAATAATGTTAAAAATAATGTTGACAATGTTTTACCGATGGCCATATGTCTTGAATTATGGCCATAGTGGTGCAATATTGACAACTTCTAGTCCACACAAGACATTCTATTTCTATTGTAACTGCTTATTTTGTAAATACATACATACTTATGGTGATAAGACATGTGTTCGGTCGTTTATGTATATTTGGAATTCGTCACTGTGACTATTAACAAATGTTTCACTTCGGTGCAATGTTTAGTTTGGGTAAAAATCCTTGGACCAAGTTTGCTCCTCCAGAGGAAACAAGAGACATTCTATCATAACCTACACTCAAACTTCGCGGTTCAGATTGAAACTTCCTTCCTATTTGCTGTCAGTTTGCTAACAGACATTCATCATACAAGCCGAAAATCTAACACCAAATGATGAAGCACAGGGACAAATATTTATGAAAAAACCAAACCTAGCTGAATATCCACTGCCAAAACTTGACACAAAAAATCTATCCTACAACTATGACAGGTACTTATGACGTCACCAATACAGCCCCTACACAGGCTGAGCATAAACAATGAGGGAAGCCAAACAAAATCCGATAGCTAAAAAATGTACACTTAAAAAAATATGTTTGTGTTCGATATGAGTAATCTCTTTGTGTAATGGCCGGCGCAATGTCTGGCATACATGTTGATGACGACGATATTTTTCAGCGCAGTCCAGTGCTGCCAAGCGGATGTTGGAACACAGCCTTCACTTCTCTGATTACACCGTAGAAAATCGAAGATGAAATGAAATCGTTTACGTGTTGAAATCATCAAGAATGTTCCATGTTTGTGTTATAAGATTTTTTGATAAGGCATACACGATTGAAGACCTTGGAACAATCAAACTCAACGAAGTGTCAATACTGATACAAATAGTTTCCACGTTTCAATGTTGGCTTTGTAAATTGATCGAAAAATGCAGCCACATTTGGAGACATTTTGTAGCGAATTGCGTGAAAACCAAAAGCAAGCTTCGAACAAACAACGTTTCATCCACTGTCGGTTATAGATGGAGACAACTCGGGAATCAAACAAGGAACTTTGGTATAGTAATCAACGTTACAGACATAGTCGATATAAAATCTCTGTGTTTGATAGGGCCGTGCCCTTTATTTGTAATGAGATATACTGGCTGTTTGAGTTAAGATCAAATCACTGTGTGACCTGTTCAATTTGACGTGATCAAAGCATTTGTGAAGACTAAGTTTGGAAAGTATAAACATTATTTCATACATGGCATGAAGGTCAACAACGAATAAACAATCCAGATGCTATATATATGTGGGCTGTGTGTGCATTATGAATTACAGTAATACATATCTCAATGTAGGAAAGCCCCTGATTTAGGGGAAGTGAGAAAAGGAGACAGAAATATTTTGTCTTGGCACATGATTTATTAGCACGCAAATATGGTGATATGTACTAGGCACGGAACGGGTCAAGTTTAGTTCCGTAAAAGCCTTCATCCTATAGGTTCGAGGTGTATCAGACCATCAGTCTCGGTAAAGACTTTTCAACAATCATACAATTTGATCGTTGTATTCTTAATTGAGTTTACGCTACTCAAAACCGTTAAAGACCATTGTTTCTTTCATATTATTATTGTAATTACTAGTCCAGGCATTCTGCGACAGGTCAGTCTTAAGGTCATACTTCTGAAAATCAGTTCAAGACCACGCGGTTCGTTCATACAGGGAGACTATATAGAGTTGTACGAGGTTTGGCTGAAAAGTTCTAAGCCTCACTGTGAAAAAAAGTTACCAAGTCCACGTTTGTAATTTATTTTTCTACATAGTCCCCTTCCAAGTTCACACACTTTTGCCAGCGATGCTGCAAGGCCCGAGTCCCGGTCAGGAAGAAATCTTCTTCAGCTACCCTAAAAAAATCAGTCACAGCGGAAATGACGTCATCATTACTTGCAAAATGGCGACCGGCGAGTTCCTTTTTCATTTTGGGGAACAGGTGGAAGTCAGAAGGAGCCAAATCAGGTGAGTAAGGAGGATGGTCAATGAGTTCAAAGCCACAATCGCGGATTGTTGACATGGCCACCACCGATTTGTGAACAGGCGCATTGTCTTGGTGGAAGAGGACACCTTTAGCGATCATCCCTCGTCGTTTGGCTTTGATTGCTTCTCGCAACTGGTTCAGTAGATCAGCATAGTATCTGCCGTTGATAGTTTGACCTTTTTCAAGATAATCAATGAACAGAATACCCCTGGAATCCCAAAAGACTGATGCCATCACCTTTCCAGCTTTCTTCGGAGCTGGTGAATCAGGATGCTTCCACTGTTTTGACTGTAGTTTTGTTTCTGGTTGAAAGTGATGTATCCAGGTCTCATCCATGGTTACAAATCGTGCCACAAAATCATCGGGATCTGCTTCAAAACGACGCAAATTGTCAAGAGACGTCTGGAACCTGACACGTTTCTGTTCTGCTGTCAAGAGCTTTGGCAGCCATCTTGCAGAAACTGTCGTCATTCCTAATTCGTTGGTGATAATATGCTCAACCCTCTCATGAGAGATGCCCACTACACTAGCAATATGTCGAGTAGTCAATCGTCGATCATCCATCAACATATCGAGCACTCGCGTGATGTTTTCTGGAGTGGTTGCTGTTGAAGGCCTTCCTGAGCGTGGGTCATCATCTAGGCTTTGTCTGCCACGCTTAAATTCTGCAGTCCACTTCTTTACTGTGGAAAATGAAGGAGCATTATCCCCTAGAGTGGAGACCATGTCAACATGTATCTGTGTTGGGGACATCCCTTTCTTTTGCAAGTACTTGATGACTGCCCTGTATTCAGTTTTGTCCATTTCTGATGATTTCAGAGGGTAGGTTTACCAAAAGAGCTGTAGTTGAGATAAAACTATTAGTACGTTTGTAGTTCTTGTGTCTATGATTCACTAAATGATTGTCCTCATTGGTGGCAAACACCTGTCTCTACCTGGTGGGGAAAAACCACTCAGGCTGAGAACTTTTCAACCAAACCTCGTAGATTATCCCTGGTTCATATTACGACAGATGACCAGCCGGCCAGGTATGTATGTATTATATATTGGCCTATCTGGAGTTTTCAGTTGTTCATTACCGCTAGTTGAACGGAAAGTACGTGTCTACTAGAGGTATATTTGTTACAAAGGACTGCTAATGAAGCCGTTATGTGGCTTTCTGGGTACACTAAATTCTGCATTTGTTCCACGACAAATTTTAAAAAGATTTGGCGTCAGTGAAATTCAGTTTCCTACATATGATTTAATGGTTACGTTCAAAACTCTAGTTTGTAATGGAGTTTAAAGGCAGCGGCAGGTTACATGTTGTGCGTATGCATTCACTCTGTAGATACGTAGAAATTCGTTGTTTTGTGGTCACGCTGACAGGAAATCATTGAGATCACATACTATGTACATAGCAAAGAAGTCTCTACCATTTTCTGCTTAATGCATGCCAAAATACAAATAACAAGCGGTTACGTTTTCATGGATACACCTGAGTATATAGCACAGAACAATTGGCACCAGTATCACCACATAACTATCAGCATCGTCAAAATGGATCCATGCCAACAGTTTTTCTGCATACAAATATTTTTACGATGCCGCTAGTGTGGCAGAAAATCTTCACCTATTCCCGAATGTGTGTCGTCATTATATGATAGTGGTTTATAAACATGTGCCCATGGTAAGATCAGAATGGCATAATCACCTCTGCTCAAAACACATATGAATATGGGAATGACCTGGGCGGCCTAAGTGACGCCCAGGCATTAGGAGAGTCAGAAAATAAAAACAATATTAGTCGGCAACTTGTTCTCCGTCAAATTAGTCAAAATGACTAATTTATAAAGTCCAAAAAGGAAGGATCAGTAAATTCTATTTTGATTTACTGCCAACTCCAATGTTTATAGGAAATATGAACCTCTTACATACATACAGCTAAACCTGTAAATGACCAAAGGATTAAATGGTGACGTGAAGCGTTACAACCAAACAGCTATTGCCAGCATAACGATAAGGCCATGTAATTCATTAATCCATTTTCGGTTTGAGTAATTCAACCAGAGTGTGCCACTTTGAAAATCAAATCTGTGAATATCAGTATCCTGAGCACAACTGAAAACAACGAACTATTCTGGACCGAGATATATAGTAACCTGTTCTACCAGTTCACGTGGATAGATCACTGTGGATATCCTTTAACTGCTGTCAGTTAAGGGTTTTGTGCAACTATTCCGAAACGCAGTGGAGATGAATGTTGTCAACAGATTGTTGTACATCAAATATTATCTGACGATAAAACAAAATCTGTGGTAACACTGGTGCAGGATTAGTCTCTCCATACACATCTGTCTCTGTCTGCATTTGAATGCATCTTCGTAACAGTCAATGAGTGTTCTTGATCAATCCAAAGGTATGTGCACGTAGCATTGCTCATCTTAGAGCATTCGTATCTGGAGGTTATGTAAACGTCAAAGGTCAAAGGAATGGAATGAAAAAAGTATGAGATAATTTCCAACGCTTCCACGCACGAATCATTGTCACTGTCAATAATGACACATTGTGTTCACGACCCGGGTCTGCCAGGAGAGTTTATAAGTAAGAAAATTTCTTTCTAAAATTACAATACCTGTCACGAACATTTTTTAATATAAATATTCAAATGTTACATCTTGTATATTATTGAAATAGAAACACACACACTAGGTTATAAATACGTTACCCATGCTCTTCCAGGTTGAGCTTAATGTCTAAGTAGATTATATATATTGGTAAACCAAATTTGATTTGGAATGCTTTCAAGAATAAGTTTGTTGTGCCGGATTGTTTTGAGCCATGCACAAATTGTGATTAAAGCTTTCTGTCTGGGAATTTCTTAAGAATTGAGTGAGAAATTAAGTGTATACATGACCTGTGGTTTTACTCTTTATTAACATAACATAACACATACGTGAATCAAATATCCAGTTTCAGGTATCACAGCTTCGAATGGTAACTCCTACATACTGTGCAAGTCATTGTTCTGTAAGAAACATATAGTTCAACAACAACTTCACTGGACAGGTCACTGTCATTAACTAAGATGTTAGTTGTATATGAGTTCACTTAGCATCTACTCTTTGTGAATGGTAATGTGGTGAAAACTAAATGAGTAACGATATATAAAACACGTAAACTGTATCCTTACCTGTTGTAGGAAGAAGTATCGTCGTTAAGACGAGAACAATACAACTGACGTCCATGACGCTGTCAAACTTAGGTATGGATTGAAACTGATGTTACGCTGACCAGAGAAGCAAGATCTGTGGTCAGTTGTCCAGATAATCCGCTGCGTTATTCTTTAAACGTCCAGAGTCTGCGATGGCCTGGGGTTTATGTCCTTAAGTATGTCCCGAGATGGCAAGATCACCACGCCTAGAATGTTTCGTAAGATAGTTCCCCTGTCACTTGGTTCAGAATGCTGCTGACAAGGTGTTAAAGGATGTTATGCACACCGCGTGGAAGGGATCTCTTATGAATGTGCACATCAAAACACCAGTGCTACTTTATACGGCGGCTTGTTTGCGTGACGTCACACCGCAAACCCTTTAGCCCCACGTGACCCGGATGCAGTGCTCAGAGGAGACTTGAGGCCCATGCTATAAGGACGACAAGCACTGAATGGTGCATGCCGGGAGTCTTCGCCAATACATTAAACAATAACAGTGTGATCTGAGATCCTCTCCAACCACAAGACACTCCCATAGTCTATCGGAGAATTTGCCTAGCAGCTTGAAGACGGTAAATACCTCCCATCGTCAGGTGCTTGCCAAGTTGACAATTCTCGCATCTGCAAATACACACTGACGATGGCCATAAAAGCGCCCCATTGTCTTTATGTGTAAGAAGAAAATCTCATCATCAACATTGGACACAAGCATTAAAATAGGATATTGGCGATCAACGGATGATTGGGGAACAAACGCCCTAAAGAATAAATATCCCGATTACTAGTGTTGTTTCTTCATTAGACATAAATTTGCATGATCTTGACTTTTAGGTCCCCATTTTGCGGAAGCGGTCTTCTTCAATAAACAGTACTGTGAGAAAACAAGGATAAACACTGTCCAGCCCCCGTCCATTGTGTCCTTATGCTGTATGCATGGGAACCACGTACAGTGACCGGTCGTTGGCAACTGTTTAGCTATGGTGTTTGCAAGCCTTAATTGAAGGTTAATGATCGGCCTTCTAGAATATTCTCTGTTTGTTTTGGTGGAAAGAAAGTGTAGACAGAACACATTACTGCCAAGCGTTCAGTGCTAAAATGCAGAGGCTTTTGATGGTATTTTTAAAATTATAAATCACGTCAAGCCAGGGGATTTTCTGATTGTGCACAGCTTAATATGGACGCAGATATTGTTCAAAAGGTGTTTGAACAGCGAATACCATATTTTATACAATCTTTCTGCCAAATTATTCTTGTTTTAAGTTTACCCACGACATAGTGGGTAAGCCATTGTGCGCTTATTGAAATATAACTTTGAAAAGATCTTTCTGTAGATGGTCGTGTGAATGTAAACATCTTAACTGATCACTTAATGTTTTATTTCTTTCAACAGATTTCTCACGTCTGGCAAACATTTCCGCCGTATTATAAACAGTGTGATTAAAATGGGACTACAAGACATTTGTTATATCGGCAACAGAAACATTTCTAACATTTCTCTGACGGTTAAAATGTGTTCTCCACAGGAAAGTATGTCCTCCATCAATGCTAGTCCCACGAGGTTCTTGACAGGACTTGACGGCGAGGCTTGGTTGCGGGTCAATAGGGTGATGTGAAGCCAGAGAATGAATGAACATAGTTTTACGCCAGCCCTTCAGCAATATCGAGGCGGAGGACACCAAAACTGACTTCATACATTGTATTCAGATGGGGAACCAAAACCGTCTACGAGTGCAAGTTTCTATCACTTGGCTTTCAATAGTGGCATTCTTATACATTTCATACATCATGGTTGCCAAAGGCCTCACTGGAACAGACATGTAAGTTGATATTTGTAACATAAGGTTAAAGATCAACATAATCAAACGTAGCACAAACATTTCATTCGGTGTTCAGTGCTCATCCACATCATATTTTTACGATCTGACCTTGATGTTAATCGGCTTAAACAGATACACCTTGCATAGTAATATGTTATGTGCAAGGCGTGGCGCGTGAAAAAGGCATTTGCCTATGTCCCGTGTTCAGACAGCCTCGATGTTCTTGTGACTATTTCAGCAAATGTGACGCGAGTGGTCTGACATCAATTGATAGCCTTTATATATCCTTCTATGCCAGGAGGGTGTCTAAGTAACCGTCTTGCTCTTGGCTCTCCACACCGTGATTTCAGGACGGTGTATGGGTAGCTGATGTCTTAAACGTCACAATCAACAACAACTCAACAAAAATGTACATTATTGTATAGAACCATCTAAGACACATTTTCTGTTGCGCTACGTGATTTCATATAATCCTGCACGTCATATATAAGTTCTTTGAGCAGATGATAAATTCATTTTCTACAGGAAGTCTTTTCATACACGATTATACGTTAAATATCGAGCAAACATAATCAAAACACACAAATCCATTATCCCCACCAATACATGGAATTATCACAACTACACACATCACCTACAGCGACATGGACAACAAAATACACGTGGACAACGCTGCCCTTGTTTAAACTGAACCATTGCGTGTTTCTTCTTCAGACAACGTGTATATGTATTAGTATAGGGACTTCTCGTGGAGTCAACATCGCCGACCATGTGGAGGATGTGTAGCTGGGAGTCTCAGGTACTCATACAGGACCGGTCTCTGTTTGATCACGACACGAGACCGGCACGCGAGGTAAGTCGGGCACCGTACATCGTGCATTCCTGTGGACATTTTCAGAAGCACCTGCAGTCTGTTTGATTTCATTTGAGACCGATGAATTGCTAACTAACACGAGATCTAATAATTGCAACCAAGTCTTGCACAGTCATATGAAAATGGACAAACCAACGTTAACTCTGATGATTTGCCTCGTCACTTTGGACACCCGAATGAAAATTGTTTAACAAACGATCAGTATTTTGTGGTCACTTTTCGCTACTTTTTACGAGGGGAGACCACTTGATAGTAGAACAGCCAGGTGGGCGGGTTGCACCTGTGAAATTTCAGCACACATACTTGTTGATCACCTGGATATTCCACCATTGTACTTTCGTTAGCAGCCACCATGCACACAACGTCCTTGCAAAAGTAAACGTTTGCTCCAGAAAGAGGTTTATTGAACATAACATCGTGTGATTTCGACTAAAAATTTGTATTTATGAGTCTTTATCAGATCGTAGTGATACCTGGTATTAGCAAAAAGGTTGAGTTTACTACCTTGCAATTGTTGTACACAGTCAAAGCACCTGAAAAAATAAGCCAGCATGGTTCAAGTCAAAATAGGGAAATGCGTGTTCAGCACTTACGTTACTGGTGCCTCAAAAGTGGTAATGCCCTCCACTTGTCTAGTTTAACACGTTTTGAAATCTTTATATCATACGGTTTGGGATTTTTTTAACCCTAAAATGAAACAACCGTACTGTTTATTGAAGAAAGCATCAAGATTAGTTGTACCCCAGAACTTGTGTGGATACCCAACGTTAGCTGGAGATCTGCTGACTATTGGAAGCTCTACTGGATAAATACGCGGAAGAGAATTGGATGCATGACGTTTATTCCATGTTGGCAGATCATCAAGACGCATGTAACAATTCCCAAACCTAGCAGACATGGTGACTGAAGAAATTGGTCAGAGCAGGGGACACATCATTGGTGTCCGTGAGAATTCCTATTCCTATTACCGCATTCCACTTTACTGTAATTTGTGACGTAGTCGGTCATTTGACATTCTTTTCTCGGGACACTTAAGGTGAGATGTGCTTTCACTTTTGTCAAAATGGTACATCTATGTTTAGTACGTTTATTATTGAATTTCATATTCTCAACTGAGATCACAGACCTTAAAGCAATATTATTCTTTTATGTGTTTGAGAATGAGACATGAAGTCTTTTACATGGGTCCATTTGGACAACAGATATGTTAAATGTTTCCGTAAATAACATGTATTATAACCAGATGGTGGGATGGGATGGTGAATATACTGGTACCGGGCTCGGGTTTATGCTAACATATCAATATCAGCATAACGTATGATTAAGAAGGTAGGACTTCCGGTAACCTATCATTACTACCTGCAGTACGACATAACAGTCCTGCAGAAGGAAGCCAGTGCATAACCTCAACGCATCAACTTTACAGGATGAAAGTTCGCCCGAGACTTCCCATGAGAAACATTAAATGGCCAGGAATGGTTCATATCGGATATGAAAAGATTATTTAACAAGTGGACTGCACTTCCGGGATATTTGTCTAGTCTCATACACGAAATTATGTGGATTGAATAGCTGGTCCTCAAATGTCATTGTTTGGAGAGTGCGATCTTATAACGTCGGTATTATGCAAACAGTAATAACATGCCGCTTGGAATGTGGAACGACGTCGGTGCAGCCGGTTGTTTGTGCACGCCACGACGTTGTTCTCATGGCTCCGACGAGGTATCATTCACACATGTGGGCGACGTCCTTGCTGAGCCAGATCCAAGGGTGCATGTTACCTGTGTTACCAGAGCAACACAACATCTCGTGTCGTACCAGATGTGCAAGACTTCAGAAACCACGTTGACCAATACAGGACAAGATGTTTGCTGACTCAAGGATTCGTTACAGTTCAATGATGAATTGTTGCAAGACATGACGCGTTCGTAAACTTTAACATGCATTCTCCCCATTACAATGTGTATCATATTAAGAGACATTCAGACATAGTTTAAATCGTACAAAACTCCACATAGAAACATGAAATTTTGAAGATTAGCTGTTGAGGACGCCGCCCAAAGCCCCGAATTCTGCTGGTAAATGCATTTCCTCATATTGCACGTGTCACGCTATCTTGTGATACAAATAAATCAATGTCTAAGGAACGCCGGCTTGGGTGTTTTTAATCTGTCTCACGTCAACGTTCAATACTTCGTCGGTTGTTTGTCAGCTTTTTAACTCTCAATTCCGCCCCCATTGAAGAGTGGAAGACTGGCGTAGTGTACGTGTTTCTGGGGCTACGTCTTGTCGCCTGAACACCTGAGACGGTGGGTTCTATAATCACCTCCGATAGGTAATCGATGGCAGACAGAAATAAGGCGGGAATAAAATGTTTAGATTTCCTTTATTGCTGTTTGCTAGGTCGCTAAAACAAACACAGTGGTGTGATAAAAATGGTGGTTGAGGATGCTTTTAAGTTTTTCCTTCTAAATACGGAAGGGACAAATGTTTCAAGACATTTGTTTGAAAAACGATAATGAACTTTCGGCGATGTTCACTTTTTTGCTGAATTGTTTTCGATCACCTAAACAGGAACAGGAGCTCTGGGACAGGAATCCGTCTTTTTGAATATCCCAACGTCACTGCTTGTTGGCGATTGTCCCAGTATCAACAATACCTGCTGTGTTATACATATTAAGACAAATGTCGACAAGAAGGTACAACGTAAAATGCGCGAAAGAGTTGGCTGAAATGGAATTGATGTAGCATGCTAGTGTTTACCTGTGCATAAGCTGAACTGTCCTGTTCAAATGACTCCAAGTTAACTGAGATAGTAAGCAGATGCTGCAGATGTTGCGTCAAGTACTAGTACTAGTATATTAACATCCCATATTAGTTCAGTTTGTTGAGACCCGTGAAGGTCCCGGGGTAGAATAGGCCTTCAGCAACCCATGCTTGCCATAAAGGGCGACTATGC
This sequence comes from Haliotis asinina, assembly GCF_037392515.1. Lineage (NCBI taxonomy): Eukaryota > Metazoa > Mollusca > Gastropoda > Lepetellida > Haliotidae > Haliotis > Haliotis asinina. The sequence goes on along the minus strand of NC_090284.1, from coordinate 71,625,371 downwards.
TTGTCGTAAGAAGATCGATGCTCATGTTGTTGATCCCTGGATTGTCTGGTCCAGACTTGATTATTTACAGACCGCCGCCATATAGCTGTAATATTGCTGAGTGCGGCGTAAAACTAAACACACTCTCTCACTCAGTTTGTTGACATAGCACACCATAGTTTGCATTGTAAACTCTTGCGAGTATAATTCCATCAGTTACTCTTCTTTCTCAGTTATCTGACAACTCAGCCTGACCCCAACAATTGTGATGGGGTTCCCACCTCTTCCTGTGATTCCCTGTAGTGTTCTGTGAATGATGGTGTTGCTAAAACCATTAACCAAACCCAGTGCATGAATGAAAGCAGTGTCGTTTTACATGCATGTGAAGCAGTATAAAGGCTCCATGTGGCATACGTGTAAAACGCCTAGCTATCACATCCTGTCACATTAACTGACCTTTGAAGTAATATTATTCTTATATTATGCCTTGAATATGATTATGTCAACAAAGGGAGCAAATTCAGCTTTGCTCCGCATTTTAGAGGAAAATGCCTGTAAAATGTAGCTCTTCAGGCAAAATCTAAAGTGAGTGAGTGAGTTTAGTTTTACGCCGCACTCAGCAATATTACAGCTATATGGCGGCGGTCTGTAAATAATCGAGTCTGGACCAGACAATCCAGTGATCAACAACATGAGCATCGATCTGCGCAATTGGGAACCGATGACACCCGTCAACCAAGTCAGCGAGCCTGACCACCCGATCCCGTTAGTCGCCTCTTACGACAAGCTGAGTCGCCTTTTATGGCAAGCATGGGTTGCTGAAGGCCTATTCTACCCCGGGACCTTCACGGGTCCAAAATCTAAAAGACGCTCCCTAATTTAGATATTTGCAAAAGTATGACTTTTGTGCATTCAGCGCTTCCTTGAAATCTAACATGATGAAATCCTGGGGCAACGTTATTATTCATATATATTGTGAATTGAGTTGATTGTATTGATAAGGAATGATAGATACAACTCTTTGTCACAACAACTGCATTTTGCACTCATTGACCTTTGACCTTAGTTATTGACCTAAATAGAGGAACCTTTTTGAGCTTAGCAAACAACAGATTCGTATTGAGCATGAAAAACTACCCTGCAATATGTTTTCTTGCTTTTACTAAAAAAAATGCCTCATGCATCCTTAAAATGCACATTTCTCAGAAATTTGACTAGACAATAAGTTGATATCTGTAACACTGACCTGTGAAGCTATGGGAGAACTGGTCCACTGTAACATCAGCTTGTAGAAAGGTTCCATGTCCAATCAGGTCTGTGACCAGACACTGTGTGTCACTATACTCTCACCATGCTGGATGTCCCTCACTGTATCACTGGTTGGTTTTGTATAGATTTGACCATTCAGGCCACCAAAAACTGAGTAATGAGGACTATGGTGTTGGCTGCACTTATGTCATCTTATCTATGTCTTTCCATGGAAATCATACACAGAATTCTCATTGGGAGAAAATCAACACATAGTCCAACAACATTGTGTAGACGTCACAAGGGCCTGTGAAAATACTTGAAACTGTCTGTGGTTCAACACAACTGCATGCAGGGATCAAACTCTAACTTTGAGACAAGTATAAGTGTGACAGGTAACTGTTTGGTTGTATATCTAACAGTGTTGGGAATTGGTTGAAATCTCACAATTGATGAATGAGTTATTACCAGCAAAATTGGTTATCATCATTTTCACATTTTCCTGTCCAGCTTGTTATTGCTGATATGTATGAAGTGATGCACCTTGCTACTTTAAAGTGATGACTAATATCATGAACTGAAGCTTCCAGGATTCTTCAAGAAATACTGAGTCATCACTTTTCAGTTAGTGAAGTGAGTTTTATTAGAATTATCACACTTTCAGGTCTTGACAAATTTGAAGATATGTTCCATCATCAAGTGTTTCAAAGACTAAACCAGTAGTTCCAAGACTGTTTGTATTCCACTGTGAGAAAGTGCGACCAATTGCTTGGTCATTTGGTAACTGCGACCACTCTTTGATATTTCAATTAATCACAACACCACTAATATTAAGGCATTTCACAAAACTCAGATTATTTGTTACTCTTGTAAACAAACTGAAACTTATGTTTTGTTATAATTCTTTACTTTTATTGTAATACACTGATACTTTGATGAACTGTGAATGTTGTATGGCTGATAGGCTCACTAGAAGACATAAACTGAGTCACTAACACTGCAGTGTTGTCTACGCTGGCCACATGCAAGTGCACATGGGCACATGGACTATGAATATATGATATGAAATATAAGAATCTTTGGTTAAGACTTAACTCCACTACATAACTCTCATGTAGCACTAAACATCATCTGGCTCCTTCTTTATCTTAACAACTTGGCATCCTTGTGACGACCTTGACCTTACTCTTTCTTCAATGGATGACAGATGTTCATCTTCGACACAAGATGAGTCAACTTCACACTTAATGTCTTTCAAATCTACATCTTCCCCAGGTGAGACAGCACTCTCCTCTTTGAGGGACTCATGTTCAACCTTCACCTTGCCTTTTTGTTTGACAGTTGACCTTGCAGCTAAAGGACATATGTTTTGGTTGAGACACTGATGACACTTGGGTCCAACAGGCAGACATGTCTGCTGGCCAAACCCCACCAGTAGATGGTTGATCTCATGCCAGTATTCCCTGGAAAGAAGACAAATCAGTCATATAAAAAAAACAAACCAACAGCTTCATTTTGAATTAGAATGTTGAAATACAGAGTGTTCCGAAACCAAAGGTCAAACAAACATCATAAGTAGAGCCCCAGTAAAGTTGTGCATAGTCAACTGCACACATAAAAAAGTTAAATACTTTTACAACACACATGGCCATGTGTATATAGTATACAGATTTCAATGATGGTCATGGAGAAAACTGGATTGGAACATCTTTAACCTACCTATGTCATCAATATGGGGGAGCTGCATGCAAAGTGTCTATCAGTATTGACAAGACATATGACCCAGGCTTTCTGTGATGGAGCTGACATGTTAAATATAGTTGCAATAGCAATGCATAATGTTATTGACCAATGGACAAACAGAAAATACACTGAGATGGAATCTTCTATAAATCTGCTTGCACTGATGGGGGATAACTCTGACGCTACCTGGGCAACCACTCCTCCAATGCTACCCGAGTCTGTTCGGGTTGTTTAGTGGGTTTCTTGAACCAGTGAAGACGGTTGCTGATGCGATGAACGTGTGTATCCACCCCGATGCCTGACATGACATTCCATGCACACTTCATGACCAGATGAGCCATCTTGGGACCAACCCCTGGCAGTTTACATAAGTCCTCCACTGATCCTGGGATATCCTTTGCATATTCTGTCTTCAGGATTTCCGATGTCCTCTTGATGTACTCAACCTTTCTCTGAATAAATCAACAAACATTTCATACCACCCATAATCAGAGACCATCATGTCTCGACAGGATTAAAGATTAAAAAATTAATTTTGAGATGACCCTGGTCTCAAAATGCTTCACAGTACAATAATTCATGAGGCCACTCTTTGGTGTAAGCTATCCACCTGCAATCATCCATTTGTGACCAGATCTATAGGTTGAGGATCAAAATCAGCTTTCAGTTGACTTGCAGAAACAACAATAATGAACTGGTAGATGTCATAAGTGGTGACTGATAGGCCAACCATCCATGAATATTTACAGTGCGTTTTATTCACTTTTAATCAATTGTGATGGTAGTGCAGTCATCGGCAAAGCAGACAGGTGAGTTAAGATGAAGTGTCTGGCCTTCTCATGATTTATTGTACTGTGAAGCATTTCAAAATGGGAGTCATTTAAAAAATATTTTTTCAAAATCTTTAATCCTTAAAAGTGACTGACTTCAAGCTTAAGTCATATCAGCAACATTCCGGCCATATCTTGACTAAACCAAGTTATAGTATTGTGATAATCAAAAGTAATTTAAAAACGTTTTCAATCATCTCATAGACATGAGGGCCTGTGGTTTTAACACTGTATTAATAATACAAAACTGTCTGATTGGCACTTTAGAAGTCAGTGAGCCAATGGCAAAGCATACGACTCTATGGATAACAACTTCTTGTCTATTGCATAATCCTTTTGATGAATCAAAGGACAAAACTGAACTCTATATAATAAACAAGAATTTGTGATCATTAAGTTGTATGTTCTTCATGTAAAACTGATATCAGCCAATACTGTCAAAACACTGAAGCCTCTACTGATATCTTCCTAGAAACAGGCAAACCAGTTTTCAACATTCGGTCCATCGATCCTTGTTTGTAGGCACAGTGACATACTTACTGAGGAAGATAACAAGAAGTCTTTGAAACAAGACTATCTGAAATTCAGACTCATTATAATCAGGATCATATTTTTCTAAACTGTAAAACAAAAAGGTACACTGACTTCTGGCAACAATCTATCAAGACTGTCAATACATAATCATTTCTGTGCCTCCTAATCTTATCAGTTGACTTCTACGATAAACAATGTTACTAGGTACCAATGGTAATCTACAATGTGGATGGGAGACTCAATAGGTAGTAGTTTCAATACATCAATCGGGTGGTCAGGCTCGATTGGTACATCCAGTCTTATTTTAACTGTACAGACTGATACTCATATTGTCGATCACTGGGCTGTCTACTTCAGACTCTGTTACTTGCAGTCTACTTCCAGATTTCTGGAATATTCCTGAGTAGTAGTAACAACAAACAAACCAAACTAACACATTAATGATCTACATAACTACATTGTGCTGATGTCAATTTTTCATGAGTTCACGAGTTCACCAGTTCATGAGTGAGTGAGTGAGTGAGTTTAGTTTTATGACGCACTCAGCAATATTCCAGCTATATGGCCAACATGAGCATCGATCTGCACAACTGGGAACCGATGACATATGTCATCCAAGTCAGCGAGTCTGAGCACCAGATGGTTGCCTTTTATGGCAAGCATGGGTTGGTGAAGGCCTATTCTACCCCAGTCCTTCACAAGTCCAATTTTTCATGATAATTTTCGACAAAGTATAACGATGCCAGATAACCACTCAAATACACAAATACACAGACTGATCGACAATTTCACACTTTTGCCACATGAACCTGCAGTGCATACTGCAAGTCTATCAAAAGGTCCTTGCAAAGCCTAACAGATGATCTGTAAATAACAGTAACTAACACTGAAATAAATCTGATGCTCTGCATACAGAGCGTTTTCAGGCTCGTCATTGGTTTGCTGCTTAAACGCATCACTCTGCAATAGTCCATCTGTATGATGAAGGCCTGTCAATATGGGACCATGACCTGACAAATCATAGCTGATGTTTTGAGCACTAGTAGATGTTGGGATGCAATGACAAACAAACAACCTGTTTCACAAAGTTCTTGTAGCTCTACAATCATCTTAAGTCTATGTTACATTATAACACTATTAACAGGTATGATTGCTACAAGAAGAGATACAAGATCTTAGGCTTACACCTACAGGAAAGAGATCATTCCGTTCCCTCATATTTTTTCTTCCTCAAATTAACAGAAGTAACATCAAAGGTCACATGCAACAAAAAAATCAAACATAACTAAAACACAATTTTCATTTATTCATGACATATAATATACATTGCTGCTTATCAAAAAACAAAATTATAAGCAAACAATCACGATTCAAAAGTGCAATATTTTGTACATGGGCTTACTTCCCTCGAAACGAAGCCCTCAGGAGACCGAACCCAGTCATAGCGGGTGTGTGTGCACTCAAGTGTAACGACGATTTCCAGTTGGCTGATTCATTTGCTGATATGCTGCGGGCTCATTATATGTACAGACAGATGATCTGTTTGATGGGCATTTTAGAAGTATGGTGAGTCACAAGAAAGCAGGATTCTTTATGGATAATAACTTGTTTTAGTGTTCTTCATGGATAATAACTTCTTTTATTCTACTTGATGCATCGTTTCAGTATGGATTCATATACCATTGTCAAACAAATTCATATACACTAGAAAAAAGTTGTTATCCATAGGGAATGTACATCGAGCTGTTGGAATTTGAAATACATGTTCTCTGAATTTGCGTTTAATCCAATAAAAGAACATCTCAGTAGAGATGGTGTACTACTGCGTGGCTGGAAACGGTCATTTGTCCAAGTACAAAGCAGGACTTGAAACTGACAAGAGTTTGTACCAGTTTCCGTCAGATCCTGTCATCCGAGAAAAATGGATGTACGCCTAGTTTGTCTGCAACCCACTGACATAAAAACATGTCATGTGTACAAGTATCAGACATAAAAACATGTCATGTGTACAAGTATCAGACAGAAAAACATGTCATGTGTACTAGTATCAGACATAAAAACATGTCATGTGTACAAGTAACAGACATAAAAACATGTCATGTGTACAAGTATCAGACAGAAAAACATGTCATGTGTACTAGTATCAGACATAAAAACATGTCATGTGTACAAGTAACAGACATAAAAACATGTCATGTGTACAAGTATCACACCTGTCTAATTACATAATGTGGCAGAGACAGGACTTGGTGCACGAGTCATAAATCAGTTTATTTTGTTTATGGCGTAGAGCCTGATAGGTGTTAAGTTCATATTGCATGTGGTCAATGTTGGAGCTGTGTACTGCAAATTTTTATAGACAGGCAGACATATAGGTGTCTATAAACCAGACATTGAGCTTTCTCTGTGACAAAGGCTGCTTACAACAATCAACAAGTTTTTTGTATGTAACGAGTTGATTATTTACATATTTGTGTACACAACCAAGATTAGACTACTGCTCACGACTCCATACTCCAGGCATGCATACTGTTTCAAGCTCAGCGAACCTATTCACTGTGTAAGCATTATGGGTGCAGCACAGCTGTTGAGACCACTTTTCAACCCAGCCCTGGGGGAAATTTAGTGAATTGTTTTAACTCTGATTTCGCAGACTTTTCTCTCATTGCGTTTTTTTTCAATTTACTAGGTTGAATCGGCAGTTTTGAAGATTTGTTTTGATATGTGCATACCAAAAGGTGTCAGATTCTGCAAGTTGTGTTTTATGTTGCATGTGACCTTTAAGTAAATCAACTCCATATACTGTCCTTAATTTGGGGCTTTTAGTTATCTTAGTGAGTCCTTTAGAAATTGTTGTACTAGGATTTGTTAATAATTCTAGTATGTATCAATTAATACACATTACTTGGGATGGGGGAATGGGAGGAACTCTTATCTAACTACAAGAGTTTTGTGAAACAGAGCCCAGGTCACCAAGACAACTATCTGAGTGGCCTTTGATGATAAACATCACTTTGGATGTAGTACTAACAAAAAAAAGCACAGCTATTAGCAGAAATTACCCTCCAGAAGCCTACTGGGTAGATAAGCTGTCCTAGTTTATCATCTGATGTTCCCAAAATGTTGTCAATGTTGCATCCATGTTGACGCAGTCTTGCCATCGCTGCTGATGTTACTTGGTCCTTAGTTTGACTTGACAACATCAGTGATAACAGTACTTGGTAACGAAATACCTACAACACATGAGATATGTTAAGGGTGTCATTGCAAATTAGCTGAACCGTCACATAACTAATCTAAAAGTACTAGTGTTGGGAAATGGTTGAAATGTTGCAATTGATGATTGCTTCGCTACCACTGAACAATCATCGAAAAAAATTGGCTAGCATCATTTTTCAGATTTTCCTATTCAGGATGCTATTGCAGATATCTAATAACATGATGCAATGTGCTACTTTAAAATGACGACTAATATGTCATGAACATAAACGTCCTTGAGTCTTCAAGAAATTTCAGTCATGTTTGTGAAAAAAGTTTTCTAAGAAATAAACACGCATTCAGGTCAGGACAACATCAAGGATATGTTTCATCATCAAGTGTTTCAAAGACTAAAACAGTAGTTCCCAAGTCATGTTTGTGCAATCATGAGAAAATGTGATTGATTGGTCATTTGGTCACTGCGACCAATCTTCGATTTTTTCCAATTAATTGGAACGCCACTAACAAGCACCTCCAAAGTTATGGAGTCTTCTGATTATCTTGGCCTGGACACAAGAAAGGTCACAAAGGTGTTACTGGATCAAATCCTGCCTAAAGCGAGCAACCAAGTGACAATGACTTAGACATCTGATGTCAGCAAAATATCAGTTAATCTTCATCTCTTCTCTTTGAAATATATTCGTTTTAATATTTTATCCTCGTCACTAACTAGTATTAGTGTATCATTTTTTCATTATTACCTATTCACCATGCATGTACTTTTGAAAAAATAATGCATGACATATATATAAGCATGGTGTGTCACCTCTGGGGCAGCACGAGTGTCACTAATGACGTCACAGCCCATCGTATCCACGGGTGCATCCCTCTTGCTCCTCATCTGGTAGATGTTACTCAGCTGATTCCTCCAGTTGGGAGGCTCCCATTTCTCTCGCTTCACTTGAACCTCTGTACATGTGTTGTTACATTTTGTCTCGTGCTTAACTGCTTCCTGTTTCACACCTGCGTTCTTGTGGCTATCATACTCAATCTTTACGTGTTTTCTCTTAGCTGCAAATGCTTTCAGTCCTTTGACTTTTTGGAGTCCAATATTTGTAGATTTGTTCCCATCTATTTCAGCTTTTATTTCGGAGTTAGTCACCTGGTTAGTGATCTTGCTCCTGCCTCGTGTAAAATATGACGATTTCGACATGATATGACATAAGCGTGGGGGAAGACACCCGCCAAATAATGCAAATTTGAGAAATACTGTCATAAGACAGATGCGCTATCTCATTTTGTATGCATGTTTACTGTTTAATGGAAGCACATGACTTTTCCCGCGACGCACAAACTCTGTCACACAAGTGTTCAACTTAGACGACCGTTGTTTGTATCCTAAACGTCGATGCGCAGAGTTTACTGTTACCTTAGTTTGTTTCCATATGTTTCGATTACTTATCCACTGGGCTGTATTTTGTAACATATTATTTTATACGAAAACATATTTAGTTTAAATCGAACATTATTACACAATAAAATACGACCTGTAACATCAATGAGCATCAAGACACCCATAGACTGGGGATCAAGGTCAAGGACACTTTGTGTTGTGTACATGAGAAAAGCGAACACAGCGTTGGTTTGACTTTCTTGGAGTTAGAGATGAGTACTGTATCAACGGGAACAAAATGCCCTATGATTGTTTTGGCTGGCAACTCTCACACGGAGCTAGCAAACTCCATTGCAAAGTAAGAATGACAAGTCTTGTAGACTTCTATTTTCATGATATCTGCAAAGCACGCACAACACAAGTCAGCGTGTTCTGAAAACGCGAGCAAGGGATAGGATTGTAGAAGCGCTTCTTGCACCTCAAGGCTTGTTTAGCCTTAGGCAAACATGGATGACATGGTTGTACGTTTGGTGGAATAAATATATGCATTTAATATCAATAATGTTTCATAAAACTGTTGATGTTTGTTTCTGTTCTAATCAAACCACAGTTTTCTGTTGTTGCGTGAATTTACAGACATACTTACTGAATACAGATTGGAACGACATAGTAACCCAAAAATCCGATGCACCAGAGTGATATTAACACTATTCATCGTTCAGTGTCCAAAGAAGTAGATATCCAAGTCATGTTTTCTCTTATTAGGTGATTACGTTTCATAAAAGTGATATCATTCATACAATATATATAGATATATATACTACAGCCAAAAAGAATGAATAACACCCTAAGCTTTATAGTCATGTATAAGCTTGTAAAATGACTTGAGGCCATTTATACCCTACTGGCTAGCAACCTGTTATGGTCTTAGTTTAGCACAAATTACTCCACCGTTCGTTAATTATTGAATCTGAATTAATTATGATGCTTAATTAGCTTAGTATTATTATTCACCGATGTGTGCAGCTCATTCCCTGCAGGACCCATGAAGTTCTGGGGTTGAAAAGGTCTTCAGCAACCCTTACTTGCCACGAAAGACAACTATCCTTGTCGTAAGAGGTGACTAACAGATTGGGTGGTCAGGCTTGCTGACGAGCTTGACACATGTCACCATTTCCTAATTGCACAGATTGATGGTCTTGCTGTTGATCACTGGATTGTCTGGCCCAGACTGTATTATTTACTGATCACAGCCATATAGCTGGAATTCATTGCTGCCGATCATGTCATTATAAAACGCTGTGGAAGGGAATCATGACAGTATAAATAGATGCTTTCTCAGAAATAATTGTAACAGTTATCGCTATTCCAAATTTCTTATTCATGAAACAATTTATATTTATGTCATACAGTGACCTCATATATTTGATTGTGTGACTATTTCAGTGTTTCTTTTCAGTAAATTATAGGGAATGAAAAAACTGATGACTTGTGAACTTTAAGTTTGCTAGTATTATAAAGGTTGTGGGGCATACCCCGGACCAAGTTAAAAATTTTGTATAGAGTTAAATTCATAACTTGATCTTTCATTTTCTCTTATGTTACTTGCTATGAAGAAGTTTCTTTTGCTGTCATGTATTTTTGTCAAATACCTGTGTGAAAAATACTGGAAATGTAATTGACAATAACTGCTCACATGTGATACTGATGTATTGTATGCAGCTATAACTGTTTGCTAGCCAGTAACCTAAATGCAACTTTTTGTGTGCATAATTGTCACTTTGAATGACATGTTGGAACATGCAGTGAAGCAGCTGATTCAGTATTCATTGAGTTTGAGTGAAATGAAACATTGTCAAAAACAGTGAAAAACATGGTACTCAAACACACCAGCACTACGTTTGATTCAAATGACCAAACACAACAGCCTGGTGCACATGGATATCAGCACTTCCTACAGATATATGTTACCTTTAATATTAGACAATACTTTTCTGTTTCAGACGTCTGGGCACTAGGTTGGGTGATGCTTCTGTCTACCACAAGACTAACAGAGGTATGTGTTGTGTAGTATGATCATACATAAACATTTATGTTTTCATTTTATATTTATTGACATTGTATAATCTGGAGCACAGAGTTTGCGACTCTTGGAATAAAATTACTTTCATCGAGTTAATATGGCAATTGTATATCATAGGTTAGTGTTACTTGTTAGTGTACTGCAAGTATTTATACAATTTTACTTGTTGGAAGGTATCTTTTTAAGCTCTGTTTTATTTCTCTTTTAGTCTTGATGTGAAGTTTCAGGTATGGTAGTTAACAAGTACCCTGGTTTTGTCATAATAGATGATACGTGTGAAGGTTTTGGTTTGAATATTGGCCATCAGTAACTCATGCTTGTCTTAAGAGGCAACTAACAAGATCGGATGGTCAGGCTTTGCTTACTTGCTTGACACTTCACTGGTCCGTTATGATGCAGATCGACTTTTTGCTGTTGATCACTTGATTGTCTGGTCTAGACAAGATTATTTACAGACTACTGTCATGTAGTTGGAATATTGACGAGTGCATCATAAAACTAAACTTACTCATTCACAAGGGATGATGAGATAGAGATATCACAATGTATCACTCGATCCATGTCATATTCTATCAGATGTATGGATTTCCCTGCAACCTATACTTAGATATACAGGTCAGCGATAAGGCTTGAATACTGCTATAAGGAACCCCTTTCTCTCTTTTCTTTATTGTTGTGAAATGACTATACCTGGACTCTGGTGTTCTGCTTCAGAGACAACTGTGGAGATCAAGGAGTCTGTGCGAGGGAAGGATGTGTACATCATACAGACTGGCACAAAGTAAGTGACCCTAGTCTTCTGATGCCTCTCTGAACAGATTAGTTCTATGATTCTGGGTATATTCAGAGATAAACTTATTATAAACTCTCAAGGTAACCGTTCCATCACTCCGATTGCAGGGATGTCAACAATGACATCATGGAGCTACTCATCCTCGCGTACGCCTGCAAGACCAGCTCAGCTCGCAACATCATTGGTGTTATTCCGTATCTACCCTACTCAAAGCAGAGTAAGATGAGGAAGAGAGGCTCCATTGTCTGCAAGCTGTTAGCCACCATGTTGGGCAGATCAGGTGATCATCAGTATGCTTGTTTATATCATCACTATTCATTGTGTTATGGACACATCTTGTGTTACAGACACATCTTGTGTTACATACACATCTTGTGGGTTATGCCTAACTCATATCTTCACTGTTCTGTGTGGTGGAGATATGTCCTGTATATCAGGTCTGACACACACATGACATTGTTGTGTATATCAGTATATATCCTATATATCAGGTCTGACACACATCATCACTATGGACCTCCACCAGAAAGAGATTCAGGCCTTTTTTGACGTGCCTGTTGACAACCTCAGAGCCTCTCCATTCCTCGTTGACTACGTAAAGGAGTTCGTAAGTAAAGAAACCTATTGCTCTTGCTTCTGATTATTCAAGGTGAAAAGAGGTTATCATAGTGATTGGTTACAGCTGATATGATAGCACAGGGCGTTTGGGTAGTCTAATGGCTAAAGCGATTGCTCGTCACACTCATAGATCAGTAGATCTTCTTGTAGAGTTCTTTTAAATGGTAATGCCAGGTTAATAGCGCTTTTGAAGTTGGCAACATATGGCCACTATCACTTTACCTATCAGGTACACAGTGCTCAGATTGATGAGATGAAAGGTTTTTCAGAGATGGCCAACAGTAGGATGTTGTCTGATATTTGTTAAGGAGTGTTGAGAACTACAATCTTACTTTAATGAGATATGACACACTAAGACCCTTTCAATTTAGAGGAATAGAGTGAGAAAGGAAATTAACACTGATGGTGTCAGCTAGGCTTGTAACGATGCATCAAGGTTTGCAATTTTTTAGTCTCCAATAGCAATTAATTCATAGTGAAAACAAAAAACTTTTGATGCATCGATACTGTCTGTGACTATCAATAGTTTAGAAATTAGCCATGGTAGGTATACAGTTTGGATTGAATCCAGCAACCTGTGTCTGTCATAAGAGCTAAACGTGTGAGGTGACTAAGGTGATTGGTGACAGAGATGATCATGTGTATTCACATGATTCCAGATCATATCTCACCAATGATCATCACTTGAATGTCTGACCCAGGCTTGTAGATGTTGTATCAGTGATGTTATTAAGGAACAAGTGAATATAGAAAGAAAGAAACAAAGTTGCCATCATGGTCAGTTTATGTGACTTTTCATAAAAATTGTGTATTGATGCTGAAATATTTATTTCTGTGATATCTTCTACATCAGACTGTTTTCATGTCCCACTTCAGGACATTTGGTTGGGTTTCTTGTCAAACATAGCACTGGTTCAGTTCATGGCAATTGTGCAGTCTGTTGTTTTCTTTGCTACCATTGCTAGTATACTGGTCACAAAATATTTTCTGATTAATTGCTGATACTGAATGAATGGACAGAGAGATCCTCCCAGACACCGGGTGAGCTGTTCTTCTTCCTGGGTTGACAGATTCCTGACTACAGGAATGCTGTGATAGTTGCCCGGAACCCCAACTCAGTGAAGCGAGCGTCCTCATACGCAGAGCGGTTACGACTTAGTATTGCTGTCATCCATGGGGAGGAGAAGATTGAGGAGTTGGGATGTGATGGGAGGAACTCTCCCCCTCCCCTGCCAGAGGACGAACAGCTTCCAAGAAACCATGAGTTCGGAATAGAGACTCTGCCAAGTAAGACGTTGCAGTACAACTATCTTTCTACATCAAATATAATCAGAATATAAAGTTTGAATGTGTGCACTCGGCTGAGATTTGGTTAGGTGTCTGACAACAACATTGAAAAATAAATACTCTCTCATAATGATTTTGTTGTGTTGCATATTTCTGGATGTCAACTTTTGCCTATGTTCCAGCAATACTAGCGAAAGAGAAGCCGCCTCTGAACGTGGTGGGAGACGTTGGCGGCAGGATAGCCATCATTGTGGTGAGAATTTGGGGGAGTTTTTGGAGGGGAAGGGGCCAGTGATTGGTCCAATGGTTAATTCATAATCTTAACAGGGTGTCCTATTTATTTCCACATAAAAACCTTCTACCTTGTTTAAGAATCTCTATCTCTGTTTGGTTCACGTGACCTCAGACAAATTATTATGTATGCTCAGTGCACTGCATGCCTAGAATGGGTATAAATCTTAGTGAGCGAGAATGAATCATTCACTCCCCTGCCCCATGGGAAAACATGAATCATTCACTCCCCGCCCCATGGGAAAACATGAATCATTCACTCCCCGCCCCATGGGAAAACATGAATCATTCACTCCCCGCCCCATGGGAAAACATGAATCATGAATCATTCATTCCCCGCCCCATGGGAAAACATGCATCTACAGTAGTGAACCGTGGACCAGTTTTGATTTGACCATCTTAGTAAAATATACGGTTGAATTTCAGTTTGAATTAATGTTATATTTACATAATGAGAGATTTAAATGTGTGGTATGATAAATTAGAGTAGCATTATGAGTAGGAGACGAGAGGATTCTACTGTTAGGTTTTATCCTCCGTGTTCACACTTAATTACAAAGCCCTGTATACCTTTCATGACATTGATACAACTTATATTATCTTACTTCAAACAAAAATGTCGTTTTCTGATTGGCTAAGTGCTCTTCAGTGTACCTCATTTACAAACAAGGTACGTTGTTATGTAGCCAATGGCAACTTTTTCGGCACTTATTGATAGTACTTCTAAAACTCAATTAACATTGAATCATGCATGGTTCACTGAAATCACCGATGTCTTGCAAATGCAAATCGATGGGAGGAAGATAACTCTAACTTTGTTTTTCTTGTGTGTTCTGCCAAATCTAGTGATGATTATGAAAAAAATTGCCTTGCATTCCAATTAATTAATTTTGACAAAACCTTCACATATGGTCCCTGTGAATATTAAGAAGGGCAGTTACACACAGCGTTTTTAACTAAGACAATATCTGCAGGAAAAGCAACAATATGCAAGATTCGAATTGTTTGATTCACATAGGTTGACTGAAGTGTACATCTGATGACCTATGCTTTAAAAAGTTCAAAATTAACATTGAGGGTGTTCGGTAAGATAAATATCTTGTTCACTGGTCCCTTGGGGCCCATGGGTTGATGTACATCACCCATGCACCCCTCATGATTAGTGAACAACTTAGTTTGTATCTGTTAAGAGTGATCTTGCTTTGGGGCACTGCAGTATTCACTGTTATATTTTATCTCATGCCCTCAAAGCGGATGTTTATGTTTATGGGAAGTTTGCTGTGTTTCATATTGTCTGATGTCTGAAACCAAACTAATTGGAGAACGTAAATTCATATGTGAAATGGCAAATGGTCTGAGACCATTCCATAAATCATAGCATTCACATTTATATTTTCAGTTGGAGGGCAAATTTTAAGATTGTTGTAGTTACTAGACAGCTGCCTACCATGATATATAGTGAGTGACTAACTTGCTTTAAAGGGGATGGTATTGCATGGAGGGGAGACAACTCAGCTGTGATCATACTGACATACTGTTATGGATTGCAGGATGACATGATAGATGACGTGTTGTTGTTTGTGAAGACAGCCGAGGCACTCAAGGAAAGAGGAGCATACAAGGTGTATGTCATGGCTACACATGGCCTCCTTTCATCAGATGCACCGAGACTCATTGAAGACTCTTGTATTGATGAGGTTAGTCATTCTATGTCTTAAGAAAGATTTTATATCATTTATTTGAGGCATGTCTAGAAAACACATTTTTGTACCCAGTTGTGCCGAGAGTGGTCTTTTTGTTCACAAAAGCTGATCAGTCAATTGCAGCAGTCAGTTGCTCAGAATGACAAAGTTTTTGCTTTTGAAAGCATGAAAAATATCATGGTTACAAGGAACACCTAAAACTGAAAATGTGCTCAAAAAAACTTTAGTCATGGTTAAATGGTGACACTTCTGATTTATGTTTAACAGTTACCCTAACTCTTGCAACAAAACTTGGACAGTGTTACATGATTTGAATGGGTATATAGAAACAAGTTTCATGCAGAACTTTAAAACCGTCACTATTTCTTCACTAAACTGGGATAGGTTTGATGGTGTGCTGGTGCTTTTGGGTAGTTTCTGAATTCCGAATAAGATATTTTTTGTGTTTTTATGGCAGTAAGTTTGGATTCAACTGAATTTGGTTAATGTTCTCCTCTCATGAGCAGAACTTAAAAACCTTTCAATACTCTCCTTCCACTGTGCCATACACACCAAAACATTTGACATCAACATAACAAGTAGCCATATGTATGAAGAGTATTTTGCCATTGTAGAGGTTAATGATGAACTTTTACTTCAATGGAAGTTGGATCAAATGTTTAGTTGAGGTTCAGTTTGTGAATATTAGAAATAATATGACAGTCAAACTAGATTTACCCTAATATATATTAAGTGTTAGTGTCCACAGTCTTAGTGGTAGTATTTCCTGATGTAATGTTATTCTTCAGTCAGTGCTATGTGCAGGTAGTTACTGATAATTCATTAGCCATGGATGGATGGACAGAACTTTTACTGATTTAGCTAGTTTGTATGAAATTATCATTAATGATGTGATTTGTATGTGTTTTGGCTGACTTGGTGTATAAAATATAATATAGATGAGAAAGACAACAATATTGTTCTTGACAGTCTAACCATGAGAATTGCCAGCCAGTTATAACTGAGTTTGTGTTTCTGCCTAGGTGGTTGTGACAAATACTGTACCTCACGAAGCCCAGAAGATGCAGTGTCACAAAATCAAGACAGTAGACGTCAGCGTCATGCTAGTCGAGGCCATCCGCCGGATTCACCACCGAGAGTCAATGTCCTACCTCTTCCGAAATATTGGTGTAGATGATTAACTGTGTGTGAATATGAAGAATGTCTTCATTTATGATCTTGTGTTGATTTCTGTGTATCCTACAGGAGTCAGTGTTGCTAAAATGGTCTCATGGTTGAGAAAGTTTCATGATGTCTTAGAGTTATGTCCGCTGTGTGTTCAAATTCAAATGGTTCCTTTTTACTTTGTGTTAATACCTAGATCAAAACTGTCCAAAAGGTTTCAAAGTTAGGAATGAAAAGAGGTCTTTCCCAATACATTGATATGAAAAAACAAATTAGTGCTGTACACTGCTGTGTTACCATGGTTACATTTTTATTGCAGTATGCTGTAATTTCTTTAGATTATTTTCAATAAAATTTCACTTTGTGGTAACAGGTGAAAGGGTATCACATATTTATGCTGTGGCTGTCTTCAAATTATCCTCAGAGCTTGCCCATTTTATCATTTACGAGCCAAACATCAGTTAGAAACGTGTTTTGAATTTATAATGTTTTTGTACCAATATATTTTGTATTGAATAACAGATTTATTTCCATTCCTATTTTATGTCGATGACATTTCACAATTGAAAGTTTGTAAGTTGTCTCTATTTTCTCAACATGACTGTCCTTCAGTTTTGACTTTGATATCCACACTTAAGTGAGCCTTATAATAAAGAAATATATTTTTATCTGACCTGACACTCAGATGCTTCTGCATAATGTATTTTGATAGGTGATACACCAGTGACAGTGTGTGCTGGTGGAATATAATTTCCATACATGTTTGTCAAGGGTGGTTTTGACATTTGAAGTGCACAGGTTACAGAGTTGTGTCCCTTTCTCCCACCAGAGACTTATGATTTTGTGTGCAAATCTCTCTGTAACATTTTTATTTTTGTAGTTTTTTTCAACACCATAGCTATTTTCCTAGCATCAGTAGAATGGTAAACAATAGGAGACTGGCATCTCTTAGGGTTTTCCGACATATTCAAGTTACATGCCACGACATAGCTTGAATTCTGGTCAAAGTGTCATTAAACCAATTCACACCCAGTATCTGTTAGTGACAATACTTCATCATGTCATATAGGTTGTATTTGCAGGGACATTTCCTTGATCCAATCTGATCAGATTTTTATATTGTTAAAGATTGTTAATTTGTTGAGTTGGTGCACGTCTGCTGGTAGCTTTCGCTGTATATATTCCACATCTATGGTTTTGTCAACCCTTTGGCATATAAGTGGCTTAATCAAGATTTTCTTATTAACAGTTGAGTATGCCTAAAAACAGATTCTTTGTTGAATGTTAAATATGTGATTTCTCTATGACACTGAATTCAAACATATTTGTCGGATAATGTGTGTGGAGAATTCATTATTGTCCTGTATATAACTAGGTGTGCACGCCTGCACCAGTTGTTGTCCATCTGTGACAGATCCTGACACACGAGGTTGTCTAATCTAGGAGACATGATACAACAATGTCTGCTTGCCATACTGCATTTATCTTGAACACGCACAACATTTCAGTTCAACTTCAAGTGGGCATTGGCAGAAACAAGATGTTTTCCCTCAAGAATTTTATGCAAAATCATTTTAGTCCGATTCAGATGATGATGGTACCAATGATATTGTCTGTAAATGAAATTAAGATAAGCACATATTGAAAAAATGTATGATGCATTCAAATGAAACAGGTTTTGGTACGTTTTTGATTGTTCCTAGGTTGAAATAGTTTAATGTTACATGTTGTGTATTTAATGAATGCGAGCTGTCCCCCACCTGTGACTAATTATGTAACTCTTTTTTTGACCAGTTCTGCTCAATATGTTCTTTTCATATCTTACAGCTGGAAGTAGTTGAAATGCTAGAATTGTCTGTGTCATTTATTCTTAATTAAATTTTCAAGCATGTATATTTGAAAACTTCCTGATGTATGGTTCAGATGAGTTGATGTTTCACAATTTGACGCTGAGTGTCATGTCGAAATTGGTCCGAAGATGCAGCTGGAATCTGGTTTGTTGGAGTTAGGGTTCAAGGTTTGTTAGCACTGTGTCTGAGCCCGTGGATCTCATCAAGGTCTGAGACCTGTATCGCCTCCTCCTTTCCACCTTGAATCAAACTGACACTCGATGATACGACAGGGATACTGTTCACCGAAAAGTTAAACCCATGTTTGTGTATATTTGCTCTATTATACATTTATTCCATCTGCAAACCGTCTGTATGTCATGCGTGTGTTCACCAAACACCCAGAAATCAGTCATAGTTTGTCAGTTAAGCGTTTTAGGTGAGATATTCTCAACTGTTGGGGCTGTTAGATACGACGTTGACTGGAACCAGCCCCAACCAATTCCTAATAAAGGTAGATAAATTTCCGTGCCAGTTGTGTCCATTGATTGCATGCTACTATAGAATCAAATATGAAAATATTGTATGGCCGCTGAAGACATATGCAAAGTGATTTATTTACATCATCATTAAACACGTTCGTGAACATCGAACTTGGAAGCAGTGACAAATTCTGTAAACAGTCATGAGCAATCATTGAACAAGGTGGGATGTTTGAGACCTCGGTTTGAATGGTCTTCACTAACAGGTTAGTTATTAATTGATTTCACTGACCAAGACCCTAGTCAGCTGTTCTAAAACAATAAGTTTAGTATATTTATGTACTCGGTTGACAAAATCACCGGAAGAGAGACCGGCTATCACTTGTTAATAGTCTGCACGCGCTAAGACAAGGATCTATTCCTTTGGCACAAGAGAAAGTCATCTGAACTTCTTGTTTCTGGTCTGTTCACTGGAAGGAATATGAAACTCTGGTAGAGGTCCTCAGCGATTCTGACCTTTCAAATCGATCTTGGAACTTCGCTTACAGGGGCGAGGGACAAATCGAATGATGAGTTAGTGACCAGAACAGTTTCAATGGGACATAATGAACGTCATGTGAAGATGGCTTTGAAAACACCTTTGTCATCGACCGATTGTTATCGGGGCGAAAACGTGTGAAGATAAAATACAATTATTGATAGTTTACCACATATAGTGCAAGATTAAAAACTTGATTGAGCATTTACATTGTGCGAATGCAAAAATATCTATAATTAACCATTTTGCACACAGAAGCAGAATAACTGACCATGACAACTGTTTTACCTAATGTGATTGAAAGAGACATGAAAGTACTGGCATAGCTGCAAACAGTATTCATATTCTTCAGAACTGAAATACAGAATGTGTTCAAGGTGTTGTTAAGGTGTCGTTCTGCTTAGGAGTGGACACCGTATTCAAGGGAATCGACACCACCGGCTTGTAATCTGCAGTGTCCAGGCTCCTCGTCTAGCTGTGTAAGACACACTCAGCGTCTAGGTGTGTGGACCACAATCTACAGCAGTCTTGCTCGGCATCCAAGTGAGCGAGCTCCAAACTTCAGCTGTCCGATGACCAGATGTACGAGCCGCAAACTGCAGTTTTGCCGAGTGTGCACAAAGTAGTCATGCTTGGCATCTAGCTGTGTGAGCCCTAGACTGCTGCAGTTCGAAATGTGTTTAACTGTCCGGCTTAGTGTGCATCTCTTCTTTCAGGATGGTTGCTCCTAGAACAGTAACCTCCATATTGCCAGAGCCAGGTAGTCCCAGAGACGACTTGTTGCTAACAGATGGTCTCACCTGTGTGATTTGGGATTGCTGAAATAAAATTGGAAACATCGCGTTAGGGAGGATTTGTTGAAGTGGACATCAACGACATATTTTGTTTAAAGCCACAAAACCAAAAAGATTTTGAAACAAGAAAAAACGATGTCAAGAAGCCAAAATCGTACCTTCCTCTTTGAAAACTTATTCCAGAAGTGCTCCAGTACCAGGACGAGCAGCCCAGACACCATTCCAACAACCACCACAATGAAGCTTCCAGTGAGAGACTTCAGGTCAAGGCCCTTGTCGGTGGAACTCTCTGGACAGTTCAGTTTGCCGTCATCCCACCAACGCCTCTTGAACGCCTCGAGCTGACGCTTCTTCTGAAGCTCCAGGATGCTATAACAAGAACTACACGTAAGCCTCCAAACGCTGCACATTTAACAATACAATATGTGGCATTAAAGTATTCGGTTTGGTTGGACGAATAATGTACTTTCCTACACTAAAACTTCCTATTTGGAGTTTGGCGTGTTTGCCGGGAACGAGGCACTAAACGTGTTCATTAAATGTGATCACGAAACAATGATTTATGTATTATGTGCTCATAACAATTCTCTTCTTTAACCCGAAACCACGCTGAAAGTTTCCAGAAACAGTATTCATCGAAATCGAACCTTGAGTCAGATGTCCACCTGTGCCAACACTCCAACAACATCTATTGGATGCCAAACTGCGATGTTATACACGAAGCGTTCCTAGGTCAAAACCAATTATTGGCAGATCCAATGTCCAACGATACACCCAAATTTGTTTCAATTCACCGTTAGGTTGGCATATTATCAGAGATCATCAGAGATACTCAAAACAGCCTCTGAGAAGATTGGAATAGACATACCGTTCACAGATGAGTTAGTTTTCCAAGTGGACAACTGTAATATAAGTTTTGAGGCAGCACAAGGTTGCTGTACTGCAATTGTCTGCTGTTTTCTCTCTTAAGGTATGCCTTTTGTTTACACACACACACATACACACAGACACACACACATATATATATTATATTATATATATGACTGAATATTGACGGAATAAATGTTATGATAATAGTTTCAATAACCTTACATTTATTGTTAGGTTACTCCCTGTTGTCAAAAATGTCCCTTGAAAGACAACAAAAGTCATTTTACAATCAATGAAAATGCAGCAGCTTGTTTAACTTGTTTTCACAGTGTTAATATTCAGGGTATGTCCTTACGCTGACGATATTTTCTTGGTGTACACAGATTTTTCCTTGAGAGCGAACGCATAGGGCCTGACGCTGAACATGTCCCCGACGGCAGCCAGGTCACAGTTCCTGTACGTGAGGTACTTGATGATTGGCGAGTCAGTGATGAAGGCGACGTTATCATTCAACACACTGCTGACAGCCTGGTCGGTGGAGTTGAAGAGTCCAGTGCCTTCCATGTGCTTCCAGATATTTACGTACTTATCCCCGAGTGGGTAGTCCCATACCGCCAGGCTGGAAGGAGATGAGAGATGCGATTAACAACCTGAAGCACTAGGTAGGACAGACTGTCAACCAACGAGGAGAAGTCTGTACAGAACAGACCATAAACGTAACGTTCTGGACATGGCACACTATCAACGTAAATCTGACCTACAGCCTGAGGACCGTTATAGTGATGAACTAGAGGGGCGCACCAACGAGATAGATTGAATTTGTACTGTGGCAGCCTTTACAGCGTAACAAAGTGTTTGAAACCCCGTGTGAAATCGGAGACAGAACTGATATGATATGATAGAACTGCCCATTAAACCCGATGCTTATCCTATGCGTTTATTCGGTTCTTCACAGACTGACAAGAGTATGCAAAAAACGTTGAAGCCCCAAAAGTATTAGTAGAACAACACCGAATTTGAGCTCGCATTTGAATTTATCTCCCCAATATGGTTGAGGACCAAAGCAAAGTTGACTTCGCTCACTCAATACACTTCGTCAGTTCCTGTTTTACCCATTTTTGCAACCCCTGGTTAACCGAGACTGATTATTCTCTGGTGGTTTTGCTAACACATATTCACCTGTTGTTCCCACCGCCCATGCTCATGTCCTTCCAGATGGTGTAGAAGCTCTCCTCAATGGCAGCCATTCTCTTGAAGTAGGTCATCACTGAGGAATCGGCCACCACTGAGTACCTGATGTCTGACTGGGAGGCGAGCTCTGTCATTGAGCTGATGGCGACGCCCATGCGGGACACAGTGAGGAAAGCGGCCAGATTGGCGGTGAATGTGGACATCATGATGATAGAGAAGAACCAAAAACCAGCGACAAGGAGGCGTGCAGAAAAGCTTTTAGGAGGGACACCAGCCCCTGGATCGGTAGGGTAAAACAATCCAATATACTCCATGACACCCATTAACATACCATTAAACATCAAACATCTTTTTCTTCCACCGGCCCTAGTGTTAATAACGTTGCGCCTATCTTAACCCCAGGCACCCACCTAGACATTTACTTGGATAAAGAAGCCGTAAATCTGAAGGGTTCTCTGTAAAGTATACGTAACTTCCGGTTCCAGGGACAGTTGTGGTTTGGTTTTACTGTGGTTTGGTGTCGCAGGTATCTTTCTGTATACTGGAATGTTTCCTCACTAAATTCATAGAATACAAATGCATAATATTTGATGAAATAAGGCTTTGAAAACATAGGAAAAACCGAAAGAAAGACGTTATATTATGGTGTGTAAGAGACACGCCCGAGATCAATAGTTTCGTACTGAGATCCTGTTCAGGATCGATGAACATCTTAACATCAGTAAGACCTGATCATGACAACGGTCCCTTTAGCCCCATTGGAGATAACTAACAGAAAGCGCGGGGTCACAATCTGTGAACTGACTGATTATATGTTATCATACCTCACAGACTTAACAGGCTTTACAGAGTTGCATCCCTTTAATTGAGACATGCTCTTGCACTGTCGTGTACTCAGTTATTTCTGTGTGGCGTCACTAGCTTGGTAAGACTACCTTAGACTTCCCATCAAATCAAGCTGATATATCAGAAATACCGTACAAATCGACGTTAAGTCAAATCCACAGAGGTACTCTCGCAGAAATAATTGGACAGGATCTTCAAGTGTCCCACAGAAAACTAACCGGACATGGTAAGGGATCCCATCACAAACCAGATGCTCTCCTTCAGGTCGAAAGCCTTTTTGTCGACCACCTCTCCCTCGACAGTCGAGTCCTTCGACCCGGTGGGCGTGTAGCGGTCAAACATCAACAGCATCATGCTGGTTACTGCGATGACCACGCCCAGGCACAGCCAGGCCAGAGGAGTGAAGACGTCGGCAAAGTAGAACAAACTGATTTCCCGATTTTGTTTCTTCATGACGATCTGTATACCTGCGAAGTCGTAGTAGGGGAGGGTGAAGTCCACCACGTCTTCTCTGTCTGCTGTCACTGTCAGAGCGCCTGCTATGATGTCAGAGTCCTAGGGAGATATTTTACCAGGTGAATGTATGCTTGTTTGTTTTATTCTTTCACGCTGCAATATTCTCTGTAAATAATCGGGTCTGACAATTCCGTGATTACATTATGAGCATCATCAGTCAACGCAAATAATATAAGATAACACATATCAAACAAGCAAGCGTGTGTAACCACCCGATCTACCTATTCAATATTGCAACAAACATTGTTTTCTGAAGAACAAATATTCACGGGGTCCGGTTTAGGTTGGGCGAAGCGATAAACGATGATGTACACCCGTGCAAAAGTTAAGCACCACCAACTTCAACATGAAAGGTTGCTCCCAAAATACAACATTGAGGAAATCCGGTAAATACAGCTTACAACAATGTGGTGTTATAAAGATGTAACATTTAAAAACACATGGGCACGTCATGAATGTGCAATGTGACAGTTGATGATGCATGGTAACCCAATGCACGAAAAACTCCAAGTTGCCGTGTGTCGTTTCACATGACTGATTTCCATCATGAGGAGGCGTGTAGAAACATGTATCCCTGCCAAAGGGAGTTATAGCCGATGCTGGCACCCATTTGTGTGTACAAGGACATATGGTCTGCAAGTTCCTTCATCACATTTGTACCAAGGAAAGGTTGACTGGTTAGTGTGCACGACAATACCTTTTACGCTACTGGATTTGCCAAAAAATTCCACCACTGGAATGCTTCTAATAAAATGTGAAATATTCGATTTATATCTTCATGTTTCATGCGTATTACCCTTTAACTGCCGTACAAATACAGATTTAACATATTTACTGCACTTAATGTGGCAACTACTGTTTAACGGTAATTTTCATCTCAACTCTGACAGAAGATTCTGGTGTAATTTCGACATAGACCATCTACGTGTACAAACTTCCGTTTAATGTTACTCCCAAATGAATGTCAGTTAATGTCACGGCAGCTTATTGTGTTACCCTTGGGTAAACCTGGCAGGTCCAGAGACACATTTTCGGTTCTTAGGATGATTGCAATGAAGAAACTATAATGATGGTTCCTCAATAGGCTATGAAGAATTAATCAATGTTGTATTTCATTTTAAAATTATCCAAGAATAACACGTTTGCCCTTTCCTAAGTCAGTGCGAAAGCTGGGCACAGAACAATATGGGAGCAAAATACGTGAGATAATTTTCTAATTAAATTGCAACAATGGTGGCGGGGAAGTGTTGTTCTAATGGTAGACGATGTTTTATTACTTTAAATTACTATTTACTATAAATGTAATGCTCAAATAGCGTTTAACACAATGTTGTAACATTTCATGTGGGAACATTTAAGAAGTATATGGCTTCAACCATACCCCCTCAACGATGTTCCTGATGCAGCCAGTCCATATGCTGTTTGAGTCCATGTTACCATAGTGACCGTCGTAGCATTCCTTCACAGTGTAGGTAAAGCCGATGATTTTGGAAATGGCATTAAGCACGTCAATACTGTAGCCAGAATAGTCTCCCTTTGAGTTGCGGATTACGAAAGGAGGTTCCTGAAAATGTGAATTGTCATATATCAAAATGCATATTTTTAGATTCATTCTAAGGCCGTGGTGTACAGCATTGACTGGTTCACACCTTTTGAGATAGAGGC
This sequence comes from Haliotis asinina, assembly GCF_037392515.1. Classification (NCBI taxonomy): domain Eukaryota; kingdom Metazoa; phylum Mollusca; class Gastropoda; order Lepetellida; family Haliotidae; genus Haliotis; species Haliotis asinina. The sequence goes on along the minus strand of NC_090284.1, from coordinate 71,599,776 downwards.
AGGTATTTATGAAATGATTTCAGTAATTGTGTGGCAGGTCACTTGTTGTGGCCATTATCAGTGGTGTAGTGCTGATGGAGGGGGCACCGACGGAAGATCATTCCTCGGTATTCTCATCCAGGAACGTCGACGTGTCACGGCAACGCTTTATCGGATGGACTATCCTATACCATTGGGTGCATGAGTTCAAGTGTGAGAGGTGAGAGAATTATGATGACAGAACATTTTCGGGACGTTTTTACCGTACCACAACAGCCGCTACTCTGAGGACCACGCCCTTGACACCATTGACAAACAGCTGTTCGGTCGACTCCACCCCAACGCTTTGACTCCACGTGGCCACCTGTGCACAAAGGAAACACGTCAATGTAGCCACATGTACATAACATGATGAATCCAACGTACAAATATTAGACACTTATTTCACCTGTTCTTCAGGTGAACTATCCTTGTTTTCGTCAAATTGTCAGTGAATAAGGCCTGCATCAGCTTATTGTTGGTCCACGTGGTCTGACCACTGAAGTGTTGATGCTTAATGAAACGTGAACACAGGTTAAGTAAAACTGCTGAAAACTGAACATAGTCCTGTTGGATGACACCAGGTGTTCCTTGACGTCTCAAGTTGATAGGTTCGGTAAAGAATCAACAATATACGTTATGCCTTTACTATTCTAAACGGAGTAGTCATTCTTTTCTTCGGGATCTCGTTACAGAAAAAAGCCCCTGTGTCTTAACTGTGGATCCAGAACACCATTAATCTAAAATAAAACTCCTTAGTGTTTCTGTTATATCTGGTGATATGCCAAGCGTCATGTGATCCAAGAGCATTCTAGGAACCTGTTGGATACAAACCTTTGACGTGTATGGTTATTCATGAAAGATTGTTTGGACTAAAGCTTGTCCATTAAAATTCGAATCAGAAACATATATCACTAAAGACATATTTCACACGCTAAAATTAAAAAAGCAAACTATTTCTGCTGATTCATGACGTTCAGATTCCCACATATTTAGTCCACTGTAATTGTATGCGAAGACAATAGAATGATGACGGCCCTATGCTATCTACATTTCATCGTCAGGCATACCTACAATATATTATCTACTTTCCGACATATAGCACGGCACGGCTATATTGACCAAGGGGTCACTGAGATTGTTTTGTCTGGTCCTTGTGGACATGTCTCGTGTTTGTAGAATTTAATTAAAGGAAATCGGTTTTATTGACCTGAGAGAGGCTTCTTGTGTCGTTGCCGGTGTATTTGCACAGTGTAAACTTCACTTCGCTGTTGGTGCCATCTTCTTGTCGAAATACCCGCGTGTCATTTTCTAAAACCTAGAAAACATACAAAGAAAGTTCTATTTCAGCCAGTTACGTTTATTGTGTTTCTTGGTGTCGATGGAAGCTCTAATTAACGACATCAGTTTCTATATTCGTGGATTATATTTGATATTCCTTGAAGTCTACACCTTGTTCAGCGACCTGTCGAAGAGAGATCTGCAGGAATCACATGATGAGGAACAGGCACACACTGGGTCCGAGGTGGCAGCTATGACGTCATGCATCTTCTGAATGATGTCAGCTGTGAAACCTATGAGTCGTTCTTCGTTGTTCAGGGTTTCCTGTAATGCAGAGCTTAGTAAGCACGCAGATAAACATGTGATGGAACTGGGATGCAACAAATTAACATTAGTATTCACCGGGGAGGTGTGATGCGTGGCATGATCCTATTATAAGTTCTGTATTGTGTATAGACTGAATCAAAGTTTCAGTAAATTTAATTCAGTTCGATTCATAATAACTACAACTATAGTATTCAGCAAGGTTTGTCTGCCAAAGGGACCAGGCCAAGTGTCCGTAACGTGTAGATGCATATTGTAATCAAAATCGCGGAATGACATCGACTTCCAGTTTATCAATAACATGGCGGCCGTCGTGGAGATGTCGGTCGATTGCAGACTTTGCAGTGCTTGTGTACTGTCAGCTGAGTGTAGGCAGATAGTGTTCAAGTCTTTTCAGACGTTTTATGTTGGTGATCAAATGACTTGATGCACTTCATAAGATAAGGTCTGATTTATTGTGAGAACGTTCTTTATTGTCTATGAGATTGTCTTGATTGACCCCCGCCAGTGTATTGTGTAAGTGCAAGTGATATTCAACGTGGAATCTGACTGGTCAGTTGGAAGCACGTAGATAGGACAACATTCAGCATGGCTGTCCCGAGCGGTACCGCTACGACCGAAATGTATTATTAGGTAAACAACAGTTGTCCAAAGTCATTTCTGTATGTTGGTATTAGGACTTCTGTAAATCCAAAAGGTAGATCCTAACTTCTGTGGAACCAAGACTTACGGCAAGACTTACCGAGCTGTGGAGGTCTTTGATGACGAGGATGCTGTGGTCGTAGCTCTTGTCACAGCAAGGTGTGATGCCGTCGGTTGTGTGCAGCAGCCAGTGGTAGCGCCCTGACAACATGTTCAGTCGATGTGCCTACAAACATAGATATTTCCAACTACACTATACAGTGTTTGAAGGGGATGTGTGGAATGTACACAGCTACAAAAACACAAGTGTTCAGGAGTGTGCTGACATCTTTAGCGCAAGTCACATTTCGAGAATTTTAATATCTTGAATATCTACAAGACCCTCATTTTATTTATGTATAGTGTTCCTCACATTTAAACTCAATCCTAAACTGTTAAATCACTAATGCATCAGACTCGTGGGACATGGTACTCGCCCACCAGCAAAATTAAATCAATTAAAGTCTTAAATAACTTGCAGCATTTGCATAATGTGTTCAAATCTGGCTAATTAGAAGTTAGAGCTTGTCACAACATTACTGAATTATAAAATAGCGGTCATCGAAAATATATATTTGGTGTCATTATCTGCTGTAAACTAATTTCCCTCTAAATCAGAAAACCCCACTGACATGTCTGAGCATATCTTCTATAGACGCCGATGTTCCCATCAGAAAGACGTATCGCACGTCGGTTTTCACAGTCAGGTTAGCCAGCACTTCCGGTATGTTGTCACGTGGCATAGGCAACTCGAGGTGGAACAGGAAATGGTTGACTTTGCGCAGACTGATCTGTTCATGGTACTCTGTAAGAAACTGAGACTTAGCGACCAAACCATGCCTGATAATTAGCTGCCGATACCATGCCTCCGGCCCCTGCTATGTTACTCCAGCCACACGTTGAGAAGGTGTACCAACTTACACTAACGGAAAATCAGCATGTCACATAAAATACAAATTCACAATTATTTTTTCAACCTACTAGTATTTCCCTTTTACATCTCTTCAAACATGCAAACTTATTCCATCTAGATGAACCTTTCTCGGATTCCAGATCAGAAACAACTGGGTACTTCTGACGAAAATCTGCTTACATGCTTGGAAGTTAGGAATTCAGTTAACTTTAGGTGACAACACCGTTACTACGACAAGGGCGTTCGGGTAGCTTAGTAGTTAAAGCATTCACTCGTCGCTCTGAAGACCCGGGTTCGAGTTCCCAAATGGGTACAATGTGCGAAGGTCGTGTCCGGTGTTTCCCACCGTGAAATTGCTGGAATATTAATGAGAGCGGCGTGCAACTAAACTCACTCAGAAGTGCAACAGTGTTGACAATGACTGTACATACCTCTTCCCGATTCATCGTACAAGAAGGCGACAGAGTCACTTGGGGAATGTGTGTAGTTCGCCACGGCTGCCACGATGTCGCGGTAGTCAAACGGTGTGGTATGCACTTGGAAAACAGACGTGTCATTATCAGCTCCACACGACCCCGGGTGGAGAGTTATATAGGCCAGGAGTTTCTCGTGGAAGAGGTTCAACGGACAGGACTTTGTCCGAGTGTCTAACACAACCAGCCAGCCGGTCAGGCTGGGGTATTCTGACAACAGAGGTGGGAACATCAACACACATGTCTGACATATTTGTAGAGGAATTACGATGTGATAATGTTGTCACGTCATGACTAAAATGAATGGTATTATCCCTATATATTCTTCCATTTTGTCTTTATTATTATTTCAGCGACAGTATTGCAACATTAGAAGGCTAAGTAAAGCAAAAATGCGAGGTTGGTGTGGAGGAACGTAGTGTTTGTTGTGTCTCCGTCATGAATCTTGAACAAGCGTAAACGTACCTGTCGCCCAAAAGTTAAAAATGTCGACGTCGTCCACGATGCGGGTGCTTGCAAAAGGGGAAATAATGTCGTGGAGTGTCGTCGGTGGAGATGTTGCTGCTGCTGCCTCATTGTGCTCGCGGATCACAACTACAGAGCAACATGGAAACATGAAATGCTGTTTTTGTTTGTTACTATCCGGGGCATCAATCTATTGGAAAACGCGCTCATGCAACATATACTGAAGTCCATAAGAAACGTATTATTGGATTATAACATGTTATCTCGTTGATAACTGACAAACAGAATTTGTCCATTTTTGGAAATTGTTAAGTAAAAGCAGGCATTCATCATTTAATGCAACCGTTGTTACATATAACAATGACGGGGGTCAAGTGGAATTTCATACGCACGCCAAACTTCCACACAATCATTTGAACACAGATACACATGTTTGCCATCCTCTTGCTAAGTGAGTTCCAACACATGGACGTTATTAGGTAGAGAATGTTGACATTGTGTGTAGCAGTATTGGGTCGTGTATTTTTCCTATTGCAAACTGTAAGACGGTGATCTGTCGTAATGTGGATAACTATTGCTCTACGTATCTCCGCTGTGTACTCTGAACTCGAACGTCCCAAAAATCATGACCCTCTTACCAACGATCGGTTAACCTACTGAACCCAACAATCAGTACATTCTCCCCCTCGACTCCAGACCCTGTTCCCTCCATCACCTTATCACACCGTCTAATGATTGAACGCTGATATACCTGTAAAGATCCGGGTTAGAATTGGTCTTCAGCAACCCATGCATGCGGTAGGAAGCGATCGAGAGGCCAGACTTGCAAGCTTGGCTGACACATGTCATCGTATCCCAATGGCAATGAACGATATATATGATGTTGATGACTTGACTGTCTGAATCAAACGTGATTACAACAGCTACCATATAGCTGGAATATTGCTATCACAGTCCAGCGCTGCATCACAGCGTACATAGTTGTCGGTGCCTCTAGGCCGGTATCGGAACTATATATGGGCCTGCACGCACACCGTCCTCGTTGACCTAATCGCCGTGATGGACTGATGATACCCTCAGGTCCACGAAGTGATTTTTCTGGACACTGGGGGGAACCTGTGTGAGAACGATGGGCTAGGATTGTAGCCTCAAGAAACACAGCTCTTTCTCTCTCTTTCGCTGATAAACGTGGTAAACTAATTAATTTAGTACTTTTCACGATTGAGGTCTGAATTTGGTACACGCTTGAATGTGTTGTGCAACCGCCATATGTTTTGGATTTGAAGCAATTTCAACATAAAAATGGGATTTTCAGCAAATGGTGGGTCACGTGATCACACACAGAGAGGGGCCCGTGCCTCATCGTGTGCATCACGATTTTCGGATGAACAGTCTGATCACTTCAAGCACGGTTTGGATTTGCATATACCTTGATCGACGATAATAGGTTGATGCGTTTCTAATGGGTTTCAGTATATTTTCATGAAATATGCATGCTGTTGTTCATGGTTTTCGTTTATTGTACCTTGATAAATGAAACAGCACGCGCACATGCACGCTCATCACTCGTCCAAGCCATTTTTGACTATTACAAACCACAGACTCGACTGTTAACTCACGAACGGTGACGTTGAATGCCTGTGAGGTAGAGGCCCACACAAAGACAGCAAAAGCCGCTTGACACACCCACGGCATCGTCGTCAGCCCAACGGTCAGTGACGTAACTTCTGAAAATTGCCATTGTGATGATAATATATAGATATCATACTATTTGCAACTGATAATGTATGGAAAACCTGATTTCCCCATAACTCTGTAATCAAACAGTCACGCCATGTCACAATGTTTTCTTTTCTTTAAGCGTCTGTTGGGGGTTTGCAACCGCTAGGAAAACACAATATATTCAACACGACGATAGTTCTGAAATACATCGTGTGTACTAGTTACAAGTATTCACAGACAACATATCTCTCCATTTTCTCTTGGGTGCGGCTGCTGTGTCATTCATTGTATTACCGTGTTTCAAGTGCAATACAGTCGTATTGCAGAGTAAAGTTTAGACTTGTGTTATATTTAGACAGAGCATTCTGGAAGGTACTACATGGTACAGCAAATGGATGAGAATGGATCTCACCTAGAAAATCCTGGAAAGCTTCTCACTTATCTCACATTGATATTACATCTCTTAAAAGACGTTTTATTTGGAAGATCAGTGTTTTCCAAAACACTAAGTCTAGGACTATTTTGGCAGCATGATCACTGTGGCTGTGGGGGAAATATTCTCACCACTGCCTTCATTATCATCACTCCTTTACTATAATCACTGCCTTCATTATCATCACTCCTTCACTATAATCACTGACTTTATTATCACCACTGCCTTTATTATCACCAATGCTTTTATTACCATCACTGTCTTTATTATCATCACTCCTTTACTATCATCACTCCTTTACCATAATTACTGCCTTCATTATCATCAGTGCCTTCATTATCATCAGTGCCTTCATTATCATCGGTGCTTATACACTATATTGCCACTGTTCATGTACTGCTACCGAGTTTTTACTGACACTCTGTTATGTACTTTCATTATAGTGATTTGTTTTGATTTGTAAACTCATATATAATTTGTAATTATGTCACGTTTCTTTGTTGTTTGTTCGTTTCACATCAAATTCTCTTACTGACTGATTTCCGGTTAAGTTATTCTTTCAACACGGGATTCAATACATACTAATATCACCTCCAGGAACATCACTCTTGTACCGCCATTGTCGCCAAACGACAATCCCTGTCGTTAACACTGTGTTCCTGTTTATTTGAGTTCGACCACATGCAGCTTTTATTCACGAATCAAACAATGGTAACGGCTCTTTATCGAAAACATCCATCGTTACTCATTCTTTCCACAATTGGTATTGATTAAGAGTCAGATATAGTCGGAGTTCACGTCACATAAACCTGCGATCAGCGAGACTTTTGTTTTTATCTGAATAGAATTGATTAAACTTGACGTTGCGTTGACAAAATGTGTTTTCCCTTATCTTCTCAGCGCTTTCGAAAAAATATCCATAAAATTATTCCAAAAATAGTTAAGATGAGAAGGTAGCATGGCGAATCAGAGCAGTACATCTAGAGATGCATGCCATGCACAGCATGAGGAAGCTGGTGAAACTGATGACAATCCAGTCAGCTATTAATTCCTTCCCTGGACTCAGGTGTAACTACTCTCTGTATTAATATATAAATGCCATTTCCATGTCGGCTTATGTTCTTTGGTGGGCTGTTTTACGCTGCACTTCCAGAACTGTATAATTATGGTAAAGGTATGGGTCAAACAAACCAGTGTTCTTGCCAGGACAGCATTTATTCCTACCACTGATCAAATACTTTGATATACAAACAAGCAGCTGTAGACACAGACAGCAATACCTTCATATACAAACAAGCAGCTGCAGACACAGGCAGCAATACCTTGATGCACCCACACAGCTGTAGACATGCATCAGTGCCTTGATATACACACATCCAGCTGTAGACACAGGCTGCAATACATTGGTATACACACATACAGCTGTAGACGCAGACAGCAATACCTTGGTATACACACATACAGCTGCAGACATATGCAGTGGGACAGTGGAAATGTAGGTAATATTCGACGTCACCTCATGGTAGTAGGAACAAGGCAATATCAACTTGAACTCACAGATTTTGACATATTTGGGGAAGTGATTATTTGCCTAATATCACAAAAGTCAGGAAATGGAGTATGAAATGGGTATTCTTTCGCTGAAGTTTTAGTAATTTTGATGTGTATTGCTGTATTTTGATGGGCATTGTGTATTCAACACAGGATGTGCAGCTTCAGCATGCAACTGTCGGTGGTTCAGCGTATGCCAAAGGTAGCCTTGATGTACAGAGATGTCAGGTGATTACAGCTCAGTCGTTAATGAAGCAGGATGTCCGTGTCACCCACCACCAGGGGTAACTCAGTACAGCTGTGCCAGTACCATCGCCTACACGACTACTACGTGCTCCCAAATTAGACAAGAGTAAATATGTAAACAAAGGCCAGTTTCTGTATTTCGATGCTCACATTCGTCATACCATTTATAATACCTGACGCTCGATATGAGTTTACAGCCAGAAACTCACATCACATCTACTTTGATAGTAAGCTACTGAAAATATCCAGATAAAAGCTAGGAGTCTCAAAGGACTGTCATATTAATATTTAGTATTAGGTCATATCGACACGAATAACGAAAATGTATGAATCGTACTTATACACTGCACGGAACCAGTTGTTTTCAAAGACTATTTCTTAAAATCTTTAAAAAATAGCTTACACTCTAGATGTACAAAACGTCACAACTGACGCTTTATGTTAAATGTTCAAATAGAACATGTCATTTTCAGATATAAATGGACTGTACTTACCTGCCCGTATTTCTAACTGATGGCGTCTACCTGTAATAAAAACAAGAGAGAGAACAGGTGAATATTAACGCATAACCATCACCCGAGTCTTCGATTGGCCAAACATTGCGAAATCAATCTTCCGCCCGAGTAGCTCACCTGGTCCCACCTAATCAATACCAGCAAGAGAAGTAGCTTGATTGATGTTAGTAACCCCTCCCCCCCGCGTCCATTACCTGTCAGGTGATAGTGGTGGCATCCATTAACGACAGCAGCGTTGTTGATGATGGCTAAAGATACAGTGTTTGATCTCATCTAATGGAGCAGAGCGTCATAGTTTATGGTAGTGTTCCCTTCTCTGTGACTGTCAAGGGAGGTCAACTTAAGGAAGATTGTGTTATCATCCGTATTGATGAAGCGTAATTAATATGCAGGGGATCAGTGTTGACATTGCACCGTCTGACGAATATTAAACAAATACGAGCACCTTTACACGTGAGCCTTCTGCTGCAACTCCTGTTATGTTCTCAGGGAAGATTGTGATGCTGTGGGGTAGTGGGTCCCAAGAGACGGTTTACCGTTATTAGTTCCTTTGTAGAATCATAATATGCATTCCATACAGCGATACTACAGATGGGTAGGTTGTGTCATGGACAATATATGCACGAGATACACACACACTGGTCATAACATGGAGCTATAAAATAATACTACTCAAAAGAAGTTAAGGATTGTTCGATTCTTTCACAAATATGTACATTATTTTGTCATAGTGTATCAACGATACAATTGCAGTGTAACAGAATAAGAAAATCCTTAACTTATTTTGAATTGTATATTACAAAATTGAATATAATCAGATCATCGAATTGCATATGATGTTAGACATTATATTTCCTACGTACCAGAATGTTCAGATCTGATTGGTCCATAGGATCTTCAGAGAATACTTTGTAAAAAGTCTTGGAAGTAAATACATTCCAGAGAGGCAACATGTTTACCTGGCCCCTCACCATCACGAAAAACGGCTGCACTTGATTTTCTGTTCAAGAGACTAAGGAGCTAATACTTTATTTGGGATCTCTGGCGTGATCAATTAATGAACATTCCATACATTGCGACTTGCGTGCGTGTGCGTGTGCGTGTGCGTGTGCGTGTGCGTGTGCGTGTGCGTGTGCGTGTGCGTGCGCGTGCGTGTGCGTGTGCGTGTCGCGAGGCCCACGTGCTGGTTCATATTCGTGTATCCCCTTGCACTACTCAGGTCTCATGTCCTATGTTCTTGTGCTAGCCAGAGTTAATATAATACACACTAATGAATCACTCTGAACTGAGTCCACGCACAGCAGTCCCAAAAATCAGGCAGGGTAACAAAAAGTAGCATATTTTGCTTTTGCTGCACACAGGTATTATACTACAAATTTTTGGCTTATTCTACCGTAAACACTGGTTGTTGGCTGAGTGTATACAATACACGCATAGGATAAATAACACTGCTTGTTTAACGTTTCTCACATTCCTATAGAAACGGTGATGTATATGCGTCACTGCATTAGGCTACGCAGATGCAATGAAGGGCATTGTATTTACGTTGTTCCAATGTACAAACAAATGTAGGGACATATTTACATGAGAGTATACACAACTAACCAACTCAGACTCGCGTCTGTGATTGGACGAACCGAACCCGTCACCTCCATTTTGTAATTGGGAATTATCTGTGACAATAAATGAATTTTCTATGACATCAATGTCGTAATCACAGCGTTTCTGTGACATTAGACCCGAAGATATGTACTGTCTTGCACGTGCTTTATGATGAAAGTGAATAAACCCTAATCGGAACACTTTCTATTACTTTAAAACTTCTTTCTTAGGTACTTGTCACAATGTACCGATAAAACATGTCAATTTCTTAACAATTAATGCTTTTACATGATTATCAGTATCTTTCTGAACAACATATCAAAATATTTGTAATTGTTACTGATGGAAACCTGCTTTAAGCAATATTCACTCTCCTGTAATATTGATTTTGTAGATATACAGGCCATTTACCGTACTTTACTCTTCCCTTGCTAAAATTATAAAGACACTGACAGATAGCACAGTTCCCATCGCAAAAATCACAAGGACTCCACTCTCCCTGAGATCACAGAAATCACCGCTGGACAGACACACATTGCGTTCACATCTCCATGCAAGCCTCCCATTCGTTCGCCATCTAACCGCACTGAATTTTGCCGTTACTGAACGTGTAAGGAGTATGTGGCAAAGACACCAGCTCACCCATCTCCTTTTGAACTAACGCGAGTTGATAATTGTTTAAAACCCCATTTCCTGACACGTTTGATTATCTCTGACACCATTGTGACGTAAACAGCATGTTCACATGATTCGACCTGCTCTTATCATGGTCAGACGTATAGAGCGACGCTACCAATTTGTATGAGGCTACACAAACACAGTTCCGTGCATCTATCAAAATCATCTCCAGCCGTCTTGACTCTGTCTCAACAGTAACGCGTGTAATGTCCTGTTAAATGGTATTTACCCACGCAAAATGGCTCACAAATCTATTATCGACCATGTATAAGTGTATTTCCGGGACCACGTGACTTACATAATGTTGGAATAAATGCAATCATCATATTTACCAACATTTTGTAATGGTTTGGAAAAAAGCAACACTTAGACGTAAGACGAACACACTTCCTCTCCTGGACTTCACACACGCCGTATTGATAACGTTTAAAGGGGACGCGGAATCTCTGCTGAATGCATTGATCATATATGGACATTGAATACTGTCCCTATGTACACAAGTACATACGGATGATCCATTATACTCAGTAAATGCATGCCGGTGTTATGATAGTGCAAATATGTGCTTTTGATTAAAGACTCGAAAAGTTCGATCAGCAGCTCCACAATGATCTTGAATTGTTCCAAGACTAGAATTAAAGTGTCCATACTATGGGGGATACCAGTGCTTGCCGTCTGCACAAGACTTCCTGCAAAGCGTTTGACGTAAAACATTACGTTCATATGTATCCTGAAAATCACTGCACGCGTCATATGTTTCTCGCACGAAACACGTGCGAGAAGATGGCATTGCTACCTGTGGTTGGTACATCACGGTGAAAGTCAGGGTCCATAAAGGTCAGGGTCCATGATACTGTTGGGATATTGATGCATCTTCAAACCGGATGTCCACTGTCTCGGATACTCGAGGGTGTTCCTGTTGACAAGTTGTCAGTTGTACGACCACATTGTTTGAACTGTTAACTATACCAATAAAGACACGAGTCGTTGACGAAGTGTATGTTTATTATCTAAACAGTCGTTGTTAATGATACATGCAAAATATTGATCAAGAAAACACGCCATCGTGACTCTCATTGTGGCATATTGACTGAAATGAAGTTTGTAAATTTCACGGTATATGAAGTGACATCGAAAACGACGGAGCAAGTAAGACTGCTTCAGGTCTAACAACAAGTAGCTGGTGTTCAATGAGCCGGGCTAACTGACATTTTCAGATATCAATAAAGTATTATAGAAACCAATGCAAGAATACATATTTTACGCGATTCAGATTATAGTTACCTTGTAGCTCCTCCAGGCAAGAATATCGGACATTGCATACATATTCGACACATGTACATATTCGACACATGGTAGTGACAGGTATCTACATGTATATTGTACACAGAGACTTCATAACACATCATGTTGTTGCACACGTAAATGATAGCACTCCATATATCCAGTGTGTGTGCGTGTGTGTGATCTTCAGTATACATTGCAAGTGATATGGTGATGATTGTTGTAATCACTTGGTGCACCATTACAAAACTCATGTACGTAATAACATAACACTGGTATAGGTTCAATGTATAATCGTGTATAGTTGTTCAAACACACGCTTGTGTCATCCAAGGAGTGATGATACAGCTAGACGTGTACAATGTCAGTTTTCTATGTTCATCCAGCTGCACACGTGTCGCATCTCGACATTGAATCATTGTATGAGGTAACCTAGTATTGTTATATGATTCACTTAGAACCTCTCGCCAGTGGTGTCTTCTCTGATATTGTCTTCTTCTGATTCGTGTGATCTTGTTGGTCCAGCCGACTTACAACACACCTTGCCCCTCCCTACTACCCTGAAGTACACACACTCCACCCCCAGACAGAGGAGGGCACAGGTGGTGGAGCCGGCGAACACCAAGAATGGGCCACTTGTACTCTCCAGTTCCAGACTCTGGACCTTGCTGGTCTGGCTGGACGTCGGGCACATGGAACTAGGTGACCACCACCTGTGTCGCCACTTTCCGGTCAGCCCCGCCTCCTGGAGCTGGATCAGACTGCGCAAAAAAGTGTGTCAAATTAAGGATTAAAAGGAATAGCTGTGTCGTTGTTCAAGCAACAGGTTATTACGATAAACTCTGACTGATGGAATTTACATTATTTACATATGCATGTTTAATTATAATTTCTAATGGTAATAATGCTAATGATTAGCATTATTCAATATGCATGTCGTGAGGTAAAGTTAGAAAGAGTGATCTTCAAAACAAATCCTATACGACCGAGGGTATTAAGAACCTGAAAGCCCATCGCCTCAGTTGTGAACTTGTTTAGTCTATCAGACTAACTTCATGTTACATTCCCCAACACAGGATTGTCTCAAACCCGCCCCGTTACTAGCTGTGGCCAACTTAAGTTAAGTTCCCAAACAGATGGTACCTGCATCAAATAACTTTTCTGGTTGAAAAGGGTCGGGTGGTCAGGAGGACGGGGGACGTGGCTGATAACTTGAGGATCCCGACGGCGTAATTGGTAGCTCATGATGGCACATAACACCAATCATTTGAGTGGTTGAACGACCATATAGTTGGGGTGGTGTTTAATGGTAATGATAATGGCAATTCTTGCGCCTAGAATTCAACATGATGTTGTTCTCTGGCGTTATGCTATTACCGTGACATAATTGTACTTTCAAAGCTGCTATTAAGCGCTAAGTGCTACCGTCAGATACCCATTTTAAAACGCCCGGTGGACTGAGTGCAACGTGGACGTAGTACCTAGCCCAAGGACAGAACATAGTATGAGACGCAGGTCACAAACCTTTGGTGTCCCCAGCGGGATTCGAACCCGGATCTTCGGCGTGAGAGGCCAGTATGCTAACCACTACACCATAGCAGCAAACACTGGCTAAACAGAACCCTGACTTTCCAGATTTATAAGGACTTAATGACTCTCACTTACTTAAAGGACAAGATCTCCAGCAATGGGGATGATTCTGGCACAATGAAACCCAGACCCCCAACATTGAATGGAGTCTCGCCAGACATAAGATTCTCGCAGTCCGTCATACGCAAAAACTCGATCTGCGATTGGTCAGTCAGCAGTGCATAATCACCCGTCAGAACCAAGTGGAGAGCCTCGTCATTGTTCTTCACAGGTGGCGCTGTTTTCACCATTGCCCACAACTTCCGGAAAGTCTCTGTTTCTCCTTTCTAGAACAATTCAAGACATAATACCAATAGTACTATATATACGTGTATATGATTGTGGGGCTCTCATGTTTCGTTTGGTCACATTAGGTTGTAATATGCAGCGTATCCTCATATACATTATAAAATAGTGGCATATTTTATAACTGAGCAAGGCAATCTCAAAATAGCACTAAATCGCATAAGGACGGACTGTTTAGGCGAGGTGAGCGATATGCACATTTGCTTGTAGCACATGAAATATGCCACTGTGCGGGAGTGTGTCTGGTTATAGAGAATTAAACAGCACTCGAACTGACTCGAAATTTATGATCTATGAATCATTAGAAGTCTCGACGCACATTCGATTTGGAGCACTTATTAACACCACTATGTGTGATGCATGTACGGTAAGCGTTATTTATACACAACATACGACGAAATCAATACTGCGTGTTTGTTTCACACTGTTACAAGAGGAAGTACTACCTGCTACCACCCATGCTGAACACTTGATTGCCTCTATTGATGTATTGCCGTCATGGAACATCAACACAGTCTGTTTCCGATCTAAACATATCGATGTGTACAGCCATAGCTATCACCACATATTACCATTTGACTCTGAAGTATTAAATTGCTCTTAGCTTAAACGGTATGTACGCGTTTCTCAGTTGAGGTAATTTACAAACACGATTCAAATGTGAATAATTTATTGAAGCTTGCATTTCTCTTGTAAACTCGTCAAGTTCAATAGCCACACAGTTTGGTGTAGTGTCGTGATATAGGATTTCCTCGGTCGGACTATGGTCAGAGTTCAGTTTCCAAACTACATACAGCCTGTAACACACATCCTTGGATCCACTCCGACGTATGCAGAAAAAATAACATGGTGTAAAACAATATTTGCAATCATTTATTCCAAATTATCAAAATAAATTAGTGTTCGAACTGTCTTCAAAATCCCGCGCTTTTCGTAAGAGACTATAAACGGTAATGTGTGCTGACTTAATCGACGGATGTCATCGTCTAAATGTAACGGAGATCGATGCTCATGATATCAATCACTGGACTCCCTGGAATTATCTGTAGACCGCTGTCACATAGTTGTAATGTTGGTGGGTGACTCATGAACAATGACCTTGAACAGCTGACCCTCACAAAGGGGAAGGGGATAATATGCATCATATCAAATTTCAAAGCACCTTGACAACGTCGACAAGAAAACAACGTGAGCTAGTAACTATGTATCATCACTAAGACCCGCTGTAAACAAAGAATTCGAAAGTAAGCAAGGGTGACCTCACCCTTGGGTGATTGAGAATTCCGCGTTTGCTGTGGCAATAAACGACACGTTACCTGGAGTTCTTGGTATAGGTTGGAGCCTTGTTTAACCAGGGGCTTTATAACAGACTGGTCAGCGAGGTCGTCAACGTTCCTGATGGGTTTGCCCACGAAGTTGACAGTGAGGAAGGCGACGAGATTGGCCTTGTAAGAAGCCACCATAAGTATTGTGAATACCCACCAAAACCCAAGGATGAATCGGCCCGATATGTTAGGTGGAGATATCTCAGAACCTGAATAAGAGAAGAGGGAAACAGATGAGGGAAGTAAGTATTCTCCTTGTTAATATAACTGCAACATCGACATTTTCATAATGAAAGCTTTCATAATGATATCTACACAAAATAGTGTTACTTTGATTTGTGATTCGGACGTTTGAAACTGTGAAGTTCACTACATCTCTGAAGAGAGAGATGACTTGGATGTTATATGAGATGACTGAAGCGACGTGCCGTGCATCGGGTTCGAACCCAACATTTGTAGCTGTTATCAATTTGTACCATACCCTTGTCCACGGTTTCAAGACGAACCATCTACAACTGACACCCCGTAGAATGTAAAAAAAATACTTTTCAAAGAAATGACAACCCAACGTAATCATTAGTACGTCTTGTGACGAGGAGGAAAATGGATATACTCCGAGCACTCTTCTCATCACACTACTCGAAGAAGACTAAACAAATTTATGTGCTCATCAAAATGAGGTGTTACTGGTCTACTGATGAACACATGTGGTCACCTTGCTCCATGTAGGACTCGTACACTATCCATATGTTGTCTGACGTGCTGATGTCCGTATTTCTGTTCCCGTCTTCACCCTCACCCTGCTGTTGCAGCTTCAAGGGACTGAGGTGGTTGACCAGGGCCAGAGTGAAGCCCACCACCAGCACGGCTCCAGCAACGGCCAGCCACACACTCTCAGAAAACGGCTTGAACACCCTGGAACAGAACAACAGGTCCACAATGCTTTTACTTATAGCCTCAATTCAATTAAATCGAGTTATTTGGGAAAGCGATGCTTACGATGCTTGTTGAAGCACATGGGCCGGTGCAGATCTTGGAATCCTTGCGATACTGCCGCTATTCACAGACCAGAAGGTTAATGTGTGAGTTGACTGTCTTTCTTGGATGTACAGCAAAAGACATAATGTAGCGAGATAAATCAGTTACCTGAAAATCTTACTGCTTTTGTCCTCGAAACGCCTAAGGATGATGCCCGCTCCTTCTTCCATATATGGCTTGGTGAAGTCAATCACCCGCTCCCGCTCTGACGTCAGACTTATGGGTCCAATACCCAGGTCAACTGACTGAAGACATGACAAGGTAAACAGAGGTGTGATCTAGGTGACCTCTTCTTGCAATCACCACTACAACACTGCTACCGATTAGGGGAGATAGTGAGGTGGTCCTTTGATGACCCCCATACTTATATACTAACTTAACAAACACTTTGTTTCACAAATGGAAAGCCGAAGAATTTACACATCAAACAAAACTGTTTCAGATACTGCATTAAGATGTACACTTAATGGTGGAACCACAAGACATTGTCACAGCATCCATGTAAATAGGTAGACTGAAATATTCTGCTTGTTGTGAACCAAATATTCCTTTTTCAAATAGGTCCCGTGACAAAGCCAGGTTATCAGACACCCAAAGAAAAGCTGACAATCGTAACCATCTAGTCACTGGATGATCAGTGCCAATGAAAACCTTCACGAGACATGCCAGTTACACAGCGGATGCACCAACCCTTGTTCTCGTCATCTCTACAACGCCGTTCCAGTTGCCGTCTTCATCAACAGTGCCCCAGAACTCATCAGGAGACTGTATCAGCTCGTACCTACACAAGATGAAGCTCTTTGGGACATCAACAGAACAGCTTCGGTGAAATATGAAAAGTGAGTGGTTGATAACAGCGTCTTCACGCCTCAGATCAAATTCGAATTTTCCTCAGTGGGCACAACTAAGTCACTACCTTTTTCGTTTTGTGTGAAAGCTTGAACATTACTAAATCGGCGCAAGACCAAACTCACTCTCACATTGCCAAGTAGCTGCGCCTACCTGAAGTTAAGCCTCGCCGCCAGCTCGTCCAAGATGTCGACACAGAAACCCTCCCAGCCGGTGTTGTTAGGCAGCTTCATCACAAATGGTGCAGCCTGATACAGAAAAATATAGGGTCACACTGGCCTCCCCATTTACTGGATCTGCCGCATTCTACCGTTAGGTCGTGTACATAGTATCTAATATAACGGTCAGTAGGAATATACATTCAAAGAGTATGCATCACCGTACATGTACTGAAGGCTGATAATAACCTTAATCTTAGAGCCGAACTCAATAAAGCTACCGACATATCCTTACCACGGTTGTGCCCACCCTCAGGGTGATGTTTCCCAGACCCTCGGTACGTTCACGGAACAACTGAGTCCCCCAAGGTATGTCCAGTCCACTCAACCTTGACCACCTGGCCACGTGCTCTGATGTCAACGTGTTGTTCTGGTATTTCAACCTATCGATGTTGTAATGACCCATCATATTGTATCCGTTGTGGTCAAACAGTGTACCGTTTGTTTCCAACTGAAATGAATTACGTTATAAAGTATTTAATGTTTTCACATGCAACACAGTTATTAACATTGACATATGTATTTTCTTGTCAAGGGAATCTATGATTGTTTACAGGCTGTTTCGCACATCAGGAAAACTGCTGTAAGGCGTCATAAAAAAACAACAAACATTTGTGCGCACGCCGTGTCAGCTGAAGGTGCTGTCGCTATTGCAGGACATGACGGCCCTTTCGGCGAACATCTGGCATAATCACTTTTAGTGATCCATTCCTACAATTGTCGCCTCTATTTGGACATCCTGTTCTGACCGAGACTGACTATTCCATAACGTTAACGAAACATCAGAACGAAAGTGAGTTTTACGTCGCTTTACCGATATTGCAGCCTTACGCTAGAAATAGGGCAACAGGAACCGAGTCTTCGATGAGGGTGTCCAAGACTTTAACCAATAAACTTTTGCATTTTCTCAGAGGGAAAGGTCACGGATCCGATCCCCGGCCGCGTCATACCAAAAGACTTTAAAATATGGTTCCTGTTGGTCCCTGCCTAGCACTCGGCAGGCATTAATGGGTACAACTGGTAGGTTCAGAGTGGAGTATAACTGCGGCCTGTTATCTCTGGCACACATTAAAAGGAGCTTTAGTCAGAGCTATTACATGCAACCATGCCTACACATATGTATCGCAACATATGAGCAAAATATTCTTAAGTTCGACGTTAAACCCCACTTCACCTCACCTCCTGTATTTTCTGAGTGAGTGAGTGAGTGAGTGAGTAAGTTGGGTTTACGACGCTGTCAGCAATATTCCATGGCCGTTGTATTTATGGAACTGAACTAAATAAATCTGATGTATATGTGTATATTGATCACATAAATGTATCTGATCGTTTTCTTTGAATACGTGCGAAATACACACTGTCTTCACTTCGTGTGATAAGATTGTATGTTTACCTGACGTAAGCTTTGAGCCACTCGCTGAACTACAGATGAGATATTGACATAGCTGTCACCGCAGGGTTTGGTGGTGACGTTGTCTGTCGTTGCCAGGTTGGCGTTGATCGCCGCTAGGAGGACTTTGAATGAGTCCACCACGTGTGTGTCTGTTGTCTGCCATCAGTTGGAGAAGAGAGGAAGTCAGCAAAGGAAGATCATGTTAACCGTTAACATGTGGCCTACAACAATATCTGGACAGGGATGGGTGTAGCTTTATGAGAAAGTGGGTGTGGGGTGTGGGTGGTGCACGGTTTTGAGAAAGGGGGTCTGTGCGCATTTCATTTTCACCTGTTTTCACGAGAGTTTCAATGGTCTTTTAATAGACTTTCAGGACAAAATGTGGATGAGCACCCCTGCACCCCTGGTTGCTCTGGATACGTCTATTCTGGAAGATTGAGCTAAACTGATTTTAACAGCTATCGTGTCTATTTTATTCTTAGAGAGATTAGAAACTGATATCAGCGACACTGGTCAGTGATCCAATTGCCACCTGGTGCCACACCTTAGTTCATCTTGTAATGTCTCTAGTAGGTTCACCTGGATATCCCGACTATTAGCACTAGTTAAGTCCCATTGTAGATTTGAATATGACGTCAGCACTAGTTACGTTCAATGGTAGATTTGAATATGACGTCAGCACTAGTTACTTTCCATGGTAGATTTGAACATGAAGAACATACCACATTCCGACCTGTGATAGACAGCCCTATGTTTTTGATATAAAGCAATCGAACGGGTAGATTGACTTTTCTATACATAAAATATTTTATCATATCATATTATGTAATAAACTTAAAATATTTTGACTATTCACTAGCTTTTTGCCACAACATGTGAGACAGCCTACATTTAAACTCTTGGCATCGTGGGGAGAGTTGGGCGTGACTGCAGGTATGTAGAGGACGTCCTTGAACTTGGAGAAACCGTCTAGTCCGTGTATGGAGCTCACAAATGAAGATGGCGCAACGATGGCTATATGATCTCCGAAATTGTTGTCCATGGTGTTCAGCTGAACAGGAGTAGAACGAAAAGGAATGACTGTTTTACACAATGACCATCCCAAATAATTCATTTATTGGCATAGATGATAAAGTAGGATTACGTGATGAAATATTACTCCTTTGGTGGCAATTTTACATGTAGAAACTTACAAGACGTGACACTGCTTTAAGTGATACCTCCCCCAGCATCAGGAGGAGACACGTCGTTGACTCGTCGTTGTCTGTTACCCTTGACAACAGTGATGTCGCAGTTGGTGCGTTGTAGCCTCCATACATGTATGTCACGGACATTTCAACAAAGGCCCCAGACAGTAGGGACCGTAAGTGTGTAACCTGAGTCTCCGCTACAAGATAACATTTCAGTGATCGTAAGAAAAAACAATGATCAACAACAGACAATAAATTTATCGTCAGATACACACTATGAAAACACGTTGCTTACACTCACCTGTGAAGGCGTATACTACTTACACCTATACGTATCTATGAAGACACGTTACTTACAGCCATCTATGAAGACACATTACTTACACACGTCCATGAAGACACATTACATACACATATCTATAAAGACACATTACATACTCACATCTATGAAGACACGCTATTTGCACACATATAATGATACACATTAATTACATACACACACCTATGAAGACACATTACATACACACATCTATGAAGACACGTTATTTACGCACTTATAATGAGACACATTACATACACACATCTACGAAGACACATTACATACACACATCTATGAAGACACATTACTTACATTCATCTGAGAGAATGATAACATGTAGAAAGTCGCCGGCAAGCACCAGACTTGTGATGGCGGTATAGCGGTACACCACGGGAGGCTGTACCCGGAAGACTGAGGGCACCGTGACCTTTTGATGACAGGGGTCAGTGTGAATACCGAGAACAGGGACATCGAAACGACCCAAAGCGCCCTCTAGGATGGTCAGCAGGTGACAGGGTGAGACAACAACGAACCCAAGAGTGTTATTCTGAAGCTGTTCACAAACTATAAGTAGAGAAGCAATACAGTTAGGAGTGTAACATAACGAGATGGGGTGTGTTTGTTTTCCGACAGTACGATTATTACACTTAGCCTCGGGGATCAATATCTAACTTTGGAAGGTTTATCCTTAAAGATACAGAACCTATACCAGACACCGGTAACACTTTTGTCCATGTTTACTTTGAACCATAGCCAAATCAATGAGCAAGAAAATGTTATCCAAAAGTACTTAAATATTTTGTTTTTACACTTAATTTCCATAATTATTAAATCGTGTTTGCAGAACTGAAACTGGATCGATATTATGGTCTGTTATGGACCAGACATTCCAGTAAGTAGCATCATGAGCTGGAACACCATGTCATGTACCAAGCACCTCGGTGAGACTTGCGTTTTCACTGTAAACAGACTACGGAATGGGTTGTCGTAGATTAGGCCTAACCCTGATTATCACGGCTCTCGCGTTGAACAGGTGGATAAAGTGAAAACAGCAAGTCTAAAATGTGGTGTAGGATTCTACTCACTCACTAACCCACTCACGACGTAATACACCAGCCTGTCACTGACCCGACTTTACAGCTTCAAGATGCCACTGAGCACGACTGACAGATCAAAGATAGAAAATGGCTCATTTCGAACCCAGCATATACTGGCGGTTATGAGAAAATTAAGAGATTATAATGATGCAGACAACTAGACTATCGTTACATCGGTCACTGACTGTCTAATCTAGTGGACTCTAGTCTAGTGAACTCGCAGTGCTGTACCTTCAAGTATGGCGTCCCCTATCTTCCCATCTGTCAGGCGTATATCTGCAATAACCACAGCGGTTGATGAGTCGTTCGCGGTGATGTAGGGCAATGTCGTCGTCCGGACGTTGCTAGCATTGTAAGATTCATGGTAGATGAACCCTGGAAGACAACCAACAAAACACATAGTTTTTCAGGTACCAAGACTCGGTGTTTATACAAAAAACATAATGAATCTTCTCCAGATTGTACTATATCTGGTCCAAAATATTTGATGTTCGAACCCCACTAGTGGTTAGAACTTTCGCTCGTCATGCTGAAAGCACGGGTTTGAGTCCCCACATGGGTACAATGTGTGAAGCTCATTTTTGATGGCGATATTCCTGGAATATTGTAAAAGCGGCGTAAAACCCACCTCACTCACTCACACATATACGGTGACGTATCCTAGTGGTTCAAACTGTGGCTCTTCACTCTGCAGAATCAGATTTGATTCCTCACTTTGGTAATTTGTTTTATTGATAAAAGCAGCGTGAAACGATTCTCTCTTACATCATATCTCTGCATCATATCACATGTACATGCATACTGTGGTCCTTTTCTTAGAAATAACTAGCGCCCTGGCTGACGATAAACATTAGTCAGATTTCTTCTGAAACATGCATTGAGCTTTACAGTGAAACATTGTATTAAAACCGGGATGCATTGTAAGGTTAATAACACGTAAAATAAAAAAAAAAACCCAAAACAATGATCTTTCAAAAACACGCCTGCGTGATAATCTCGGAGGTGTGACCTTTCACTGGTTACCCTGCTGAAATCTGTCTAATGCACCTAAAATCCTGGTGCCGCTATATACCTGTCAGAAGGATGTCCCCACGAAGATGTAGATACCGGTAATCTAGTACTATGACATCATACTGCTGTAGTACTGGCACACTGGTACTGATGCTACTTACCAATATTTACAGCACAAGTCAGACTGGGCATCAGGTAGGCCAGGCTGACCACAATCAAACTGTGCAGCCGCACGTCCGACATCGTCATGTCTTCCCATTTAAACATTCCACTTGTATTTAGGCATGGCTGTCGTCGTGGTGGAGAGATCGGAGAAATGAGGCTTATTGTTGTCTCTAGTCGTCTCCATCTACCTCTGATTCAGTGACACTGGGAACCTTCTCTCTCAGGTGAATCAATCCCACATGCGGATCAATGGAAGGAATTGGTGCTGGGGAGAGCTCCTCATTATCCATAAACCACATTTAGAACCCAGGTGATCAATTACCAGCCATTGCTGCCACTAACTGCAGGTTTGCTGCACAATCTATCTGTCAGTTACTGTGATGTTAAAATAAGCATCTTGCTTTACCTGGACGATAAACATGTACACATGTTGTCTGTGTCAACAGAGTATGTTACCCTCAGACACAGTGGGCAGTCCAGTAGTCCACGACAGGACGGTGTGATAGCACGGCTTCCACCACTATCTGTATCACGCGCAGCGTGGGTACGGCACCGCAGTTCGTTTTCTATTAGTGTTTGGGTAGATAAACATCACGTGTTGAAGGGTTGTATTTGTTTTTGCATTCAGGTTTAATTTCATTCAAATGGACTGTATCTCTCCAAGCACATGTTTTACTTCTATGTTAAAAGCATTTAAAAGTAAACTCTCTCGGCCGAAAAGAACTGGTCACTGCCACTGTCTCCATCCCTCCCAATGTTTCAGACCTGCAAAATCCACACACACACACACACACACACACGCGCACGCACGCACGCACACACACACACACACACACACTCACACGCGCGTGCCCAATGATATGAACGGAACATACTATTAAGTGTTTGCCGATCAACGATTGTCCTCTTGTCGTATACACCGACTGTATACACAGCTCATCTCGAGTGTTAACAATGAGTGAATCAGGACAGCCCATGATGGTCCACACAGCTGTCGGCTCTTGAGATAACAACACACAGCTAAAGCTTCCACTGGAAAATGCCTAGAAGGCTACTGGCACGTGTACCAAAGTAGGCAGGGCAACTCTCGACCTGATGCTGATTGTATATGAAGCTGCAGTTCTGTGCTGAATCCCTTAAGGGGGATTCGGGACAAGAATCGACCCCTAAAAACAGTGCTTTTAAAGCATGCTGACTTTGTTGACTGCACGTCACTGTGAGGGATGAAGCGTTTATCATTATATCAATCTCAGGGTTCTTTGGACCAGACTTAGTTATTTATCAGACTTGTTTTCAAGAATATTGATGGGGTGTGTTTACAACCAAGATGCTTGTGTGTCCGCCCTTCTGATCAATCAGTTCTATCCATTCAAATAACATACGATCTCGGTGGTACATTTCATCTTAGGAATATTTTATTCTTCCATCTCATGTGGTACAAATACTCAATATTACAACCGTTATTGACAACATGGCTCTTGAGTATACTATATCAGTACTTCTGTATATTTTTCAAACTGGATTCCGAAAAGAGACACCATTCCAGTAGCGAAAATATAGCGAAATTACATATGGATGGTGACTTAGTAAGTCCCCAGTGGTACCACGTCCCAGTTCCTGAGAATCAGATGGCTGCAAGTGTTTTCTTGCTCCTTGCTTACCGTCGCATCCGGCATCATTGATTAGCGTGTCTTATATATGGCACTCCTTTGTCTGTAATTCTAATATTGACGTATATTTACTACTGAACGTAAAGGCCAGAGAATAACCAGTCTAAAATATCTGCAGAAAAATAGTCTACTGGTTGTTAAAGGACTAAAAAGAAAAAAATCAGCGTGAAATTAACTGATTGGCTCACGGACATTGCTGATAAAAACAAGTGAAACTCTTCGTCAAATCCTTTTCCCACTTTACTTTGTGTGTATTCAGATTTTCGAGTTAATAAACAACGTTTTCAGCAAAGTGTATATAACTGAGGCTATCACCAGTGTGGCGTCATTGTTGACAAGGCTGTACGACTTCAGTGATGTATTGTCTAAAATATGTAATATCATGCCATACTTCGATCACTACAAGTACACGTAGATCGATACAGTCACGGTGTTGGAAGAATGGGTATATAGATATTTGAACACACGGGTCTAGACAAACATTATGCAGCATTCACTCGCCCGGGTGAAGACTGTGTACACACTTGGGTATGTGAAGTGATTGAGTATCTAACGATTGACTCATTTAGATACTGTGTACATCTGCAATGGGGACGGAACTTGGGAGAGTGGTCGGTCAACGTCATACAGAAACAATTAAGTCCTTTGTAGTACGCGGCTTACAGAAAATGAGAGACCTAAGTACCACATTTCCAGTAGCGTGATGAGGTCAGATGGGAGACCAGGAACGCTACTTTACTGATTATTCTAGTCATCTACACTAATGTCGCAATCAGGTAGCTCTCCATAGTGCCATTACTGGAGATGTTGACCGCACTGAGTGGGTATGTTGGGTACGCTGTTCACTAGTACATGTTCGAAGATGTGAATCACCATGTGCACATTCTACACCATTATTGAAAACAAGATCCGTAAAACAAGGTGAACTAGAAGACGGCCCTAGTTCAAAACTGAATTTGAGAATGACCAAGCTATTTTATAAATTACGTTTATAGATTACGATTCTCTCCACACAACGTTTCGGGATCATTACAGATCAATTCATCAAGTAATGTGACACTTGAGACTATCACCTCACCTGATGAAGGGATCTCTAATGACCCCGCAACGCTGTATGCAAAGAATATAGATCTGAAGCCTGTTCAATAAAGTGTCTTTGTCATCTACAACTAAATGTCGATAAGACGTCATATGAATTTGAAAAGTCATTTCATCAGGTTTGTTTTGTATGCATTTAAATCTCTTAGTTTGGAAACATTAAATCGTATTTAAGTCAACTGGAGACATTATTTCTATGTTCTTATTATCACAGAAACGTAATTCACCAACAATGCACGTCTTCCTTAGGTACAAGATAAGTGTTATTTAAAATACAACATGACTGTTGTTAATAAATCATATGTCAACATTTCGATTTTCATACCAGTTGTTTTAAAAACTTCAGCGTTGTTGAAAGCGGTAACCGAGAATGGAATGACTGACCGAGTTGTCTATTTGTACTACAAAAGATGACTTCCAGTTTTACAATGCCTGAGATCCGATGCTGTTGATAACCGGGAATATCCTCAAACACCGAGTCCAACAACACTTGTCAGGCAAGGAACAACATACTAGTCGTGTCACTTATAGTGAATACCAGCCAAAAGACCAACCCATGAGGGTAAAACTACTTGTCTTGTCCCTTTAATGATGAATATCTGTTAAAAAGACCAACACATATGGGTAAAGTATTTATCTTGTCACTTTAATAATGAATATCTGTCAAAAAGACCAACACATATGGGTAAAGTCTGACCCTTTTAATGATGAATACCGGACGAAGGAACAACACATACGGGTAAAGGTATTTGTCAGCCAAACCTCATTGTGTTATATTGCTGTCAGGTGGGTACACATTTCCACTTGGTCTGACTGCTCCAGATGAGGGTCCACTCTTCTATCGTCTTACGTCTACGATCTAGTAGATAGAGCGTCTAGCCAAAGAGGGTGAAGTCAGTGTTCGATCATCCTTTGCGCCACAGCAAAACTCCTAACACGAATACTCTTGTAACCCACACAATCCAAGACGAGGTCGTTTGAAAATAACACAGCGTTATTTAATACTAGCAGGAATGATTAGGAATCTTGAAAAGTGATTTCTTAAGAAACGTTACATTAAAGCATTTTTCAGTAACCGCATATGAACATAAACGTCCCGAATGCTTTGCCTGAACTTCCAGTGAAGTTGGACATGTCGCATACGTCTTTATCAAAACAAACAAAGATACAAAGCCCGACATAAGATGCTTACAGGGTTTGCTTCATTTAGAAAACCTAGCTTATTTGAAATCCTAGTTTGGAATCTCACAACCAGGATATACATACAGTAATATTTCGGTACACAATTATCTCAGCTGATACTATATTTTGGACAAACTAAAACAAGGTGAATAGTCATCATGAGTTACTGGTGGTGACACTTTTTACTCATTTGTATGGACCAGTTTTTTCTTCCGGTTAATGCTGTTTTCCCACATTTATATTATGCAAGCATTTCTCCAAATTATTTCCACAGTGGCTTGATAATAGATGATATTCCGGTATTACCAAGGATTCGGATGAACCGAAGTGGGATAAATAGTGCGAAATGCATATTATCTGGAGTCATGTTTTAGTTTCAAAATACACATCTTTGCAATGAATACAATGCCTTCGCAGTCTTCAGAAATGAAAACATATGACCATTTTGTTTTAAACAGTAGGGTTTTAACACGCGACACCTTGTTAACCCTACCATGAGTGTGCTTACCATGGATCTTCAACACAGAATACAATGCGTTGGGAAACCTATCGAGGTCCACACAGGTAACAGTAAACAGTAAGTGATACATCTTGTTAAATGGTTTGTACACAAGCTATGCCGACATTATGCACAGCACTTGATGTGGAATGTTTACTTAAGACAAGATATCGTTTATGGACATTGTGGTAACATGTTGTTTTAGGATGGCAGCATGGCATTAATCAATAATCGAAATGACGGTTCAGACACGGCTCGACAACAAGAAAATATGTACAACATAGGATGGAATAGAACCTGGTATTATACTAGTTTTTATGAGTACATCAAACGTATTCACCTAGAGAGTACTTGTATTAGTTTTAATAGTGCGATGGTAGATGACTGACAGGGGTTAAAACAAGAAGCAAAAATATCCGACACGTTCACCAAAACCACATGAATGACGATGATTGCTCATGCATGCTATTGACCACTGGATCGTCTGGTCCAGATTCGACTGTCTACAGCTGGACTCATTTCGATTGCTAACAAACCTACTACCATTTCGACCGGACACTTGAAAGATACTTTTATGGGCGCTTCAATCTATGTTACTCCCCCCACCCCACCTCTCACCACCACATCTACATTTTACTCCGCTGTTGATAATGTCTAGGTGCTGTCTGTGCCACAGATACATCATCAATTGACTACATATCGATAACGTCAGCGTCTTGTTCCGTCCTGGTTTTTTCTATCGATCGACGAACCGTGAGCATTTACACAAAGATAAACATGGGAATTTTTTTCTCTCTTTCTTGCAGACTTTTAGATAATATATTACATTTCGTCGCATAATTGGCAACAGTGTAATGATTTATTCAACTTTTAGAAAACTGTCTTTGCCGAAATACTGTCCACAAACGCCAATCAAAGTCGAAAGTGTTCAGTTCTGTGATAAAAGGGCAAAGTGTGATATTTTTACATTACGTTTCATTGGTCGAGATTATACTGGGTTGTGTAAGTTGCTCGCAGTATCAACAAATGCACTTTTGGAATATTTTAGTCGTTTTTTAGCGTTGAATTTTAGCTTTTACAAAGACAGCTGTCTCCATTTGAGATGTAAAAACCAAACAATGTAAAAACCAACAACATGACTTTTTGACCTCTGGTAATCAAAATGTGAAAAAAATAATATAAAAAATCCCACGTAATGTCAAACTATGTACTTGACACCCTTATACAAATATAAAACATGTTCAAGGGTAAACTAAACTTTTCAGCACCCTGAGCAGTACGATATCTATATCAGGTTTTAGGAGTATCTTGATTATGAAATATATTAGTCATAATGGGTCTTGAAAATTGAAAATATAGATATACATATGTATTACATACATTGCACAGAATTTTCCCTTGATATGTGAGACAAGGGCTATATTTGTTAGATGATTTTGTAAAACTACATTCTCCTTCATTTATATCGAATAGGATGATTATTTGTGCTTTCATACACATACGTTAGCCCATGTGGGGACATCTAACAGAAACTGTCCGACGGGGCCAAGAAAAATTAAATGAAAAACATTTCTATAACAAACAGTCTGAAGAGCTGCATGGCGGAAGTTATCCGAGTCGGGCTGTAGGCGGTGCATTGTTGATCGGTGCAGTAAGTGACGAGAACCAACTCTCTGTGCTGAAGCGCTCATAAAATGTTACGACATGCCACAAACATCTACATTCAACTCAAGAATATGCTTGTGTCTGACTTCGATACAGTTCAACTTAAGACAGGATTTCATTTGTTTGTGTCTACACCTTCCACGGTTAACTAGAAGGACTGACGATATGACCAACACAACAAACAACCACTAACTGCATGAGGTAACGACATGGAGACCGAAGGATTACAGACTTTTCCCTCAATATCCTGTGCTGGCCGTAAGAGCTGATAACAAACTGTTATCAGGTAGTTACTTTACTCAACCTATCAAACTCTATATAAGGTTTGAAGAAATACTCACTGGTGGAGGATAGCATAGAGCGTCATAAAATCACATTCACTCGCCAGCTTATGTTCGCTTAATACCTTGCCCATTGTTTCGGTTTTCGATCGGAGCGATTTCCTTTAAATTTGAGCAAGGTACCAAAATGCGTAGGTTTCAATGCTACCAATGTATCGGGAAGTTACGATTTCAAATGAATCTTAATATGTTTTTCTTTTCCGTAAATATGAGAAACGAGACCAATTGGAATCCCGTGTTTGGGGGAATCCCCGACTGGAGATCCATGTGAGTGAAGAACTATAGAAAATATCTTTGTATACATAAATAGCAACGTAACACCATAAATACTAGCGTGCGCTATAACACGGTCTACTATCTCACGAAGGTTATTCATCCGATAAATCATCAAGCTCTTTTCATTAACCTCCGTCAAAACTTTTGCGTTGGGTCCTTTCTGCGTTCGACACTAAACAGCAATAGCCAAACGTCTGCAGACTAAGATAATCCTTATGGTGTATCTTCTAAAACAAATGCGTCTGTAACCTTTATAAACATAAACTATAATCCGTTGCACATGTTTCATAAAAATGAGGTTTACCCTTCACAATTAATTCTCAAATTGTGGCGAGTTTCTTCATTTCTTGGGGTGGTGGGGTAGCCTAATGGTTAAAGCATTCGTTCGTCACGGCGAAGACTCAAGTTTGGTTCTCCACATGGGTACATGGGTACAATGTGTAAAGCCCATTTCTGGTGTCCCATGACTTTGTTCGAATAATGCTAAAAGAGGCGTAAGACCAAGCTCACTTCATGTCTTTCTACTTCAGATGATAAAGAAGACAAAACTCTCGGATATATGATTCAACCTTGTGAGCCGAGGATGGACATTAGGGTCACAACTCAACCCCGAGTTGAGGGAATTCTCATGAAGCGGCATTCATTATATTAAATACCGAGAAGCTGAAGTAGTTTAACACACGTCCCCCACATCATTAAGATCAGTCATGCAGGTTATAACTTTATTTTATCACTTCAACGTGTATCACTTCACACACTGTAAGGAGCCAGGGCACTGTGAACGAATCAGATCTCGGCCACAACACGTGGCATGATTCTATTCTTCGGTTGTCGATTCCGTTTCTAAAAATGTTTGCGAGGCATAAAGTCACCAACGAATGTGGGTTAAACATATATGCTGAACAGTCACTAAATGAAGTGCACTGCTGAAGATTACAGCTCTCTGCTCAGCTCTATGCCGACGTCACTGCCACGCCCAGCAGCGTTTCCCATACAATACCTTTCCTTCATCACTGTATGGGTGAGCTTCATCGAGCTCAGTCACTGAAACGAGAGAAACATGGATATGCTCTAGTTAATGCGGGTCCACGTACGTCGTATATCACTTATTCCCTAAGGTGGTGCCAACTTACCCGAGGACACGGCTATTATCTACAGTGTTGTGTTATTAGGTTATCCCGGAGTGGAGTTACTTGAACATAGAGTAAGGTCGAGAGGTCGGCAACAGGCACTATTTGGTTACGTCAGAACTATTTAGTTAGAAACACGTTATATAATTCGGTGTGTACAGATGGTTCGTTTGATCTGAACATGTTCTGTTAACGATGAGATAAAATGCATATGACTGGTTGGAAATATAATTTGTAACATGGAGACGTTTGGACGGGGAACTCTGTTTTAATGGATGATTTGTAGTCAAAGTCGAAATCCCACCGACCCAGCCGAAGAGGCGAAGAATGAACATTGCCTTTATACCACCTACTCTCATTTATGAGATCGACTGGACTGATTTAGGACGTGTCGGTTACTGAGATTCCTACATGTCGTGTACGCAACTTCCATCCCTCACCGAACAAGCAACCTAATTATGGATTCTTGAAGAAGATTGGTTTATGTTAACTAACATTATTGCTTTGACTGTTTGGTGGGTATTTGATATATACCATAACCCTTTGACCTGTCAATGAGCAAGGGTTTAACAATGCTATCAAGTCATATCATTTTCATGACTGGTGTGGCTTGTTGGCCACACATAGATTTTCTGGTGGGCTTGAAACAAGCCACAAGTTAGGCAAATTTAGAGCAGAGACGGACATATACAACCACGAAGACAACAGATAACCAATCTGCGGCCAACTTTCGGGTAAAAGATATTACATCTACAGACATGATACGGCTGTTACAGCCGGACCGTATTGTATGTGAGATAGTACTGTTGACATATGGTATTAGGTTATAGATCATCCGATATAATGGTGGCCGAGGGGCTACACTTGTGTGTGGGCACAATTTTGGTTGAAGTGGGGTATATTCATACCTGAATATCTGGTTTGCGATTATGTCGTGACCTGACTTATAAACATTATAACCCTATTAATACGGACACCCTTTACCCCGATAAAGTTAGATATTTCCCGGATTAACTAACTGTGAAATTATGAGGTGTCCTTTATATGTCTGTTAATGATCGACGCCCGGAATGGGAGTTTCCCATATTAAAGGGGTCCGTGCTACCGAGGCTTCCGTGTTATAAGCAATCAACGATGTGTATACAAGTGACATGGTAAATCAACATTGTGAATGTATTTATATAATAAATTATGTAGATAGATACAATGTTTAAAATATAAACTGGATATTTCACTGACACTAATACTGGGAACACCTGAAGCTCTACATTCTAGGGGCTTCAAACTGATATCAGCGTTTGTAGTTTGTCAGTTCATATATGCGGGGTTAGTGGAAAGTAACAACTAACATTGATCACACTGCGATGTTTCATCGACACATTACGTAGACAAATGAGACAAATTTGGCAGATTGTGTTTGGTTCTGTTGTAGTCATGTTTATCATCTACAACCAAACGTCGTTCAACACACTGTGTGACCCTTGGCGTCGCGTACCGTAGTCAAACCCATGTATGTCTCTCCTGGAAAATATCGCCATTGATGCCTTCAATAGTCCCAATGTCGGTTTAAATGTGTGTCATTCAGTCAAATCTTCCATTTTCTATCGTGACACAACGTTAACAAAGATATAAATAGAACCTTTTCACACAAAACATACTGTAACTGACTAATTACAAAGCCTTTACAAATACATGTACAGGCAGAGTCTTGCACGCTGCAGTCCGTTTGAGCCGCAGATAGTATCGACTGGTAGCCCACCACACGGGTCTCCTCTTTCGAAGTAAACACACTTGTGTTCAGCGTCCAGTAGTTGACCATGTCCAAATTCAGTCCGTTTGGAAGGAGAGGGGATGCTTGACAAGGACAGGTCGACCCAGGTAGCTCGCCACCTTACTGAGGTGTACGCTTACACCGAGAGTAGCGCCTGAACCGGTTTTAGAGCCGGGGGAAATTTAGAACGGATTATATTTTCTCACTGAAGCGTGAGGGCCGGCTGAGAAGCACCAGTGTAAAGGCTGCGGGTTAGGCATGAAGACAAGAGTACCCAGTGCCACAAAACATGTGACATAGAGGCTAAATCGCTTCCTTGTGTGGATATATCTGTATATACCTGGAAGGTACATGGACTGACTTCTCAGCGTTCATGTGATTTCTAATTTTGTGTTGTGACACAGGTAAGTGAATTGATTTGATTATAGGTGCAAACTGAACAGGTTTATCATTTGGTGGTCAGGTGTATAAAGAGGGTAGGGTCGAGATACAGATAAAGACATACCACATCTTGAAAACCATGGCGACATACACTCAGCCTACCCCTGTAAGAATCTCCCCTATGGTAAATGTGTTGTGTGAACTTAGGGCTACTTCGTATCGATGTTGTGACATTTGTTAAGTAAGTTTATGATTCATAATATTTTCAAAATAACCTGGACTGACCTTGTCACTGACGTTATAAAGACGTCATCGCCGGAATGACACTTAAACAAAGGATGTCATGTCAGACAAACAACTCAAACACATGCTACAGACGTCTGTGAGACTTGGCTTAAACATTCCAAAGCAATGTTCAATGAACCACAACGAGGAATTCAAGTCAAGATTGTTTTATACGGCGAAACCATGTAATTTTGTGCCATTGTTCTACGCCAGCCCCGGGGAGGTTTATGCCTTTCTCACCCTTCATACCCAAAACCTGTACACTCGGTCTGTCCGTCCGACCCCGAGGGTTTTACACGTGGGCACTGAAGGGTGGTGAAATGGAACCAACCTATTCAGGGTTGTCGTCGGAATATCACGCATTTGCCTCCTATCACAGTTAACGTACTTGCAGTCACTTTGGGAGCAGTATGTCCATCTTCACGTTACGTATATGTAGACATGGGGAATATATTTGTGGAGGAAATGTATAGTTTTGATTAATATAATATACACTTTCCAGAAACTACAGGTTTTTACGTTCACTGTGTAAGATAGGCAATTCTTCATTTTGACAGTTTTACTGTTACATTAGTCACGTGACGTATATTTGACATCTTGTTTCCCAAATATGTCTTTTTATGTCACACGTCAAAGCCAGATGTCCGCTGTTACTGCCACACTTCCTCGCGGTGAATTCACGGAGTCTTTATCACATAATACACTCGCGGGTCGTCAGTTTTTCCTTGCGGGTTAGGTATGCATTGACAGCTATATTAGTTCACAACTTTTAGAGACCTATTACTTCATATCTAAGCCAGGTGTATTAGTTCATACATGGTAGAGGTTTATCACTTCATATCTAAGACAGGTGTATTAGTTCATACATGGTAGAGGTTTATCACTTCATATCTAAGACAGGTATATTAGTTCAAACCTGGTAGAGGTGTATCACTTCATATTTAAGTCAGGTATATTAGTTCATACCAGTAGAGGTATATCACTTCTTATCTAAGACAGGTATATTAGTTCAAACCTGTCAGAGGTATACCAATTCATACTGAAGGCAGATAGGCTAGTTCAAACCTGGCAGAGGTATACCACTTCATAGTGAAGGCAGGTATGCTAGTTCATACCCGATAAAGGTATACCACTTCATACTGAACGCAGGTACGCTAGTTCATACCTGATAGAGGTCTGTCACTCCATACCCAGACAACGTATACATTCACATAAGCACGTGAGGATTATTGCCTAACAACAGGACAGACAGATTATACTTTAGGTTACCCCATGTGTACATACATTTATCCCTCACAGAGATTAATTAACACCCTACCTATAGAATGGTATATTACCTAGAACACTTGATACCTATGATATATTTCATCTAGAACAGAAGTTTCTTACCCTCTGTTTTCGGAAGGTATCTCAGACTAAATATGTACATCGCACTCGAAGAATGTTCATCTCACACAAAACTTACAGGCATATCACACCTTGAATGTGCATCTCCACACAGAGGACACCCGAAATGTGCACCCCACAACACATCATGTTCATCTCACCCACAGAACAACCCACAGACATGTGCAGCTCACATTAAACATGCACATCTCACACCAAGCACGTGTAGCTCACACAACGTACATCTCACACACAGAATCTCTCACTAAACATGCCAAGATGCTGGGGTCTCAGACATATTTATCTAACAAACAAAATGCAGTTGTTTCATGTCGAGCCTGATCTCTCTGTTTATCTATCTTACATCTAGCATTTGTATCTCACACTTAAATGCACATATCTGCAGGGATATGTACTCGGTGTCCAGGAGTGAGTGAGTGAGTGAGTGAGTGAGTGAGTGAGTGCGTGAGTGCGTGAGTGAGCTTTGTTTAATACCGATTTGACATGTTCGGTTAAACAGAGAAGATAACTCAAAGCCTGAAGCGGTAATCACTCTGACGTAGCCACATGCTCTTCCTTCATAGTATTGATGCAATCACATTAAGCTTTAAATTCGCCATATCTAGGACAAATCTGTCTCGGACGTAACGTACGCGACCCCGTGAATACCCCGTTAGAACTGGTCTCCAGTAACCCATGCTTGTCGATAAGGTGACTAAGGGGATTGGGTGGACAGGTTCGCTGATCTGGTTGACACATGCCGTCGGTTCCCAGTAGTGGAGATCGATGCTCCTGCTGTTGATCACTTGGTTGTGTGGTTCAGACTCGATTATTTCCATATAGCTGGAATACTGTTAAGTACGGCGTGAAACAAAACTCACTCATGTAACGAACACGAATGTCATATATCTCAAACTCACGGCGTGTGTGTCACATCGGAGACATATTTCGTACCTACATCTTAACCTCGGACATGTAATTCACACCCAAAACAGACACCGACAGGCACATATTTCACAAGCTGTGTGTCTCACCGAGTATGTATATCATGGGAACAGGAAAGCTCCACGAGTACGTCGATAGAGCAGAAGGTCGATGGTTATACTCGTCCCTGTTGAAGTCCGAAATAATGACGACCATGGCGGTCCGTATTTATACTTGTAGATATATTGTCTCACACGTATTGTTGCATAATGTCATGGCAACTCAGACCCCCACCATACTGGACATGCCGTGTGTTTCTGTCTTCCCACTACGTGGTTTCTTTCATCTGAAATGTGCATGTAATTTGGCTCTAAGACCTAGGAAATCAGGATGTGTATGCATCTGAAAACGAGAAAGTGTATGCATCTCACAACCAGGAACTGTATGCATCTCACTACCAGGAACTGTGTGCATCTCACAACCCAGACCCGTATGCCTCTCACAACAAGGAACTGTATGCATCTCAAAACAAGCAAGTGCACGCGTCTCACAACCTATATGTATCTCACAGCCAGGACCTGAATGCTTCTCACAACCAGGACCTTTATGTCTCTCACAACCAAGGTCCCTCTGCATCTCACATCTAGGACATGTATGCATCTCACAACCAGGACCCGTATGTATGTTACAACCAGGACCTGTATGAATTTCACTACCAGGACCTGTTTGCCTCTCACAATTAGGATCCCTCAGCATCTCACAGCCAGGACCTTCACTCCCCTCACAACCCGGACCTGTATGCTTCTCACAACCAGGACCTACATGCCCTTCACAACCCGGACCTGTATGCCTCTCACCACCAGGACCTTTATGCATCTCACAACCAGGACCTTTATGCATCTCACAACCAGGACCTTTATGCATCTCACAACCAGGACCTGTATGCCGATCACAGCCAGGAGCTGTGTGCAGCTCACAGTCAAGACCTGTATGCATCTGCATGCCTTACACAATGTGGGGTGTTCACCCATAGTAATATAGACAGCATGTTACATGGCGGCATGTTGGTGTTGGGTGCTTCTATCACTGTACACATGATTCGCCCTAAGCGATACTGACATCTGCACTCCTAAATGACTTCCACTCTGACATAAAATCCAGTATAAATTGCTCACAAAATTCGTTCATCATATTATTCCTTTCACTGCCATGTTTCATGAATTATTATTGCATCTTTTTATTGATCTTTCACATCGGGTTCCCGTCAGCAATCTTTCATTTGATGTTGATATTGTAGGCGAGTGTTTGACTACACCTAGCGCATGGAGCTGTTGTTATCTGCTTTGACAACCCATCGGCGAGCGATCATAATACGTATCCTATATAATTGATCACTGTTGTGGAGAGGTCTGCTTTGACTCACCCGATTTATATGGTGTCTATTGTGTCTCGATCCACGGGATCAATCTGTTGGTTGTGGCGTTATAGGCAGTAGAGGGGGACACTGGGTGGAGTTGTCAACGCCTTCTTATGAATGTAAACCTGCATTCCAATACAGTCATGGACGGAAGTTGCGCCCGTCCAGAAATACCTGATTCTCGTTGCCGTAACGCTGCAATAACACTCTTCTGTTTCAATAATGCAATGAACAGACATATGAATGTGAAACTTGAATCATTATTCATGCACGTGTAAACAGTCACACGTTATAGAAGACTTTTAATGCTAATGTAAAGTCTGCTCTGTGGCACGAGGTCCAGTAACATATAACAATGATCGACACCATCATGTATAACAATGCGACTACTTCTACTACCAAAGCTAGCAACAACAAATAAACTCATTGACAAAAGAAAGTGAACACTTTTTATTTTGCAGTTTTGGCAAAATTGTTCAAGTTAGTGAAATCCTTTTATGCCGAAACGGTTCGCCCACACATTGACTAATCATGCGTCCAAACGCAGCATTCTGGCCGTGTTGAAGCACGTGAATTTGCGAAAAATCGTAAAACGTGCATCTTGGAGATTTTGCGAAATGCTGGTCGAGAACTGGTATAAAAAGTAGCGAATCGGTGACCATACATCCCAGCTGACAGATAACCATCGAAATTATGCCACGGTTATCAGCGCAAGTGGTCTGGTGGCACTTGGTTTTGCTGTAGACTCTGACATGCTTGAGAGTTGGCACGTCTTCCTGTGTAGCGGTGGTCTGGTGGCAGTCGGTTCTGCTACACACTCTGACATGGTTGAGAGTTAGCACGTCTTCCTGGTGTAGTGGTGGTGTGGTGGCAGTTGGTTCTACTATGCAGTCTGACATGCTTGAGAGTTGGCACGTCTTCCTGGTGTAGTGGTGGTCTGGTGGCACTTGGTTCTGCTATACACCCTGACGCGATGTAGAGTTGGCACGTCTTCCTGGTGTAGTGGTGGTCTGGTGGCAGTTGGTTCTACTATGCAGTCTGACATGCTTGAGAGTTGGCACGTCTTCCTGGTGTAGTGGTGGTCTGGTGGCACTTGGTTCTGCTATACACCCTGACGCGATGGAGAGTTGGCACGTTTTCCTGGTGTAGTGGTGGTCTGGTGGCAGTTGGTTCTACTATGCAGTCTGAGATGCTTGAGAGTTGGCACGTCTTCCTGGTGTAGTGGTGGTCTGGTGACAGTTGATTCTTCTAAGCACTCTGACATGCTTGAGAGTTGGCACGTCCTCCTGGTGTAGTAGTGGTCTGGTGGCAGTTGGTTCTGCTGCACACTCTGACATGGTTGAGAGTTAGCACGTCTTCCTGGTGATACATTACACTCAACCAGGAACTAACTTGATACGTTGTCATTAATACCTTTGCTTCAAAAAGAATGTGTCCTTATCACAACCTGGTCGTAAAATGCGTTTTAAGACAATCATTTAGTTGTACAAAGTTTCTTGCAGTGTAGTAAACCACATGACAATGTAAATATTGCACGCAACAGGGGACCGTTTGAAAGCCTTCTCGATACGGTCTGAGTGATAGCAATGGTATACAACGACGCCATCAATGTCGGTGAGATCAAGCACGTCAGGGTGGTCAGTTTTCTCGACCAGAGTGGTCTTTGCGACTGACAGTGTGATAGCCTGTGACTGACAGGAGGGCATTGGGATCACACCAGAGACATCTCTCCTGCCCTGGATTGGCTACTGTTTATTGTCATCTTTATCGTGATGTATTGAGGACGGCTTCCATTCATTGAAACCTTGTGTCCAGCTGTGAAATCCATAGGACATTCGTCTGTCTCACGCCTCCACCCAGCAACAGACAATGCCGTACTGACAACTTCCCGTGGCAAGTCTGCCTTTCCATTGTAACACCCCTACACTGCTATGGTTACCTCATTTTGATCGAATCGCGGTGTTTTTGACTAAAACATTTTTGTGCTTGATTCGATGTTTACGGGATAGATTTACGGTTTATGGTGTGGTATCACTATGAGGTTTATTGGAACAGCTCTAATTACTGAAAACCGGCGAACGTAGTTACACTACATTACAGCTGATACACGTTATGTTCAGCTGTAGACGTGTGGCTCTTAAGCATGCATGAAACAACATGTAGCGTTATCCCTGTTTATGCTTAAACAGACGGACAAAATAAGACCTTGGTCATAGTACCGTCATGCCATGAGGCGATAGGATGACATTTAAGTCTAGGTGGGGCATGGACGGTGCACGTGACATTTAGATGATATCAGGGTGTAGGAGACGTCCCGGTGTAGATGTCTTCAGGGTGTAGATAAAATAATAGTGTGGAAGACATAGTGTAGGAGACATTGAAATGTAGATGTTATCATGATGTAGGGGACAGGGTGTAGAAGTCCTCAAGATATAAGAGACATAAGGGTGTAGGAGACATCAAAATGTAAATGTCATCAGGGTGTAGGGACATCAGGATGTACGAAACATCAAAGTGTAGATGTCATCAGGGTGTAGACGTCATCAGAATCTAGGAGACATCAGGGTGTAGGAGGCATCAAAATGTAGATGTCATCAGCGTGTAGGAGACATCAGATTGTATTAGTCATCAGTATATAGAAGACTTCAGGGTGTAGGAGATATCAAAATGTAGATGTCATCAGGGTGTAGATGCCCTCAGGGTGTAGAAGTCATCAGGCTGTAGGAGACATCAGGGTGTCGGAGACATCAAGATGCACTTGTCATCAGGGTGTAGGAGACATCAGAGCGTAGAAGACATCCGGGAATAGATGTCATCATGATGTGGTGTACATCAGGGTGTAGGTGTCCTACGCGTGTAGAAGACATCCGGATGTAGAAGACATCGGGGTGTAGATGCCACATGGTTGTAGAAGATATAAGAGTAGGAGACATGCAGGATTAGATGACATCAGGGTGTAGGGGACATCTAGACATCAGGGTGTGGTCGTTTTCGGATATTTGATATCAAGGTTTAGGAACCATCCTTATCTCTCTCAAGCGATGTCTCTTGTGGGAAACAGTTTTCGGTCCGATACACTTGTTTCTGTCAAACACAGATCCAATACTGACGAGGGAGATTTATATTATCCCAACACACAAGTATGCTCCTGAATGTTGACATGTTATGGCCGTGATATTTGTCGGGATGACAATCGCACTGCTTTACAGTTGTCCCGTATATAGATTCCAGTCTATACGTATCGTAAGTACATCAAACACATCAGCGTTCAGTGGCTTGAGACCTATTGTTGTTATAGACTTAGCCCGGGACAATACACATCGTAACTTGAGTACCTCCACCACATTTACCAGCCCATATCACGTTATATAGGCGTATGCAATGTAATGATCAGAGCAGCAAGGGCCGACGGCAACACAAAATCCGTCATCGTTAGAAAGCAGACTCTGTACTTTTGACATATGCTGATTAACGCGCAGTGTTGTGTCTTCGGGACATTTGTGTATGCCGTTTTGTGCTTTGTGTTTTTGTATTGCTTGCAGTAACGCCACAGACGACCTTGACTAAGGTATTTCTGTTGAGTATAAGAGCGTATGACACAACTCAATGGATAACCACCACTGTATGAATGAGCGGCAAATTTGCTGGCAGCCATTGCCTTATGAAAGGCTACATACATTCATACAATGAACATGTATACCGTTGCATTGGGAAACACGTATCATTGCATATGTCTTTAGGAACACCGTCTATATAGACGAGGAACGCTCCTGTCATCAGCTAGCATTAAGCATTAAGGTTAGGCATACTTGGACGTGACTAAGCTTCGCCATGTTCATCCCATTTGTAATTGGAGCGATATGATAAATACTTGTTAGACTGACAAATTAAATAATGTATTGATCGTAAAGGACAGCCTTGGATCGATAACATCTGTTATGATATATAATTATTACTATCAAACGACTATTTATATTATTTCGACTTTTATCAATCTCGCAATCCCTATTTCCAATTAGCGCATTTCAAACTACGCCACCGGTGTATAACTAACAAATAACTGAACCTAAAAACTCCTCCATCACCACAGAACACACACATTCGTACAAATAGGTGTGTATGTTTTGCATGTCTGTGATCAGGTACATCGATGTGAATGTCTGGCAGTATATCAGAGTTCAACTGGAGTCTGTCAACATCTGTCTGGGTTAGGAAAGGTGTGTCTAATGACGTATCTTACAGCAATACCCAGTAAATATACACTGACGGATCGTCCATAGGACGTTATTTGTCCTGTGTATTGCAAACACAAACGTCCACGTGTGTTCGTGAAGCATCGTATAGGACCGTGTCACTGAGGTCGTTGATAGTTTGGTCAGCAAGACATTAAAAAGTGAGATTATTCAGACTCGTACTATGCGACATATAGATGTATGTTTCCGTATAAACCCCATTCAGTTAGATGATTTCGTTACAAATGCGTTTATCCCTTGCTGCCTTCACTCATGTATTAAATCCGTGTTGGAGATATCCCCCCTCTGTGCTGACATTTCGATAAAACTAAATGTTAGTGACATCTCCCCTCTACCAAAACACCCCAGTTTAATGAACGTTGGTGACATGTCTCCCTCTACCTCGCTAGTCCAGTTCATTCAATGTTGATGACATTGCTCCTCGATGTCGACACACGAGTTGGTGATATCTCTCCTCTGTCCATATACTTCTAGCAAACCAATGCTGGTGATATCTCTCTTCTGTCCAGATACTTCCGGTAAACCAATGGTGGGGATATCTCTCCTCTGCCCAGATACATTCTGTAATCCAGTGAGTGAGTGAGTGAGTTTAGTTTTACTGAGCAATATTCCAGCTATATGGCGGTGGTCTGTAAATAATCGAGTCTGGACCACACAATCCAGCGGTCAACAACATGAGCATCGATCTGCACAATTGGGAACCGATGACATGTGCCAACCAAGTCAGCAGCCCTGACCCCCCGATCCCATTAATCGCTTCTTACGACAAGCATAGTCGCCTTTTATGGCAAGCATGGGTTGTTGAAGGCCTATTCTACCCCGGGAGCTTCACGGGTCTTTCGGTAATCCAATGCTTGTGATATCTCTCCTCTGTCCAGATATTTCCGGTAAACCACTGCCAGTGATATCCTTCTCTATCTCGATGCGGTCGGCACAGCAGCTTATACTGCAAACCTTCAAAGTAGCCGAATACACATTTGTCACAGATGCATCGTAACTCCGAACTATTATGACACTTCTGAATGCTCCTGTAACATCGACAACATTGCTGCAATTTTCTGTTGCATCTTTAACACACTCGTTCATGTTTTCTCTTTCATTTTACAGCTGCCCTGAGTGACAAGGGAGGGTTCCCCCTACGGCGCTGTGACGTCACACAGGTGAGTTCTGAAACTGATTCACTCCATGCATATTTTGGCTTGGTACTTTCATTGCGATAACAAAGGACGTTCACTCATTAACACAGTAAGTACGTCGTTTGTCACGGGACGTCAAGCATGATAACGACTCAGCTAGGTAAACTGATGCAGTTTACTGCTGACTGCTAACTTCATTCTGTTCACATACTAGCATACCTTCTTCTTTTCTAACTTTAATACCTCCAACAGACCATTATTATGCATACGTTGATAGATACATATTTTACCCCGTGTTTGCACGTCAGCCAGGTGGTGATGTATCTTGTTGTACGTCAGTAAGACAGGACTGTCTCCTGCACTCAGTACACGGAGGCGGCTAGACCTTCACGCATGCACTGCCAAGAGCATGGGCTACCTCGTTAGTCATTTTTACAATCAAATCTCTCACAATATTATGATAGTTAATGGACTATCCGAGACTATTGCACAGGAAGCAAGGACCCAAAAAGTTGTGCTGCAATGTCACATTTAACTCGACGAGATTTTTTTTACATTTTGCAATTACTTCCATAATAATCGAACAGTCACCGGAAGTCTCATTATCTTGGAATCGAATGTCTGCTTTTGAAAACTGGTTCGTAGTTGCACTTGTTGCCTTCTGAGAGATGGAATTTGGCCATGCGTCCCAATCCCGATATGTGTCCTATTCGGTTTGTCACTAAACCAACCAAATATCGCCTTGAAGAATTTGTAATATTTCTGAAGCACTTACACTCAAACCTTTTTACGTCCCCAGTGTGGTGTCAACTTGTGTTAACTATCCTATTCAAAAGTTTAATATTATACGCAAGGACGTATTGTATTACAGTACTGCGAGATGTCAGACTGCACTACAGGGTTCGTCAGATGTACACACCATCTCAAGCATAACACATCCTTGTAGGACAACCGCCTTTATTGTCCAACACTATTGATAGCGCATAACTTCAAACTGGATCAGAGAATGATACCCTCTCAGTTTGTAGGCCATGTGACAATGGAAGGTACAACTCCATATATTCAGCCCCGGAAAGTATGCATTTTTGTTAAATACACTAGAAATAATTCGATGTAGTTCAGCATATTGTGAATACATAAATATGAGATTGTGGTAAGAATAACATTTGTCAGAAGTGGACATGCGAACGAGGTCAGGTATTTTCCATACGTTGTTCTTCAGGTATGTGAAACACTTTGTTGGTCAGGTATATGAAACACTTTGCTGGTCAGGTATATAAAATACATGCTGGTCAGGTATATAAAACACTTTCTTGTTCAGG
This sequence comes from Haliotis asinina, assembly GCF_037392515.1. NCBI lineage: Eukaryota > Metazoa > Mollusca > Gastropoda > Lepetellida > Haliotidae > Haliotis > Haliotis asinina. The sequence continues at coordinate 71,556,314 of NC_090284.1, read as the reverse complement.
TATATAAAACACTTTGTTGGTCAGGTTTATGAAACACTGTTATTCCCGTGTTTATCAAACTTTGTGGTGGATAGATATACGAGACATTCACTCATTTAATGAGCATCACAAATTAAATTCAACATTTTCAATCGTCCCCAAAAGCATCATATAACAATACAATCTCTCAACATTATTTATTATTTAGAACACTCCTACTCATGTTGCTTTAACTAGAAAACCTACTTTAGGTCCATTTCAAAGCCTTGACTGTACGTGGACCTTATAATGTAACGTACTTTACCAAACCGTATCCACGATTGTTTTGTTTTGCTGTTTATCACGTCTTTAGATCTCTGTACCTGGAAAACAGACTCTCCTTATACTCAGAGTGGTCTGGTGTTTCTTATCACTATGGTTACCTTATACTGATATGATATATTTATCAGCTACGTAAAGAAAATATTAAAGAATGTTAGTGTATGTAAACATGTCATGGTTTTAATCGATATTGTCAATATCAGTTAAAGCCCTTTACTTCATAGCATGTTAGACATGGTGGTAGTCGTCATGTTGACAGACAGTGACTGATGAGTGTAGATTACAAGCGGGTCAGGTGTCAGGATTATAAGTCGTATAAGAAAATACAGGAATGGCATTATAACTCAGACAAAATATTCAGTCGAGCGGGAAAGTACATAGGAGTGCTGAGTGTTACTGTGTTTTGAGTCAGTAGACCGACCTATTGATATAACCTGTTTCACGTTAAACATCACTAAATAACTGTCTCTCTTGGAGCCATCATTAGCACTTCTCGGAACATTTTTGACGGTAAATAGGAGTAGTGAGTGGGTTTAATTTGATGCCGCACTCAGCAATATTCCTGCTATATGGCGGCGGTCTGTAAATAATCGAGTCTGGACATTCCAGCGATCAGCAGCTTGAACATCGATCTACGTTAATGGGACGCGATGACTCGTGTCAACCTGTCAGCGAGCCTGATCACCCGATCCCGTTAATCGCCTCTTACAACAAGCATGGGTTCATGAAGATCAGTTCTAATCTGGACCTTCACGGTTCCGGTAAATGAGGAGTACGTTAACTTGACACCCACAACCAGGGTTGAGACCCTCGAACATTGGATCCTGGGGAACCCAAGGAACCGAACTCTGCGAATAGCGATACCTTTGACTGTTGAACCACCAGTGCCAATCTACATGAGTATTATTTCTCCAAATATTTTCATTTTCATTGTCAGTGACAATGCAAAAGAGCTATTTGAAAACAAACGTCTGTGAAAAAGTCTTTTGTAACTTCCTCTCCAAGTAGTAGCAGAAAGGTTGATATCACGGTTACCCGTCATATCTTCCAATAGCACTCTTGTACAGGGCCATTCAGTTATGGCAGCTGCCTGTAGAAACGGAAGTTGATATATTGACCGCGCTCCTTAATTTGACGTCACGCGTTATTCATAGGGTTCTCCGCCAATATTACCGATCAGTTGGAAGAAAGGAGGCATTGTGCAAAGTTGAGCAAATCTGGGAGGAATCTGGCTTTACTGAGAAGTGATAAACATGTCATGCTTAACGCATTTCATAGTTAACGCGTATTATTAAACAAAACCTACGGAGTTCGAGTTATTTAGGTCACACTGTCTCTCATACATACTACTGAGTCGGATTATGCATAAATTTCGATACAAACGGAGTACAGGCATGACATCAAATAATTGGTGCCGTCCTAGCCATACGTTACTTGGTTTTACGTGACCTGTCAAGATAAGAAGGTGGAAATTCGAGTGTTTTAGTTATTTTTTTGTTTGTTTAATTTTCTGACAACTAACATACTAAACATGTCATAGTCAGCAATATTTATTGTTTGCAGTTCAAGCTAATTTTGCCCCAAATTGTAGTCTGTTGTTTTTTCAGCGGATATTTGTCTTTTCCTGCCAGGTATGTTTTAACTCACAGTGAATTCTAAAAGGTATACATTTAGCAAAGCAGGACACGTGACCTTACTGACGTCACTGAATTGGAGAGTTATACAACAGTGAATGATTGACTGACAAAGTAATTTGGGGCTTAAGAGCCCATAAAACAAAACAAAACAAAACATAAAACAAAACAAAACATAAAACAAAACATAAAACAAAACATTCCCTGGCAGTCTTTCCTCGACTGTAACAGGATTCAATCCTTTTGGTTGTATTACGCTGTAGGTTGTGTGTTGTGCTACTGACTCAGTGAACGTCATAGTTAGGAACACTTAATATCCTTATACCTACCACAACTGTGGACTGCGACACTGTGGTTAGCAGCCTCTGGGTGAAATCGTCTTGAAACCGATGTATTCATGATTACATACACGTGATTATATATATTTAACGAGGTATTGATAGTATGTATGCTTTCAGGTATACAGTACTTCATCACGTCGCGAACTGGTAACATTCAAACATAGGCTGACGTCAGTTTTTATTGTTTGGTACTTCATTCCTGAAAATAACACAGGACAACATCAAAACGTGCTTTCTCTTATCGGATTATGGATTATTTGTCCTTCGTAAAGGAATGTAAGTTAATCCATTGCTTCACTGGGAGATGTAGCCCAGTGTTATTTGTTATATTTACGCAGCGTCCACAAAGCTTAAGTGTTTCGGACTTTGCAATCAACCTAGAACTTCACAATCCATTTGGTTTTCTCAAGACAAATTAATGACACTACACCAAGAAATGAAAGCAACAAATGCTTTAAGAATCCGAGCGCTTGTTAGAAGCGTATTTTGTAATAGCCAATTGTGTCCATGTATTTAGTTTCGGGCATCATGCCACAGATTACCAGAGAGTTACACACATGGAATAACATGCCTTTAGTCGAAAGATTACCAGAGAGTTACACACATGGAATAACATGCCTTTAGTCGAAAGAACCTGTAACCTAGTCTATGGGAATAACAGCGTTGGTGGTACATGGTACTAGAATAGCAAATGCTTCCCTCTACCCTTTACACAATATTTTGAGTTAGTATATACTACATGTGAATGTAACCAATTCTCCTACTACCGTGCAAATATTTTGAATAATATTGTACTTTGAACTTAGTATGCCAAGCGTAGAGGCCTGAAATAAATAAATGTTCTTTTCTGTCCGACACGAGGAATAAAGACATGAAAGACTCCACTGGTAAACACTAAATATAAAAATGTTATGTAAATTATGATAGAGTATAACCGTATCCACCCGGGAAACGATAATAACAACAGCGAGCTACCTGTGATGAATGTTGGGGTAATATCTTCACTATCTGAGAGTGCAACCTGACACCAGGGTTTAATAGTAGTATCCCGGTTGCGCTGCGACACACCGTATCTGTGTCCATCTGATTCTCGCCACCTGTAATCCCCAATTCCCAACCGCTCAGTAATCACCTTGTAACGACACACCATGTACTGCTATAGACAGAATTGTGTACTAGGCAAACACCAGGGACTATAATACACGTGCTCGTGTTTTCCAACTTCCACTCAGACAATGGAGGCAAATATATTTGATATTTTCACCCGTAACTCATGTACGTACTCTGATTAAGGTATACTTTCAGCCAACTGGTTTTGCAAGTGCGACGTTCCAGTCACAGTCCTGTTATGGAGATGACTGTGCTGTGGTGATGACTGCGTTGTGGAGACGAATGTGTTGTGGTGATGACTGTGCTTTGGTGACGAATATTTTGGGGAGATGACTGTGCTGTAGTGACGAATGTGTTGTGGTGATGACGTTACTGTGGTGATGATTGTGTTGTGGTGACGACTGCGTTGTAGTGATGACAGTGTCGTGGTGATGACTTCGTTGTGATGGGGATTGTGTTGCGGTGATGACTTCGTTGTGGTGACGAATGTGTTGTGGTGATGACTTTACTGTGTTGATGATTGTGTTGTGGTGACGACTGCGTTGTGGTGATGACAGTGTCGTGGTGATGACTTCGTTGTGATGGGGATTGTGTTGCGGGGATGACTTCGTTGTGGTGACGTCTCTGTCGTTTTGATGAAAGTGTTGTGATGATTACGTTACAGTTGTGACTGTGGTGGGATGATGTCTAGGTTGTGGTGACAGTGCTGTGATTGTGGGTGTAGAATAGGTGATAATATATTGTGCTATTTCAGAATGTTGACAAGGAATTGTTTGCCACCAAATATATATACTGGCGAAGCTGTTCTAGTAAAACGTTTATACTCGACTTTACAGTTGCAAAAGGATACGATATGTTTCATTGTACAAATGCTTATTTAGTCACTCCCCATAAAACACACCACAACCACTACCAGCACAACAACCATTACCCTTTATAACCAATGAAGGCCTTGCTGGAGGTCACACTATCCATATGACCAAGAAGGTTGCTCTGAAAGAGTTTTACTGAACATGAGCTGTTGTTAGTTTCGCACAGTGTGGGGTAACCGAGAACAGCTGATCATGTGGCACATCGTTGGGCCACAAAAAAGGACTGAAACAGCTGCAGTTTAAGATCACGGAGCAGAAAATTAGGCTATACATGAGGTCATCAAGAACAGGGACACATAGGACAGAAGTCTATCGATTCAATCACTTTTTGGGTGTCGTCATCAATCATTGGTCAAGTGAAATCAATAACGTCCTCGATACCGTCTTGGTCGTGTCAACGTGTGTTAACAATTGCTAACATGTATCTGTCTCCAGCATCAAATATACACTATATTGATTGAACCTGTTTTCTCTTTCCAACGCTTCTTTCAAAGGCACAGACCATTTGTGATAAAACAAGAACACGTCCAGTCCATCTTTTTGGACAAAATATTGTCTTGAGTTTTGTGACAGACAAATGTCCGATGGTGACCCAAAAAACTATAAACACCCATAGCGAACCCCTGTGTTTGGAAAAATATACGCGTGGTCAGGTTCAATGAGTATGCAGCTTAACTGGTTTCCAGTCAGATTGAAGTCTCTATATTGTACCGATTAAATCTTTCACTTTTAAAAGATCTCTGTTAAAGAGGTTTCAGCTATGAAGTCAGAATTACAGCGTTTCCAGCGAAAATGGGTAAACACGTTTGCAACACAATTGTCCTGATTATACCACATCATTAAAAAGTTTCCTACTGAAGCTCCCCAGTTAAAATGTGTGGATAAAGATGTTTGTGGATAAAACATCTTGTTTGAAAGAGTTTCCACTTTCCATTAACAGGAAACCAGATACATATTTTAATTGTAGTAAGATCAGACGGGAAAATCTTGTTATCATCATTTGCCTCCATATTTTGTCCTGAATGTTACTTGAACTACTGCATGTACCCAGTGCGGGTTAAGGGAATATAATCCTCCTCGGATTACAATCTAAACAGTTTAGTATAATCTTGATGTATGTGAACACTCAATGGTTCTCCTCGTATTAACCCACAGTGTGACAGTGACCGACAGTATATTCTTTAGTTCTTGCGGGCTATTCAGTATGATTGAAATACAATGATTTGACTGTCAAACACGGCAAACACCACGTTCTTTTCACTACACAATAACATAACACATAACAAGAAATATTTCTTTGTCTCAAATTGATAGTGGTAATGAATCCCCCTTTCTCGGGAGGTACAGTTCTTTGAACGTCTCTCTTGGACAACACGTACCCGTATTTCTGGTCTGTCTCTGTAATACGCACCCGTACCCCAGGTAACGGGTATTTAGAGTTGGGTGTGCATGGTGGATCATATTTCGTAATATTTGCTGATGTCATGCATTTAGGACTTTAAATTTGCCCTGACGAGAAGATGAACACAGTTATATTACTGTAGATGACATCCTGATTGAACTAAGTATATTTTTCAACAGGACACGGTGGGAGATGCGGGGCGGGGCGGGTAAATATGTCTATTTATGTCTGAAGCGTGACTGGGCTGACTGCAGACTGGTGACCTAGTTGGGTACTTGACGTTCCCTGTCCACCCACCCGGGGTATTGGAACTAGATGTATTGACATTTTCATGATAAGGGGTATACTGACAGGGTGAATGTGTACTGTCCACGCGACCCTTACTGTCTTGTGTGGGGCAGCGTCACGCCTTCAGGACAAACGTAGTTTATCAGGATGACCCTCAAGTATAGTCTGTTTCAAACTTTTGTCACGGGTGGCGGGTGTTTCTCCTAGGGCTGGGCTAGGGCGTGTCGGGGATATTGAAGTGACATGCAAAATCCACCCAGCTGACGCTGTAGGAGTGTACATGTTTCCATGGGATATCTATGCATGGTTACTGGTCGGGTAGCTGGACCGTTTCGATTCTAACCTCGGCTACATCTTGTTTGGGCTTAGTTGTTTGGTGGTTATGGCGACTATATGTCAGTTTGTGTCAAACATTGTCAGTTGCTAATTTGCCGACCATGAGTATAGGATCACAGGAAACTGTTACAGTTCTTGCCACATATATACGAGTTTGTATAGTTCGTGCTTACCACATTGACTGGATCTACATCTTTACAGTACATGGTCTTATTACTACGCGTGGACGCATAGTCTAGGATTTGATTTTAAGGCTTAGATCTGATACTGAGATTGTTTCACATCACCTATTTGACAGTTATGCTGGATGTAACCAAGGAGTACTCTCTCCGAGCATATTTAGGTTGTGACAACACAAGGTGGTTGACGTCATAACGCCCACCGCAGACAAAGCATTAGACACATTGGTTGACCGACAGACTAGAGGTTCCTTCTGGAGAGAGCGAGACATCATTAAGCTTACGGCAGGCAAGCTGCTAGACACATAGCTAGACAAAATGACTACAGGTTCTTTCTGGAGAGAGAGACGTCAGTAAACACATGGCAGATACGCCGCTAGATATGTCTTAGGTACAGATAAGGCAGGGATCTCAGAGGGATAAGGCGTACAGGAAGATAAGAAAACCTCACAGTTATGTATATAATACGGCACATCGATAGATAAGTAGCCGGCAAAGGCTCACCGTAAGCTAATTAAGATACGGGGGGACACATAAGACACATGTGTATTTAGGTACGACACAGCGTGATAGTAAACACAGGTAGCTAGGTAAGAAACGCCATTAGTTCGGTAGCATACATAGGTCCTAGGTAAGAATCACAGGTAGCTAGGTTAGACACAGGTAGCTAAGTAAAACACACCACTGGGTAGGTAGGACACACAGGTAGCTACATAAGACACACCAATAGCTAGGTAAGACACAGATAGATTGGTAAAGCGCACCATTACCTGCGCACGACACACAGGTAGCGAGGTAAGACACACTATTACCTAGGTAAGACATGGTTAGCCATGTACGAAACACCATTAACTAAGCGCGACACACCGGTAGCTAGGAAAAACACAGATAGCTATGTAAGACACACCCTTAGGTAGGACACGGGTAACTAGATAAGACACAAGTAGCTAGGTAAGACACACAAGTAGTGAGGTAAGACACGGGTAGCTGGGTAAGACACACAAAGAGCGAGGTAAGACACATATGTAGCCAGGAAAGACACATAGGTAGCGATGTAAGACATATAGGTAGGTAGGTACGATACACAAAGAGTGAGGTAAGACACATAGGCAGAGAGGTAAGACACACAGACTGGATGTATATACAGCCCAAGGATGTACATGAGACTGAACTACCTCAGTCACCTAGGTAGAACATTCATTGTTATAATGAAGTCAATATAACCAGCGGACCGGATAATTGTATACCTGTATTGATGTTGAACTATCCTACCATGTGGCCAGTCTAAAAAAAATCCTAAACATGCATATGTGTACTGTAGTGAGCTTAGTTGTGAGCCACTCAAAGCAATATCCCAACTTCTGAGCATGCGGGGAATCAAACCCCGACCTTCCTCGTCGCCGCCTACCACGTGTATGATGCCAAGCCTCCTTTCGGAAGGGTTAGTGAGTGAATGAACACCCCTCTACACAACTCGATACTGCAGATACCCACATGAAATATCACAGTAACATCGACCAGGGACATCGCGGTTCTCAACATGCGTGTGATGAGGCAAATCTACATATAATCTACATAAACCTGTCGTTACGAACTAAACTGAATGTTTCACATTGTCAGTCTCTGCTGTGGCAGAAAATATATATTTGAACATTCCAGTCTAAACCAGCAGGATCATGGGTGCTTTCATGGGTATCGTATTCAAACCTCTTTGTTCTACAAATGGGGGGAAACAAACGGTCTCTCTCATGTGTAAGGTTTATGCCACAGTGCACCTAAAAAACCTCTCAAGGTGTTCATAAATTCGCACAGTGACAACCGACTCCATGCCCGCATATTAATCAGAATGTTGAGGAAGGCACGTGAAATAGGAGGCCACAACGTGACACACAGTGTGTGACACCAAGTACACTGGTCACGCAGAACGGTTATGTGCTGAAATGACTTCACCTCATGGTCAGCCTTTGCTAATCAAAATTCGAAACAGTGAATATATGCTTCGAATGCCCTCGGGTTGGGGAAATTAATTTTGAATGAAAAGAAATTATGATTTATGTTCTTTGCAAGCCTTGAAACAGGTTTTCTTACATATAAATGCAGATTTATGCCATACAACAATGAACGTTACAGAGTGTCGTCTTGTGCCTCAGTAGTTCCCAATAAATCACCTCCTACACACGGTGTCCCCGAGTGCTTTTACTGGAAGCCAACACGCTAAATACATTGTTTTCTGAACCAATGAATGTACGCTCTGTCCTATTAGGCACGTATGGCCACTAAAACACTTGTTGATCATTTGTGAAACAAATATTCAAAAACAAACAAAACAATTCATAATAGATTCTATACAAATGATTTTAGGAGCATTAACAACAATATGTCGTGAAAGTAGCTAGAGCGTCAAACAAGTACAGGTCCTATTCACCTGCAGTTTCAGTTGGGTTTTTTGTTTTGTTTTTATATTTTATTTATTTATTTATTTATTTATTTATTTATTTATTTATTTATTTATTTATTTATTTATTTATTTATTTATTTATTTATTTATTTATTTATTTATTTATTTATTTATTTATTTATATTTTGTGATAAATGGCGTCTTGTGACCATGGTGTTATGATGCAAAGAAAGTCTGGTTGAGCGAGGACTGTGGTACACAGAAAATATTGCCCTAGTGATACATGGCCTGGTTTATCGATGTTCTCAACGAAAACTAAGTTGACTTCTGCTGATTAATTTGACAGTGCCAAACTGTGTTAATAACGATCGCGTTAAGGCTTTCTTAAAGCTACGATCATCTTCTGGAATAGGCCATATGTGTGTTGTGTTATAACTGTACTAGAGCCGCAATCACTTTCTGGTATAGGCCATGTGTGTGTTGTTTTATAACTGTACTAGAGCCGCAATCACTTTCTGGTATAGGCCATGTGTGTGTTGTGTTACACCTGTACTAGAGCCGCAATCACTTTCTGGAATAGGCCATATGTGTGTTGTGTTATAACTGTACTAGAGCCGCAATCACTTTCTGGAATAGGCCATATGTGTGTTGTGTTATAACTGTACTAGAGCCGCAATCACTTTCTGGAATAGGCCATGTGTGTGTTGTGTTATAACGGTACTAGAGCCGCAATCACTTTCTGGTATAGGCCATATGTGTGTTGTGTTATAACTGTACTAGAGCCGCAATCACTTTCTGGTATAGGCCATGTGTGTGTTGTGTTATACCTGTACTAGAGCCGCAATCACTTTCTGGAATAGGCCATATGTGTGTTGTGTTATAACTGTACTAGAGCCGCAATCACTTTCTGGAGTAGGCCATATGTGTGTTGTGTTATAACTGTACTAGAGCCGCAATCACTTTCTGGTATAGGCCATGTGTGTGATTTATAACTTCAGGAAAGTGTTCTATAAGTGTCCTTCAGGACACAATGACGCATTGTTCCCCACATTCTAACGGTCCTCTTGCACGAACGCCATCTACTAGCTTTCAAAAGTCATGAACATGGCTTAAGACCACTTTTGGAATTTCTCTTTTCTCATAGGTGTACCTTGGCACCAGATCGATTCTCTTCGGTGTTTTCATTATCTGGACTAAAATGTTGGTTACACCCTCCACGCAGCCGGTTAATTATTCAAGTGACATTGTTGTTACTGGTGTCGTCACGAAACTTCCTGTAATCCTTTTTCAGTCACGACACTTCCCGCACATCTTCGTCTGCAATGACTGTAACATTGTACAGGCGAATATAGCTGTTTTGACAAACCGGAAGTAACTGCGTTTGTTATAATTGTGGGCATCAATAAAACATTGGGCTGGAGTAGCGCAGTGGGATTGCTAACTTTTGGTGCCACCTGCAACGGTGTTTGTTGCAGAAGTGGAGTAAATAAAAAAAATATTAATCATGTTTGCAACTATTGTCGTTCTTTCCACACAATTTGAACTGTATGTACTCTCACCAGCTTCTATTGATCAATTGGTGCATTTATACATTAAATATTCAGCATTTGTGTAACTTCCTGTTTCATGTACCAGGGGGATCGTGTGTCTGAATGTGTTATGAAGGAAGCAGATATGTACTATTTTCCATGACAATTCAGCTCTTAAAAAGTATTGTTCAAGAAGGGACGTTACAATCAAAAACATTTTTCCTCTTGCATAAAACAAAGCCAATGTGACGATAAGATAATATCAAGGATACAAAAATAATAAAATTCTACATTTTATTTTCTCGCGGTCTTAAGTAGGAAGCTTAAAATAGGAGTGAAAATATTTTGCGGTGATAAACGTTCTCTTTCGGACCTAAACAGGTCAGCGAAACCTACAACTAATCTCCAACTAGATTATGATAGTCCTCTGCCAACTTAAAATATAGCCGTATTGAAATTAATTACATGAAAAATGTAAAAGGCAACACAAAATCTGCACTATATCTGATACGGCCATGAACAGAATAGTCTGCGTATTATATTCTTAAACTTTTACCTCGGGGGAAATACCACATTAATACAACAATGCTGACGCAGAATATTGCAAATATGAATCGATTTAATGAGAGAATTAAATTAATTACTCGTGATATCAAACTGATCACATTCAGATTAATGACGCTCTGTGTGCTGGTGATAGGGTGCCTGACTCTAGGAGAGTATATGTTCGAAACCCGGCTGGGACCTTATGACGTCCAGAGACTGTACTTTACTGAAAAAGTACACCTTCCTAAACACAGCATGTGTTACAACGTAAATACATTCAAGGATGAAGTGCTTGTTTTCGCATGAACTTTCCCCTAACGAACTGTATTTGCTGTTAAACCTTTTTGAAATCTCAAGAATAAATCAATTCTAATATTGGTGCTGCATTGAATTTTATACCTGTTGAGATGAAAGGCGCTTTGGAGTCTCTTTTAAGACTATTTCACTCATACTCCTATTATTTCCATTGCGTGCGTGCGTGCGTATGTGCGTACGTGCTAGTTTGATGTGATAGTACCAGCCCACAGAGATACCGTAACGCAATGTAACCTAGGTAGACACAATGTACTGACACAGATCCAACCACTGCTAGTTAGATTACGATAATGCTTAGCGTTTATAACTGTCCCCTTTTAGAGTTCAGTGGTGAGAGGAAACCCAGGATTGAAACACCGACTTGTTTTTAATGGGCAGACGCTGTATCCACTTGACTACGGACACAGTATATCATGTCAGGTCGCTGAAGAAATTATTCAACCTGATTGTTTTAATGTGAAATACGCAGGTACTGAACGTATTATGTTGTTACAACGTTCAGATCATGAAATTCCCGTCACACACACAAGTTAGTTAAATTGATATGATGTATTGACAGCTTTGTCTGGTACGTATGACAGTTCCCTAATAGAATGTTTTTGAGTGTGTTTCTTAATTTCAGCAAAATGGCGGACGACACACTCGGTGGTCTTATAGCAGCTTCATGTATAGCAGCAATTCTGGGAATCTGCCTCCTGGCGCTCTTCATCTACTGGTTCTACAGCAGGTGGGTGTCTGTCGGGGTGATTCGGGATGTGGGGTATGGTGGTTAGGATATTTCTTTGTGAGGTTCCTTTATAGGGTGCACGTGGTTACTCCTTGGAGTGGAGCATTTCTGAGGGTGTGACGGTGTTTTGCTTCTGTGCTTTGCTAACTGTGCATTTGGATGGGTGTTTCGGGGCGTTGTTTGTATGGTGGGTTCTTCCTGAAGACTCGCTGGGGTGCTGAGGTAAGACTCGAATTATCACGTTGCCATTCCCTGTATCGCTGTGTAGCACGCGCGTGTTGACGCTGCCCCTCCGCTAGAGATATCAACTTGAACTTATGACTTAACATTTCCATTTATTGGTATAAAGAATGAGTGTAAAGAATCAGATTTTGTTCTCTACAGGGTACTCATTTCGGTGAACCGAATTGGCATTAAAAGACTAATTTTTTTTAGTCATCTTGCAGTGTACTGATCTCATATGGTGACATAAAGACGGAAGTAAGGATGTGCTGTAAATCTTGAAAGTATTATCTGGGGTGCAAAACTATTGCGAAAAATGTGTTTTTGTTTTTGTTTCTGTTTTGAGTTTTGTCCGGGGTTTCTGTACTTGGGTTTTTGGTTTCGGCTTTGTTATCGTCGTTTTGTGTTTGTTTTTTGGTTTTGCTTTCGTGTTTGTTTGTTTGTTTGTTGTTTGTTTGGGTTTTGCTTTGTTTTAATCTACATGTATGAAGACAGAAGAGCTAGTACTCATTGACAGACTAGGTTAACCTAGGTTAACACTTTAGTTTCACTGGACCCAACTGTGACGTAATGACGTAATGGTTTCACAGGTATTCATCCTCGGATGATTTGAAGAAGCCGGTTCAGCAGGAGCTACCACTGACCGTCCAGAGATATCACCCCCGCCCCTCCTACACTACTCACGCCGTGCACCCTCGGGCCAGACCACCCTTGAACTTCTTCACCTTGAGGGGTACCCAGCCTTACCCCGCCTTCCGCCCGACGGTAGGATACAGTGGGGCGGTCGTCTACCTAGACGATGAAAATAGCAGAAGAAAAGTTCATGGGTCGTCTCAGTCTACAATTCGCGACCGTGAGCGAGTCGGCCGTGATTCACAAGGTGAGCTACACACCTGCCATATATGGAATGTGAACAATTGCCACATCTATACGTGCTATAGGTGTTTGCCGAACTCGTTTTCATTTAATATTGTGAACTAAGTCCGGGATTTTGCTAGATTTATTTATATGGTAGCTTCCCGGAGGTCTGAGCAAACTGTTTTTCTTTTCTGAGAAGCCAAATTACATGACGAAAGAAATTAATCCAGCCAGAAAACAAACAGGAACGAGACGGTGTCTGTGAGCTAAATAAACAATCCTAAATTGTTGATGGCTATCTGACCGGCTCTTCGAGAGACATGCCTGCCTCCCTACGTTAAGACGCACGTTACCGTGAAAACACGTATTAAACACTCTGAAGACGATTTCGGGTTAAAATTTTTCTCTATATTATTTTAGATACGTTTTTGATCATCTATCATCGCACCTCAAGGACCAATTTAATATTTGATTGGAAAATCCAGATGAAATTGACAAGTCATTCCACGGATGCATTGAGCGGACATTGCCATGTATCTGTTTAATTGTCAAAGGTTAAACGTAATGTTTCCTACAGTGATGTTGGCCGAGTGAAGCAACTTGCAAAGCAAGAAACGGGGTGCTACTGAGTAGTTTATGTAGTTCGATGACAACTGACACAGGTCGTGTCGTCGGTTACCAAGGGTACGTTTGATTACGAGATGGTATACGAGAACGACGTAGTGACGTCAATGCAGTATCCCCTGATAATGTACTGTTGACGGCTTTGATCTTTTAGAGAAATATCTCTTAGAAACAATCATATATCTGGAGCAATAAAATAGTCCTATTGTGGTCGTGTCCTTCCAAGCGCAGTGGTATTGTAATTAGTAGGATTATTGCCCTGGGGAAATGCCTTCACATATTCGAGGTGTTATGAAGCACTGTCATATTTGTTTTTAACTGTCTTTCAACATTGTACCTATGACACTTTGTTTATATTATATATTTCAGCTAATGGAGCGCCTGGAGGTCTTTTTATCAGGTAAGAGTCTGTTACGATCTCTTCCCAAATGTATGTGGTGACCGTGCATTCCAGAGTTAACTCCCTTGTATATAATGGGCGTGTCCGTGTAAAAACTTTATACTTTTTCTCTGCAAAACATGCCCGCGTAAGACAGTAAGCTGCAATGGTGAAAAAATACAGATTTAAGAATGAGATTGTTGAAAGCATTATTAACGTTGATTGGTATGAAACTGCCAAATATTTAGGAAAATCGGTATTTGTTACGCATGTCTGTTCAACTCATTCTGGCAAACACTGCAAGTCTGTCCATGTTTGGAACGACCTCGTGCATCTGCGATTCTTTCGTGACACACAGCCACTATAATTATCATGAATTTTGTCATAAAGGTAAATAGGGTCTTCTCCTTTTCCTTCCAGGGAAATTGAAAGTGCCGATGAAAGGGTAAGTCTAAGTGTTCTAAGAACCTGCTTTCATCATTTATACACTTTCCTGTAGGAAGCGTTATTGTATTGGGCAAAATGATATAACCGTTTGTGTGGAAGCAGTGTAATAGTCCGCTGTTTTTGGCATTCTTTTGTATCAGTGCCTTTTTAAATGTCTATCATAAGAATTTGAATAATTGTTGTTTACATATTACGCCTTTTTCAGGTAGGCATTGTATCCTCGGATAACGAACGTCCAAATGGAAGAGTGTATGAATCCAACAGAGGGCGCACTAAAACACGCGACAGACACAGGGCTAAATCTCGAGATAAAAAGTCAAGATCGAGATCTAAGTCACGTGATAGAATTGAAAATCTTAGAAAATCAAAGGCTGATGACAGACGCAGCTCTCGGCGCAGTCATGAATCTGCGACAATCAAGGCGAAGGAAGGCGATATCATCTTGGCCCCGGCGAACAGCCATCCGAATCTCCCAGCTTCGAGGACAGTGTCCGCGCCCATTACAACCGGCCTTGACCTTCACGTGTCAAGGATATCTCACATTAAGGACCCCGACCCTGTACCGGAGCCCCCTCGACCGTCGAACGGTTTGACATCACCTTACACCTCTGACCCACAATCAGAACCACTACGACTGTCCAACGGATCGGCAGTACATCACATTCCTGACCCAGAACCAATTCCTGACCCTGTGCCTCGTCGTGACCCTTCACCTCAGCCAATGAGATACTCCTTTCAAAAAGAGGAAGAACATGAAGAGCCGACGATGTTCGGAAGCAGCAACGCATCTTCGGCATTCAAGGAAACTACCCCGCGAGCTGATTATCTTTATGATTCAACATCTGACTTTCAGCAGCCAGTTGTGACTCCCCGCGAGGACTATGAACATGAGGAGCAAGTTGTCACTTCCGCCTTCAGCTTCATGAACGTTGAGAAAGATGCTTTAAGATCAGAGCCAACTGATATCTACCCAGCCCGACAACCACGACGTCCTCCCACCCCGCCATATGACGGCGAACCTGTCATTGATCCGGAACCAGAAGCCGGCGAAACTGAATACTCCTACACACGAAGAATACCGACGCCACCCGACATGAACCGATCATCTTCGCCGGATGACGATCCGACATACAACCGGTTAAAATTCCGCCCGCCAACTCCCCCACCGGGGATGATACGTCCTGTGAAAGAGGACATTGCAGACGAGGCACCTCAGACGTCACAGAGAGGTTCCATGAGACAGAAGATCATTGGTACCAATGACTCGCCAATGAAGAATGCTCTGATAGAAGAACTGATGAAGCGAAGGCAACAAAGTGGAGATGGCCCCTCCACTCCACCCCCTACTTCGACATTACCGGGTGATTTTTTCCCGGACGATGCCTCAGTTGACAGCTCGGGACGTCGTGCCGTGCAGTTCACCATGTCACCACCAGAGATTATTCCACGAGGCCAAGAGAGCCCCGAATCCCCACCGTTTCATGGCGCAAATTCACCGTTTGAATCAGTGCCAGCCCCACCTCCACCACCACCACCACCGCCACCACCCCCACCACCGCCACCATCAACCAAGCTTTGATGTCCAGGCGTAGCTGGATACCACTTCAGATAGTGATACACAACACCCACGGGTTCTGCTGCACAGTACCCGTCTTTGCCAAAACAATCAAAAGTATTTGTGTACAGTGTGGAGAGCGTGTCCTTTCTACGGATGAAGTGCCTTGTAATATGCCATCGGTTTATGTCCGTACATAGTAATATGTTGACATCGGACGGTGGAACAGGATATTAACACAGATGTCGGTATCATAAACTATGACATGATCATTTAACATTAAAGAATATCATGTGACACACTCTTCACATTGATCACACTTTCCACCTTATGCCAACATCACGTGACAACGGATATCTGTCAAGGTCACTTAACGTGAGGACAAGACCACGTGACTACCACGTTCTCCGTAACGTACAGAAAATATACACCACAAGGGCACTGTTCTACGTATATAAAATATATTTACATATCAAAATTTACATTTCTAATGTCTATAATGGGATGGTCTGTAAAATCACTTTCATGAAACTGAATTGAATTCAAACACCCATTCTATAAACTTTACACACGATATGTATTAATTAAGCATGTGCCCAAATGACGATGAACAAGATATTTTTTCGACTGAAATGTAATTCATACAGAAAGTGAAAGTTACTTGTCATTCTTGTGTATGAACAACGTGCGGGGTAAATTGTCTATTAAAAGAATTCATACCAGTGTACGTGTTAGTAGTTGTCCGTGCGTTATGGTCAATGCCATCTATATTATGAGAAAGGACCTCGCGATTCTTTTAATATGGAAGACTTTGCTGGCTCTTAACTGTTTTTGAGTAGTATACATCCAGGTGTCCTCGGTATATCTCGAAACGCCCTCTATGTCAGCATCGGGCAGATTGTAACTTAATGGAAACTATACTGACAAAATGATACATAGTAATATCACTAATCAAATAATATTACTTTGTTATTTATGCGACGAAATTAACGCGATGCAAATAATCATTTCATTGTATGCAACACATCCATGCTGTTAAACAGGCCGTACACAGTTTCTTCATGTTTGTTTTATTTTGTTGTTTATATTTTTATCTAGACTCATTTCCCTTAACCATGTAGTTTGCTCAAAGTAAATCATACTCCCTGGACAGGTTGCAGGATTGAATGGGCGAATGTAGACAGTGTCTCAAAATGTGTCCTTCGCCTTACCGTCCCAAGAGATTTTATAATGTGCTGTTGAAACACACATGGATTTCGATTTCAGTTAAAAACGGTACAGTGCGCCGAGACTTGCAGCTGTGTCCCTTCTCTGTCAGACCCGTGAGGCGTGCGTTCGAATCCAGGATTCGCTCTATTGTGAGTGAGTGAGTTAAATTTTATTGCCACTTAGGCAATATTTCGGGCATGTCGTGGCTTAAAGGGACCATATTGAAATAGTTAAAAATTTGCCCTGTTACGATTCTTGTGGGTCCTCGTCGGTTTCGTTGAAGTGCTAACCGTATACTTTCACTCCATACAAAACTGTGATATACTACTCTGCTCTTCATTGGGTATCATTATATCTCCATATGCAAAACTGATTTTCCATAATATTTCAAATGTATAGTCAACTCGACTGACATGTTTCCCTCTGAAACGTTGGGTAGTATATTATTCAAAGCGACGTTAAAGATATCGTTTTGAGTGCCACGTTACATGTTTTCGTTGTTCCATAGTTAATGTGGCAAGTCTACGTAAATCAGGGGAGGCAGGTGTCATTGAAAACAAGTCTGCAAAAAATGGGTGAATCAACAATGTACGTATTATTACCATAGTTCCATCATTTCTGAAAGTCATCTTATTACAATTTGATACGAAACGGTTGAAAAATGCAATCATTTAGCATCAGTGGCAATAAATTGTTTTCAGCTGTTCAAAACGGCGATGTTGTTTCCATGTAATTGTATGATGTATAGAAAGATGTAGAGTTATTGTATGATATCATATTGTAATATAACGAATTATATATATGGAGATATGGCTGTTGTCAGATTATGTGTGATATATAATTTTATACAAATAAATGCATAAAAACAGGTTATATTGTGTCGTTGTGTTCTGTTGAAAATAGAAAGAGTACAGTATTGATAAACATTTTAGAGCCGTCCTCGGGTGACAGAACAAACACATAGAAATGGGTTAGCTCTGGTATATAAAAATACTAAAAATACTTGACTCATTCCGTAACAAGGTGCACGTTACGGGAAAAGGCGAATGAACAGCTCTACCTATCTCTAATTCACCGATGCGCTCTCTCGGTGTGACCTGATAAACTTGATGCAACATGACAAGGCGCCATAGTTGAAGAATGGAATTAGAAGTATATGTCTGTTCGAGCCCTGAGAAGCCCCCCTAAATGTTCAAGCCATGCATATTCGTCATTATCATAAATATCCAGACCGCACGGAGGTGCGATACGACTGTTATCTGATAACGTTTAAATAAAAGATGGTATCACATTTTGTGTAAAACCAAGCATCACTGTAACTTGTATGCTTTCATAAACGCAGGACGCGTTATCAAATAACATAATGTACAGATAACCTGCTTCATAGTACATTCACGGGATGACTTAGTGGGACGGCGGCTTGTCGATAGAGGACGGTGTTTGTACACTAACAGTTGTTTGTTGCACCAGAAATGGGCTTCAGACATTGTCCATGTGGGGTATCGAACTCGGGCCTTTAGCGTGACGAGAGAGCGCTTTATCCATTAGACTACCCCGCCGTCCTCGAATTTTCTAATCCGTCTTCTTGAACATTCCGAACATAACCAGTATGTTTCCAGACTTTTGTAAAATCCTGGCAGTAATTGTTCAGACCAACTTGTGCCACATGCAGTTGGATAATGATGTAACGTAATACAGTGTAATGCAATATAGTAGGTAAGATATCAAACGGGTTCTATAGCACAGGCTAAAAAGATAAGGTGTGACAAGAATTCAGGGTACAGATTATTTTGATTGGAGATAAAATCATGCTTGAAGGTACTGCATGGCTAATAAAGGTTAGAGAAGTAAACGCTGTGCGTCCAACGTCTGGGTATGTCTTCAACACCTGCCATTTTTAATCTAAATTGGTTCTATGGACAGCGAGCTTACCAGTGCACACATTTTAGTAAAATTCCGGGGCAACCATTACATGAATTTTGACAACTATTGAGATCACTGTCAAGAGAAATACCAATTATCATAGAGAAATAGCGTAGTGCCGGAGTTCTGACAGGGAGTAGCCTGCAGAAGACATCACAGTTGTATTGTTTTGTCTTCCCGTATGGGTGATCATGTCACAACATTCAGCTTTATCCACTAACACATCACTAATATATCTGACTACGTATACCTCAAACTCGTGTACGCTAAGAGTCTTGGTTGATGCGCGTTCACAGAGTTTTTACACAATATGAGCCCCTTTTTGCTAAATGAATTCTGTTTTATCTTGTTTTTATATACCATATCATATCAAATGGAACACCGTAAACATTGTGCCTTTTGCACTAGTTTAGGGCCGATTCTGATCTTACCCGATAAACCTCTCTGTTATTAAGACCAAGCAGGCCATATGGGGAAGGGGATCCACAGAAGCGCCTGTTAAATATCCATAATCAAGGATTATCATTGACCATGCAGTTACTTGATATTTGGCAACATTTCTCGTGTTCAGAGGAGTGATAGGTAAATACATAGTATTTGGAAAGGAATTATCCAAACATTGCTGTCTGTTTATGTATCACTTTACGATGCCGCAAAGGAGTCACGGAATTATGCTAATTATATTCAGAGCAGTCTCACTAAAGACACTTGAACACGTATTAAGTCGGTCAGGGATTTATCTCGAATTAAATATGTAGTATCTCAAGCGTGGTTTGAATTATACCCGCAGATGTCAGTAAAACGTTGAATAAAATTAGTATATTTATATTTTCGCCTCACCATGCACTCGGATATTAATGCCTTGTGAGAGCTCACGGACGTGAACAATCGACTGCAATGCCGTTATAGCTCTGTTCTAGTTTTACGCCTTCTCTGAAGTTGTTGAACAAAAGGACGGGTACCGAGTGCATTGTCATAAATATAAAATATAAAAGTAAGGCTGCTTATTTGACATTTTTTTCAAATAAGGAAAGCAATCCACGAGAGGCTCAGTGACCCTGCTCCTACGTCATAACCGCTATGACATATCTTACTGGTTTCTGTAGTCCATTGTATGGAAATATAGTTGTGCTATTGATTCTAGCATACTGTGTCATTGCAGTGTCAGTAGATTGACCATGGTGGTGCGTGTTTGTGTAGCAGGTGCCATATCGTCAGGGTTATTTTGGTATAACACACCGTTAGGATATGCTTACACATGATTCACAATCATGAAACAAACATCTCACACATTGCAACTAGTTCTTCCTCATCTGTTTCGACAGGCAAACGAAATTGCCTTTTCTGTCTGGAATGTCCAAAAGGGTCAGAGTTTAAAGTAGGGATCCCGTGTATTATCCATTTCAACACACAGTCGACAGTAATAATATGTTAAGGCATTATAACTTAAAACTCCCCCACTAACATTAACACTATCTATATGAATGTTCAGGAAATAACGGTTGTCTGATTAATACACTATGTATTCCAATTAAGACGAGTCCTTGTACGTGACTATACTGAATACACCGTTTAGTTGTCAGATTTCCACTTTGATAACATGATAACGCACTGTCTCAAACCAAGGAAGCGTATCTACAATCACATGGAAGCCACATTATGTAGTGCTGCTTTTGTTCTCCCGTACACACGCATGTACATTCTTCACTGGAACTATATTTTACTGGGTCAGAAACTAGACACACGTGGTAACTATTTTTGCTTCTTAATTTAGCTTTGTGATTTTTCTTAACATACGATAGCGGTTTGAGGGTGATAAATTTATGACAGACGACACAAAGTTTCAACTTTTGTTATCATTAAATGTCACACTGTCTCCAAGGTGGCTGCAACATCTATGTAAGTAAGCACAGAGGGCACATTGGGCACATTACGCTATAACCAGTATACACAATTAATACTTAACATGCTCTAACAAATTTAACAAATCTGGAATAATGGCGGACTGTTACAATTCGACTGTCGTCATCTCTTGTCGTCCCTCCTGTAAAGCATTGCATCGCAGTAACACAGGAATCGTCTGAACGCTGGTGGCCTCTTCAAGGTCGCATGTAAATCATGGCATGCGCGTGTTCAGGCGGAAGCGGAAATAGAAAACCATCGTCGCAGCTGTTGATAGACGGGTCATTTCCAAGCACAATGAGCGTTGTCTTCCTTAGCAGTCATCGTGCTGTCGCTGTACATATCGATGTTGCAGTAGCGATATTTATGCACCATCCGAATCCTCATTATCTGCAAAATGAAATCAGATTAATTTCATCTATACCCGGTACATACATATCCAGATTGGTATTGTATGAATTCAGCCTTATTGTTATTACAAATTGATATTAATTTCATTTAGATTGGAATATGCGAGATGACACTATATGTAATGTAAATTCATGTCATGCATATTGTATCCATTTGAATCGATCAAGGTACCGTATTAAGATTCCATCACGTATTCATATATGTAACAAGCGATGAAAGTTGAGCGAGGCGGTATTTGTTATAAGCAAACACACTTTCAACTAACAAGAATGTTAAAGGTTTGTCGCCCGGCTTAAACTTACTATCTGACAATGCCAGACTTTCTACTTGTAGCTGTAGGTTTTGTTACTGATAGGACATAATAAACTCGCATAATTCGAATTTAGTTGGTGCATGAAGAGAATGCTTGGAGTCAGTTAGTGAGGCTGGTTCACACACAACCTTAACACCTTATATTCCGCAAGCTGATTTTAGAGGGAAGTCACAGGTAACGGATGTCTCTCACTAAGGTGACATTGCAAGTCATCGGTCCGCTTTTGAGCCAAACAGACTATAATGTCATTGCATGTGTCCATATGAACTTTGTTTTTAAGAAAATTAACTTCTGTTATGTTGAATATAGTACCCTTGATCAGATCGATTGGCAGGCATAGTTAAATCAACAGAGTAAAGGCAACATCATGACCATCTCATTGACTTAAACTCAATACAAAGGAATTTCAATTTCAATTCGACAACAATGTGTCTGGTATATCTGGTACACTGTGGGGCTGCATGGCACCTATTCTGTAATTTTACACCACACTTGTGAAAATATTGAAATCTCGCAAATCATGTGCACAAAAATTTGTACTGTATCACTTTGATTTTGAATCGAGCGTAGTGCTGCCATTAGTTGTTTTCCAGTGGGGATAGTACGTTTACTCGTTCACTATGTACCAACTAGCAACGTGTCCGGTAAAACATTTGGCTTAAATCGGGTATATAACGTGCTTGGTGTGGAAATGGAACTGGAAATTCATATTTCGTTGTAATGTTATTATTAGAACGAAATATGAATACCTGAATATATGAGCATCGCCAAACCGTTCCCCATGGTATATATTTATGCATTACTTATTTATCCCGGTACGTATAACCATATACATGCAAGGAAGGAAGTGGAATTATCTCGGTATTTCAGACCCCTCCATATTGCCACGGCTCAACAGGCACTCTGTGTATGCCAGTAACATGTTCCGTCTGTCATATATCCCAGAGAGATGCACTTCGTTAACCTGAAAAGGGTTGTGTCTGCGGATGTGTGTGAGTGTGCGTGCGTGCGTAGTTATGTGAGAGAGACCCCCTATAGCTACCATCATGGATGCACTGCTTGTGGTTAAGGACAGACCCGAAAGTAATAGTATACGTTGGATACCGGTGAATGGAACCATCCTGGTTACGAAACCCTCAGCGCTACAACCCATGACAGCGTAATCCTGTGTACAGTTGCCTCGCTTTAAATTATCATGCAAGGTTCCATTGACGAGTTTAAATCCCAGACACGCCCTGATTTAAATGCTTTGCTTTATCAGTATGTGATTTACCAAGTTACAGTTTACATAATGAACTGTTAAACCATCTACTCACAAAGTGACCTATTCGTCTACTTTCAACGATCAGGGACATCCTATAGCTGGAACGTGTATATTTCATGTTTACATTATCGAAAGACATGACATGTCAATCAGTCTCTAAGCTGTCAAAACATCTGTCGACTAGTACTGTCCTGAAGCTGAAATCGCGAAGTGGTGTTATCGTCAGTCAGATGGAACACCCACATATATGTGTTACACAATACTGCCTCTGGTAGGCTGTATTACACACAGTTAAGTGGCATTAGGCAATATTTTTAGCTTTCACTCTGTGATTGACGTCTTACTGTAAAGCTACCGTGAAACAAGCTCGGCTTTGCCAATGCTCGTACGTGTACTTGTGGCAACCCGTTCTGTCTAGTGCGTTTGGATGATATTACTCTTTTAGACGGTGGAGTTAATTAAGGCTCAAAAGAAAACACACATGATCAACAAACAGTTATCACATCACTGTTTAAAGTGTTATTCAGAGCCACCCCAAGCCTTTCTAGCTGACAGTCTTTAAGATCTCACATCCATCGCCACAAGAACCTTTCTGGTTCAGCGTTAAACAGAGCTAGGTTATCATGAGCGATGCTGTATCAGGTACATCTTTTTTCAGTTGGCGGAGGCTTTGGAACCCATTGCGATGATACTTAGTTCACTGTCCACGTATCTGTGATTCTGTGAAATGTACTCTGTCTTGGGTAATGCTTGCTTAGCTATCGATATGACACTCAGTCAATCTTCGGACAATCATTGCCATATTGTACCTCGCAAGTTCCACCAAGGTAAAGAGAGACGACCAAACGGTTTAACCACCAAGCTACTCTGGTTAATCTGTCATGGTAAAACAGAAGAGGGTATACACACTATCCCAATCTCCCATAGTTCTTTCCCACAATACACACGTGGGAAACATGTACAGATCATATTTCTGTAAGGAAAAACAGACAAAAACTCTCAAGTAATTTGATTTCTCTGGTTTGATTGGTTCAGTCATTGGTTTCAACAAACGTCAGTGTTGAATGATTGAACAACGCTTATACGGGCTTTCAGTCTTTCAGTATCAGGTTTTAATCAAAGAATGTAAACAAGGTATTATCCAAAACTGTGTTCCGTTGGAGATATTGATTGTGTGAATTCCAACGTTATCACCTAACACGGTGATATATTTGCCTGATATGGACCTTTTTCGCCACCCCGATATGGGCAGCATTGGCATGATCATATCTAGTCCCGGGCAAAGTATTGATATCTTCCCCGTCAATTTTGTACACGACGTCACGGAACGTTAATGAATCGAATGGCATCACACCATGAATGACGTCATAGAGATGACTTCAATTAGATCATCCTTTGATCATGGTCGGGGAAAAGATATTGCGGACTATGAGTTGACCGCTTACATTGCCGATCCTAAATCGTCCTCGGTCAGATATCTCGTGATGATATCAGGCACGATATGAAAAATGAAGTGTAATAATCTGTACATATATCCTAGGAAGACTTTGTACAATGCCCTGGAATCACCAATTATATGGGATCGCAATGCTATGACGTCAGAAACCTGATGACATCACAATGCTATGATGTCAAAAACCTGATGACATCACAATGCTATGACGTCAAAAACTTGACGCCACAATCCCATGGCATCGCTGCAGTGCAAGGCTAATGGCAGTACCGTGCCAGTGAAAACAAATGAAGAATGATAAACAGCATCTCACCCTCGTGTCCTCTGATATCAAATATGTCTACACTGGCTGATGAACGTAAAATCTTTAGGATATTTGCAACTTTATCAACTCGTTTTGATATAACTGATATCAGAAGACAGTTGGTGCGAGACTCCAAATACCCACAACAGGCACTGTGGTCTTAAGATACAAATGTGCATATTCTTGTTAACCTTAAACAAACCTGCCTGTTTCTAATTGCATATACGTATTATTAACAATAAAGGACATTTTTGTACTAGTATATCTGAATACATTGTAAACATGACTACGGGTCATTCTACAAAATATACCCAAGCAAGAAAGTACCCGATTCCACCACGCGGACAATCCGCACAATACTGCCGTGGTGCATCACTAACAATAAATATCATTGTTAGCAAGAGATGAATAACGACAATGTCTCGGCACCCATATATTACACGAACTGAGAACACAAACATGTATACACTGAATCTTTGTGCTGGGCAAGATGCATCAAGCATAACCATATGAAGGACATTTTCCAATGTCAGATTGCCGGAGAGGCAGACACAAGACAGTAGTGTGCTCCAATGCGGTAACAGAGTAACATATGAATACAAGAATGGGAATTTGTATCAAGTCGCCAGAAAGTCGCCATTGTATTTTTTACACATGATAAGTAAGCTGTGAAGTACCTTAGTTAATAGTTCCAGTGAAGTGGGACAACTGATTTGTGTACAGAACAGCGGAGCTTATGTCCTTTTCTCCCACACGTTAATGATTCTTTACGTATGCCGGACAAGGACTAGCGAACAGCACAGATGATAAGCGTGTCTTAGGTTTTACGTATAGAATCGTGTTTGGTAGACTATGCGCAATTCCATTCTCGACCATGGCTGAGTAGATTTAGTATTTCATGTGGGGACTGTTTAGTTTTATACGACATTTACAGGCCGTCGTCGCATGAATACTGTTGTATGGCGTTAGGCACTAAGTACATGTATTTATCTTTTAGGCAAATTTGATGAGTGGTGGGTGCAGTAGGGCAGAACATGGTTGCATGTCTCGTGAACATCTGGTGTCATCACTGAATGTCAGTGGTCACTGCTCCAAACGGATATACTGTTTCTGAGTCTAGATTTACACTGACCAAAAGTATATGGAGCAATATGAAACAGTTTATTGTTATGGACAGTAGAAAACTGCAAAACTGGTGTCATAAAACTGGTAATTCAACATTCCTCAAACTCAGTGATGCCTGTAGTATGTGCTTTACATGTCCTTAGATACATACAGGTGGTACGAGGCACGTATTCCAAACATATATTCATCTTCTAGCAAGTCGAACCAAAGTGCGTTCTATCAATGTAGATGTAAAAGACTGGTGCTGTTGGGTTCCGTTACGGTTAAATAAAGGATTTATATATGATATAATATCTAAACAGTCTGAGTATATAAGCTAACACATCCAAATACACGTACAAATTGTGAAATACGATCTTAAAACAATAAGGGCAGGTTTTTCTTGTTAGTATATAAACTCTTGGGAAATAAGGAACCAAGCCCCGCCCCGCCTCCCATCTCCTCTCTTATAAATGTAGCATATGTACGAATTTATTCATTGTACGTTCATGTACGACAAAACAATTCTCTCTCTCCTTTATATGTATATATATATATATATACACACACACACACATACACACACACACACACACACACACACACACACACACAAACACACACGTGGATCGCCTCCTACATGTTTCTGTTGTATCTTCTCCAACACGTGACTCCAAGTAGTTAACACTTAGACGCAGACTATAATTTGACAGTGATTCAAAATATGTGCTTCCTGAACTGGAAGGTCAGAGTAAGGGTTTCAACGTACCCAGAAAGTCTTGAAGTGTTACCCATGACATCATTCCAAGGCTCCCGCCATTTGTCTGGGATGAATGTTGTTCAGTGTTGTGGTGAACAATATAGCAGATGTTAATAAATGCCGTTTGGCATTCAGGTGTGATGATACACGTGCTGGGACATTGATTACATATTGCAACGTTTAAATGGCGTTACGGTATGTAATTCCTTACTGACGTATGCTTCACTCCATGACCATAGGATTCCTTCGCAGCAGGTGCAACCGCAGAATGACTCATTTCATTAAACCGTGATCTAATATTGTTTGTAAATCTATCCTATTCATGGCAACAGCTTAGCAGTCTCTGGCGTATCATATAACCACTCATTTAAACCTTACATCTATAAAACCTTAACCTTGTCCTCACTATCAGACCTAGTCACCCAATTCCATTCAAGTGTTAAATTGTATTCACTCTTGGGGCAGAGATGGGGGTAATAGACAGAAATAGACCTGTGCGCTAGAGAGAATATTGAATGATTCGGCATCAGTAGTACATGTGATGTCAGTTTGCATTACTAGACTCTGCCAATACGCAAACATACGTTTTAACACGGCTTTCTGGAATCAAAGGGCGATAACTCAGTATACCACCGACACCACCTTTCCGAGCAGCCCAGTGTGGACGATGGTGGAGCATGGTGAGTCACGTTTTGAGTCATGGGGGTTAGGATGGAGTTGAATGTCATGGGGAACTGAGGTGATGAGGTTAATAGGTTTGGGTTTGGTTCGAATGGGAGGGGAACTTTGTATTGCGTTTTTATTTTACTTTGTCTTGACGGGTTGGATTACAGTAAGTGGCCATTACCAACAGAGTTCTGTCAGTTGAGGTCAGTACACCTTTTGGGGAGTGAGGCAAGCCGTGTATGTTCCCTGGGTAGAGAGGTAGTCAAGGGTAGGATTGGTTTACATTATGCTTATTACACACGTAGGAGAGGGGTGGGAGTGGAGATAACACCATAGCAGAAACTTGATCTAAAGTGAGACATTCACTGTCATGTCCTCAAAGAATGTTGATCTCATGAGAGACTTTGTTCATTATATGTAATGCATATACATTTAGTCTTATAAGACAAAAAAATATGGGTGTCAGCTTCTTCGTTATCGTATGCACAACATTTCTGGTCTTTTCCTTGTCCCTTCGTCAGGCGAATGACATGCTTGGAGAAATCTATGTTACATTACACCCGTCAGATGTAATTATAAATACAGAATACATTTCGAAATAAGTAAAAGCACCCCACCGCAGAATAGTTCACGTTTCTGTATGAATCGTTCGTTCAGTGGAAGGTTTGACAAGACAACCATTTGTAACCACGTATATCATGGGTTCAGACTGAATTGTACCAAATTGCCATGAGTGGGAATTGTTTTATTCCGCAATACATCCTTTTTATTCAGCAATATTTCTGTGGTATCATGACAGGGGACACCAGCTTAACGCAATATGCCCATGTAGAGGATCGGACTCAGGACGTCGGTCTTGAGAATGAACACTCCAATCACTAGAAAAGCCCATCGCCCAAAATATTTAAGAGAAGAAATGAACCTCTTGAACTTTTTCAAATATCGTCTTGAAGTGCAGATTGAAACAGATCGATTGAATGAGGATATTTGTAACTGGAGTGCCAGATGTTTCTTCCACGAAGGCCGCGCCGTGTATGTCACATACCACAACAACACGGGAGCGCTAAATCTTATCATTTGTGTCGGGCAACACACGTCATACGTAGATACAAGAGACCACACGTAAGACCCGAGAAAAACACCACCAACGTACAACTACGAATATAGCTGGACCGGTACTGATTAGGTCGGATCCTGTGACATACTACCCCAAAACAGAAACACATAAGCGATTTTTATTTTTACAAATCTTTTAATTGCCTTTTGTGTTCAAACAGGTTTCAGTCGTCAAAATATGTAACAAAAGTGTTGCTAACATGATTTTACAAAACTGCATAAGTAAAACTTTACCAGAAAATGTTGATTTTGATGAGAATTCTCACATGAATTAGAAAAGTATCGTCACAACGCAACACAAATCACCTTCCAGTTGAAATTGTGCAGCAAAGAGCATTCACTGACTAGCAATGATAATCCACATTTTTTTTCAGGAATTGGCAATCGTCTTGCATGAATTTCAAGGTCAAATCACTACGTCACGTCTTGACTCTGAGACACGGTACATCACCACTGAAAGAATGCATGTTGGATATTACCAATCTTTTGTTGCCCGGCGTCTGAATGTTAGTCTGAGCAAGATGTCTTGGCTTGCAGCTCGTTGCAACCAAATAGGTATAACAAATGACCGTCCCCGTACAGACAGACCTTTAGTTACCACTGCAGCCCAAGATCGGTACTTCCGGTACTAAGGTTGCGTGATCTTACGCCACGGATGACACCACGACAGCCAGGGTTCCATGGATTTCGAAGGATGTCCGGTCAGACTGTACGTAACAGGCTGAAAGAGATTGGTCTGAGAGCCAGGAAACCTGACGTCGGGGCCGTGTTACGTTGTCACCATCGTCTCCGTTATCTAAAAGTATCCACTTGGTTGTATAGACATTACCCTCTTCTAAACTGGTGTAAAGGTTCATGCACTAAAGTCTATTTGTGGAACGAGTTATACATGTTTGAGATGCAACATTTTCGCAACAGATTTCTCGTCTATGCGTTTCTGTTTTGGGTAGTATACGGTACGGTACTTACCTCCTTGATGGGGATGGGTCAAATCGTTTGTCAATATTGTACAGATGCCAGTTTACCTCAACATGGGCGTCTTTTTGAGTGAGCTGCCTTGGGGGTGACGTGTGGTGGTGAACTGCAGGGTCAATAGGTTGTAAAGAAAATCAATTTTCAAACGTCTCTTCGAGGATCTAATGCTGTAAATCTTTAGGTCTACGGGTACTGTTCCACATCAAAATGATCGATACTGGATTGTATCGAGCAAGGATTGGACTGTTTGTTCAACCCAGGGATACACGACAGGTGAGCCACGTCAACACTCATTACACTCGATTGACACCTAGGACGGATATGCCACTTCGTACATCTGTGTGTATCATATTTCTAACATTACATCTGTTCCAATGTGTCTCCGCATCCAAATGTGGAGAAATTCTGCTCACATAATCATCGAGTAGTCGAGTAATTTTTTCAACGAGTTTGTCATCCGTAAACATGTGTGTGACGTCACGATAGTAAACAATCTCTCATTAAACTGTCTTGATCCTCTTAGACATTCAAGTCTTGGTACTGCTACTACATACGATGATTACCCACTCCCATGCGTTTTGTGGACTTCAGCTTTGTTATATGACTTGTCCTATCGGCGAAATGTGAATAAGACAAGCATGCGTAGTGTGTTTTCATGTGACGTCACCATGTCTCGCTACGACCCAGGGTATGTCTTACAACATTACAAATGAATCCTGGTCACCTGTCTCTGGAAGATCTCCAAAATTCTATTCTTAGTGAACTCCGCAAAGTGAAAGATGACCTCACTTCCCAGATCGTTGATTTAAAAGGTCAAATTACCCTAATCCACTCTAAATGCGACAAACTGAGTCAACTGTAACTGAACTGCAGAAAGAGGTAAATGACGTCAAGTGTAATTTTGAGGTTATGTACACTCAAATGCTGAACGTCTTGCTCGTATGGATGAGGAACTTGATAAATTAGAGGCTTTCAGCCGGTGTGAAAACATTATCTTGTATGACATACCTGAGCAGGAGGGTGAACAGCCAATAGCCTGCAAAAGCGCTAACCTTCAAATCCTGGCAGCCAAGTGACGTCGTGCGTGCGCATCGTCTTGGTAAGAAGCGAGATGGTATAAATAAACCGCGGCCAATTTTGCAAAATTGGCCCTTTCCGGCGATAAGGTCAGCGCGTTGAACGCCAGAGACGTACTCAGAGCCAGTGGTTACGGAATCGCTAATGACTTAACCAAACGTCAACGTCAGCAAATCCAGAGTCTGAAAAATGCTGACCTATTCGGTTTCTTTTAAAATGGTAGCCTTGTTGCCAAACGTCGCATTAAACCCGTTACATCCCGTATGAGTGGAAATTTCTCTCGCCTGGGAGAAAGTGGTATCTGTGGGTTAGAAGCTGGAACCAGCCAATAGGACAATGGTCAAAGCCTGGACCACATTTCACAGGGATCTTCTGCACAGCTCACACATATTTTTGTCTTTTCTGCACTATGTTGGAACATTAATGACCTGACTAGTAAACTAGGTAATAATGATTTTAAAGGCTATTTCAGCAACTTCACGATAGTTTGTCTTCTCGAGACCTTTGTCAGTACACTAGTAAACCCACAGTGGCTTGATGACTACGATATTTATTACAGTCCAGCTGTAAAGCTGTCGGAACATGGTCGCTTGTCTGGTGGCATTTGTGTCTGTATCCATCAGTCACCCTCTCGATTTATCAAAATAATCAACACGAATGTTGACAATTTACTTTGCATAAAATTTAAGAAAGAAGCGTTTTCACTTAATAGGGACATAGCTTTTTTGTGCACATATATCCCACCAGACGGGTCGTCATATTACATTATATCATTCAGAAATGTTTATGTCGATGCAAATCTAAATTGTATGCTGCATTTGTTGAGTTTAAGAAGGCGTTCGACTCAGTTGATCGTTCCAAACCATGGTTGTCTTAGAAATGCTGGCCTGGGAGGCAAACTGTACACCATGCTTACATCATTGTACTCAAATATCAAATCGTGTGTACGCAGTCAAGATGGTTTATCTGATTTCTTTGATTGCCCAATCGGTTTAAGGCAAGGATGTATTATGAGCCCTATCCTGTTCTCTTTCTTCATTAACGAGTTATGTAATGATATTTCGCTGCAAAGTAAGCATGGCGTCCAGTTATTTCCTGACATTATCGAAATATTTATGTTACTTTTCGCAGATGGTGTAATTCTAGTATCTACCGCAATTATTGGGTTACAAAACCAATTAAATATACTAAAAAGATATTCTTCAGAATGGTCGCTATCAGTAAATCTTGAAAAGACTACTATTGTTGTATTTAGAAGAGGTGGTCCCCTCTCTTCGAAGGAAAAGTGGTGTTTTAATTCTAAACCCGCTAATGTCGTAAATCATTACAATTACCTTGGTGTACAAACTTTTCTTTACCATGAATTGGACACATCGTGCCGCAGATTTAGCTCTAAGAACTAAGAAAGTACTGTTATACCTCATGTCCGTCCATAACAACGTTAGCTTCCTTATCCACAACGTGTTCTTCAAATTACTTGATGTACAAATTCAGTCTATTCTTTTGCCTCCCGAAAATTTCCTACAATATGCTTCTACATTTAGATAATCACGGCAAAGAAACTTGGGCGTCCCATATAAGGAACCTTCATTGTTCCAAAGGGTTTGGTATTGTCTGGTTAAACCAATCCGTATGTAATGTGAGTGTTTTCCTGAACCGGTTTAGAGATCGCTGTATATATATTTTTCAACAAGAATGGCACTCGACGGTAGAAGAAAGCTCTCGTTTTGTTACAGACAGTTTAAATTCCTTTTAGAACCAGAAAGATACTTATCCCTTGTGACTACAAAGAATCTGAGACTGCTACTTGTAAAGTTTAGATTGGGGCTATTAGATCTAGCTATTAGATCCATTGACAGAAATGACAGATTATGTCCATTTTGTAAAAACTTCATTGAAGACGAATTACATTTTCTTGTTGAATGTCCAGTCTATGACAAAATCCATTCTGATTATCTCTGCAATTTTATTACGAACAGAAGTAATAATTCAACATTTTACAAAATTGTTTCCTCATGCGATGTCTCCATTTTAAAAAGATTGTCACTGTATGTTCATCATGCTATTAAGTTAAGAGAACAATTGTTATCCTCTTGAATGTAAACTTCCTTTGTAACCGTTGCACATTGTATATGGGCCGGTGGCCTCACATACAAATAAACATATTTTGACTTGACACAAAGCACTACGTTGATCGAAAGTCACTAAGGTAACATCAGTGCAGTGTTAAAGAATGGAAGTTAAGACTACCCTTAATAAAGGTTTCTTTGGTGACAGCCACGGAGATGGGTAATATGATGCCGTCCAAACCAGCCCTGTGTCTGGTCAAGGATAACGTGGAAGTTTTCACATAAAGACATGTATCAAATATGAAATTGTGAATTTGAACTTGAAACAAGTATTCTTGTGAGCAAGAATATGCATCCGCTAGTTTGTAAAAATAGCTTAGTCCTAAAAAATTGTATTGAAATATCATAATCATGATTGTTGTTGATTTAGGATTACTTGTGCAGGTTGCCATCTAGTTTTGGAACTATTTTGATCTACGTCAATCCGGGTTTCAGCATACACATAACATAAAGGCCATTGGTCCGGGTTATGAAACGCTACAGTATAGCCCACGGGAGACGGGGCAAGATACTGATCTCAAGTAACACAAACATTTCGTCGTAAAGGCTCCACGTCAAACAAGAAAGTTTAGTAGGACAAGCAATACCGAGAAAAGTTGTTGCTGTAAATCAACTGAGACAGGAGGGGTGTGGCTTTTGGGTCACAACACGTGTACAACGTACAGGCGGCGACAACGGGGCAAGTGGACATGACATGTTATCCAATAATCCCGGACAGGGGCGAGTTATGTCCACAGCAACAGCCACATGCCATGTAATAAAGTGGTCACTCATGCGTTATGACCCTACAGTGATATATGTCCAGTGGGAAGAGGACTGACCGTTCAGACGGCGCCACGATTGATGCTTATAACCACACTGGCAGATGTTAGTGACGCTTCCTTGTAGAATAGAACCGCTTTCATCCTTGCAGAGTAGAAGATCAGTCAGAACGGAAGATCGGTTGGTCGAATAGCGGACAGTATAAAGGTGATATTTTATATTACCCTGGCTGGCGCTAGCATGAGAATAAAACATGAACTTTTGGGTCCGTAGGTAGTACATTGTGTCTGAGTTGGGCTGGTCGACAGGCTGGCACTAAAAACCCGACGTTACTCAGAACTAATACAAACAGCCACATACTCGAACGCACACGCATGCTGCACTTCTTTTCATTGATAAAAGCAAAACCTAGACCGGGGAATGCTAATGGACATGCTGTTTCGGGGAGCACAGTACCGTGGGCCACCGCCGAGATCCGTCAGCCAGAGTCCAAGGTACGCCCTGATAACTGTTAGTGGTTTATAAACACTACACCCATGTTCATCGGTTTCTTGAACACTGGACACTGGACACTCAATGCTTTCTTCAAGCATATAAAATTTGGACACCTTGAACATATGCCGTTGCATCACAAATTACCTCATCTTAAATACACCTCTAGTCTGGGTTGTAGAGTATACGTGGACCATCGGTATCACAGACTCGTTTCAACACCAAATATCCCTTTTACCAAAAGTTTTTATAAGATGTGAATTTCGTGAATAGATATCCGCATCTTATTTACATCATTGTAAGGTATGTCCACATTTAGTTCGGCTGTGTGTTTTCTTAACCTTAACCGACTTTATAATAAAGAATGTGGTCTTGACTGGATTACCAGTCTTTTGTATAAGTAGGATCACGGTGCTCTAGCTCAACCTCCTTAAACTGGTTCTCATCAACGCACACTCCACACAGTCCCTTCAGTTGACAAGAAAGGGGCTGAATTTTTCTGTGTTTTTCTATAATCGTTTTCCAATGTTGAAAAGAACCGCGGGAACCGAATCCCAAGAAATGAATGAATGCATGAACTTAATTTTACGCCGCATGCAGCAATATTCCAGTTATATGGCAGCGGTCTTGACCAGACAACCCAGTGATCAACAGCATAAGCATCGATCTGCGCAACTGGGGACCGATGACATGTATCAACCAAGTCAGCGAGCCTGACCATCCGATCCTGTTAGTCGCCTCTTACGACAATCATAGTAGCCTTTTATGTCAGCCATGGGTTGCTGAAGGCCTATTCTACCCCGGACCTTCATGAGTTCCCAAGAAATGAGAACATGATAGACAGATAGCTAGATAGATAGACAGATAAATAGACAGACAGATAGATAGATAGACAGTTAGATAGATAGATAGACAGACAGACAGACAGACAGACAGTTAGTTAGATAGATAGATAGATAGATAGATAGATAGATAGAGAACATGATGGATAGATGGATGGATGGCGTGAAGGACTGTTGTACATGGAGATGCTCAAGATGAGTGGCATCTGTACGTTTTGGGTGCAGTGATGCTTTAGGTTGTCGGCCAAGCGTGAAGGGATAATGTACGGACTACTACTGTTGGTCGCAGGCCTAGGGTGAAAACGAGTGTAGGGCGCTCCCGTGGTGTGTTGGGCTACCGTAGGTTGCTGGTCTAGTGTGAAGAGCTACCGTAGGTTGCAGGCTTAGGCTACTGTAATTCATAATCAGTTTGGAAACAATGCGATGTCCGATAAGCACAAACAACAGCTCTAATCTTTCATTTGTAATGATGGTGTGCTAAACAGATATCCCGGAAATAAATAGCAGGTAGAATCGTGCCCTTGCAGACGCATTATCAAGGGTGGCAGACCAACAACGATACGTCAGAATTTGCAGGCCTGTCACAATTAACTACTGCAGTCCTATCTAGGCAAAATTAGGTTATAGAAAAAAAGAGTTTTGTTGGGGCAGGAAACACGAACAGAAAATTAACCAATTTACAACCAGACTCCAGTTCTCGTGGGTTTTTTTCGATATGTATTCAGCTAAAGAGTTTAAGCCTAAACATGGTGCATTCAGAAGATTCGTGGTTGCAATGCATTGTGAGGAATAAACCTACAAGCTGTCTACAAATAACCGGCTCTTACACATAGTCCGTGTCTGGCACCGGTTGTGAGGAGAGAATTACTGGACTGTCCTATACCAAGCAAAGGGGGTTATGATTTAGCCATTGACGTATCACGCCTTAACGTCCATTACACGGCATCACGGCACGACGCGTGTGTCGCACTTTAATTATAAACATACACACTCCCAATATACCGGAGTCCCGACGTGAGGTAAGGCTGTGTGTTCTTCCGTTACTCCCTTACAAAGATTACAACGACGGAAATGTACAACAAACAATGCTGTTGGAGAAACATGCACGTACAACTAACACATATCACTTCCTGTCGGCAAGGCTGGCTCCGTCGCTCATGCGCAATGAAGTGATGGAAGAAGGGGTGGGGTTGTTGAGATTATTCTGAACGGCTTTCCTATGACGTCACAGCTAATGACCACGCCACAAACATAGAGGAAAGTATTGCATGATATTATCAACAAACACAAGAGTTTATATAATTACTTCACGGATAATATGGGTTTCGTACACAACGTTGGGATTCCTTTAATCTCTGGTGGCGTAAATACCCTTGTTACAAGCAGTTGTAAATATTCTGAGAGAAAAACATAGGGGATCACATGAAAGCGCAAGTGTTCCCTTATTTTCTTTCAGGGTTCTTCACAGCCTGTGCGAGACGTAACTTGTGAAAAAGAGGAACACTTGTTCTTTCATGTGGTCACTTACTTTTTCCCTCAGTATATTTACAACTGTTTTAACTACCTATCTGCATCCATCCGTCCGTCCGTACATACATACATACATACATACATACATACATACATACATACATACATACATACATACATACATACATACATACATACATACATGTAATGCTAATGTGTGTTAACAAACTTGCTTTTAATTATAACTTTGTAAATTTAGAGATATGGCGTACTTACGCTTAACAAGCGTTGTTTTTCAGATTACATCTTACGTGTAATGTGCAGAGTTCAGTTCTTTTGAGACGAGTAAGGCATCCAACTGACCAGCTCACAGTTAGCCATATAGCCCACTGAGACACCGAGGCTTCAAAAAAACTGAAAGTCTGACAACTGACGGTCTAGACCGTGTACTAGAGGCGGAACAGTGCGCTTTTTCAACGGTACAGAACGTTTTCAGGTAGAAAGGCTTCGCTTCGGTCCGTGTCGGTTTGGTAAATGGGAACTCATTTCCTAGAAATCATTGGTCGTCTAGCACAGACACTCATAGATTTTGACAAACTAATTCGATTTCTAGACATTTTAGAAAAGGTTTAAAAGATTAATATAGTGACGGTACGAAATCCGAAAATAGTGTGGCATACCGTTACGCCCGTAATATGTGCCCCTCTGACAGGTGAAAACTGGCACGGCTCCCACGGCTGTAGGTTACAGTAGTGGGTGTATTCTCAAAGACAACGCTTGTTACATTTGACAACTTTCTAAAGACAATATATGTTCGTGCATGCTCCTATTGAAACTTGTTCTGTTTGCCTGAAACAATTGTAGCACCCTCTTTTAAAGATAATACACTAAAATGACCATGCCGAAGAAAACATAGACCTGAACGTCATAAATATTTTACAACTTTCTTCCAAGAATGAACTTCTACAGAAGTACTACAGTAGAAATGCCTATAAATCCGTCTGTTTTGATATGTCTCCTGAGAGAGCGCCTTATCACAATAAGAGCGTTACCTGTCACCTCTGATTGTTGATTACCCTCTTCTCTGCTTCCAAAGTTTATAGCGTATGTTTCTGAATAGCTTTAATTGCCCCGTTGGCGTCACCGCAGGGCAAGGCTCTCAACCTCGTTACTGCGCGTTTAACTGGAACGTCACCGTTTCGGCCACCTGACAATGATACCCCTAATATAGCAAGCGAACTGACCAGTTGGGCGGGTGGACATAAGATACTTATGATTAACGACACATAAGAGTCGTCTTTAGAATATGTTGTCACGAAATCCGTTTATGATTCACTGTGATTCCACGTCCTTATGTCGCAAGATATGAATCACCTAATCACCTGTAAGGTTCTTAGATAGTTTTTATTTCTCCAAATTTTCCCGAAAATTATTGATTGAGATAAAAAGGGTTAAGGTCAGTCGTTTTGTTTGTTTGTTTCATTTGCATACATGACTTCTTAAAAGAGAGGTGAAATAGTTCAACATTCCAATCATTCAATAAACCAGGTAAAATTCCGGGTGTGCGTCGGGAATAACCGTGTATGCGCGGTATATGGAGGCGAGTGCGTATCGGTGTCCGCAAGTCAGGCATGCATGGCAAGGTATGCTGCGGTCTCCAGCAGAAGCGACAGTCGAGGCGAGCGGGTGACAGTCAACACGCTTGCTGGGCATATTTCAGTCAGCGAACGCTCTCATCACCGAGGTTACACATTTCGTGAGGCCGAGGTCCAAGCCGGGGCGAGCTTGTTAGTAATCAGCACTGACAAACTGAAATGGTGGTTTGAAAAAATCGGATATAACGTCAGTGGATTTGGAATTTACCTGATCGGCTTCTTTGAACACTCGCAGGTAAGGCAGTCAGCGTGATTGTCGTGTATTGATTTGGCGTGTGTGAAGACGACCTCTGAAAGATATTACCACGTGTGTTTAGAATGTGTACAAAAAGTGACGGGTGTATTTTGTTGAGATACTGTGACACAGTCCGACCACTCGGAATATGAGAGCGGCTTCGTTATGTCAGACAGGTAGCAAGGCAGGGGAGTCCGTCTATTATGTCTATATTACAATACAATAGGTAAAACTATTGCTTTAATCAAGATGTCTTCTGGAGATATAGCGTTTGTGTTTTGTGCCTTATTATTCATAATACCCTTGTCCAATAGCGTATAACCTTGCTATTCTGGTCATCCGGCATTTAGAATGAACATTGTAGGCAACACCCGAACAAGTACACTACCACGTAATTTTCATTCGTTAATTTGGGAATGTGTGAATCATATACCTGTTTTTAGTGAGGCTGTGGACGTAAGTCACACGTATGTTTATACACTACAGTCAATATCCGAATTCAGCAATTTCTAAAATGAATTCAAATTTCAGTCAATTTAAAAAAAAAATCTTAATTGCCTCGGCCATAATACAGCTGGCCTGAAAATTTCATTGATTTATTGAACAAATACATCTTGTATGAAACACACAACTCAGTTTACATTCCTACAAACCGCAGATAGCAGAGATGTAAATACGCGAAGAATAACCAGAGGCGACACATACAACGGGGTCCACTAGGAATGGAAAATCTATACGTGGACTGTGGCGAGGCTTATCAACCAATATCATATAGAAATCCATCAAGTAAATACATAAAACTTCATACTGATTGCATTGTGACTTAGTTCTATCATATTTCCAACTAACTATTGTGTATTGTGCCTTAACACTCAGTTGCATGAGTACAAATCTATAAAATTCGCTGTTATCGGAATTAGTGTCTTATAAAAACGTCTTTAATTAGACCTGTGGTAGACCTCAGATTCATATATATAAGCCAAAAAAACAAGTTTTCTTATCAGCATTAAATCTATTCAACCCAGTGTGAGAGGTACAATATATATTGGCATGTATTTATTCGTTTAGAGGCGGGAACACCATACGAATGTCCAAATGTCTAAACTTGTAAACCTATAAACCATACACCCGAGTAAAACAATACTATGTACTAGGAAGCCTTCCCCTTGTGCTATGTACCTGAGGGCAAACGTGAACTGGCAGTTAGGCTTTGCATAAAAATACACTTATTTCCCTTAGACGGATAGTTAAGAGTGCCAGTTGGCTTGGCCTTCTACTTTATCTATGTATGTATCACTTTCTATTATTCCCTGACCTCATTTCATATTACTTTGAATGCAGCATACACACCTGTACAGCGGAATGTGGATTATGTGCTATGTTGACACGTATTTAGTCGTCGAGTGTTATTCAAGCACCAGTGTCAATACAGATCTCGAAAAGAAATTCTTCCTATCTCGGGGTATTTGCATTCTACAGAGTTCAATTTGTTCATCGACATCAGCAGCCACTTCAAGTAACTTAGGTCCGGTTGACTCACACCTGGCACTTCGCGCGTGGATATATAGGCCTGTGTTGCAATCAGAGAAATGACAATAAACGTTTCCACATATCTGACTAGAAACCACAGTGAGAAGGATTAATATAAGTTGTTTAAATATTTAAAAAGTCAGTGAATACAGAATAGGTATGTGTTCACAGTTTCTCACAAATATAGTGACGTCAACCCATCGCAGTCTGAAGGTCAGCCACAGAATCGATATTTCAAAATAGGTCACTCAAAATGCATTTAAGTGTTATAAAGGGAATCGTAACAAGTGAACCTAGAATGCTAGAACACCGATTTATACATGTCCCACAGAAAGACGGTGTTATTAGTGTATAAACGCGACTGAGTAGGTATACTTCACTCATAACTGATGCTTTGTTGTCATGACTTTGTGAAAGGGTCCGTTGACACACTCTGATGTCCGTAATAATGTTTGTTATTATTCCGATTATGCTGTCATGGGCATCCTAAGTGGGTTTGGGCCCCGGTCCCAGTGCCTGTAAGCGGTCTAAAATGAGGATCGGTGGTTACACTGTATCATTTGAAAGTCGATGGTCTCACTGTACCCTAATTGTCTCATTTTACTGCCGAGTGTCTCATTGTGTCGATGAGTGTTTCACTGTACCCAGATTGTTTCCCAGATTACAGTTTGTTGTCTCTGTAATCAACAACGTGACGTTGTTCTCGTTGTGGCGAACACCTCGTCACGACTGGACAGCGCTTTAAATCGTAATGGACTGCGCATTATGTTATTCATTCTATTATACAAAGTCTAAACACAGTGTGACTGCACCTCTAGTATCCGGTAAAGAAACCCCGCTGACATGAAGTATTTTGGTCTCAGTCGCGAGCTGTGTAATATCCTGATATATTAAACTTAGTGTTAAAATGTTAGTCACAGTGCCTCGGTTTGAAAACAATAATTATTGCTTTCTGGTATATATACTATGTCTATACTGAAATCCGTTCAAGCGGTTTTCTTCAGTGAGTTGATATTTTTATAGTTATAAAGTGATGGTTAAACAGTCATATAGTTTAACAATCAGGCACATGACCAAGGAGACCCACTTTTGTATGCATTACAGTAGATAATTATATCTTGCAATGTGCAACAACTACTGTCTTTCTTTGTGTTTCCTGTATCTTGTCTGAAATCACCTTCTGTATAAGGCCTTATACACCACCATGGCCCCTTGTAGTAGTAACGCGATCGTGATGCATTTGAACTATGAGTTTCGGGAAAGGTACCTCATTGTACGAGGAAGGTCATTCCGGTTTTAAATAGCCCCTGGAGTGCAGGGGTCAGGTGGAGTGACCACGACGCTTATTCAATCCCGGCCAGATACTTCATGCAGTTTGATGCGTACTTGGTGATTTATTTGTCCAGGTGGAAGCCACGACGGGAGGACTTGTGTTACTTGTAGCCCACACTGTGCTGACCTCATCACCTGAACCTTACATGTGCAAATATCAGTCATGTTGGAAGTGTTGTCTCTAGTCAGTGAAAACAAATATGTTATGTCATACAGGTCATACAGGCATGGCATGCGATCACCACACACCTCAACTGAAGCCTGCATACAAGGTGAAACACGCCGCAGTTGTATCTATATATTGCATTTACAAGATTGATAAAGTGCAAATGACGAAGTCAAGGAGGAAACAGGTGGTGAAGACAAGTTATGGAACATATGACAATTTATTCCACTCCCTTGGAAATGTTTCGTTTAAATGGATGTTTTAGCT
Source organism: Haliotis asinina (assembly GCF_037392515.1). Lineage (NCBI taxonomy): Eukaryota > Metazoa > Mollusca > Gastropoda > Lepetellida > Haliotidae > Haliotis > Haliotis asinina. The sequence continues at coordinate 71,514,895 of NC_090284.1, read as the reverse complement.
GTATTATTTCTTCCTCATCTGTATTGACACTGGTTGGTGCTGTGCTCGCAAACTGGAGTATCCCTTACTATTTTAATGGCATATAGAGAGTAGTACCCGTGGGTTGTCACTGGTCGTTGATCTGTGGTGAAATCGGACAGATTCTGCCAGTTGGTTTGTCTTCTCCATACTCGTACACCTAGCGAGCAGGCCTCCACGTCCTGCCTTACTGAAGAATGTCCTGTCTCGCGTCCAGATGACACGACCTGGTGTATCTGAAATAACATGATACTTATCAGTGACACAAGACTTAAGTGTAAAACTGCTTAAGTCAAACTAAGTCTTTATTATATAAAGTAGGTGACGTCTGTTTATAGTTCTACCTTTCAGCGTAGTGGGCAACAACTGATGCTCTCCCCGACTTATTTCTGTTGATAAATAGAAAATTTGAACCTTCTGTATTATTTGGTTATTTTGCCGTTGTCAGCTTGTTTTGCAATACGGATGGTACTTCGGTGCTTCATTATGACCCCAGTGTTCAAACAACACCAGCGTTTATGTTGTTTATCATAGCCATTTAGTCAAGTTTAGAAACGCAAACACTTATCTTGATAAAAACGGAAGGCAAACTTTACAAAAATTGTGGCTTGATGGTAAAATGTAGTTGAGGCTATAAGTCACAAACCGAAGTTCACTAGATCAGTGACATTTGTCCTTATTCACCATGAAAGCAGCGATAGGTGTATAGAGCAAACCGGTTTAACCTTCCCAGTGTAGGTAAAGTATGGAAAACAAGAGGGCGTACTCTCCCTCTCTCTCAGCGTCTATGTAGCGAATAATGAGGAATGACGAACCCCTGCAAGGACCCGACTCGGCACAGTCGCTTAGAGCAAGACGAATAGGGTTAGGCGCTTATTCTGGCGTGCTTAGCATTCCTAAACTCATGGGTTGGCTAATATTATTCTATCCCAGTGAACAAATTATCAGAACAAAATAGTTCTACCTTCTTTGAGTGATACGTAGGCTAACGTATATGATGTACGGGACACATATTACCATGGTAACCAAGAAGTTATGAGATCGTTTAATACTGACTTATTTTGAGATCAAGAACCATATGTAAATAGCACTATGTTTTTAGTGGTGGGCCTGTGGTTATTTCCCCCAAACCAGTGATGGTGAGTGGTTGTCAAGAATGCTGTTATCTTACGGTATCGTCAAGTTAACGGGAATATAATCATGTTTAAGTCTAGAAACAGGTGGGTAAACAGGTGTGATTCAATGCTTAGATGTGCCTTGCCTTGTGAGATGTTTTAAAACATAGAGACGTAACAGGAATTGCGCTATTACAATATCAACCCCCCTAAGTAATTGAAGGAATTACGGCAAATTTGAAGGAATTGCATCTCAAATGTAAACAAACGCAGCCCACTCGCGAAACAATTGCAGCGATATCGATAGTTTAGCGGTAATAACATAAACACAACGCCAATATCGGAAACAATGTCGGTAATACTTGAAACACGCTCGACCATATTCGGAGATTTCTCGGCTCCGTTCCGTGATATGTCGGTCGCATCCGGAAACACACACATCAATGCATGGCGTCTCTGGAAGAAGCACCCGTCTCGGTGAGTTTTGTTGTTAGTTTCTATTGTTTTCACTTTTATAATCATCCAACTTTGACCACCCGTGTTGAGTGCGATTAAGTATGAGATGTTGTCGGAACCATAGATTATTTTTTTAGGAAAAGATCGTCACTGCAAAAGAGCGTCATAAGTCATGCCCCCAGATGCTTCCGATGTTCAGACGTAAACAACCTCCGGGGGCATGACTTATGACGCTCTTTTGCAGTGACGATCCTTTCCTTAAAAATATTCTATAGCTTCATCATCCTAAACGCACTCAACACGGGTGGTCAAAGATGGATAATTATAAAAATGAAAACAGGAGCAATTAACAACAAAACTCACCGACACGGGTGCTCCTTCCAGTAATGCCATGTATTGATGTGTGAGTTTCAGGACGCGACCGACAAATCATGGAACGGAGCCGAGAAATCTCCGAATATGGTCGAGCGTGTTTCAAATATTACCGACATTGTTTCCGATATTAGCGTTGTGTTTATGTTATTACTCTAAACTACCGATATCGCTACAATTGTTTCGCGAGTGGGCTGCGTTTGTTTACATTTGAGATGCAATTCCTTCAAATTTGCCGTAATTCCTTCCATTACTTAAGGGGGCCTGAATATATGCAAATTGACAGGTATAGTGAGTAATGTTTAAACAACCGTTTTGTGTAAAATATCTTTTAAAATAATGTATAACCATGGATATCACTAAGCCCCGGTGCCTTATATTAGATCTCAGTGGGGTACACGGTATAGCGAATGGGTTGACATCACATGTTCGTAACGTGACCGATTTTCATGAAAAGCCCGTGCATTCCATGTATTGCACTTGCGCTGCCTGCAGTACCCATCTTGTGAGGAACACATGGTAAATACTGACAACGATCTCATTCTTCACTACGATCCTTCGTAGTTTAGTGGACTGATTAAACCGCCAAGCTGGAGAGCAAAGGGTTGCAGGTTCGAAACCCGGTGTCGCCACAATAAATTGGAAGTTTCCAATAATGTTATATTTTACGATCAGTGATAGGAAGACAAAGTTATTTCAAAACCATGGTTTACACATTATCAAAGTCACATTCCAGGGATTCACAAATCACATCCTGAGAACTTACAATGCACATCTCTGATTAAACAGTTTAACTATGTAATTACGCAATATATACACGTTGACAGGAATGTTGAGATTTTGCTAAATAGAAACTTTGACGAGAATATTGGGATGTGACAATGCAGAGACTTTAATAGGAATAAAGTCACATTGGGGTAGCAATAACATAACAAACATTTGTGAAACAAAGGTTTGGGCGTCCATGACTTGAGGGCTCTGGTGTCTAAGTGATTTATTGCTTGAAGTCTATGTGTAGTTAATCCCAGGGCGATGATAGGTACGATCTTTCGGCGCTGATATTCACATTTTATATTTTCGAATGACAGCAATAAGTGATGACACTATGACAAATGACCTTTACTGACCTTTGTATTTCGTCCATTATGTTTGCAGGACGACAGCCTTGATAAGGATTAAAACAAGCGTATTTATATATGCGACTTTCGCGTACCTTTATAAAGCAAGCGAATAAGGAAGTACAAGCATCTGTTCTGAAATACGTCAATGCAAGCATGAATAAAATGAAATCCATATGTCAATCCTCATTTCCTTGATACTGCAATTGAAGTATTTCCAAATAGGTTTTACCATATACATGTACATATATTTAAAAAAAACTCCATAAAGATCCGGGTTAGAATTGATATTCAGTAACCCGTGCTTGCAATTAATTGGCTTGTTGACTTGGCTGACATATGTCATCGTATCCTGATAGCGTAGAGCGATGCCCATTATATTGATCACTGGACTATCTGATCCAGATTTGATTATTTGCAGACCGCCACCATATAGCTGGAATATTGCTACGTGCAGCGCAAAACTAAACCCACTCAGTCAATATAAAGAAACTATTACCAATGCAGGTGATTGCGATGTACCTAAACCAGGTACTATATACACGTGATAAGGTCAGTGTCGAAGTAATAAGGTAAGAAGGCAAAAATGACGGACAGTGGATATACAGAGTTCCCGACAACCATAGAGTCACCCCGTGTCTTGTCTGACCACACTGACCCCGGTAGAAGGCCATTCATTATCTTTATAAACAACGTCTTTCCTGTCAACAAAGGCTTTGTCCTGAGTCATGTCAAATCTTCCATAAATCTGTAAACACCAAATCACGCCTTAGACTTGGGCGTTTCTGTTAGTCTGTTTAAGTAAATTCTATGCTGCTTTCTTTGTGTCGTGAGTTAGCGATTAGAGGCATTCGTACATTCAGTGATATCAGCTGTTACTCCCTTCTGTGGGAGAGGAGACAATACAAGGGAGCTGATAAATACTCTCAGCCAAATGTGAAAGACATGTCTGCGGTCAGCAATGTGAAAATTGCACTCATGTTTACCAAGGTAAATCAAGTGTTTGTCTGCACACAGTGACACAAACCTGTACATATAATCGATACGTGTCGTCTCTAGTATTCCAAATATTTACGGACCACTTTTAATTTGAACAATTATATTTCACAGAATACGTATTACCCTTCGTAAATCTGGTCATCACCGTTAAGTTTGAAAGATAGGTGGTCAATGACCTTTGACGGATTGTTTGTTCCCCTGCTTCTGGGTTTCTGTTGACCAAACCTGATGTATTTGTTAAAACATTTTGAATCAAATATTATGCTGATACCTTAATATTTTTAACGATTGCGTGTTAAAATAAACTGCTGAACTACTAACGTTTCACGCATACACGACGAACAAGTGCACTTTCTAGTTCACAGCCACTGTTTTATATACATATGTATTCAAGTTCTCAGTATTAACCGGCAACACCTCTGACTTTGTGTCCACATTGGCCTTGTACGTGCTTGAGGTTTTCCCAAAGTGATGAACGCCTAAGACCTTCATCACTTGGGGCTTTTCCCCTACATGACGCTGGCAGACCGTGATACAATCGAAATACTGTTCAAAGCGACGTTAAGCCAACTCCACACATTCACTCCATCAGCACAATACGTTGTCCCCTTCTATCACTGGTCGGGAACCCAGTAAAGGCTTTATGATGTGTTTCTATCGTCCGTCAAAATGGCGGCCTCGACAGGCGACGTCATTTTCGACATGGTTGGTTGATGTAGACAGGGCAATCAGGGAATGAAGCAGGACTCTTCCACCTGAATGTTCTCAAGTACCTTGGCTTCAGCTGGTCTTTAAACACCTTGGAAATAATTTAGGTAAATAGTACCTTTGCCATATGCCACATACCGCCATGCTTTGTCAAACAAGAATGGTTGTGTGAGAGCTTTATGTTCCGTCTGAATAGTGTTGAACATTATTACACCCACTAAATGCTAGCCATGAGTGAAGCGGCTAATGACAAGGTATCAGGAGGATGTCCATGGTTCTGTGTCCCCATAGAGGAAGTAAACAGCAGTGAACAACACGAACATACCTATATCTTAGTATGTATATTATTTGCAAGTTTGTGGAGCAGTATAATGATATATTAGACATGCCTCCCTGGTATAAGCCCCATTATTATTTCCGGGCGTTTATGAATGTAATGGGATATGTGTATGTATATTGTGACCTTGTCCAGACCCTGCGATATGCTGATGAGAAAATACCTGCCCTGAGGTGACCCTTCCGGGCACTGACCACATATGCCGCCCGTCACCTCCGTATGTTACACAACAAGGTGTCGATATTGTCCCCACCCCTCGGATCTAAGCTGAACCCAAAAAAACACTTCCAAGTTACAATGACATGCTTCGTTGTAAACTATTACTTTCTTAAACCTGCTTTACTCTGCCTTACGGCTCCTTCCTAGCTCACTTTACGGGCACCTATCTCTGACCTGCACACCAGCCCCGGGCACTCGGTCGTCCTTTTGATGATGACAGATATGCAGCGTCGTTGCCCCACGGGCAACTGAAGAGTCGGTGTAAATGTCATCAAACGTTTGGAAAAAGCCGCAAATAAAACAAGTGCAACTGGAATTTATTAATTACTTATCACTTTAAAATTACTTTCCATATGTAATAAACTACTGCGTTACATTCCTCGAAATCGCAATTAATCAGAACGTATAAACTATTCGCACGTTTAATCTCCGGAATTTAGCGTTATGCTCAAGCTGCACTTACAACAAACTAGCAGCTTTTACTTCAGCTCTTTTCCACTCCTCCCGTCTGAGCGTTCCTGTGTTGTACTGTACAGTTGTACTCTACTAGGAAGCGGATTCTATGCAGCAACATCACCAGAATGACCCCCAGCTCACGTCACGGAGCAATGCACGGTTCCAATAAACCTGTATCCTTCATTATTCTCTGTATCGTGTGGTAACATGCAGCCATCTATATCGCTCGCCTGGGACTGCTTGACTGTTTACGTCCATCTCGAGTGACAAATAAAACACCGACTTGTGTCTTAATGTACAGCTGTCGAATGCAGGGTATACAGTATATGTGATGCTCTTTTCTTTTATTGTTGAGTATATGTTACAGTCAGATTGTGAAATCAGTCATTTCTTGAGATGACGTAAAATGTCAGGGTCAGAGACTAACAGGGTAAACCATTTCACGTCATTGTGTAAAACAACATTCAATATGCTTCAGTCATTTCATTTCATCTATACGTGGTGGAGAGGGGTTTTCGAGGTGTGGCTGCTCTGGACATAGCAAGTGTCAAACAAACATTTATAAATGCTTCAAAACCAAGCTGAACTGCAACAGTTGCTGCCACAGTAGTTTTAACTGTTAGGGACAATAAGTGATACTGAAATTGTGATCCACTTCTGTAGATTAAGATATTAAGTGAACTTTCATTAAATGAAGTATATTGATTATTGTTACATAAAATGGCTAACCCTCTTAGACGTGACTGATTTCAAAATCTGGCTGTATCACGGGACACGTTAAACATTCTTTTCATCAACTCACAGATCACAAAGATTCATTTTCATCATTCCATAAACATGAAATTCTGTGTGAGCAGTTTCGTTTTCCAATTAAATCTAAAGCGGTGGTCAGTACTGAAATGTGAAAATGCATTTCTACTGATTATCTGTTTGTACGATGGTCACAATGTTACACACATATAGGGAAAGTAAATAACACTACAAGTAATCAATGGTTTCTGAAATCATATAATTATATATCTGATGTATATTTATAATGGCTGCTTCAGGTAATACTCTATTCATGGGTCTATAAATATATGTTAATCTGCTTTCATAACATCGACGTAGATTCATGTATATCTGCTTGACACGATTTTATTTGTAGGTCGTTATATACCTCGTGTATGTATGTATGTATGTATGTATGTATGTATGTATGTATGTATGTATGTGTGTATGTGTGTGTTTGTGTGTGTGTGTGTATACATGTATATATTCATTCATATGTATATATTCATCTCAATGTTACATGTCAGTATGTTCTTATACATCTTGTGGATATCGATTTTTGATGAGTGCTATATCTTATATCGAAATTATAGCCTGGTGTTCATTCACCCGTGAAGAAAGTGGCATGGCTTTATGTGATATATACCGACAGTATTGACACAATCCCAGTCTCCAAGTGACCCCACCTTATGATCTGATCATACAGATAAGGAGACCCTCGTGTCACCATCTACGCCATCTGATACACACAATGACGTACTTCGTACCAGCTTCGTCGCCTCGTCATTTACTAACCGTTTCACCTTTGTGCACCCCCAGTGTTCATAATGAATGTGTGTGATTCACGATGAAAACTTGGCTTCGGCTGATTGCTTGTCCCAATGGATTCCATGCTCTGTTAAACTTCATGTGTTGGGCACAAGTAATATTTCCGCCTGGTCGACATACTGAAACCCCTGCCACACCCACGTCGGGGATTTGATAGCTCTGATTTACACATACTTTTACGAAGGGAGGGTACCTGAAGGGTCAGAGGTCAAGACCGGCGGAGACCCAAGGCTGTGAAGGTCAGACATTCGGACACCGGCTTGCTGGGCAAGCTTATCTTTCATTGTGTCACCAAAGTTCAGGATTTCGTTTAGACCTTCCATGCCGGTGAGCTGAATGACAATGAACATGAAAACCAATGTAGTTATTGAATTTCAGCCATTGTCCTTGTTTTCGTACCAAGTTAATGCCGTGTTTAATTCCCACACAGGGCTTAGTGTCAGCGGAAGTGTTTGTAGAAACAATCTGAAGGTCAAATTTGCAGAGACTCTTCCACACCTGAATGTTAAAAAGATCCCTGGTTCGATCCGTTATTCATGTTTGGTTTTATATCAAGTTATTTGATGTTCCAACACTGTTTGAGAATTACCTGCTGGGAGAAACACGTATAGGAGTAGACACCACGTGTGACCCTTTCAAAGAAAGAAAAGAATTGAGACCCTTTAAAACTGACAAACGGTAGACCTTATCAAAGCAATATACAAGGGGCGCAACTGGCCCAGTCGTGTAAGTCACCGCACACACTTGTGTTATCTGGGAATGTCAAAGATCTGTGATTTGGGGTTCGAATCCCGATTACGTTCTTGGTAATAATGCTGTTTAAACAAAACAAAACTCACTCACTCACTCACTCACTCACTATACCGACACAGAGTTACAAGCCAGAGTTCTAGTAAACTTCAAACATCGATGAAACAAAACCCTTTCTGAAGTACTAACCCAGCACATATATACCTCATCTGTGCAGGTTTGTTCTACAAAATGTTCAATATACGAAAAGTATGAATGCCGGTGTAAATTGCTGCTGGTGTAAATACTAAAATAAGCTTTGAACGATCACTTACAGATTGGTTTCGACCTTGGTCATAATACAACTTTCCAGTCTTTCGAGGTTGTAGGTAAAACAGAAATGTTTCTTTTGAACAAGGACGATTTTGTGTTACTTACAATGTCATGCTTAATCCGAGTAATATGGGAATTTGGAACAAATGTAATATTGTAATAAAGTCACATTTGTTACGACGATGCAGAAACGTCACTGACGCTCTGTGGTCAAGGGAGGCAACCACATGATGGAACCATACAGTAATCACCAACATGGAATGTTACTTTCGGAAAGTTATTACCAACTTTACTTTATCTCGATCCGTGGAGATTCCGGGTTAGAGTCGATCCTCAGGAACCTATGCTATTCCTACGAGGCCTTTAAAATGATCTTGGGGTCAGGCTAGGTTACCGTATTCCTCTGAGGTGAATCGTTGCTCACAATATCGATCACTGGATTGTCTGGTCAGACTCGATTATTACCAGTCAGCTATCGTATAGCTGGAATATTGCCAAGTGCGGTGTTAAACAACAAACAAACTATCCACCATGTCATAGCACTGTTTTGGAGTCAGTCAGAGCACTCTGCTTACAGCGACAGTTCCATGAGAATCGGAGACTCCAGGCAGTCTCTTACTCACCAAACCAGATCACCTACTTTTGTGTGTATTGAATGAGCACAAAAGCTAAGTCCAAGTTTCATGTCATGTAAAACAAGATTAGATTTTATCTATAGATACGAGATAATGGAAAAACATGGAGACAGTGAGGGTGAACAATATGGGTCCGGCTCTTCAATTGTTTCTCGAGTCAGTGTCGGGGTAGATCCATTTGGGTGGATTATGAAGTTATTATGGGATTTTATGTTCAATTACTGAACCTGCAAACTTCATACCTTCATTGCTGACAGCAAGGTTACGTCACTGTTGCAGGTGACGACATGGTCTACATTATATATAAGGTACACACCTCAGTATACAGTACTTGTATATGTTATATTTACACTTTGTGTTTTGTTGGTGTGACCATACTGATACACATGTGTATTTATGACAATGTATGTCAGATTGAATCTTAGAGTATCAGTTCAAGGACACAGAGAATATTTCTTTTATTTAAGCCAAATTCCCGATTTCTGTATTCAAAATATTTTACTTTCAATTTTGTTTGTTTTGGGGTCTTTTTGTGTGTGTGCGCGCGCGTGTGTGTGACTTAAAATTTGTTTTAATGTGGTTTCATATACTTCAGAGGGAATAAGTGAGCTTAGTTTTATGCCGCTTTTAGCAGTGTTCCAGCAATTTCACTACACTTCACACATTGTATCCACATATTTTTTTATAAACATATCTGTGCCTTCATTGTTTATGATACATTTTGAGTGCATTGATATATGGCCTGTGGACAGTAATTAAAAATGCAATAAATTCTGTTCGTCTATCATCAGGATGTCAGAAGTGATCCTACACAGGTCATATACTTCAAACTATATGACATACATTTGTATCAATCTGCACATACTAGAACACTTGAAAGTAAAATGTGTAAGTGTTGTACATAAGTTTGTCTGTGTTGTACATAAGTAATTGATAACGGTATGGTGAGGCATAATGCGAGGTCTCCCTCCCCGCTCCAGTTCCCTCGCCAACCAAATCAAGTGGAAGGTACTTCACGCCACTCGCGTTTACAGTGGGCGTGTAACATATATATTAATATGACTGTGACAGCTTTTGTTATTTATTAAAAAGCTGCACCAAGGAATGCTAATGTACGCATTTAAACAGCATAATAATACATTTTTAGAGTAGAGGAATTTAGAACACGTTTTGAAAGTATCTGTAACCTTGCTGGTCCAGTAGGTGTGTCTTTATACTGGACACAAAACACTCTGGAGAATAGTACCAAATTACCGTTTTGTTCAAATGTGGAAATGTCAGTCTTTATTGATCTCTGTATTATTTTATACCACTCAAAGGAAGTTTCGGATTATACAGTTTATTCGTATTACTATTATTAATCTTTACAAATTAATAATATGCACAATCAGAAGGTCTTTAAATGGTCAGTAAATGGTCCTTGCACTTCACCAGATCTCACTTGAGTAGATCGATGTTTATTATGTCAAATACTTGATTGTGTACTGACTGTTGTTATACAGCTCAAGCATTGCGGTACGATGGTAAACAACAAACAGAAATAAGTGGCTACTGACAGGTAGAGAATGTGATGGCACGGTGTGTGTGTGTACGTACGTGTGTGTATGTGGATTGGGGATCTGAAGGCGATGTTAAAAAGGTCAGATACAATAAGATTACCTCACGAATAAGACTGATGCCTACCCAGTCTTATTTTGGGTAACCACCAGCTACTGGTCACATTTCAAACAATGTGACGAAAGCCACAAGTAGCGAAGTAAACATTTTCAGAGAGGGGCAGATGTCATTCACCCGTGTCCTGTTTTAACCTAGTATTTTGTACAGTGTCAACAACACTGGTAGATTGAGATGGATAGTGTTTTGACATTCCTTGCCAGAGGTAGTGAAGGTGCCCTCCGGCTGTTGAACCTGGGCCGTACAAAATTTGCCTGTTTATTACCGCCCGGGGAACCAAGTGTTCGTGGTGGATATTCTAACGTCTCACGCCCTTTTGACAGCACCACCATGTAGGGACATTGTCCTGTCTGGGCGTGACGGGCACCAACACCCCCAGCTAGGTGGAATGTTTGGGCGACGTTTGAGGATGTCGGAAGCTTTGATTTGAATTGCCTCTTGGTGATGTGAACTGGGTTTAAAAACTGCGTCCAACAAAATACATTTGTATAGCAACATACATGCACGTGAATTTGCAGTTGGTTTTGCTGGTCCCCAGTGGTAATTCACTGAGATACCACATCTCAGTTAAAAGCTGTTAACGCACCCAGACAGGGTGTTCTCCGCGCGAACACAAGGCACGGTAACAACATCTAATACATATTATATTCTTTTTATGACGCCACCATAGTTCGTGTAGTAGCAGTAGGGTAGACAGGCGTTTCAAGCGTTTGCTCGTCACGGCGAAGACCGCGGGTTCTATTTCACAGAATATGTGAAACCCATTTCTGGTCATTCCCGCCGCGATGTTGCCTGAATAGTGCTGAAAATGGCATTAAACCTTACACAATCACACACTAGAAAAGAGCGGTGGGTAGCCTAGTGATTAAAGCCTTGGCTCGACATGGCAAAGACCCGTGTTCGATTCCTCACATTGGTAAAATGTGTGAAGCCCATTTCTATTAAAATCGGCGTAAAACTAAACTCCCTCACTCACTAGATGGAATACAGAACTTGGGCAACCGGTTGTGCGCGTGGTGGGGACCCGTGAAGGTCCCGGGGTAGAATAGGCCTTCAGCAACCCATGCTTGCCATAAAAGGTGACTATGCTTGTCGTAATAGGCGACTAACGGGATCGGGTGGTCAGCCTCGCTGACTTGGTTGACACATGTCATCGGTTCCCAAGTGCGTAGATCGATGCTCATGTTGTTGGTCACTGGATTGTCTGGTCCAGACTCGATTATTTACAGACCGCCGCCATATAGCTGGAATATAGCTGAGTGCGGCGTAAAACTAAAGTCACTCACTCACTCACTCGCGTGGTGGGGAATGTGGTTGATGTCTGTCAGTGAAATCGCCAAACGGCATTTAAGCTTCAGCAAGCCTAAGAAAGGTTTGCCCACAAAATGAAATGGGGCACAAAGATATCCGTAGCTAAGTAAATCAGAGAGGAAACATTTCTTAAACGTTAACTCTTTATGAATACCAAATCTTCGTCTAAATCTAGTGTTACGTATTTCTTTTCACCTGCCATTGTACTTAGTCTCCATGGATGTAGCACACAACAATGGTGTATCTGTCCTCGAGGCCCCACTAATACCGACACAGAAGACATAAAACAGGTGACTGGTCTGTGTAAAGCGCAGATTGAAGCTATGAATCCTGGAATGTTAATAGTTTGTACATACCTTTTTATATGAAATTAGCATATTCCCCAAGAAATAACAATGCGTCAAGATGCTGCAGAATTTCTGCCATGCTGTGTTTTTTTGTTGATGTACTTATCAGCCAAGTGTGTTTAGATAAATGCTTTGGTGTTACCTCCCCGCGAAGAACCACAAAATGCTTCGAGATCTTTGCTCTTGTTTTCTGTTCCTGGTTTGCTTTGACCAGACTTGACCATGTTCAATTCACTTAGTTTAACCGGAACATGAGTGCGGAATAAAACAAACCAGCCACTCGATGACCGTTATTAGAAAACCTGCATTGCCTGGTGTAGGTGGTTGCGCGGGACATGCGAGTGTGGCTGATTTAGTTTGTTTTCACGCTGTACGTTGCAACATATAAAACTTGTTTGAGTGGCATTTTAGAAATTGACAACGGTACAAGAATCTGTATCGAAATGCTGTTTGACAACGGTACAAGAATCTGTATCGAAATGCTGTTTGACAACGGTACAAGAATCTGTATCGAAATGCTGTTTGACAACGGTACAAGAATCTGTATCGAAATGCTGTTTGACAACGGTACAAGAATCTGTATCGAAATGCTGTTTGACAACGGTACAAGAATCTGTATCGAAACGTCGCAATCACGCAATAGAGAAGTTGTTATCCATAACAATTTGCCCTATTTGAACATGTAAAACTGTTTAGAATAAAAATAGTGCAGCTTTCCACGTGGGGTAGCAGATATAGCCGGAAATGCCCCCACACTGATCATCCCTGGTCATGATGTTCAGTCAGTGTGTCACTTAAGCGTCGAGATCTCACGGCAAACACTTGGCGTCCATAGTACCAGTGATGTACCAGTGATTCTTTCAAGGACAGGATAGTTAGGCAACTATAGGGTGGCATGGACAGTTGGGTGGGGTGGGGGGAGTTTAGTCGTATACGTCCTGTTACTGCGTCTGTATAAACTTATTTATTTTGCACAGTGTACCCAACACGCCAAGTGCTGAATTTAGTGACATCAGTTGTAAGCCTAGATAGGAGACAGGATAGGTCAAGGAGAGTGATGAAAGAACGTACAAAGGGTGACGGTGTTAGGGAGGTTTGTATAGGAGGTCAAAGGTAGTGAGAGGGGCATGGTGCTAGGAGAGGGAATGAGAGAAAGAGAGACGGGGGAGGGATAAAATGGATGCTATTTGGTACTAGGGGCTGTCGGACCCATGGGGCAGGACCCGAGCAGAGTGGTCTCAATCCATCAATGCATGTCGTCATAGACAACTAACGGGATCGACTGGACAAGCTCGCAGGCTTGGCTGATGCCTGTCATCGTATCCTAATTTCGTTGATCGATGCACATCAAGTTAATTACTGGATTCAGTCACAAATAGTTACCGAATGCCGCCATGTCATGTGCGTGGAATGTTGCCGAACAACAAACAAACAACTGTAAACAGCTAAAGGCGATTGTACGAGGGATACCGAGACTGTTCCAAGAATGGGCATTGTATGTAGGAATTGAATATAATAAGGTGTGGCTCAACTGGGAGGAAAAGGTCATGATTTGGAGCTGGATATAGAGGGTACATGTCTTGACCTTCTTCAGCCACCTTGTGGTCAGCGTTGATTTACGCAGCCATATATTGTGTGAAGAGCCGAGTGTTTGGGTTGAGTGTCAACACCAGTCTTTTATACTGTACCTGGCCCGGGTGATAAACTGGGTGGAGCAGATGAATTCATGGTCAACGGGGATCAGGTCTTGAGGACCTCCAGGGACCTCTGATGTTTTAACTTACAAGACTAATCCCTTTGAAGCGTTCACTATTGCCATGGGTGTGTGTTGGTCAACACCATTACGCTTACTCAAGGCGCAGACATATGTGACTGCATGACAGCTTTGGGTGTTGATGGTGCGTGTGTGACGTTTTATAGAGGAACTATCTGAAATATCAGCTCCAACATTTTGTATTTTTGTCAAAGGACGAGAACATTTCCTGAAGAAGGGTATGGCTATGTTAAATGACAATACCTGCTACAACATCCGGCTACAAATGTTATCTCAACTGAAAGCAAAAGTACACAAGAACATCTATTAGTCACAGGAGAACATCCACTGATCTACTACTTACACAAGACTCAAACTAGAACTATTACTGGGCTTTTATGTACACACGAACATTAACTGTTCTTATCTAAGCAAGAACATCAACTGGTCACTTATTTACACAAGAACATTTACTGGCCTCTTGATTACATAGGGCAAACTAATGTCTGCTCTTTACACAAGGCTATCTACTGGTCTCCTATTTACACAAGCTTACCTAATGGCTCTATACAAGGATATTTACTGGACTCCTATTTACACAAGCTTACCTAATGGCTCTATACAAGGATATTTACTGGACTCCTATTTACACAAGCTTACCTAATGGCTCTATACAAGGATATTTACTGGACTCCTATTTACACAAGTTTACCTAATGGCTCTATACAAGGATATTTACTGGACTCCTATTTACACAAGCTTACCTAATGGCTCTATACAAGGATATTTACTGGACTCCTATTTACACAAGCTTACCTAATGGCTCTATACAAGGATATTTACTGGACTCCTATTTACACAAGCTTACCTAATGGCTCTATACAAGGATATTTACTGGACTCCTATTTACACAAAGTTATCTAGGTATTTTACTTAGTCTTTTTTCTTGAACAAGAACAAGCCTTCACATGAATGAACCAGGTCATTGTCTAGCACTTTATTTGTAACCCATGAATAGACCACTGTGTTAGCAATGAAAAATTCCCCAGGAGAACACATTGTTGTTTAGCCAGGACGGCAGATCTTCCCAAGAGTCCCCGCATCCGCATCTCACCCCTTTAAGCTGCCCCCCCCCCCTCCCCTTTCCCCTGTCTTCCGTCTCCACTGCACCTCAGCTTAGACAAACTCTACATGTTTAAAAGACGATGCACTGCTCCTGAACTCTATGTGTTTTGCGTGCAACATCTGTTCGCTAAACAAACACTTTCTGACAACAAGAGATAACCTATTATAGTTTTCCATACTGTTGTTTAAGACTTGTTATAAAAGTTGGCTGGTTTTGTAATCTGCCCGGCTTATTGTGGACGTGCTGTCGCGATGTGACAGCGACACTTCTCTTTTTCTGGGACTGCTCGTGTCTTTTCTTGGCACCCACAGTCAAATATTTGTCTGCACTATGAGATGATAGACGACTTCCAGAGTCACATGTTCAGCTGTTATCATTTTCCTCGCTAACTGCGAATAAATAGACAAGGGATCATGTCATAACCATACTATGAAAATGGATATTTGGGTGTCTGATTTCTGTGCAACAGACCGGATCTATCGTTATTCATTTGTTAAATGAATGAAGGCTCACGGTAGACATACATGTTTGTGTTTATGTAATAATTGACCTGATAACCGTCACTACAGGGTTTCTTTAAGATGGAATATAGTGACAAGGACTCATACTGCGCATGTCTTATAACTGTTGTTGACCATCCATTAGCTGCCGATACGATAGTCTTGTGTGCAGGCCCAGTACTCCTCACACGCTCATAAAGTGGCCCTCTCATGTTCATGAGGTTTCAAATGTCCATATAGTGGTCCTCTATGCAGGTTTTGCAGGTCTCACATGTCCATGCAGTGGTCCTCTGTGCAGGTTTATCAGGCCTCACATGTCCATTTACTGGCACACTGGTACACAGGCTCATCAGGTTTCATATGTCCATACAGTGGTCCTCTGTACAGGTTCATCTTACTTCCTATCTCCATTCACTGGTCCACTGTGCAGGCTCATCAGGTTTAACATGTCCATACAGTGGTCCTGTGTACAGGTTCATCTGTCTTCCTATCTCCATTTACTGGTCCTCTGTGGGTTCATCAGGTTTGACATGTCCTTACAGTGGTCCTCTGTGCAGGTTCATCAGGCTTCACATGTCCATTTACTGGTCCTTTTTGCATGTTCATCAGGTTTGACATGTCCATACAGTGATTCTCTGTGCAGGTTCATCAAGCTTCACGTCCATACAGTGATCTTCTTTACAGGGTTTAACTGCACATATATGCATGGCACGCATGGCAGTTCACACAACCTTAACTTGCATATCTAGAACAAACTATTAATATAATGAAGATAGATGAGTCTAAGTACCATATGTTACAATGGTAGTATAGAGTCTGTGTCATTAGAAAATGTGATACTCAACTGCAATATTTGATACTGACACACCGAACATTCACGTTTCGTGTACACTGCCAACAGGTACATCTATGCACCGTAGTGGTGCCGGAATACATTGCCTATAAATACTTGTCGAAGGTGTAGTAAAAGTGAATCGCAGATTACATTTCTGGACCCCCAGCTGAGGTACATGGGGACATAAGTAGTAAGAAGGTTATGGGAAGATCGTATACAGCCATAACGGTAACACTTTGTCATGTCTGAAAACGTCGTATATTCTCCAAGCACCAGACAGTCAATACTTGAGAGACACAGAGTGGGATCACTTCGTAACTCTCAGAGCTTATTTCTGACAGAAGATCGATGATCGATTTTGTCACATGCTATTGCTCATGGCAGTCACGTGACAGTTTAAGTTAATACGTGACACCCAAAGTAATGGTGCTATAATACCTAACAACACATACCGTCATTTCCATGGCCATTGACAGCAGAGGCTGTTCGTGAATGACAAGCCTGTGTCAATGGACAGGGAAGAGACTTTCAACATTTTCTATCGGGTCTGGGGCATTTACGTCAGTGCCCGGTCGATGCGTTTATCTGCGTGGTAATGGGCCGGCTCACACATCAGACTATATAGGTATAACCTTCAGGTCAGTCGAATAAACACGGGTATGGATTTCAACTTGATGATTCTTTCTAACACTCTGGTCTGACAACCATTTTGTCACTTCTCAGCGACATAAACTCATACGTCAGGTGAGATCTTGTATATTTTAGTTAGCTTTAATAATGCAAAATATCTCCAAATGTCTCGGTTTTAGTTGAGAAAGATTTGTTTTCGATAGTTCGTTTGTGTTTATATTTCATAAATATTGTTAACATAAATTTTGACATAACATATAAAAAATGGACTATAACTTATTGCGACTTGCCTAGTTTGATTCCCATGGTGACACCTAGTTTTAGGTCCTATTACTATACCTGTGCTTACAATCTCTGGCAAATTATACACCTCCCATTGATTTTGTAGGTAACTTATATCAATCTTTCCTTAATACAATAATCTTAGCATATCTGCAGCATTAAGTTCCATTGCAGTAATTACTAGTATCTTAATCCCACAGCAATGTCACAGTTACACAACCCAAAACTGCGGAATTAGTCTGCAGGCTACAACAAAGGTGTAGGGTATACTGCGATAAGCCGGTGACAGCGGGCAATAATGATTCGTCCCACATGGCTAAAGTTACCCGTCTTGACAGTGTAAAAATGTTCTCTGGAAAGATTTCCTCAACAAATCAATACAGACACCGAGCCCATGTAATCGAACCCCGCAAATCCCGCGCTAGCTGCCAAAGCAGACGACAGGTGTGCGCGAGACAAGCAGACGACATCACGAACCAATGACAGAGCCAGTTGACCACATGACTCGATGTGAATATATGCTAAGGTTACGACAGTATACTCAAGTCCAAAAAGGGAAGCAAATGTTGATATGTTAAGTCCTGTGTACATTTAATCTGTGTGATGCGGCTTGGTTGAATATTGTCGCCATTCGTTGATGATCTGGTGTGACTAAATGGCTTCCTCAGGCGAACATTACTACACCGTCGCGCACGACTGAGTACAACCCTGGAACTTACGGGAGTGTGCAGGGAAAAGGTATAATGCAGACGAGAGAAATAACTGTGTAACAAGGAATTTACCGTGACACTGATATATACCGTTTATGATGATAAGTGACCATCACAGCCATTTAAGGTATGTAGCCAATCTCCATTCATTTAATATGGCGCCAAGTATCCCTATGTGTTGACATGTATATCTTTAACCGCAAAGGGAATTTCCTCTTTGTGATAACTGGCTCCTAAAACAAATAATTATTGTACTTATATGAAAGTGATATACACAAAGCATCCCTCTGTTTGGTAATATTCGAGCGTCGTGACATGTCTTGATAAATATATTATTAGTAATAATATATTTTGCTTTTTATGCCCTTGTTTACAACTGTTAGGAAAGATTTCCCCAAAGTCCGTTTTTGCGGTGTTTATATTTCAACAGCTCTTTAAACTCTTCTATGTACAAATGGCTTGTCACCCCGAGTCGTGTCTGGAATATCACAGATATGTACGAAGAGCAGGTTGATATTCTTTATCACCACATACAACTTCATTGTGCACTTGTACCTACCTCCTAATAAATAATGCAATGTTTGATGGAAAGTAAAACTGTGTAACGAAATACCCGTTGTGACGCATTCATGTAAATAACACTTTTCGTAATTGAAACACGCTGATTTGCCATTCTGGAATTCTACTCACGCGCTCAACTGGTGTCAGGAACTGCAATGCACTCGGAAAGCCTCATTCATGCTCAGTCAGATTCATGTCATGCGACCGTTTAGCTAGGTCAAAGATATGCAAAATACCACGAAAATAGCCTTATTAAACTGTAAACATGTAGTCGAAAGCCTGAACTCACGATTAGGGTTCATTCATTACTGGTTATGTACAGCATTGTAAAGACGACCCTGGCTGATACAAGGACGTTTAACTCCGGGAAAGACGAACTCAACTCATTAACGTTTCACGTATATTTTTCTTTTGATATTTTGTGGTTGTATTAATTTGAGAGGGAGGGGAGACAAGAGTATTTAAAATCCAGTGAAATGGAGTCAGCATTATATATTATGTCAATATCACGCCAATGTCACCTCGAAGGCTAGAGTCAAAGCGACTGACGCACTCTTTGTATTTCATTCATGTTTCACATAATTCAATTTTTAAGGATATTAATTTTTTGGGTTTATATGTTCGTGCTGCACAAAACATTCGTATTTTCGGCTATGTTTGTGAATACTGCCTAGAAAGAAAAGTATGCAACGAAATTTTCAAGTTTTTGCGAAATTGCTACCAGTAAATTGAAGACCCTTTAACAGCGTCAATGCTGTAATTGTTTTCCAAAGAAAGAATTTGTTAGGCGTATTGCAAAAAATGTCAACGTATGTTTATTATCAATATTATACAATGGCAAAATTTGTTTATAATTCACACGAAACTGATTTTATCAAACAGCTTTGTGTATATACATCGGATAAAACCGAGAACAAGGAGATCGTTGTCAAGCCCTTGACATATCAATTTAATGCGTTTGTTTGTTGGCAGTTCAAATCAATATGTTCATCCAGGCATAGATTAACCTGGTTCATTTCAATAGGACAGGATAACATCCAGTTCCTGAATAATACCGAAAGTCTTCTAGTGTGTCTACATAGGCACATGGTCTCTGATAGTATATGACCCTACTTCACATTCACCGCTTGAAAGGACCATTTAGCACACAGGCAAACACGGCTGTACTGGACATATTTGGTGATGGGGTATCTCAATGTTTTGACAAAGTCTTGAAGGAGTTGATTTGATATGCAAGAAATAGGTTCAGAAGCTAAAAGATGTTACATGGTATCGGACAGTGCATGTATTTTATGAGTTGCGTTATACTTAAAAACAACTATAAAGGTATAGCTCGACCCGTTTCTGTTATTTTGATTTAAAGCAGTCTTTCACTGATTTAATTATAGTATTTGAGAATTTGGGGAAGGAGGGAAAGGATTTTGGTTTAAGGGGTTTAGTCTGTTTTGGGGTTTGTGTGTGCGTGGTGTATATGTGTGGGGTGCTTCTGTGTTTGTAAGGTGCGTGTGTATTTTTATTACAGTTGTGTATTTCGGGCATTAGGGCAAATGATTAACCATAATGGCCTTGTGGTGCTATGGTGAGAAGGTGACAAAACGTTTTGTCCTATCTGTTTTTTTTGGTACTCAGATGGTGGATGACTCCACAGAGCATGTCATCAGGTACTTCAGCAACGAGTGAATGTATGCTGTGCAATACACTTCGTGACATTTTGAACTCGTGTAAGTGTTTCGTCCGAGGTACATAATATTAATTAATGTACCGACCTTTGCAAAAAAAATGCTCGAAAGTTATGGTTTTATTGATTTTAGGTAATTGTGTCTGTTGCTAGGTAACAAGAAACATGGATGACGCTACTCTCGGCTACATCATCGGCGGCTCTGTTGGGGGTGGGATCCTCATCATCAGCGTCATAACCTGCATCATCTGTTGCACTTGCGGGTGAGTTTCTACAAACAATTACCAGCTTTTAAAAGAACAATGAGTCACTGGCATTACTCAAGTAGATCAAGTAATCCATTTAAATTATGAATAATGTTTTGTATGAAGCACCTTGTCAAATATTTTCTCATTTGTCTTTTTTCAAATATATGCATAAAAATATGTGTTTAATTGTTTTAAATTCATTGCATGATTAATACAGAGCACGACCATTCGTTTAAACAGATTATCGACAGAATCATCTGTCTCTCTTCTTATTTGTTAACCCACATTTAAGCTTCGTGGCACATTAGATGTTTCAGTGGAAATGATTTGTTTCCTTTTATGAAATATCAGCATAATTGAAATATTCGACTTCATAGCATTTTTCCGGTAATGGTGATGATATATAAAACAGTCAACATACTTGTGTAAAAGGAATTTTAGAGATTGTATGTCATAGCTAGAAATATATACATTACTAGCTCCAAGGTGACACTATCTTGACAACAACAGCCTTTATTGCCAAACTATTGCGTTTAACTATATAAGTGTTCGACATGTCAAATGACTGCCTGTCCATCCTAAACCATTAACGATGGTAGATGAGAAAGGGATCCAGTCGTGGTGAAAAGCTGTGCAGGTACCACGTAATGGCATATATGGCGTGGTCAGCAACCGTGAGCCGTCATGACGCCTGTGTGATGACACTGAGAGCCTAAGTGTTGACATTACTACCGCAAACACTCCCTTCATTGGAATACGTTCTTTTTGAAGTGCGTTCTATATGTTGATATAAGTATGTACACTGAAGCTTATCGGGAGCTTATTAGTTGCCCCAGTTTCTTCCATCTTGTATCTTGTCATATAGATGGCCTCCGTGGTATTTGCCTGCTCACCTGTGATAAAGCGGTTGGTGCCAAGGTGACACATAGAAGTCATTGCGATTATACGTGCGGAATCTTATTCTTAGTCTAAATTAGTAGTATCAATACAAGCTTAACATACAGGCATATCCTTCCATTAGCCTGCTTTTGATGAAGTGATTACTTAGGACAGGCTTAGGTCATGTCATGTATTGGTAACAAAGCAGTATTGATTATCAAACATTATTCGCCATTGAATGAATGTTGCGAATGGATGTTTTACTTGACACTGATGAATACCTGCTGATAGATTGAAGGGCAGTTTCTTCATATAATAGGGATTGACATTTTGTGATATGCATGCACACTGTTTCTAGATAATTATATATGTCGATATTGTTCAACCAAGCAGGACATAGCGTCTATTTCCATGTAACCTTGTGAAGTAATTTTTTTTACAAAAATGTATTCCACCTCATCGTGTAATTACATTGAGGGCCAAAATGGTACATTTCCGTGCAAGAAGTCTCTTATTGTTTGACTGACAGACCCAATTACCTGCCAATAACTTGTCACTCGTAATGTAGCAATTATATCTAAAGACGAAATATGATTGATCCGTTAATCTTGTATTTTTGTGGTTCGTTTTACCTTTACTAACAACGGCGTACCGACCCCAATTGAAAGGGTTACGTTTATATGAATTATGCGGTGTGATTGCACAACATACGACCAATGAAATATGACAAATAAAAAGTAAATATAGTTGATGAAAAATAGTCACTAGACGTTGTTTTGGGTCTTTGGTAGAAACAATGATTGTGATGAGAATTACTATTCCCACAGATGTTTTATGGACTGAAAACCGAAAGGGGTTTGTAAAAATAATCCAAGCTACGCCACAATTGGCTGTGTGGTATATTCTGAGCAGCGAGAGTTGACCAGGTATATGCTTCACGTATACACATAGACTGACGTTAAATAATGCAGATGTTGTTGTCGAACCATGACCGTTGACTGTTGCAGTGTACTTGCATTGTTCAGCACCGGCAGACCAGACTTGCGTGACAGATAGCATAGTCACGACACAGAAATCAATCCAACTGTCACATATTTAAATGGTTGTATCATAAACACGAAGTGGCGAGCTGATGGAGATGTGTCAGCCATCACTTTGTTTGTGTTAAATGTATGACTATAGCAACTGATAGAACTTAAAACATTTCAATTTTATATATTTTTCTGACATCCTAAGCCTTCGTGGAAATGTTTAGCCCAGATATTATCAATTATACTAACCGTGGGAATGTAATCCTTCTGTAGTGAGATGTTAAGTACGGCTTAGTTGTGATCCGTATAATGCTATTAGATGTATTTCTTGTGTGGCTTGTTACCTCACTATGTATTAATATCATCGGAATAATAAGTACGTAGATTTTAAGTGGCAGCTGTCGCATCCTCTCGGTGGGCACTGAAACCAAATATGACTGTTCGTCAACAGTTGTCAAAAATCATCAAATGTGCAACACATTAAAGTATTTCAAATAATGAACATGCTTTAAATGTTTCAATGAAGAAGTATGATCTTCTGAAAGTAATCCTCACATTCCAGGATCAACTATTTGGGGAATCTTTCGTAGGTGTTCCACAAGCTCCAGAATCAACTGTGTGTTGTAACTTACGGACATAATGGGCAAATCCATGCCAGATCTATGAATTTTAAGTGTGATAACACTGTTGTTGACCCGGGAATGAGTGCGTCTCATACTTTTTCCCAAACAGACCGTGACAAACACAGAGAGCTACTGAACCTTCACAGATTGTTCTGAAATTGCTCCTATCTAATCTTCTTAGGCTGTGCTTCTGTGGTGAATCAGACCTACCCACGTTCTTACATCTTAAACAGGTTCCCACCATTGTCATCCTACGTAGGTGGGAATACACAGATATAGCCAGCCAGAGTAGGTGTGCCTTCAGTCAGTCTACCCGTAACACCAGTAGAATGTGGTAAGTGGTGTGTAGGTGACAACACTCTGTTTAATATTTGACACTATATACAGTGTCACAAAGTCATTGACGAATGAATTGTAGTGTATACTTATGTTATGCCGAGACAGGTAACATTGTATGATTTTCTAACGCCTCACAGGGCCAAGAGGAAGAAGAAGAGACATGAGAAACAGTTCCATCACCTACCACCTGACTCTGGCCACCAAAGTCAACAGTCTACACTCAGTCATATTGACCCCAGGGGCCTTCCTAAGGTGGGGAATGGCTTGTGGGTTGAGGCCCCTGCGGTGTACCAGGCAGCACCCAATCAGGGGCTGTACTACGGCAGACCAAACCCCAAATATCGTGTGGAACCTGGGGTTCAAAGGTCAGCTTCGGAGCTACGTTTGCAAGGTTGGTCAAAAATCAGTATATAGTGAAACCTCTTCATTACATTCCCGGTGATCTGTCTCGTGTAGCATGTTTTCAAATAATGAGGTCGGAGAAACGTGTCTCTTTATAATTGTACGTATGAAACCACTTGTAATCCCGATGCCAGGATTCTAGACCAAGGGCGTGTGACCGTTACACACGCAGAGGTTCACCGGATAAACATACTCAAGGAAACGAATAAGAGAACACGTGAAAGTAAAAGTGTTCCATTATTCATTTCCAGAATTTCACTCACAGTGCAATACATACCTTTTGAAGAAACGTGGAAAAGAATAGAGGAATAATTGTGCTTTTATGTGTTCTCTTATTCCTTTCCATGAATATAAGCATACTATTATCTACGCCGAATTTCATGAGTAGTATTAGATCTTCAATATCGGACGACACAGCAGCTTTGATTACACAACAGTGAAGAATATCTTTATCCTAACGAACGCGTGTACAAAGTCACGAGGGTCAATGAGCTGGTTAACGCTTGTGGACACTGTCATTAATGTCAATCCTCGTTGAACAATTATTGTTCAACTTCTGTTCGACCCCTTTTTGGTCTCCTTGCATCTGTTTTGACTTTCTTCGGTATCCTTCGGATCGGGATGGTTGTGCACATTCAGCAAAAATGGCCCTTTTGAATTTACATGACTAATGTTAAATACCATTGTAGGTCACTCGGAGCTCAAATGCAATGAGTGAGTGAGTGAGTTTGGTTTTACGCCGTTTTTAGCAATATTCCAGCAATATCACGGCGGGGGACACCAGAAAATGGGCCTCACACATTGTACCCATGTGGGGAATCGAACCCAGGTCTTCGGCGTGACGAGCGAACGCTTTAACCACTAGGCTACCCCACCGCCCCTCAAATGCAATGAAAGCCTTGGCTTCAAGCAGTGGTTCTATTTGTTTGAAACTTAAAAAAGGAACAAATGTGTAGGTAACCTGACCGCATGTCTCAGTCCCATGTTGAAATCCTATCATCTACAGAATATAGTCCGCCTGGGTAAAGAACTCTGTGACCCTCTCCATGCTTCGCTCCAACACATTGTTCGGAGCCAAATGCTCAATGTGGGCACTACAATACTTATTGTGAAACGCCCCGATGTCGACGTGCATTATAACCGAAACTGAAAGCCCACAATACCCCCTTGTACAGTTTAGTATTAATTATAGTACAATATAACAGTGTTCCCAACACAAACCGCCATTGATTGTCAGTGACTCATCCCATCAAGTAATGGAGAGATTTAAACTTTACCCATACATCCTCTCTGTGTATGCATTTGTAGAGCAAAAGCCTATGATGACATTCTCAGAGAAGAATGTAAACTTTGAATGTCAAAAGTGTTTTCGTACTGAGACGCAGAAATGCCATCTATTTCTGACGACCTGAGGCACTGTAAACTATGTAAACCCCAAAGGGCTATGAGGTTTAGACGAATACGTTTACACATCAACATTTGGGCAGATACAAACAAACATGACGAACTGCTAAAAGATCGAGTTAAGGTGTCTCAGTAATGCAGCTTCACATGTAACGCCAATAAGCCCGATCAGCAACAAACACATACAGCCTTTTTAAAACATTACGCTACTCTATAACAGGAAGCGTTTCTTCAAAATCCATTCTTGCCTGCGTGGGTATGTTTTGAAAGTCGTTTATTTTAGACGTGATCACAATCGCTTTATTCATTTCGTAAACCGAAAGAAATGCTGGCACATTGACATTTATATCGACTTGGCCCTTTTCCCACGCTATCACTACAGTTTTATCTGGTTCAGAACCAAGTCCCTTCACTTTCTCCTCACACTCTATTTGTAACTTGGGAAGGAAGACATTGTGGTCAAATCGGTATGCATTTTCATATCAACTTTTACAAAACAAACTTCATTTTATAGCAAATTTGCACGTGCGTTGGTTTAATGATGAGGGGTGTTTTCATTGTGTGATGATGTGATTTGTTTCAACTAATGGAAGGTGAGAAAGGCTGATTGGCTCAGCGTCTATTAAAGATATAGTTGATAATGTAGGCGGTGATGGCATCGTTGATGATGATGATGATGATGGTGATGATGGTGATGGTGATGATCTCCACTTACAGCACACCCGCCTCCGGGCCATGCAGTATACCAGGGTAATGTGAGGATATACCACAGTCAGCAACTAGCCCCTGTCTATGAAGTGGTGGACACCTCCAGAGCACCTGGTGTTATAAGTATATATGAATATAACGGTGAGTCACGAACTCTGTATCGCAAAATATTACCCTATTATCTCGTGAGATGTTAACACCGTTCGTCGATATTCTACATAGCATGATAGAGAAAGTAGTTCTCAAAGAAATTGAAGCAAAGGTCCCGATAAAGAGACCATGAAATTTAGGTCTCCTTGCTTTTCATGTTTGTTCTTTCACTGCTTTCAGGAATAGTTTGCTCAGTAAAACCCGTTCATTAGAGGAAGTGATATTGTGTTCAACGGGTATCATTTTATGTAAGGTACAACAAAAAACTCGTTGATTTCAGATTTGACACACTCGCGGTCACGCCTCATTAACCGCAACTCTGCTGAGCGCCATCACAGAGACAGCAAGAAGGTAAACAGATCGCACAGTGACATTAGTGGTCGACCCAAGGAAAGGCGGGATAACTCTAAAAGACATTCCGGTCACTCGCATCAGTCAAACAGTGACAAATCAAGAAAAGAACATTCCAGGCCAAGTTCAGCTGGTCACGTGAAAGTTTCGCAACAAAAGTCACAATCTTTAGATTCTTTGAGGGCAGGAGCTTATGACAATCCAGCTTTCGAGAATAAAGTTCCCGTGAAAGTGCCGCAACCTACAGTTTCCCAGCCTGCTGCTACAGACAGCATGAAGTTGCAGGATAAGAACGGAATGGGCACAAGACCGCTTTATAATAAAACAGACGATGAAAAGCAAGAACCCAAACCAGTAAAAAATGAGGTTATAACTCAGCATTATACGCACGAAGGGTCTGTGTATGCAGTTCCCAATAAACTTGGAATAAGAAAGGACGAGGCCTATGAAAACCCAATAGTAGCTCGAATGGAAGAAATGATTATAGAAAAAACAGAGGGAGCTGGAGACTCTCGGCGAGCGAGTTCCATCAGAACAGAAATTGTACCTTCCCGTGCCAGTCAAGTAGGATCAAGTCAGACATCACGTGTGGACGATGTGACGTCATCTGTTCCAGTGAACGTTTCAGACACCTCGATCCACATCACGACCGGGATGCGAGAGGTGAAACACCCTGCGACTGGAGAGAGACTGGACTCAACTGATGGCAGTCTTCATCCCCCTCTCAGTGCCACACAGTCGGAAGATCTCGGGCCAACAGGTATGTAGTACTTTGCCTCTCGTCCTGTTTTGGAAGTCTCGGAGCACCAGGTATACACTGGTTTGTTTCTAGTTTGGAAGTCTCGAGCGTGTAATATGCAGTCATGTAGTTCTCATACTATGTAGATAATATCGAACCAACACCTAGATATTATATTTTGCCTTGTTTGTGAAATCACGGTCAGTAATAAACCTCTCGTTGTGTTTGTCCAGAACTTGTGCTTGCCACATCCTAAATGCCTCAACGGCGATATTAAAGGGAGTTGTGCATACAGGTCTTAAGGCAACGTGCAGTTCCTTAAAATATTTGATCTGTCGATCGGTTTGTGTCATTTCACCTTCAACTCTTTTTCAAAAGTGTAAGTGCCAATGACGTCGTGCAAAAACATTGCACGAAGGTGATAAAAAAAATCCCTCTAAAGATACCCACACATGACTAATAGTCCCTTCACATAAATACGTATATTGCCCTCCCTGTACTACAGCAACTCACTCATGGTAGTTACAAAAGATTTAACTGTTTACATCGAACATGGATGTGACTTAAGTAGATGAATAAGTAGACTGCTGCGGAGCCTCTCAGGTGTTTCCGAATATGGGACATACTGGACCGATGACAGCGTTCCTGACGTGCAACACATCATAAGTTTGGGGATGTAAGTTCCTGCGGGCAAAACACTTCAGTGTCAGTTCAATTCATGAGGCTATGTGGACTCAGCAAGAACCCTACAAACAGATATTTTGTTTCACTGTTATCAGTACGCCTGTGGGGTATATCCATACACAGACTCAGATCTATGCCCAGGGACTCTGAATATGTTCCACAGTCCTTGAACCGTTTTATTTTCCCTACAGCCTAGCCCTCCCTGCAGTGATAAAACCCTAAATGATGCAAGCTTTGCCTTGGTTCTCTGAACGTCTGGTATCCCCGGGAATCCTTTTAAATTTAAAAGGGTTTATTTATCACATATTTGTCATATATATTCAGAAACTAAGCGTTAGTCTTCCTGGCTCTTTGCATCCCGATCATCGTAGGCTTCTCTTTGTATACCGATCATCGTAGGCTTCTCTTTGTATCCCGCCCGTCGTAGGCTTCTCTATGTATCCCGCCCGTCGTAGGCTTCTCTTTTGTATCTCGAACGGCGTCTCAATCCAGCACAGTTTTACTCATTACCTTGACATATCTAACGTATTAGTTCAGATCTTACATGCCTGTCGTTGTATATAGTATCTCGACATGTCTAATGTTGGGTATAGTATCTCGAGATGTCTAATGTTGGGTATAGTATCTCGACATGTCTAATGTTGTATATAGTATCTCGACATGTCTAATGTTGTATATAGTATCTCGACATGTCTAATGTTGGATGTAACATCTCGCCATGTCTATCGTTACACTTGATAATTCGGCTTGTCAAACGTTACATTTAGTATTTTACCACATGTAGCGCTACACTTAATATGTCGACTTTTCAACTCGACACGTCTGCGTTACATTTAGCATCTTACCATTTCTAGCGTTACATGTAGTATCTAGCCATGTCTAACGTTACACTGAATAGACGGAACTATGCTAGACCGAGCTCTCTGTCAACTCTCCTGGTCCCACATATCTCGACTGCAGGCCTAGCCCATGTACATGTATTTTCCGCCGACCATCACCGATCACAGAATATCCATGACGGTTTGTTTATTAACAGAGATAATTTGATCAGTGCAAAGTGTGTCACTACAAACATCAATATCATAATACATAAGTAGTAATTATAGGAATGCTCACTTCCCATTCACTGGTTGATATGATTAAGACGAGCATTGGAACATATCCATACGTTAATTGGACATGAAGACGGACGTTTTCAATTGTAGCTACGACAGTGTGGAATGCCTGTTCGAAAACAAATTAAATGTTTCCTATGTTCGATGATTGTATTACATTATACAAACACTAAACAATACCGAGGCAAATATTTGAAATGTGGTATCATCTATGCTACGATCGGATTCCAAACCAACCACCTTCCCATCGACTTGACATGGGGGCACATCCTAACAATCTTAGGCCTTGTTAAATATACCGATCAATGACAAATACATGATCTTCCTACACTGTTAGAACAGATAAATAAACTCGCCATTTCGCTGTTGAGGCAGCGTAAAGGGTATAATTTCACATTGTCCAGTTACGGTTGCAGTTGTCCCCCCTGTGAATGGGTATCTCGTGTACAAATCGGACGGACTGAGTGCTCACTTACACAGGCCGCAATTTAAGCATAGGGAATTACATGGCTGACTAAACCAACAGTTGTCCGTTCACCACGCCCAGGATTCGCAAACAAATACGTCAATAAATGTTGATCATCTGAGGTGGAAAGGTTACACGTGATCGATGGGATTTATTGCAGTAATAAAGTGTTTTTGTTTTATCCCGGATCCATCCGTGGGTTTATGAAACGTATAGCTTGTAGCTGTGGCTATGAGATTCAATCAGCGATGGAACGGGCGTTTCCAAACTCGTAGGAGCGCCCAGGGCGTTGTAACGAAATGTTCTCTTGGGAAGGTGACAAAACTTCCCCAGTAGGTAATGAAATGACATTCATGAATGACACGATGTTCGTGATTTTTTGCGCTGTATCTGTGAGTCATCGAAAATATGCGTTTAACAATATAGTTCTACATTACGTTTGTTTTTGCGGGCATATCAAGGTATCGTACTGATACACAGTACCATAACCGCTATTTTCGAGTTAACATTTTTTACACTTTGGAGACTGAAACATATATAATTTATCATTCAAACTTCAGTCGAAATGGTCTCAGAAGACAGCATATGCATTGGTTTAAAGTAGCATCGCGTTGAATTAAACATTGTTTGATAGGAAACTGATAACACAAACTCTATTTTTGTGATTCTGCATTGTTTCTATTTATGTTTGAAGTGGTTTGGTGTTATTAATCAATGTCCTTGCGAGAGATGTTACAACGGTTTGAAAGGTTAAAATGCTGAAATTCACACATATATTGCGCCATTAACCCGTGTTTATGTATTGCTGCATTAACCCTCGTGTATATAATGCTACGTTTACCGTGTTTATGTATTGCTACATTAACCCCCGTGTATTGGTAAATTAACCCGTGTGTGTGTGTGTGTGTGTGTGTGTGTGTGTGTGTGTGTGTGTGTGTGTGTGTGTGTGTGTGTGTGTGTGTTGCAACATTAACTCATGTGTGTGTGTATTACATTAACCCGTGTGTATGTCCAGGCACAGTTACCTGTGTGATTCTCCTGCTACATTTACCTGTGTGCATGTACGATTATGGTACTTGTGTGTATGTACTGTGTGTAATGCTACATTTACTTGTGTGTGTATTCATTTTTGTATATGTATCGTTACTTTTCCTTGTGCATATAGCACTGCTTTTACTTGTGTGGATATACTGCTAACTTTGCTTTTGTGTATGTAATTCTTTATGAACTTGTGTGCATGTATCGTTACTTGTATATGTGTATATTTAGCAATGCGTTTCCTTGTGTGGATGTAGTGCTACATTTACTTGTATATATGTAGATATATATTTACTTGTGTGTGTGTAGATATATATTTACTTGTGTGGATGTAGTGTTACATTTACTTATGTGTATGCAATGTTATATTTTCAAATATCGAAATACCTTCAGTAATCCCATCTGGACATTTCCAGAAGTTTCACGTGTTTCGTTGTTTACCAAAGGTTTTGGAATTCTTGTAATCTTCATACGTTACCTGTTGCTTATGCCGCATTATCTGTGTGTGATGCAAACACCGTCGCGAGTTCAAGTTTACATGACACTGCGCGAGACCGGCAAACATCGCCGCGTAGTGGCTGTGATTGGTCAATATTTAACCTTAAGTGGTTCGCACGAAAGACCGACTTCGACTTTATTTCTAATTCTAATTGTTATGTTTAGCACACAACGTATCCCACGTCATTCACGCAGATACTTCATACGGTTGAACCGCCAAACCTGACACTAGTTAAATGAAGTTTTCTATTTGTTCAGCGATCTTCTTGACCGAAATCTTATCCTGTAATGACTTCATGATTTGTTTATATAATGCGCTCTTGTAAACCACGTGACAAGTCTATGACAATATCCACTGCTATTTCGGACATGTTGTATTTGTTGCATCGATATGCTTTAACATGGGTCCAACGTTATACTGATTGCGTGGGTAGACACGGCGAATTGGCCTAATTGCACTGACATGTAAAGTGTAAACATTTCCTTACACAAACAGCTTGTACAGCACGCCTTGTGTACTTGTATTTTTCTTTACCGCCGTCTCTACATTTTAAACGCATCCGTGCTTTAATAGATCGATCGTCTGCCGGGGGAATGGAAGGCCAGTGGTTCGAGTCTGAGGGCGCGGAATAACAATTGACCTAAAAAGATGGTAATTGTTGTTGCCCTGCCTGGTGCTTAGCATTAGGGATATGTTAGCTCGGACTCCGTATTCCGTGCTTCAGTACAGAATGGTATTTCAGTGGACATGCCGAATGAATGTATCAATGCGCGTGGTAGCAGTGCGAGAATCTTGAAAGGGACGTTGTTTCAACACACCTCAATTTGGCATGTTCACTTATTTTCACATGATAATGACGTATGGTAGAAGAAGGAAGACGTTGCTTGTAAGGTGTAGTAAAGGAATACCCCTTGATCAATATGAAGTCACGCTGTGCTAGTTCAGTAAATCAAGGGTATACTAGGTTCTAGGTCTAGGAGGAGAATGAGTAATAAAGCCCAAATTCCATAAAACAGTTTTAACGTAAATACATTCCTCGGGAAAGCAATCGAGGACTGAACATCTTTAGCTGCTATATTGTTCGTGATTTGTTTTTAATTGTAAAATTATTAAGCACAGTTGACAATGACATTAACGTCAGTACGGCGACGTCCTATTAACGCTTCACACCGTCATACAACCGTCCACTTACACAAGCGAGACCCGTGAAGGTCCCGGGGTAGAATAGGCCTTCAGCAACTCATGCTTGCCATAAAAGGCGACTATGCTTGTCGTAAGAGGCGACTAACGAGATCGGGTGATCAGACGAGCTGATTTGGTTGACACATGTCTTCGGTTCCCAATTGTGCAGATCGATGCTCATGTTGTAGATCACTGGAATGTCTGGTCCAGACTCGATTATTTACAGACTGCCGCCATATAACTGGAATATTGCTGAGTGCGGCGTAAAGCTAAGCTCACTCACTCTATCACTACGCAAGCGATATAAGCACTGCGATTGTCTAACTCCAATACTTTAACATAGGCTTAATTACGATCATTGTAGCATGGACATAGCTTAATGCAAGTTGATCCTTGTCTCCTCGGTGGATGTTGTACAGAGACAACTACTCCCCAACATAGCCCGGGTATCGAAATGTACGACTGGTTTTAACAGCAAGCGAGGCAGTCTTGGGAACATTTAGCCAGATAGCGATGATAACAGCTTATTGACTTATTAAATAATACCACGGATTAAATACAAAGTCTTCAGCATCCGCTGACCGTCGTAATGCGCAACTAGCGAGAATGTACAGAAGGGTCACTCACGGACTTGGTGGATATGTATTGATGACGTCACAGACACGTTGACGTTGTCGCGACCAGACTCGATTATTTACAGAGTGCCCTCATACAGCTGCTGATAATATCATACAAACAGGGAAGATAAAAGTCAAACACGTGCAATATGGTTATTATTATGAAAACATTATATTTCGGCATTTTCCCATTGTATCATGCGGACCATCTTCCAGAAGATGTTTCTGAGTATTGTTTTATAGATAGTTTTATAGACATAATGGACAATGACAATGCTGTCTCTTTCAGGCAACCAAGTAACCGCTGAGGCTTTCCAGTTCTTGGACAACTACATCGATGACGAGGGGGTGGAAAGCCCTCCTGTGTCCCCCGGGCCCAGAGATCATTTCGCAGGTTAGTTGTGCTCCGAAAGTTACCAAACCCTAATTTTTAACTTTGGATAATATGATCGGATCCCGAAAATCATCTGGGCGTATACTGCTTTGTTTATAATCCGGTCACAAACGTGCCATTCGAAGTTGCTTTCGCGTTAGCCATGCGTGCGTTTGGGGAATATGTACCAGCACGACTCTGATTCGTGTTTCAGGGTAGCAAATGCACCCATCCGCTATATCTTTGTTCGTACATTGTGAAATCTCCAGGCTAAACATTCGCAAAACTGGCGTCATACCAGCGCGTTCCCATACACCGGGTTACATACAAAAATCTTATGGATTATAAGGTATACCAGGTAATATTAGGTGGGAAAACCACGGTAGGAGTATGTGGAATTACAGGGCACGAAGACTAACCACTGGCATAAAACCATAATTTGAATGTTTGTCTGAACATGTCAACCCTCAGGCAAAGTACACATGATTATAGATGAGACTTAAATAAAACATGCTATATTCCGTAGTTTCTCAAGGGAAAATGATGCCCTCACATTAACCGATTTCCAATTACGATATTCCCGGTTGTCCTGCCAAGCACCTCTTCACATCACCATCCAACACGTTGTACATTGTATTCAGGATACTTGTTCTACATCCTCTTTTAACATAGGAGCGCGCAGCTGTATCATTAGCCAATAGCATTTCACACCCCGCTGCCCTACGGAGGCATTATGGGTAGATTTGCCCCCTCACCCAGGTGGAAGTATGCCAAACATCTGGCTTGTGACCTAATAAACCACAAATACACGTTTCATGAGAGTTTACCTACTGTGTGAATAAGCAGGCGAGAAGGTATTCAAGAAAAAGCAGGCGAGAAGGTGTTCAACCGAACCGATAAATCTACTATGAATAGATTACCTTTCATGTGTGTAATGTAGAAACGTATGTATGTTAAATTATTAAAAGTTTAAAAGCTGAAGTGCTATTTGAATAAAGTGAAGTTTTTTCCAGGAATGGCTTCTATCACCAGTAGCATGAATACAACCACAACAGTGTGGATGTGGCTGAAAAGAACATGTGTAGTGTGTATTTTACTGTACTTCCTTTTGACTGATAGTGTGATATTTGACTGATTCCTTTAAACGACCCAACGTTGTATAGATACATAAAAATTGTAGGAACTTATTTGTCAAAGAGTCACGAAGAAGGGTGTCATGCTTTTTCAATATTTTTTTAAAGTGTGTTCTAGCTCTTGACAAAACATATTTATGATGAAGACAGGTTTCCATGAACTTCAAAGAACAAAATCTGTGATTTACTACTTTGCAATACTGATATGTAGTCGCCTTCAAGCAAATGGGTCCTCCACCGACCCTGCCCTATTCTGTCAACATTCCCCGACAACCTCCTGTCGGCCTCCCTGGGTGAGGGCTCAACAAGCCCTACTATAAATCCATCATCTGTCCTGTACGGGGTAGCTCTCGTCGACAAACTGGCCCCACAAATCATTCCCTGAAACAAAAGTCAAACTTTATCACGACCCGCAGTGATTACACTTGGTCCTGACAAACGGCTAGCTAACCATGGCGTTCATCATCAGCCTTTCGCCACGTAACTCAAAGTGCTGACCACAGACTTACATCAAACATGATTATCTGTTCAGAGCAATCATTTTTTATTTCCCCTTCCATAATACTTAAGGCATTTCTACAACATGTTATTGTAAGTCCTAGCGATCTAATTTCAAATGGTTAGCGAAATGTAAATACCATGGGCAGGTCAGAGTATGTTTTCGTGGGCTACGTGAGAATAGGTTTAGGCCTACGGAGAATCTTCGTTGCTTGTAACTGATATATTGTGAACTATGAATTGAGACGGCATTTCTGTCTAAGTGATGTACGTGCTGGGTGCGTGGGTACATGCATTCCGTCAGCCTACACTGGGGCCAGAGGTCAGGAACAATGGGATAGCACGGCCAATGCTCCTCACTGCACAGACATTGAAAGGGTGAAACCTGGGTATAGGCTCTCATACAAGTACGCTACAACAACTTATTTACATGGAAGCGACTACCTATATACGACCCACAGGGTTTCCTCAGGTCTGAATGATTGAATAACATCGTGAGTTAAGGTCGATTTAAATCGTGCAGTTTTATTACATTGTGCCCAAGTTCTCTTTGTGTACGTCACGATATGTAAGAGCTTGGGGGAATTTGAAAAATGTCGTCACACTTCCAAGATTATAGGAGCGGGTGTACAATATGAAAAACAGACTGACAGCTGACAAACCATGAGTGATTGTTGTCTGTCTCTTTGGTATGATGAACGTATTTTTCACGACATTTTTCGTAAACACCGAATAAATATTCCCTTTGTCAATTAAAACAATAAAACAATGGAATATTTTTGTAGTTATATGCTAACTGCATTCTGTAGTCATACATATTACTGCATTTTAGTCATTATTGTCAAATACAGTTGAAATCCAGTGGAACCTTCCACCAATCGTTGCCATTTAACATTTAAATGTCAGTATTTTGTGAATCAACCCGACTACACTCTTTGTTGACTTGTCTCAAGCCCGTTCCTTCTTGACAATGATCGGACAATATCATCCGCATATTTCGCAATGCTTTTATTTCAACATTATTCGATTGTTCAGTCCTAGTTCCCATCTAGTCAATACGTTCATTCTTCAGAAAAGCGTACTGTTTATTCATAAGATTCCTAATTTACAGAAATATTCCCAGAAATGGGTGAATGTGTGTTCAAGATTGAACAGAACACAGACATCAGGAAACAACACTAAAATTCTGTAATCGTTCCGCGGGTAAGAGCGTCTGATTTGCTCCGTGTGCCAATCAATGCCCTGAAGCGGTATTTGTTGTCCGAAATCCAGACTTGTTTACAGCGTCACTAACAACAACATGACATCAAAGCGTGTAAACAGAGTTCCATGAAGAAATCCCCTTAATAGATCACTAAGGGACCGTTCAAAATGTAAGGTGGTGAGGGTGGGATGGTGGGGGTGATGAATTTGATGCTTGTACAATGTGAATGATACACAATACGGATGACACCCCTTCAAAACTTCACCACCCCCAACAATACATTAGGAACGGTCCCCAATAACCCCGTCTAAAAATTATGTGATGCTTTCCCAAGTAAAATAACCATGAATACTTTGCATTTTGTTGCCATGACAGCAGATTAGAAATATTCATTAAATTGTAATTAAATGTAGATTTATGCTGAAAAAACGGAAACAGATATGTGATGGCGTTTGTATCCTACCCGGCATGTGCATTACGGCTTAGGGCTCTCACGGTAAACATGTGTTTTATGTTGCAGGTTATTAAGCCCTTCGGTGATCCAGCAGCACGGAATGGTGCAAGGCAGCTGTTGCCGATATCACATGACCCACATCTATAAATGATGTTGTCACCAGGAAAGGTGTCCCGTTACAGGGATGACATGGTCGCCTAGCAACAAGGAGAGAACGGAATTGATTGGCTGTTTCTGGTCCCAGCGCTGGATTGTGACATGGCTCTTCAAAGAGAGCTTGTTCCAGAGATTGAAAACAGCAGAAATATGAAGCCGAAATCGGCACACCACCCGTGGCTTCGCATTGGACTGCTTAGGTGATATACGGAGTTCTCTTACTTTCTAGGCGGAATAAAAATACATTTAAACTGGCAGTTTGGAATGTGTGGAGGAAGATGTGTGAGCTCACATATAAATAATAAATCTAACAGAATGGTTAATTAATGCTTTATTCAAAATAGTACATCGTGAAAGTAAGATTGTCCGTCTTTTTATAAGCAGTCACGTCCATTATTCAGCCTGCGTCATGTGCGTGTTACAACGATCACGTCTATCCACACGACGGTCGTCACAGGAGATACACTACCATCTCCTACCTCCGCGTCTTCAGTATACAGTTACCAAAGTGACAAGTTCCCATTTTTGAAACAGAACAATGTTAGATAGCGGTGGTGGAGATAGTGACGTGACCGATGTGCCATGACTACCTGTCTGTATCTTTATGGAGATTGTCAGTTGTGTTAAAGGACACTGTACCAACCCCGTAAAAATCAAAAGTAGTTATATGAAAGTCAGCCCGTTGATTTAGTGCTGTTTGTAAACTGAACGACGTTCTTTTGGAACGACCATACATATCAATATAGAGTTTGACAAAAAATATATATATATCATATACATATATATGTATCCTTGCACGAAGTTATTTATCACATAAATAGAGTAATTGTTGTTTTTGACGATAGTCAAACAGAGATGGGATTATTTTAAATTGTGTGTCCATTGACGTTTTTGCTGTTTAGCTAGATGATCAAAGACTAGTTTTCTGATGGACGAATACATAACATTGGAATATAACTTCCTTTCCCCAAAAACGAATTCAGTAACCCCTAAAGTTCAGGAAATGACGTTGACTTGACAACCATCCCAAAGTCTATTTTTGAAGAGAATGTGAAGTCTTCCATTGTTGCAGGTTATGTGTGTTTCATCTGTTGATAGACTCCGTGCTGCATAATTTCTCAAACTAGTTGTTTGTTCATGCATATGTACATTTCCATTTGAAAACTGTACCTACGATGTAAATTTGCCAACCAATACAAAGCATGTGCCCTATCCATATATCCGGGTTGTACAAGCCATCTGATACTATTAGCCTTGTTTATCTGATGTTCAGCATAGCATATATGTATTAGCAGTATCAGATGACCCAATACATGAACAATATTAATGTGCAATAGTGCTAAAATAACAAAAGATTCTGGTAAAGCTAACAAACACAGTGGTAAGTAGACGTTTGTTGCGCAACAAAGGGTCTGTACACACGGCCTTTATCACTGTTTCACCATGCAGAGTTGCCCCCCTTGTACCATGAACTTCTGGTGTCCAAACGTTCATACCCTTGTTCTGTGCGACACCATGTCCACATGGGTGTCACCAAATTTGTCACGATCTACTGTAAGTGAGATATAGTTCGAAGATGTCTTCTTGAAAGAATGTATTCCGTAAACTGTACCTACATATATCATTGTCAAATATAGTTTCAGTATGTTACGAGATTATATACTCTTTATGTCAAAAACGCGTGTACCTTAGATCTGATCTGACTGACAATGTCCGTATGCATTGTATACAGTCTGTTGAACTAGGCTGTATTGACAACTAGTCCTGCCCCTAGCACATGCAACTTCTGCACAACACTATGATGTTCGTCAGCTGCTGAACCAGCTGTCTATATCTGGGGCATACATCTGTGTCAATCGTCATGTACATAGGTCTCCACTGAGATTATAACTTCCATTCCCAGCATTTAATCAAAGTATTCTGGTTGTCCTCGGGTACATCATTATCACTTACACCCGAAATCGACCTTTTTTCTATTATTTTGTAATATCATGAAATAAACCATTGCGATCGAAAAAAATATTGTTTGTGCTATTCTATGGAAGGGAGGAAGACCAATTAGGGTTCAAAGCCAACTGCGCGTGTGTATGTCACAGGCATGGCCTTAGACGAGAGTGTTGAGGACAGGATATGGACTTGGAAGACACTATTTACACACGTGGTGGGTTACATTTTCCTTGTGTGTAACCAATACATATCCACATGGCCAAACATTGCCAAAGATATTAGTTTTGCAGTTTCACAACATATAACGTATCATTTCGGAACACATGGTCCGTGTCAACACATTGGCTTACATTGACAGCGATTTACTCCAAAGGACCGTGATTACGTACTTATACACTCATACAGACAAGATGTAAAACCCATGTACAAAGTGACAGCATAACAATCGACGTCACTGGCTCACTCAGTTTAAACATGTGGTTACATGGCAACGACAACACCAAAGTAATAATCTGCGAATTACAGGATTTCGACGATGCTGCTATTGGCCTCAGAATACAAGCTAACTAACCACAACGAAATGCCTTCTTCCAAACATCTTTCATCACCGCTGAACTGTCTTGACGTGTGGCAATAACGGAGACTTTGGAACTGTTTCACTCTTTCTCAGTAAAAACACGCATTTGATGACAGCAAAAGCCGAAGACTAAATAACATATATTCATTAACTATGTTATCTCAGAGTGGGGTATTCAGTATACAAATGCATCAAAAGTTGTCACGCAATCTTTATCAGAAACACAACCTTGCTGGTAAAACAGCCAGGTAATCAACAAGCGTGTGTTGTGAAGATGGGGTCATCTCAAAAGCCGTTATCTGGTTACCACATGTGCAGATGCTGTTGTCCAAATTGGTGTCGCTGTAATCAGAGTCTACTCTGATGACCACTGGCTTGATGGTGGCATGGTCCAGTCCACTTTGTTCCCAATAATGTCTTTCTATTTCATTCTCAACTTTCTCAGCGCACTTTTGCCATGTTTCCTGCGTGATGGTGTCTATTGACTGTTGAACAATCGTCTGTACATCCCGAAGTTTGAATGTTACATTTTGCCTGCCAACATCCGATTTCATGATACCCCAAATGCGTTCTATAGGGTTTAAATCGCAATGATAGGGTGGCAATCGCCATGTTCTGTAAGGTACTCATCAACCTTAAAGACAGGTGTGGTTTTATTTAACTTTATGATGTCATACAGAACAGGTTTGGTTGCTTTTTTTTGATACGATATTGCTTTGTTTTGCAACCATTCTATCATGTCCCCCTTCTTACTGTTAGATGTTGGGGCCTTTGTATTAGGTACTTGAATGCCATGATATGGAGCGTTGTCCATGACAATCAGGCTTTTGGGGGCCGTGCTGGTACCAATTGATTTTGTACCCAATCTAAGAAAACCATCCCGTTCATTTCTGTATCATAGTCTCGGTTGTCTTTAGATTTTGCCTTGAAGACTAGGGAGCAGCCAGGTAGGAATCCCCGACTCTTGCAACCAGCATGGAGCACAATCAGTCGCTCTTCCTTGCCAAGTGGTAATTTTCTGGCACAGGACTCTGAAGAGGAGCTAACGAACCATTGGGTCCCTGTGGTATGGGAAGCATTTACCCATGTTTCGTCCAAATATACAGGCTCGCAACCCTCTGTACCTTTCTTTCGAATTGTGCGTAAGTACTGGTTTCTTAGTCGAACAATATCAGACCTCTCGCACAGTGCACGTCTATTTTCTGACCCTCTTTTTCGTAACGGAAACAAAATTTGTGAAGCAAGTTCCATAACTGATATTTTGAAATGACAAAAGAATGATTTGTCTCCATATGCTTTTTCAGAATACGCAGAGAGACAAAGGTATTTTGTTTATATAGAGACTTAATGGCGTTTCTAACCAGCTGTTGTTGAAATGAATCGACTTTCTCACATCGTGTGGGTTTTGAGACGGTCCCCTCAGTTGTGTCCGTGCAGGCTGAATCGGTACAGTTTTTCAAGATCCGTCATCCCAACAGCACGTGCTGTTCGTAAACGATGCTTAGCCAAAGCATATTGAGGCCTACCCCTTTCACCTTCGTTTTTTAAAAAAGTTAAATACTTTACAAATAATTGACTTAGCGTCGTGTGATAATCTCATTGTTTCACGTACTGCAATCACGAACGTATCAATTTCACACGTGCACCTTGCCCACCTGGCTCTTCTTCCGGCAAGAGCCCCCCCCTCGCACACAATAGCGAAAGGTGACAAGAAAATGATCATCGTTTGCTAAACAATTTTATTACTCGGGTGTCCCAAATTATGAGACACATCATCAGAGTTGGTCTGTCGATTTCATGTGGCTGTGCAAAATTTGGTTTTGTTGCAATTATTAAATTTTGTGTTGGTGAGCAATTCATCGGTCTCAAATGGAATCAAACGGACTGTAGGGGAGAGTAAAAGGTTCAGAAATCGTTTTAAGCATGCTTTATTTTCCAACAGTTTTCTCACAAATTAATTTTCTCACATTCATGTTTGATTTTACGACCCATCATACATCACACACATCTCGATACGATAAGAAACAACGATACAACCAATAATGTATTGCTTGCTATAATGAAATGACCATATGGAATGTACAAGTAAACGTTTCAAGTTAAAAGAGTCTTCTAATCAACATGGCCACATATATGGTCTACACTCCACGCTGCAAGGGCACGCTATAAGCGCTTACAACATAATGGACATTACTACCTCAGATAAGCCAAGGTGCCTGTTATGCGCTAGAGGTATGATAGTCATATGCCTCATCACATCGGATGCTCATTTTCTGATGTGTGAACAGTGATCATTTTGAACAAACTTACTAGTCTTAGGTGAGACCACTAGTGTCTGGTGTGCTTCATTGTGTGGCAGGACGGAAGTCGAAGTCAGCTGAAAACCTGAACTGTATCATATACACTCGAGCATCGTTGTGTCGAACTCTGATAACTCGGTATCTCGGTTGTCTCGATATAACACCTCGGTCCCGGCAAAATCATTCATAATGTATCATTATTCAAGCACATTAACTCGATACGGATGTCCCAATATTTCGGATATCACCATATAATTCCTTGGTCTCAAAAAGCAAAATTCCCCATTTAATTCGATTTTTGCACCGAAACTCGATATTCACCTATCTTTCATGGACAAGTATTCCTCTGAACTGAGGTTGTTTCCACTCGTTTACACACGTTATTCCAAATATATTCGGCAGTTACATTTTCATGCTACATGTGAACAATTACACCAACAACATGGTACAATTAGGCCAGTAGTTTTACAACATGTCAGCGACTCCTATCACAATACAACCAAATATTCAACAACTTTCATCACTATTGTTAACACCTGAATTCAAGACGCAAAAATACAATTGCATCGATGCATCTGTTTAGTCCATCCGTCAAATTACTTCATCACCATAAACATTTAATAATATTTAAGATTATAAATTAAACATCAGTGCCTCTGTCACACGGTCATTTACAAAGTGTCACCTACCAATACAACTTCTCAATCCTATTATTTTCTTTAAGTTCCATCCCACTTGCAGCTGTTTCTTTCCATCCATTTGGGGTCTAATGTTACTCACCATATTCCCACCCTAGGCACGCCATGTCTGAAACCCACTCCTTGTTGAGAATCTGCTCGCTCCATAGAACTGTCACCTCTCAGTGAGAACACAGGGTTTGACATGATGTAAGACCTTGATTTGTTTACCACATCTCATACTGTGGAGATGAACACACAAGCTGAAAATGGCCACATGGCTCTAACAGTAATAACAACATCATTATAATGGTATTGACATATATTGCTGATTACAAATTTAATAGTCCTAGCTGTCTTTGACAGGTGAGCCGTTTCAAAAACGACAAATACGCCATGTCTGTGGTGACAAAGACCGTTTACTATTATTAATGAAAATATTATCATTAACCTAATATTCTTAAAATGTCAAAACAATATATATAACTATCTGTGACTAAGATTTTCTACACTGACGATATTTCCACAGTGAAGACGTAATCTTGAAACATTAATCAATACTTGTGGTACAAAACGAGTAAGGTGTCTGTTGACTCTGAAGCTTGTCAAACATCATAGCACTGGCAATCGCTATCAGTTAAGCGTGTGTCTCGTAGAGATTCATGTACTTTCACAGGTCGGAATTCTAAAGCTG
The DNA here is from genome assembly GCF_037392515.1 of Haliotis asinina. Lineage (NCBI taxonomy): Eukaryota > Metazoa > Mollusca > Gastropoda > Lepetellida > Haliotidae > Haliotis > Haliotis asinina. Next base: position 71,471,906 of record NC_090284.1, on the reverse strand, counting down.
ATGCATTTGGTATCATCACGAGATCACTAATGCCGTAAAGAAACCACTATCACCACCCGTGCACAAAATACAAAATTAGTTATACTCTACTGTTGTATAATATATCGATAAGAAAAGTGGAATTATATCCGCATGTTGTATATCAAATGTGGGAACTATTAGCAAAAGAATACCAACAATTTCAGACCTCAGTCTGTAGTATTGCATAACCAGTTATTATAGAGATCTATCAGCTTCCGGACAGTCCCATCAATTCCAAAATAGTAATTTTATTATAAGACATTGGTATTTTAAGGGTATTCACTCTATAAGAGACTTATGTAATGATCAAGGTATTTTGTCATTTAATGAACTTAAGAAAACTTACAAAATCAAACGCACAGTTCTTGATTACTACCAGGTTCTTTCAAATATACCAAGAAAATGGAAAGATACTATTAGAAATAATCTACTGATTGTTCATAATCACTATCTCAGCACATCACTGATATGTTTACTTTCAGCACCAAAGAGGTCAAGATATTTCTATGATAAGCCTATAAGTACTGAAAATTTCCCTCCTAAACTGGCGGGCAAAAGAAAGTATAGGTACACTTTCACAACCCATAAAACAAAGACAAACGAAAATAGTTCAGTTTATATTATTTTATCGGATTCAGTGTTGTTTAATGATAGTCTCAACATAAAACAGAAAACTTTTATGTTTGCATTTATGCCATAATGGCCCAGTAAACACACAAGGGTTGAATTAGCACATTTTGTAAAAATCTCTCGTTACACCAAATGTCAGTAGCACACTACAATGAAGCATGGTCACTGTCAGTAATGTGTACGACCTCCTGCCACGTCAATACAGACTCGGATACGTATCCTCATTGACGTAGACAATCGTCTGATGACGTCATTAGGTATCCGTTGCCATTCTTCTGTAAGTGCGCGTTGCAACTCTTGACGATCATGTGGAACAGGTCTCCGAAGTCTAATTTGTCTGTCCAAGTGGTCCCATAAGGGTTCAATAGGATTCATATCAGGTGGACACTGTCAGGGGTGAGCAATGGAAAGTCCTCGCAATGTGCACGTGTTGCTCCCATCTGTGCCATTCCAACAGCTCGCTCTCTTTCTTCCTGGGTCAAACGTGGCATCCTTTTTGTGTGTTTTCAGTTGCTGTGATATTGCAGCATCGGAGAAGTCAATTTATACTGAACTCCTGCACGAGCATTTCATGAAATTGGACTTCTGTACATGTTTTACCATTTTCTTGAATTTTTCCAGAATAACGACCATACGTTGCGTTTTGTCAATAGAAACCATAAATGGGAACTTAGGCAGTCATTATTATACAAACTGTCATCAAATTTTGTCACAAATGTACAAAATGTAATATTATTAAAAAACCTATATTTTCTTTTGCCCGCCAGTTTACATGTGAAAAATGGCAACAACTCTTTGACACTGTAATCCCATGGGAATATATTTTTAAAGATTATAGAAGATGCACAAAAGATGCTAAATTGATTGACTTTCAATTTAAATTTATTCATAATATTATATACACAAAAAAAGAATTACTGAAAATGAAATTAGTTGATGATGAACTTTGCTCTTTTTGTAACTTAGTGTCTGAAAATTTGATACATATTTATTGGGAATGTGAATGTGTGGAAACATTCTGGTTGAAAACTGAAAGAATATATTGACAATAAAACAACAGAAACATTTACCCTGACAAAATATACAGTCTTAACTGGTGGAAATAATACTGACTTAATGAACCATATACTTCTTCCTGGTAAAAAATACATTCATGTATCAAGTATTAAAAACACCAAGTTATCACTGGACGCATTTCTAAAAATACTGGGTGATATTTTCAAAACTGAAAAGTTTATTGCTACTAAGAATAATAAAATGTTACCATTTGACAGAAAATGGTCACCACTGCTGCCATATATCCAGTATGTATAACTTTTATCCATATGAACTGTTGTCTTACTGTGTACTTGTGCTGTTGCATCATTTATTTGTGTAACTGTCTACTGAGTTGAATGGATAATGATAAAAAAAAAAAAAAAAAAAAAAAAAAGCTTCCGGACAGTAAGAATCTGAAAATGTCCAAATATTAACAAAAGGTAGGACTTATGTACAGCTTATAATCCTTTACAATGTCATGTACTACCCATAGAAAATGTGTCAAAATACACTGAGTGAGTGAGTGAGTGTAGTTTTACGCCGCATTCAGAACTTTGTAAGCTGAAGTATGGGACCACAACAAAATGTCAAAAGAACATGAACAATATCCGTATCCGTTGTCTCGATGAACATACCAAAACATAAGTCTCATTATAGTATTCAGAAAACCATCTACTTTTCAGCCGATCGTAATTTTCTCGTGCGAAAGTGAAAATAGACACAACAGACAACAATGGTTACACTGAATTCCAACTCCTTGTTTCATAAACAAAATGGTATTTACAAATGAATTTTAATTTTAAACTTTGAAAACACCGTATATCTATATTTTATGTCGAGGCTTAGACAGTATACCTTAACTAAGAAATCACAGACTGCCCGTTTGAATAGGTCGAAAAATATTCACAATGCACCTAGCTCACTGATTTCACATGTTATATTTTCTTGCACTTATTTACTCTAAAGTAAAGTTTCCTTTTGCACGATGATTTCGTACGACGTCGTACGACGGATTTTGCTCACGTTGAATTATCAGTAACTGTTTCCTTTTCTGCGTTTTTGACGTACGACGTGGTTTTTTCTATCGCTACATGTAGCGATCTGGTCGTGTGGCGGCAACTGTGCTATAAATAATCCGGGAAATTCCAATTTTCAGTTTTGACCATGTGCTTCGAACTCTGTAATGGGGAATGTAGAAAAATTCATTGAACGAAAATATTCCTGAAATTTCATGTTATCAAGGTTCAGCTCCTGTACCAGATTTTGATACGCCCCCTGCTCTTTTCTTCTCATCAAAATTGGGTGAACCCCAAAACGGTGAGTTCTTTTCGAATACTTCTTTCTTTTTTTGACCATGAGATACAATCCAAGAATTGCAATCAATTTCTGCTCGTACAATAGAGAGTGACGTCTTGAGACGGGTGCCATAATTGCTGTCAGATCCGGCGAATCGGACAGCTCAACCGATATCGCCGGATGGCAAAATGAACAAACCGTGTATCGTCGTAGACGTCGCACGACGCCGTACGGAACAGTCGTGTAAAAGGAAACGTAGTTTAATTCTGTAATGCACGATGAGATTGATGTGATATCAGTTCCGTGTTAGATCCTCGTTTTGAGATTTCCAGGTTTCCGTTTGTCAGAGCCGGCTGTGCGACAGAGCAAGGGTGTTTACAAGGGTTAGAATGAGCCGAGTGTTGTAATTTAGAAGTGCTCAGACGTGTCTAAACATACTGATTAATATTTATGCATCCAGTCAAACGAATTAGTCAAATGCCTGGACTAGTTATCGCACTAAGTTGCGCAATAGGACGGAACACAGTACACAGGAAACGAGACTGTTCTGTAATCAATGTTTTGACTTGTGTCAGAATGGGTCGTATAGCAGGGCGTCGAGGTCGAATCCAAAACTGACGTAATTGACAATTCCTGGCTGTTTGGGGATGGATACGGCGCAGTCCTGGAATGGTCTATCACGTGGTCTCGGCTATCTGGAATCTGTGTTGGGACGCCCAGGACGCGGGTTGTCGGCGACGTCATTAATGTTTCGATAACGCCTGACCAATGCAGATTTCGTGTTGTGGTGGCATTGGAAATGTGCTGTCACTTTTGTTGTTTCATTCCTTCTGGAACCATTCCAATGGATTCATGACGTTGAGCAGATATTGGTGTCGTAACTGGGGTTTGGGTGTTAGTAAACCAGTTACCTGTTATGATGGCCGTTCTGCATTGTAGGGCTGATGTACGCTCTGGTTGTATACTTGCTTGGACCGTCCGGGCTGCTACATCTACGAGTGAGTGGTCCGACGACCAGGACACGTAACTCGCACATTGCATTCATGTACTGGCACTCTGGCATACAAGAAATAATTTAGCACAAAGTTCTATACTCACATAGGTTTACTCGATCCCTTTCTTCATGACAAGCTGACGTGGCCTGGACAGGATAGGACGAGCTCTATACCAGATATGGAACGGATCGATCGTGAACGTTCAGCTGACTCTGCATTCTCGCTCTTCGCACCACTATTTTAGTGCTGACGGTATCTTTTCAAGGTGTTCGATCCTGCTCCATCCATGTCACATGACCCTATACAACCCCACCGATTCGTTAGAAGTTACATCATTCCATGCATGGTCTCATGCCGCATCTCAGGATTGGAAATTTTCTTTAACTCTAAACAGTGAATCAGTATTAATTGCTACTAGACGAATATATTCTGCTCCGTTGCTTGACGGTTATCCCCTGTTTTCTACCCCTATATATATTACCCAGTAGTAATAGCATTGGTGCTGTGACGAACCAACCGCAAATCTCAATGATTATTTGTAATACGTTTCTTGTATACGGATGCAATTTTCACCTTATAACATTGGCATAATGAACATGTGCCCTTGTGTGAACTTTGTGAACGTGTGAATGACCAAAGATCAAGCTTTCGACTATGACAGCAATTTCTGAGTTTCACATGCCGTATGCAACTGCACGGACTGCACGCAAAACATTTCAAACGAGTACCTGCCAATGATTGAAAGTCACAACACCGTTACCTCTCGAAATGGAACACATACAAATAGATAGTACCGTACAAAGCTCCATTCACAATGGCCTAACCCACATAGTGTGCACGGACTGCACAATAACGCACTGCAAGCCCATAGGCCACCATCAATGACGTCACGTCGCCTGACACGTGTGTGAGAGTTTTACTGTCTTCAGTACCTGTTGTGTTCACGCCCGTATTTATGTATAAACACACTGTGTGCCTATACTCATATTTTCACTGCCCAAAGTTCTTTATGTGGCTAGTCTAGTTGGTTTCATACACAGACGCTGGCTGTCTCTACAACAGAAAACCTACGCAGCAACGCTTACAGTCCCTGAAAATATACTCGAGATAAAGCTTTGAAAGAAAGCCCAAGCAAGACTGGAGATTCAGAACCTGGGGAAATGCAGCCTTGCATCGTTTCAAGCATTTGGGTTTCGTGGAGTGTTGGATCGAAGGGAAAATAGTGTGGTTCTGAGACTGACGTACGGGCCAACAGAAAACCAAAACTGAGATTATTAAAGGCACGAAGAGTTAACTTCCCTTGAAGCAAGAGGGCGCTGCTTCCCAAATACGGAAGTGAACTTTCTACACGTGTTGGAGTGTGTTAGGTTGGTTGTTACGGTATATTTCTTGTCACCTGGTAAAGCCACATATATTACTGTATAAGAATAAGATTGTGACGAAAGTAATAGAGTGGTTGCAACATATGTTGTTATTCACTGTATATAGTCGACAACAACCTCATTCAGTCGGTATACGACTGTTCATGAATATCACGGGAATAACGTCAAGGGAATATCGCTGTGTCAGGGCCATATAAGAACTATATTGTTAGTGCAGGACTAGTAGACTTGGACTGTCGGTGGTTGGATGTTGAACCGAAGTAAAGTAATATCTGAAAAAGAGAAATTTTACTCACACTGTATAAACATATATTCAGAAACCATATACCGACGGTATGTGGTCTCTGATATATTACCTACAAATGCTCTGATAAAAATGCAAATTCTGGATTCTGGGTTTTCTTCCGATTGGAGAGAGCATCGGGAAGGAGGGGTTTTGTATTTTATTTACTGAATGCATTACAGACTGAAATGCCGAATTTATATTGCAGGGCAGGAGACATGGTGCAAACGGTCGTGACGGTTTTGGGTGTGGTCGGTGTGGCACTGGCAATCTTTATCAACTTTTCCATCCACAAAATTGAGGAAGGTACATGTTTTCTCTAATCTATATTTCTTCTGGTTCCTAGCTATACAAGTACTGCATGCTTAAGCTGCAAACATGGCATAGTATATATTCCATGGACCCTTGTTGGAACATAGTTTTTTTTATCATCAGGTGTTGCCCATTAGTTCTACTCCTCTTTTATCAACCTCATGTAACCATGATGTTTCTGGATAATTGCAGCACTGTGAAAAACACATGTGTGATAGTTTATCCCGGGTACATCATGGCCACAATGATAAGACTATAGGTGGATGTGTAACTCCTGCAATTACTTCCCCATTGACTGAGTTCTTTATGTTTCTTTTCAGGGCATGTTGGTGTTTACTACAGAGTAAGTTGATGATTTTTCTGTATTGTGACTTAATAACTAAATGTTAACTTGGATTTTAAGTTGCACCCATAGATAGGCAGGAATGTAGTGGAAAATATACAGAACCACAAGTGAAAAGAGTTACCAGGGGTAGATAATATTCTCCCAGAATGTTTTACACATTCAACTGATATATTACTCCCTTATCTTGACCTTTATTTAATATTAGACAACAAACTGGTCATTTTCCTTCATCATGGTTAACTGGTATTATTGTACCCATACATAAACAAGGCAATGTAAACAATCCAAATAACTACCACAGAATCAAGCTTCTTAAAATCTTCGGGACACTTTTTACATCTATCATAAACAAAGATTAATTAAGTGGACTGACACAATGGATAAAGTATAGGAGGGCCAAGCTGGCATCAGACAGAACTATACTACAACTGACAATATATTCATGCTTCAATCCATTCAAAAAGTATTTGAATTCAAGAGATGGAAAATTCTATGCCCGATTTGTTCATTTTTTTGCTAAGGCATTTGATTCTATCAAAAGAAATAAATTATGGTGCGTACTGCAAACTCATGGACTTGGTCAAAAGATGAATAAACTTTTATGAAGTATATATGAAAATGTCAGATTATTACTCGCCTGTTGAAGATACTGCAGTGTGATATTTTCACTTCAATATTACACTAGTGTAATACCGCTTGACATGTAATACCGCTTGGTTCAAAGTGGTGACGTCACAATGCTAATGTTGATGTCACGATTTTACTAGACATTACTTGACTTGAAAGCTGAGAGGCCTCACACTGTAGGCAATTTCGCCGCAGTTTCTGTCAATTTATGTTGGCGAGTAATAAACAGAATACTAAACTTGCTTCCGTGAAATACCATTTTCATTAAACTCGTTAAAGATTTAGTATCAAACTCGCTTTCGCTCGTTTGATACTAAATCATTAACTCGTTTAATAAAAATGGTATTACTCGGAAGGTCGTTTAGTATCCTCCATGTATTTGTAAGAAACAAAAATGAAATCTCCGAATATTTTATTTGCCATTTTGGTATCAGACAAGGCTGTATTTTAAGTCACATTCTGTTAACATTCTTTATCAATGAATTAGTCATGCAAATATGTGATAGCTGTACAAATAGGCTCCAGTTACATCCTGATTTAACTCAGTTTTTTTGGTTACTCTTTGCAGATGATATGGTCTTATTTTCTAGCACCATAAGTGGTTTACAGAAACAAATCGATCAACTTGAAATCTATTCTGATGAATGAAATTTTTCAGTTAATAGGAGTAAAACAAAGATTATTGTTTTTAGGAATAGCAGGAAACTTTCTAAAAGGGAGAAATGGATATACAAAGGTGAAAAACTAGAAGCTGCAAATATATGTAAATATCTTGGAGTTTATTTTTTTTAATCAACTTTCTGGGATTAACCACACAAAACAGGCATCTGTAGAAGCCCTTGAGGTTTTTGATAAACATAATAAGAAATATCCATATTTTGGGAGAAATAGCATACAGATCATTCTTTAAAATATTTGATAATAAAGTAAGCCCAATACTACTATATGGATCAGAAATGTTGGGTTTGAATAATTATGAATCTATAGAAAAAGTGCATTTATATGCATGCAAAAAATATCTTGGTGTGAAATCAAACATTTGCAGTGCGATGGTGTATGGCAAATGTGGTAGATTAAAACTACCCATGTATTCTACTATTAAAGTTACAAAGTACTGGTTGTGTTTGTTGTAAATGCCATGTCATACATTTCCTAAGAAATGTTATGATCATGATATATGACAAAAATGGGAAAAGAAACTTGGTAACTAATGTGAGGGACTTTTTATTCAAAATGAGATATGGTTATGTTTGGAATAATCAGAATGCCCAACCAGAAAATTATTTTATTTTGTCACTGACCCAAAGAATGAAGGATATCTATCAACTAACATGGCTTGAATCAATCTGTCTATCCTTGAAATGTCTGTATTATAAACATTGGAAATCTGAACAATGCCAAAAATATTATCTATAAAAAATCACTGCAAAGAAATTCTGTGTAGCTTTATCCTGATTACACTGCTCGTTGCATGAGTTGTTTGTTGAAACTGGGCATTCAATTAATGTCCCTCTTAACCATAGGATTTGTAACCTCTGTAATGCTGTAGAAGACGAACACCATTTTCTTTTTGTCTGCCCTGCCTATAAAAACCTTAGATAAAATATTTAAAATCCTACTGTTGTGCCCAAACAAATGAAATAGAAATTAGTATGCTATTAACAAGTGAAAACACTATTGAATTGCAGAACCTGTCAAGGTATATCTATTTTGCATTTAAATTTGTAATCTGAAAAAAAATTGATGTATGCTATTCCTCTACCCATTTGTGAATGTTGTGTATATGAATGTACTATAGGCCTCTGGTCTGTGAAATACCAAATAAATATTTATGGACTTAATAACAATGCTGTGTTCATTACATACCGGTATTATGTTTAGCTGAAATTTGAACAATATTGAGACTAAAACCAATTTCACTGAATGAAATATGAAACAGCTTAAGTGTTTGTTTGTATCATATGGGCAGATAAACATATTGCTGTATGTCATGTACACAGAAGCCTGAAAGGAGACAATGCTTGTCGTAAGCGGTGACTAATGGGATCAGGTGGTAAGACTCGCTGACTTGGTTGACAAATGTCATCGGTTCCCAGCTGCGCAGAACTAAAACTAAACTCACTCACTTACTCAAATAGAAGCCTGGGTGTAAATATAGCTTCTGTTCTGATATCCACCACAAGTTTCGTCATCTGACCACCAGAATGCATTTTTCTAAAAAAAATTTCATGGTTTTAGGGAGGCGCCTTATTGAGTACAACAAGTGACCCAGGCTATCACTTCCAGATTCCTGGCATTACAACGTTCAGATCTGTTCAGGTATGCTAACATAACAGTTGATGTGTAATTATCGGTATGGTATATGTGTGTCATGACAAGAAAATTATTAGTTTGAAGTGTTGTAATGGTACCTGATTTCTGCAGTAGTGTGTCATCATCATGTTGTTTTCTGATTTCTGTCTTTGGATCAGGATTTCCTAATGAAACTAGATTTTTGTCTTGTCTTGTTTGATTAATATGTTTGTCATTGTTCAGGACAATTGTGTAGATGATACCTGACCTGTTTTTGTGTTTGTTTAGACAACATTGCAGACAGATGAAGTGAAGAATGTCCCATGTGGTACCAGGTAGGTTTCAGATGTACTGGGTAAATATAAATGCTGTTTAATAATGAGATATATATTTGTTTAGCTAACCTTTTAATCTTTGTAAAAAAGTTGCTTCGACAATAGTAACACAATGAGAAAAAAGAACTAATGTGGTTTTACTGACTCAGGAAGATTTCCCTTAACAGGCACCATTGTTGACTCAATGCTTTGACTGTCATTTTTCTTTTTCAGCGGAGGGGTTATAATATATTTCGAAAGAATTGAAGTTGTCAATAAATTAAGTGTTTCCTCAGGTGAGTGGTCTTTAGCATTACCTGTGACATAATGGTGTTTCTCTTTTGCCCGTTACAAAGTACCCGTGTAGAGTGACAAATCTGTGTTTCTGTGCTTTAACCAAGGTAAATATATGAGACCAGCACCACACTAGGTGTTCATTGTACATTAATGCTGACATGTTGTGATGAAACTGGAATACTGTTGAAGTGGGCGTTCCCCCTTTACCACTCCTGGTGCTGTGTATTACACACTCTGGAACATGGTTCCAATACAGGACTCAAAAATAGGCAGTGTTTACCTCATATCTGTTTATGTCATATAATGAGAGACGAAATTTTGAATGAGACATCTATATGTCGTCATATGCAGTGGTTGAGGAGCAGTCACATGTCATGACACATGCTGACAACGCAAGTCTGATAATTTAGGACATTGACCTATAAATGGTAAGAACTAAACTGGAAGTACCCGAAAATGGCATTTTCTACTCTGTTATTAAATGGAGCTTGTTTTTTTAATATAATATAACATATATGTGTATGTAGTTTTGAATCCCACTTTTTGTTCTTAGTTTTCAATGTTGTGAAGAACTACACTGCTGATTATGACAAAACTCTCATCTACAACAAGATCCATCACGAGCTCAACCAGTTCTGTAGTGTTCACAATCTCCAGGAGGTCTACATTGATCTTTTCGGTGAGTGGTGAGCTTTAATGATCATATAATAAATGTATTCCTTGATGTATGTTGCTAAGTGTTGGAAATGTCCGTCCATCAATCAGATTTTTGAGATTGCACCATGATCATGATCTAGAATGCTTATAAACGTAGACAGATGGATTCAATAAACTGATTAATAAATTGTGTGTTTTGAACAGATCAGATTGATGAGAACCTTAAGAAAGCTCTGCAGGAGGATCTGAATACCCTTGCGCCAGGTCTAACTGTACAAGCTGTCCGAGTCACCAAACCTAAGATCCCAGAAACCATCAGGAAGAACTATGAAGCCATGTGAGCACGCTCTATATTGTTTTGTTGCAATGCCAGTAAGGCTATCTTGTGAAGCTGCTATGAATATTTTGACACTTCAAGAACTGTATCTGTTAGTTGAATTGATCAGACCTGTACTGTTCTTGCTATTTAAAATGACATAACAGATTGCAGTCCAGTAAATGCAGACCCAGAATGTATAACTGATATCCAAGTTGTTGACTGATGTTTGCAGGGAGGCAGAGAAGACGAAGCTACTAATCAGCATCCAGAGACAGAAGGTTGTGGAGAAGGAAGCTGAGACCGAACGCAAGAAGGCCATTATTGGTATGTACTAGTATGTGGCGATAATACCTCAGTAGTACTTGGTGTTGGATATTGAGGGTTTATTGTTCTTGGCAGACTGCAACGTAGCTGTGCAATAAATGGTGATTTCATTGAAACAATCTTTCAGTCTCATAGAAGGTAGTCACAAGGACAATGCATGTTTACAATACTAAGTATGTAAGACCCTGTGATGGCTAAAACAATGTTTTTTTCCTGTAACAGAGGCAGAGAAGGTGGCTTTGGTGGCCAAGATTCAGTGGGAACAAAAGGTCATGGAGAAAGAGTCTGAGAAGAGGATGTCAGAGATTGAAGGTAAGATGGAACAATCTTCTCACTGTTGGATTGACATTCTAGATCTTGGGGAGTCAGTCATGAACTTTACATGAAACAACTTCTTATTTATTGCATAAAGGGACATTTCCGTGTAGATTCTTACTCCATTAACAAGTTACAGTAACAAGAGATTGTTTTCCAATTTCCATAAAGATATGTGCTTCTCTGTCAGGTTGCATGGGTGGTTTGTCTGTTTTTTTCTGTTTTTTAGCATTATGCTGACAAAAGACTAAATTATGTACTTTTCTTAGTTGTCTCCCTGGACTAATCCTGTTGTAACTGTGTAGATGCCACCCATCTGTCACCCTGTGGTTGTAGACTTATCCTGATGTGACTGTAGATGCCACCTATCTGTCACCCAGTGGTCGTAGACTAATCCTGTTGTAACTGTGTAGATGCCACCCATCCGTCACCCAGTGGTTGTAGACTAATCCTGTTGTAACTGTGTAGATGCCACCCATCCGTCACCCAGTGGTTGTAGACTAATCCTGTTATGACTGTGTAGATGCCATCCATCCGTCACCCAGTGGTTGTAGACTAATCCTGTTATGACTGTGTAGATGCCACCCATCCGTCACCCTGTGGTTGTAGACTAATCCTGTTATGACTGTGTAGATGCCACCCATCCGTCACCCTGTGGTTGTAGACTAATCCTGTTATGATGCATGCGTGAGCTCGTGTGTGGACGTGTCAGTTACGAGCTCTGAAAAATGGGCATTTCTTTAGCCCAATACAGAGCCAAAATAGGCACATTTTGCCAACCAAACAAGATAAAAGGCCTAAGTATGCATGGACTAAAACTTGAGAGGTGTTACCTCTCGCTAGGAGTGCGTTTAATTTGTCTGATGAGTGTCCTACTTATCACATGTGGCGATGTCGAGTCAAACCCTGGACCCACTACACGACAACAAACCCTGGCTGTGGACGAATCGGGTGCACTTGGCATAAACGTGAGTGAAAAGGACAGCACTGATATATTGACCATACTCCTTGAAATGAAAACTGATATCAAATCTATGAACAAAAACTTTGTAAACCTCAGTGACAAGGTCGACAAGATGGCGACAGATTTCAGCAGCCAACTTCATCATCTACAACAAGAAAACAAAGAGCTAAAGTCAAAACTATCAGCGATGGAAGATAAGATTACTGACTTCGAATCTAGGAACCGAAGAGAAAATCTAATTTTCCATGGGATTCCCGGCGATAAAGGCGAGACGTGGGAACAATCGGAGAGTAAGGTGCGTCAGTTTCTATCTGAAGATTTACATATGGGCAACGCCTACGAGATGGTGATAATACGAGCACATCGGCTAAATCAGCGGAAGCCAGGTTCTCCAATCATTGCGAAATTTCTGACATCTAAAGATAAGAGCGACATCTTCAAGGCAGCACGTGCGGACAGGACAGAGGGATCACAACACAAGCGTGTGACAGAGGACTTCCCCCAGAAAATACGAGAGGACAGACGAGCACTTTCACCTTGGTTTGTGAAGGCAAGGAATGCAGGAAACAACCCGAAGATGAGGCAAAATAAGCTTATTGTAAATGGTCAAGTGTTTGTGTATGATAGGAATTCCCAAAACATCGTGAAAGAGAAAGGATCGCACAAAGAACCGCCATACTCAAACAATAACACAACCACGTGGGCCAGTTTGTTTGGACCCGGAAATGAAATAGACAAGGAAGGTGAAGGACGGACCCAGTCGGAAGATAAACAAACCGACGAATGATGCGATGGCCATGGCCTTATTTTCAACATTCTGACGTGGAATATCGGCGGTCTACATAAACATGACAATGAATATTCCCAGGTGAAACCTTTGTGTCATAATTTCGATATAGTATGTTTTTGTGAATCATTTGTAAAGGCTCATAACGAATTTTCCGCCTTTTTGTCCGGTTTTCGAGCAGTCAACGCTGTGAGAGATAAAATGAAACAGTTAGGCCGCCACAGTGGCGGAGTCACCGTGTTGATAAAGGAGAAATGGCTACAGGATGATATAATTACAAGACTTTATGATCATTTTCAAAACACTGTTGTTTTACTTTTCTCAACTAAGTGCTTGCATTGGGATAAAGACACTCTGCTTATATTTACTTATATCTCGCCAGAGGGCTCTCCAGTGTATGATGCTAGTGACAGTGATGGAATTGCCATGCTTGAACATTACTTAAATATTATAGCTGCTGATCACCCGGACAAGCAACTATTTCTAGCTGGTGACCTAAATGCTAGGACTAAAGACTTTTTAGACTTCATTCCTAATGATAATATTGATTTTATTGTAAGAGATGTTGATGATTATCCCTCAGATGATTTTGAAATGTCCAGATCAAGTAAAGACAACATACATCATAACAACTTTGGTAAAAAACTGATGGAACTGTGCTGTGCATTTGGAATCCATATCATGAATGGTAGACTATATGAGGATAAACAAGGACAGTTTACTTGTGTTACACATAATGGTTCTAGTCTAGTAGACTACATGATTGCATCAACATCTGTGTTTCCTAGAGTTGCTAATTTTGGTGTTGGTACATGTGATGTGTCTGATCATTTTCCTATTTACTGTTCTCTGAATATCCAGCCACCCAACATTACTGGTGTGCTCGAGTCACCTGTAGCAACAGATCCTCCAACTAGCAATTGCATAGAGAGTAATTCAACAACAGTATGGACTAAATACGTGTGGAATGAAGAGCTCTGTGATATGTTTATCTCAAAGTTCCAAAGCCTGTATGGAAAACTACATAGAGAATTATATCACTATATAGACATTAATATTGAAGATTCATTAAATGTTTTTACTGAGCTGTACCAAAGAGCTGCAGAACACAATAGGAAGGTATTTTCAGGTTTCCATGACATTAATTCCAAACCTCAGCCCCCATGGTGGGACGAAGAACTTGAACAATTAAAACATTTGAAATATAAAGCACTGAGAGACCATAGAGATAATAACTTAGATATATTGATTTATAAAACCCTACGTAAATCATTCAAGAAGACTTTCAACTACAAATGAACAGCTTACTTTGATATTCAAAAAGAAAAACTTATGGCAGCGAGAAACAACCCAAGAGAATTCTGGAGAACACTAAAGCAATCAGGTTCAATATCAACACCTGACAAAACATACGATATAAGTTGTGAAAACTGGTACAATCACTTTTCAGGGCTTCTTACTGAGTGTTCTGGTAATGTGCATGACAGAGATATCAATTCAGAGGTCTACAAGGATGAAGAGCTTGTAACATTAAACTGTGACATTACCGAAAATGAAGTCTTATTTCACATTGATAAACTGGCAAAAAACAAGTCCCCTGGACCAGATGGTATTGCAATTGACTTCATTAAAGCTTCTAAGACATTTATCAGTAATTACTTAACAGTGCTGTTTAATAAGATTTTCCAGGAAAGTATTTTTCCTGTGCACTGGGGCAGAAGCATTATTTGTCCTTTCTATAAATCTGGTGGCAAAAGTAACCCGAATAATTACAGAGGTATTTCTCTTATTGATTCAGTGTGTAAAATATTCACTTCCATTCTTAACAGTAGATTACAGGTTTGGTGTGAGGAGAAGAATATTATTCATGAAGCACAGGCAGGATTTAGGAGCAATTATTCTACCACTGACCACATTTTCTCACTTCAAGCTATGGTTCAGAAATACTCAGTTAAGAAAAAAGGAAGGTTCTACTGTCTGTTTATTGATTTCTCTAAGGCCTTTGATACAGTTAATCACAAAATTCTTCTGTCAAGTCTGAAAAGAGTTGGTGTGGGTGGTAAATTCTATAACATCTTGGTATCAATGTATGATAGGTTGTCAGCCTGTGTTAGAACATCTAAAGGTCTGTCAAGCTATTTTGATTGTAGTATAGGTACTAGGCAGGGCTGCATCCTCAGTCCCCAACTGTTTATTATCTTCATTAATCAGCTCATGCAAAGTATGGAGCAATTTGGCGGCCGTGGTGTATTTATTTCGCCTAACGTTAATAACCTATATTCTCTAATGTTTGCGGACGATGTTTCCTCAGTCTCAGATACAGCATTCCAGCTACAGAAGAAGATTCATGGCCTTGAGAATTTTTGTCGAGTCACTGGTATGAAGGTCAATATTGATAAGACTAAGGTTATTGTGTTCAGAAATAGTGGGCCCCTTAGACAGTATGAAAAGTGGTTTCTTTTAGGGCAAAAGCTGGAAGTTGTTTCATACTACAGGTATTTGGGTATCGTGTTTACTCCTAGGTTAGTGTGGACTAAAGCTCACACTACTCTTGCATCACAAGCCAATAAAGCCGTTATGGCTATCTTTAGATTCCAAAAAAGTGTAGGTTTTCTGTCATGTGCAGATCTTTTTAGAATATTTGATGCTATGGTAAAACCGATTCTCTGCTACGGTTCAGAAATTTGGGGTGTTACCCACTGTAAAATCATCGAACAAATACAGATAAAAACATGTAAATATTTCTTAAAAGTTGGTAAAAATACTTGCAACAACATGGCACTAGGTGAATGTGGCAGATTCCCTCTTCAGCTTACTTATATGTCAAAGGCAGTTAAATATTGGTGTAGACTTTTAACTCTCCCAAGTTGTAGGTTGCCCCACCAGTGTTATTTAATGCTAAAGTCACTAGATGAATCTGGACGAACGACTTGGGCATCTCATATCAAGAATATATTATATAGACTTGGGTTTGGCTTTGTCTGGATTGCACAGGATATTGGTAATATTGATGTATTCATGTCTGTTTTTAAACAAAGACTATCTGATAATCTTTCACAAGACTGGTTCTCATCGCTACATAATACAACCAAGTGTTCTAATTATATACTCTTTAAGTCCACCTTGAATGTCGAATCTTATCTCTCTATAGATATTGCCCCATATTTGAGAAATTCTTTAACAAAATTTAGATGCGGCAAATATAAACTTTGTTCTGAGACTGGCAGATACAACAATATCCCTTATGATTCAAGATTCTGTCACTTTTGCTATCAAAAGAATTTGTATGTAATTGAAGATGAAATACATGTTTTACTTTATTGTAAAGCCTACCTAGACATAAGAAAAAAGTTTCTGGATAAATATTTGAAACACCCTATATCACAACACAGTTTTATAAACATTATGACCTCAAAAAATATAGATGTTATAAAAAACTTATGCCTATTTTTATATAATGTTGGGAAAATAAGAGATTCTGATGTATTTAGATAAACGCATGTAAATTCTAATTATACCTATGTTTGTATTTTGGGCCACTGGCCTATTACTGAATAAAATGTCTGTCTGTCTGTCTGTCTGTCTGTCTGTCTGTCCTGTTATGACTGTGTAGATGCCACCCATCCGTCACCCGGTGGTTGTAGACTAATCCTGTTATGACTGTGTAGATGCCACCCATCCGTCACCCGGTGGTTGTAGACTAATCCTGTTATGACTGTGTAGATGCCACCCATCCGTCACGATGTGGTTGTAGACTAATCCTGTTATGACTGTGTAGATGCCACCCATCCGTCACCCGGTGGTTGTAGGCTAATCCTGTTGTTACTGTGTAGATGCCACCCATCCGTCACCCTGTTCATGTAGACTAATCCTGTTATGACTGTGTAGATGCCACCCATCCGTCACGATGTGGTTGTAGACTAATCCTGTTATGACTGTGTAGATGCCACCCATTTGGCACGTGAGAAGGCAAAGGCTGATGCAGAATCTTACAAAGCTCAGATGGAGGCCACATCTAACAAGGTAGGTAGAGTCCATGCCTAAGTCACTTTTACACTGTGACTAAAAAAATCATTTAAAATATATTTTATTTGATCACAGTTTTCATGGAGGGTTGAGGGAGCAAAGAGCCATTTTAGAATTCTTCTTGAGAAACTCATACTTGATTTTACATGCTGTCACTGCTATGACCACATTCAAGATATTTTCCTGTGAAATTCAGTTTGTATGTGGTTGAATGTACATTTTATATGGAAGTGAGTCACATGTACTTTTCTGTTTCCAGCTAAAACTAACCCCTGAGTACCTAGAGATGCTAAAGTACCAGTCTATTGCGGCGAACAGTAAAATATATTTTGGTAGCAGTATTCCTGGCATATTTCTGGACAATCCATGGGCAGGGTCATCAGAGAGGGCAGTCAAAGGTACAGTCAAAGAAGCAGACGCCATGGCATCAGACAAGGGAGCTACAGGAAAGGTATTGAGAAGCATTATTGATTTGATTTTTGTTTGTCAGAATCAGGAATCTAGGTGTCAGGTTTTCCTTTCCAGACAGTTGGAACAGCTATAATATCAACTGCTCTCTCATCTGGATTGTATTTAAGATATTTCTGTAATGTTGTTTATCATGTGAGTACACAACACAGCTGGCACTTTTGTAATTGTCAGAATTTCTATGATTTTTCAAGTGAAGTAAAGCTCATTCCTTCGATGTGGAGGCTCCTTCCATACAGACACTCCTTAGATGCACATAATCATTGAATGTGATAGTTCCTTCCATTGAGATGTTCCTTTGCAGAAACTTGTGCCGCACAAATGTTTCTTTCATACAGACTCTCTTTCTATCCAGACACCCTTAAATTACAGATGCTCCTTCCTTACGGACTCTTCCATACAGACACCCCTTCAATACAAATGCTCCTTCCTTACAGACTCTTCCATACAGACACCCCTTCTATACAAATGCTCCTTACAGACACCCCTTCTATACAAATGCTCTTTACAGACACCCCTTCTATACAAATGCTCCTTACTTACAGATGCTCCTTCTATGATGATATTTATTTTTCAGGGGAAGGTGTAAATTGTAGCTATGATACGGAGGCGTGGGAGACATCGACACAGGGTCCATCGGCAGTGGTACTGTTACACATTGCTCAACTGGAATCTACCACCATGATGGCACCGGTGTCTGGCTCCAGAATTCTGGAGATAAGAACAAAAAGCAACTGGAGTTGACCTTATAACTTAATTACTATAGTGCTGTTCAGTGATTTGATCTCCAAAGTTTGTTTCAACTTTACATGTCTATGTCACCAGTAATTTCCTGAATATATATTTCTACATTAAATCTTTGTATATACAGAGCAAACATTAGGTTTTAAAGGTTCAGCCATTAAATTTCAAGTATTAAGATGATGTTCAGTGCTCCACTGGAAGGTGTAAAGATTTTGTTGATTTTATAATTTATATATGTGGATGGTCATCTTGCATACTGACTGGGTGTTTTAGGGTTATAGACTATTTTCAGGACAACTTCTTATGTTAGGCCATGTTCAAAACAGATGACCAACAATCAAAGTGCTCTCAATCCTGATATCAAAAACATCTCTTCTCAAAACCCATTCCTTCCATTTTTGTCTCAATTTGGTGAAAGTGTGTTTGTTTTTATGCCCTTCCTCAGAAGTGAAGAGTGCATTCTTGTGCTGTTCGATGTTGTCACCAATCTGACTTTTATGTAATAGCTGCCTCGCCTGTGTGAATGTCTGTGAAGACCATTTTTGGTGTCCTCTGTCATGTTGTTACTGGAATAGAAGAGGTGTTAAACCAAACTCAGTAAGTGCATGTATGTCCTGGTAGTTTGGATGGGGTCCTGGTAGTTTTGGTTCGAGCTCGGTTGTAGAGGGCTGGGTCCTGTTATAGGAGTTGGATTCCTGTAATAGGAGCAGGGTTCAAGGGGAAGGGGGTGGATCTTGGTAGTTGGGATGCGGTCTATGTAGTAGGGATGGGGTCCAGGCAGAAGGGGTTGGATATTGCTAGTGGGGGATGGATCTAGGTAGTGGGGATGGGGTCCAGGTAGAAGGGGTTGGATCTAGGTAGTAGGGATGGGGTCCAGGTAGAAGGGGTTGGATCTAGGTAGTGGGGATGGGGTCCAGGCAAAAAGGTTGGATCTAGGTAATAGGGATGGGGTCCAGGTAGAAGGGGTTGCATCTAGGTAGTAGGGATGGGGTCCAGGTAGAAGGGTTGCATCTAGGTAGTAGGGATGGGGTCCAGGCAAAAGGGGTTGGATCTAGGTAATAGGGATGGGGTCCAGGCAGAAGGGGATGGATCTAGGTAGTGGGGATGGGGTCCAGGTAGAAGGGGTTGGATCTAGGTAGTAGGGATGGGGTCCAGGCAGAAGGGGTTGGATCTAGGTAGTAGGGATGGGGTCCAGGCAGAAGGGGTTGGATCTAGGTAATAGGGATGGGGTCCAGGCAGAAGGGGATGGATCTAGGTAGTGGGAATGGGGTCCAGGTAGAAGGGGTTGGATCTAGGTAGTAGGGATGGGGTCCAGGCAGAAGGGGTTGGATCTAGGTAGTAGGGATGGGGTCCAGGCAGAAGGGGTTGGATCTAGGTAATAGGGATGGGGTCCAGGTAGAAGGGGTTGGATATTGCTAGTGGGGGATGGATCTAGGTAGTGGGGATGGGGTCCAGGTAGAGGGGGTTGGATCTAGGTAGTAGGGATGGGGTCCAGGCAGAAGGGGTTGGATCTAGGTAATAGGGATGGGGTCCAGGTAGAAGGGGTTGGATCTAGGTAGTAGGGATGGGGTCCAGGTAGAAGGGGTTGCATCTAGAAAGTAGGGATGGGGTCCAGGCAGAAGGGGTTGGATCTAGGTAGTATCGATGGGGTCCAGCAGAAAGGGTTGCATCTAGGTAGTGGGAATGGGGTCCAGGCAGAAGGGGTTGGATCTAGGTAGTAGGGATGGGGTCCAGGTAGAAGGGGTTGCATCTAGAAAGTAGGGATGGGGTCCAGGCAGAAGGGGTTGGATCTAGGTAGTATCGATGGGGTCCAGCAGAAAGGGTTGCATCTAGGTAGTGGGAATGGGGTCCAGGCAGAAGGGGTTGGATCTAGGTAGTATCGATGGGGTCCAGCAGAAAGGGTTGCATCTAGGTAGTGGGAATGAGGTCCAGGCAGAAGGGGTTGGATCTAGGTAGTAGGGATGGGGTCCAGGCAGAAGGGGTTGGATCCAGGTAGTGGGAATGGGGTCCAGGCAGAAGGGGTTGGATCTAGGTAGTGGGGGAATGGGGTCCAGGCAGAAGGGGTTGGATCTAGGTAGTTGGAATGGGGTCCAGGCAGAAGGGGTTGGATCTAGGTAGTGGGAATGGGGTCCAGGCAGAAGGGGTTGGATCTAGGTAGTGGGGATGGGGTCATAGTAGTAGGGTTGCGATCATGGTAGTATTTGAGGTATGGTCCCAGTAGTATGGTAGTATCTCTAATAGTAGGGGGGAACTTACCATATTATCTCTGCTTCACTGTGTCTTGTCTACCACCAATGTGAATTCAAGTGTTATGATGTCTTGCAATTTCCCACCCTGACTACCATTGCATTTTTTCACTTTGTTTCTTCACAATGCATTACTGATGTAATCAAACCCTAACGGGCTTCACTGCGGAGCACATCCCTCTTCACTGTTTAGGAAGTAGAACTTTCACAGTAAAAATCATTTACTGTAGATCAGATGAATTCATGTTGTCAGCAGGAGGATGTATGTTATAACCAGGCATATTGTGTATTGGTTGTCATGTTTATTGTTCCTCTCATCATGTATATTCAGGTAATGTTATAATGTGTGTGTGATTCACAGGTATATATGTCTATCACAGGTGTTTGGTTGTTACAGGTTTGTATGTGATTCACAGATAAGTGTGTGATATGAATGTGAGTGCATGGGTAATAATACAGATAACAGGTTGTTTCTGTTGAAACATTTCTTCAGAAGTGCCAGACATTATGAAGTTTTATTTCTCATTATGTTTCCGTACAATGATGTTCTTTGGAGTTGTCATCCATGTTGAGTTCCAGATAGTGTGGTAACAGATGTCTTCTGTCACTACACTTCAGGTTGTACTCATTCCAAGATAAACTAGTGTGTGGAGTAGCTTTCTTGATCTGAAGTCACTTTTATATGTCAGATTAAATATAGATGTAATGTCATGTGAGAGATTGTAAGGTGCGATGAGTCATGAACAAGTCTTTGGTTTATACGTCACAAATTCATGACAGTGCTGTGAAGTACCCTCTCACTTAGGATAGTGTTTAGTTTGATGCTACATCAAGTAACAGAACAGTGAGTAGACTAGCTTCATTGTTTATAAGTGACATGGGAATTCTGGGATAAAAGACACCTGCTAGATAGATACTTCCAAGTCAAGGGCATCAGGCTGTCAGATGGGCAACATTTTGCAGGCATTTTTTCTGAGTTTGGACCTTTTCTTGTGGAAACATGGCAGCATAAATCATGTTCATGGTGTTTATTCTGCATTGTGTTGATGGCGATGGCTGATCATTTAGCTGGTTGGACATGCAAGGTAGAAACTACTGCCACTGACGTAAAACTTATGTTTTCATACATAATTTCACTCAGTGATAACCTGCCGATTCCTTTCTTGCCTCATCCGCATCACCAGCTGCTGCTGCTGGTGCATCATGTCCACTGGATGGAAGATACACTCTCAGGACTGTAACAGCCTCTCCATGTTCATGTCTCTCACTCTGCTTTCACCATCAGATCAAGAAGACTTGTCCATTTTAACATTAATGATAATTCTACCATGACTTCAATAAATACTGGATTGTGATTGGTTACTCAAAGTCATCCAGAGGTATATAATAACGATATATACCTCTTATTTTCCAACACAGTATGCTTATCTCTTAAGTATACAAAAACACATATATGTACAGTTCTTAGTGTTCTGACTCTTCAGAATAATTTTTGAAGTAGAGGAAATGAAAATTGTAATTAGGCTCAAGAGCAGTAGTACATTTGAAAGTATGGGTAAAAATGGAATCAGACTTTTCTAGGGACTGTAGAACATGGATGTGAAGAAGGATATAGTGTTCAAACGGATATATTGAACAAATGTAAAAGTCCCATCAATAGAGGGTGACCCTGAGTAATATCATTAAAATTAAAATGCAAATAACAAACTTGTGAGTTGCGAACTAACAGCTATAGCAGACATATTTACAACCTCCAAGACCCAATTAATGACGTGATTGGTGAACTCACTTGGTGTCAGCTCAGACGGAATGCATAAACCTTGTTGGTGCAGAATCAACATTGTGTGGTGGTCATTAGTTAATTAACAAACATATCGTGTTTAAAAGCTTCACTGGTATACAGGTCTTCAGTTCACTCTCTTCACTATGGCAGGCAAACAAAGCGATCACCTTTGAAAATTGGCAAAATTGTGAACTTAGTTAAATGCAGGTAAGTTTTATATTGTGATTGTTAAACATGTTCCTGATAATGTCTGTGAATGATATATTCAGAATTTTAATGTTATGTCAATGTACAAGAATAAAGATTTGTAGCCTTAGCATATACAGTATGGTTCAAAATTATTGAGAATAGCTAAAGCATTTCATATTACTAAACGAGAACAAATCAGATAAAATTGAATGTATTGTGAAAGTGAACTGACCTTTTCATGTTGTGTAGGTAACAATTTAATATTTTATCAAGTCTCCTTGAGCTTCACGGCACAGTCTAAGACGGGTAGGCATACTTCCTATCAGAGAGGTTAGTGTTTCGTGAGTTATGCTGTCCCAGTATCGGACCACTTCTCTCTTCATGTCTTCAATTTTTGTCAACCCCTTTTGATTCACACATTCCTTCATCATCCCCCAAATGTTCTCAATGGGATTAAAGTCAGGACTATATGCAGGAAATGGTAATGCAGTCACATTTTTCTCCTGAAACCACTGCTTGGCATGTTTTGCGGTGTGTTTAGGAACATTATCTTGCTGCAAAATCCAGTCATTTCCATAAAACACATGTGCACTTGGAAGGAGAAAATTATCTAATATGTTAGTGTAGCGTTGACTTGTCAGATTTCCCTCAAACACACACAGCGGGGTCGTTCCTAATAAGGATATCCCTCCCCATACATGAAACTTTGGGCTGTATTTAGGTCGTCGATACAACGGTGCTGACGCAGACTTTGTCCATATTTTCACATTATTGGGATATACCCATATTGAGCTTTCATCAGTAAAAATCACATTTTCCCAGTCAAAGTTTTCATGTGCCAAACACCACTCAACACGCCTGTCTTTATGTTCTTGTTTCATGAGAGGAGAAGGAATTCCAGTCTTTTTCTCCCATCCAAGATCAATCAAATTTCTTCTAACTGTAGATTTTGATACAACTGTTGATCCCCTTTCTATTATTTCATACCTGATGTTGGAGATGCTTGCCCTTTGCTTTTTAGACGCTAAAATTCCCAGCCGGACGCGATCTGAGAAGTCCAATTATCTGGGTCTCCCTGCTCCTTTCTGGTGCCCAAAATCCTTTCCCTCTTTAAAATTCTTCCAAATCCTATACACAGTAGAAAGAGGAGTTCCTGTTCTCTCTGCCAATGTATTTACATCATCAATTCCTTGATTACACAACTCAAAAATCAACCTTCTTTTATCTTCAGCAGACATTGTTGACAGTGCTGAGGAAAATGACGTCTGCTACAAATTCAGGGGAGGTAACTCTAATTGTACTATACTCAGTAGGCCAAGATGAGTTACCTCCCTTATACCATTACTTAGTTTTAAGTATCAGTGAATCAGTTGAGGTGTTAGGATAGCTCAAAGTAAGAAGAAAAATTCTCAATAATTATGAACCAGACTATACATACCTCTACATCACTTCAATCCAATATGATGGTCAAATGTGAATAAAGAACAATGGATATAGCAAACTAAATTTTTTGGTCCCTTTGAGTTTGTTATATCCATGTTCAACTGTATTCTGTTCAGTCACGAGTATTTGTTTTTGAAATAAGAGGAGGTAGTTTTTATGTGAATGTTGATGTGTTTTGATCCTGGAGACATAGCTCTGCATTATTAGCATGTATTTTCAGTATAAAGTGTGTTCTCACAATCAGATTGAATATCTTTGTAAATTCATTGCTTGGTTTCATAAAGAAACTTTAGGGAAATATTATAATGAATTGATCAATTGCACATTTCACAGAGGTCAAATGCATGAAATAGATAGAATATTTGATTTCAAAATGTTTCCAGTTAATTAGTGGTTTAAACAGAACTACTGTAAGAGAAAGATGAGAGCTTGTCTTTGGCTTCGACATTGACCTGCTCCATTGTCAACACATTACTCAGACTTTTTTGTACACTTGTTTAATTTCTTCATCCTAATGAAAATGAAAAATAAAATATTTTTATACAACAGGGTTATTTGTGTTCTTTATGCCTAATGGCGTCCAAGAAATAGTACATGACAAACACAAGGTCACAAGTGTACTTAAATGGTTGTAGCTCAAGACTCAGTATTTTATAGACATAAAATAGCTGTAGCTCTAGTCTCTTACGACATGAACTGAAGATAGTTACTCAAGACTCTGTATGAAGTAAACTTAAAATAGTTGTAGCTCTGGATTTAATGCATTTCTTTTCAAAATAACTACAGCTCTTCATTCAGTGTGTTTGAGTTAAAAGCTACAAAACAGTTGTAGCTCTAGCCAGACAAACAAGACTGATGTGACCTGCAGCAGCTGTAACTGTATACACAGACTAACAGAATCAGAACTCCAGATTGAATTTAGTATATTTCGAGTAAGTGAAGCACTAGACACAGACAACAGTTGTGTGACAGCCAGTATGATCAAGTGGACAGAACTTTGTGTCATTGTGTCATGCCTGTGCCTAGTATGAAAATATCTTAAAATGGGCACTTTTTGTTAGTGTACATGGCAACAGGCTTCAAGGGGATAAACCTGGCACTGACTGGTTTGTGAACTGAGTCGATATCTATCTTAACCTGTGGCACGATATTGCAGTCAGTTAATAGAATAAAACTGATAGAATAAGAATAATGATATTTATATTTATATAGTGCTAGTTCTACTAAACAGGGACAAGCTTAATGCACAAGAGTTTGGAATAAGAAAGGGTTCTTCATGCATACCCTTTATACAGAAGAGCAGTGCTCTTGAAACCGCTTTTCACCTCAATAGTTGAAAGACTGCTGGCCTGCTCAATCTAAGTCACAAGCTGTCACTTTACACAGCTGTTTCCAGAAAAGGCAGCAACTGTACAGGTAAATCATTATCTCAGCCATGAGGATCTTGCTAGTTTTGTGTGTTTATAAAATGAATATCCAAATTTTCAGTGATATCATTTGCATATGAAGTTAAGAATGATTTAAAGATTATGCTGTTTTACTCTCATTAACATATGTCAGTATTTAGGGTGAAAAAAATATGAAATTTTAGTCTTCATTCAGATCATTATAGGCAGTATAATTATATTATAATTATATGATTATAGGCAGTGTGGCTGCAACGGTATGATGTACAATTCATTTCAAGGCAGGGACCATTCATAATTTATAATTTATGTCTGGCAGGGAAGATGAAAAGTTACAAGCAGAAATTTTTGACTTTCGGATATTATATAAACAAAGTTTAAATATTTCCAAACTGGAAAGATAGATTTGCAAAGTAGAAGAGACAGTAATTACAAGAGGGTGAAATGCCTACGAACCCTTGTTTTCAGTATCAAAACATGAAAGAACTGAATGAAAATTTTCATTTTCATTCTAATTGTCAAATCAGGTGTTAAAAAAATGTGTTAGAAATAATTACATTGATTTTCATCGAAATAATACCCAAATTCCACCTTCATGAAACACATTGCTAAACAGTACACTCAGAACATCTATAAAAAAACGTGTTTTTTTCAAAATGTGGTCATTCAGCTGAACTTCACTGTAGTCCATTTGGCTCAATGAACTGCAGTGTAACTTGAAATGTAATAAGCATAACATACTCAATGAAACGCTGATCATAATCAAAACATCATCCCAACTCTGCGAGGTTTTTAGCAGAATTTGTGTCTTAATAATACAAAAGTTGTTCAACAATCATTAAAATATTGACACAGTACACTGTTCATTACGAGGAAGGAGTGGAGAGAAAGCTCAACCAGGTGTTCGAGAAGCATGAGCAGAAATGCCGAGAAAGTTATTTATTCATTAACCTGTGCTGTCTCCATACTTGCTCTCACACAAGCCTGACCCTATCTCTGCAGAGCTCCCTCGTAACAAACAGTAAACTGCGCCTATATTTTAATGATAGTTTGTAAAACAACTTTATTTTAGGAAATATATTATGCAAAAAACTCACAGAGTTGGTATGATGTTCAGATGGCTTGCAGTGAATTCGTAGACCAGACTGGTTGGTAGATATTAGTTAATGATGTTAGTAAGTGTGAGTTTATTATTATTATTAATTATGACGTTAGTGCAAACGAAAAGTGTTTGAGTTTGGTGAAATATAATATGTTAGGTAAGTATGATCGGAGTTTAAAAAAACCAAAACATGATGAACAGCATGCAAATAATATAATAATCTCTGAATATTCTGAAATAAAAACCAAAATACATAATAGGTAAGTATGATGAACATTCAACTACAGAACCAAGCCCAGAAGTAGCAGTGGAGAAGAAGGGTATGGAGTGGGTTGGTCACTGACAAATAATTAACAACACAGTAATTAATATACACACAGTATTTCACAATCAAAACAACTCACTATTTTCTATTTAACACAACCACAGAATTGATCAACTGTTAACTACACAGACACAAGCCCAGAAGTAGCAGTAGAGAAGGTGGGTGCGTTTCCAAGTTTCATATCGCTGAAAGAGAGCATAGCATTGCATCACTGTAAACAAAACAAAAACATCTGCACAATACATAAGTCAAGTGGTTTATCAAAATTAATATGCTTGACTCATAATATTATTCAAAATATTTATACAGTTTGGGTTACGAAATCATTGCGTCTATGAACTGGTTGAGTCTATGAAAACACCGTCTCCCGTTCTGATTATGATCAGCGTTTTAGTAGGTATGTTAAGTTTATCAGTTTTCGAGCTACGCTGCAATTCAAAGGTCCGCTATTGAGCTAAACGGGCTATATCACGTTGACTGGTGCAAGGGAGGTAAGTCACATGCATGTTGGTAGAGCTGCCGTCACCGTCACTGCGTGCGACTGACCATTTCTGATGTGGTGCAAGGGAGGTAAGTAAAAATGTATATGGGTTAGCGTGACTGTCCCAGTTGCAAGTGGAAAGGTAAGTTTATTATTCGAAAACTATACGCAGTGATGCAAACTAATCGACATCTCAGTGACAATGAAAGTAAACTCTATGACTAGAAAAGTATGTATACTGCAGTAATATCGCCAAATGCGTAAAACGAAGTTAATTATTAAAACTATGCCTATGTACATTTTTCATTGTGTTCTGGGATGTCGGTTGTTTAGAACATCTGTTGTTTTCTCGATTATCGCAGGAACAATTAAAAAACAAGCCCCTAACGCACCAAGAGCTTCGTCTAAAACGCAATCTATCATTTGAGTAATATCGGCCTCTTTAAAGCTACAGAAATATGCTGACTTGCGAAAACGTATCACGTTTGAAAACACACATGAACCGACGATAAAATAACTCAGGTCAAAATCTGACATTTGGGACAAACCATGTGGTTAATAACTTCTATAATCAGAGACCATATAATCTATTATATGGTCACTGATGTAATGTGGCGCTGGGACACAAATGAAATTATGCGTGTAAACTTTTGTCCTAAAGTATTGGATTGTCGTATTTGAAACGAAGGTTAAGTTGTTTTGTAAATATCATCTAAAGACAGTGTTCACAATTGTGCGCTTCTCTTTCACACGCACCCAACTACATACATTAATTGCACTTCGAAATGTGATACTTCATGTCGGGGGCCATCGCTATGGTAATTGAAACGCAAATAAAATAATTGTTACAAGGGAAACAACTCTAAATTCACAAGCAGAGGAAGTTATTACGCCCCTTGGAAAGAATACGAAACTGAGCCCGTTGAAATGTTGCTAACCCAACTTTTTCAAGAGCTACTGCGCCTGCGTCCTTTGTCAATTCCCCTTTTGTACAGGAAAATGGCGCTCAACGTGAAGCTCAGTAGTATTTACGTCTTAATAATTTCTCTCTCGTAGGGGATCTGGGTGATACAGCTTCGACAGACTACTCCAAACATACTGCGGAGTCCATAAGTAATATATTTCCTATCAAATTTGCTTATCTTGTGCCTGTAGTGACTGCATGCTTTCCAAAACACAAGGAGACGGAAACCTGTTTGCATATTCCATCGCCTATACCATGTTGTAAACAACCCATCGATCTACATGTTTCGACAAACCGGTGTTGTCAACGACATATGTTCGTCATATTGCAATTTCAAGCAATGACAGCTATTTCATTTTCTCTCAGAATCAATGTTGTAGCTGTTGATACAGATTCGTATTTCCGGTTGTGCAGGAGCCTGGTATGTAGGTCATGGTGGTGGTGTTTTTCCAGGTTCAATCCATATTCTAGAAGTAAATCCGCATGTTGATAGTTATCAGCATTGTGGAAAGATGGTGTCAACCTATTTGAGGCTACCTTTTATATCTACTCGGAATATATCATTGTGACACAAGTGATCAGTACCCCTGGAGGTTTGCGGTTTGTGATCTATATGGCATCTGAGAAATTCATCTGTTAAAAGAACCATGGTCATTTGCACACATTTCAGCAATACACTGTTGTCTACTGACAAAACTGTATGTGTCTGAATACTCAAATATCAGCCTGTGCTTTATTTCTGCAGTATCTTTGTTTTCAGAGACACGAATGTGCACATTATTTATGAAAACATGCGCAGATCATATTTGATAAAGGAGTTTCTGACAGAGAAAATGCACAAATATATCCAATCTTCCATTTTGTATTCATAAGTATCTGCGGGTGATTTTGCTGACAATCGCAAGTGATAACAGTCACTTCTAGTACTTCAATGAATTTGTGAAGATTCTTTAGTATTAGTGTATTGGTCTTTGGCAGATCATGCTTGTCGTACGAGACCACAGTGAGATTCTTAGGTCAGGCATGCAGACTTGGTTGATGCATGTCATCAGGTCCCAGCTGTGTAAATTGATACTCATGATGTCAGTTACTTTCAGACGACCATCAAATAACTGGAAAAT
Source organism: Haliotis asinina (assembly GCF_037392515.1). Classification (NCBI taxonomy): domain Eukaryota; kingdom Metazoa; phylum Mollusca; class Gastropoda; order Lepetellida; family Haliotidae; genus Haliotis; species Haliotis asinina. Next base: position 71,442,409 of record NC_090284.1, on the reverse strand, counting down.
TGCTGAGTACATCATTGAACAAATGCCAAAGAAACAATACTGCCATGCAGGGATAAAATCATTTACCTTATTTGCTTTGGTTGTATGTACAATACAGTTAGGTCAGGAATAAGAATTTTCCATGAATCAGCAGAACACAGTGTATTTGTTGGCACTGGTGGTGTTCATAGTATATATTATATTGTCTCAAAGAGCCTAGCCCATTTTCCTCTTTTTTTTTCACTCATACCCAATCTCATCCCTGACAAGTACTTGTGTTCATATCTGTAGACCATTTACCTCAACAACCAAATTATCACAAATGAAAATCAAACAAAATAATATACAAATCCGAGTCACGAAAGACATTTCCCCAATATAAATACATGGCATGTTTTATAGATAACACCTTTGTTTTATTCTTCATATTATGTTTCTGAGCAAGGTCATGCCTTTCAATAAACTTGTCAATATGGTATGTTCACCATTGTGTTACAAATGACATTCCCACTCAGTCCTGAAATTGTGCACACTCCTTTCACAACACAAGAGAATATTGGTTCCCATCAACATGGATAGTTTGATAGGTACCTGCAATGTGAACTGACTAGTCAGGCTAGTGTTTTGTCAGTCAGTAGCTACTGCCACGTTTTAACATAAACATTCAGACTAATCTGATTAATGAATGAAACAGTATGATAGATTAGCTCATGTCCAGATTGACAACCGTAAGAACAGTCTGATCCCAAATAAATATTGTTCAAGTGCAACAAAAGGATTGATCAAGAAATTACCTGAAACATTATGGTGTGATAAAACAATAAATGGCACAAGAAAAGACATACATATTGTTATTCCTATTCATGTTATTCCCATTTCATGTCCTTTATATATTCTGACATGCAGTCATTTATCACAAACCACTGCAGTATCATTAGACTGGACCCGTGAAGGTCCCGGGGTAGAATAGGCCTTCAGCAACCCGTGCTTGCCATAAAAGGTGACTATGCTTGTCGTAAGAGGCGACTAACGGGATTGGGTGGTCAGACTATGACTTGGTTGACACATGTCATCGGTTCCCCATTGCGCAGATCGATGCTCATGTTGTTGATCACTGGATTGTCTGGTCCAGACTCGATTATTTACAGACCGTCGCCATATAGCTGGAATATTGCTAAGTGCGACGTAAAACTAAACTCACCCACCCACTCATTAGACTGTTATCATGTTTCATCTTCCATGATCATTGCATAACACTGATGAGATATAAGCACAAGTCACACAGCCTGACCTCCCAGTCTCCATTTGAGCTGGCACACACAAACGAGGTATGGGGTCTCTTTCTGATCCACAGTCCTCAAATGGAAATTTCCTTCTCTATTGGTAGGAAAATGTTAGCTCTGGTACTTATTTCATTTTGTTTTTTTTGTATGAACTTTGGATAAAATATGTGACTGATGTAAGTCAGAAGGATGTTGAGATCAGAAAAGAGACAACTTAAATATTGTACACAATTCACAGGATCAGCAGGCAATAAGTTTATCCTTTAATGCAAAGAATGTCAGTGTAAACTGTCTTAGCATCTCTTAGGTTTTGGTAGCTGGATACCACTTCAGGGTCAGTGTTCCTATTAATTGTCTAAAAGTAATTCTAGGCAGGGAAAAATGATAATCCTAGTTATCAACTACTGTTGCCATTTGACTCAGGATGCACTGTCCAAATTATCTCTCCGTGTCTGTTTGACTCCCATTGTCTGGTAGTTGGGGGATGGTAGATGTTGTATATATTGAGATGCCCCCACGATGTACAGAACAGAGTACATCAGTGTTCACAATGGTTTTTCAAAGTAAGAGGACATTGGGTCCTGAAAGTTTCAGATGTCTGTCTGACCCACTGAAAATTCACAGGACCCACAGAATTAAGTTAAACAAACATTTCAGATTTAACATTTCTTATAAATGGCATTGAAATTATTAACATTATATGATAACAAACATAACATTTATAAACAGCAAACATATGTCACATGCCACAAACAACAACTTTACACAAAGACATTGTGAAATATTCAGTCAGACACTGTGGCTGGCTGGTTGATGATTTCTATCTGACTACTGGTGAATCTGCCAGATTTGTCAGAGGGTCAGACACTATTCGTGAACACTGGTACATATCAAGCTCACTGACCAAGGAGTATGCTGACTTAGTCGTTTTGTGTCCTTTGTTATATAATCAGAGAGACACTCCAATATTGGGTTCAGTGAATTAGTGGAATTATATTCTCTTTATGCCCCACTATTGAAGCATGATAACAGGCCAGGCTTTTATCTGAAAGTAACTGAAGGCAAATGTTAGTAAGAAGTGATTAATAACAATATGCTTCATAATAGAAATTTTTTGTGACGCTGAATCAGTTTCAAATGTCAGCGCTTATGCTAGTAATTTACAAATAATGTAATAAAATGGAAATATATATTGTTTATTAATTTTTTCAGGTTTTAGATGCTGTAATGTCCCCAAAGATATAAGAATCAAGAGAAATTTGGCAACAGTTTAAGGGTGAGCTTTTGTTCCCTATTATGATGTTAAGATCCCTTTTTGCTCGAAATTATGTTATACAGCAGACTAGGTCAGTGATTTGAAAACATTGCTCAAAGTTAAAAGCCTGAGTTCATTAATTTACACCTCATAATGACTTAGTCTCATTCCACAAGGCTTTGACTGGCGTAAAGTTATGTCATTGCATAAGAATTGAAATGGTTTAGCTAATGGTTTAGAATCTATGTCTATGATAAATAGAATGAAAATAGAATTAAAATGCTCCTTTATTAAGCATGTTTAGTTATGCTTTGTTCACATTCTTATTCTGATGTTTTATGTTTTTGTGTAGGTCAAAATGAGTAGTAGTACTGCACAGCGATTTGGTGCCAAGACCTACAGCCGCTCCAAGGAGAGTACTGCAAGTCGTGCCTTTGATGAAATAGTCACCACTAAACCTGCTCTGAAAGCTGCCCCATCACATACCAAATGGGGCAAGACCAACTTCAAAGCCTTGAGAGAAAGCCAAAGACTGAAAATGGAATCTTCCCAGGCAAAGAAGCCTCGTTTAGAGGAAGAACCAAAGGGTCCGGAAGATCCTTTCAGCTTTGATACAGATATGGAACGAAAGAGAAGTCCAGTTAAAAAGCAAGTTGTCCTAGCAAAGGCATGTACTGCCCCAAGCTCCAGACTTCCAGGAACTCGTCTCCCAGGAACACGGATTGCTACACGTGGTGCTGCAAATGAGCAACCAGCAACTGCCAATGACAATCGCAAGATGAAAGATGAGAGCATGGAAGTGAAGGAGGAAGGGGAAGAGGGAGATTTCAGCTTCAAGTCTGGTGTGACAATCTCTAAACGGACATATACAAGAACACCATTTGCTAATCCTGTTGAGACAAAGAAAAAGCTGGTAACTGAAGTAATCGAGACCAAACCTGTTGTGAATTTTGGATTTGGTGATGATGAAGATGATTACAAGCCTCAATCCAGTGGGGATTCTCCACATTCCATAAATGAGGATGAGAGTGAAGATGATGAGGATGACGATGATGAAGTTAGTTTTAACTTCAAGATGCCACAGTTCATGAAGAAAGAAGCACGAAACACTGAAGAGTTATCCGATGATGATGTGTCATCTGTGTCCTTCAAGAAACAACCTGTGAGGACATATGGAAGCAACAAGCAGCCAGGTAACTTGGAAACATCACAACTCAACACAAATCAGCCATCGCCTCCATCTACCACCACTTTGCCAACAGCAATTACACGAGGTCCTCATAGTCCCCGACGTGCCTCCCGCTACTCAGATCCTAAATTACTGCAGGAATATAAACGTATGTATGTTGAAAAGACTGGTGGCAAGAACCAAGATGCCATAGGATCTTTTTCCAATAGCACGGTCATATCCAAAGCACAGGTGAAAGGGCAGAAGGGCACAACACTGATTGTTGTATGCAAGCCGAAGGGTGTTGAGCAGGAAACCAAGGAAACTGTTCAACATAAATATTTTGGAAATCCAAGCAAAGCACTGGGTAAAGCAGACAGACCAATAAAAATTGATGTGATCACTGAGGGAGAGGAGGGGGAAGAGGAAGAGGACACATCTGATGCTGATGCTGCCAAGACTTCTACGTACCAGTTTGACAATGACTCCAAGGAAGAAAGTAATCAGTGGTCATCTCAGCCCATTACATATAACTCACGGACACATGCAGCAAGGGCCCACAATAACAGTGTGTCCACTGTGCAAGTGAGAAATAAGATATATAGATCTGCACATGTTGACTTTTCCTCATCTTCCTCTTCAGAACCTGTGCCTGCCAGTTCTCAAGACTCCATTGAGTCTGAACCCTCATTAGCTCCTAGTACAGACAGTAATAGTAATAATGACTTTGACAATAGAAAAGTGAAAGAGAGGAAGCCAGTAACATATAGTTCTAGACGTTCATATAGGATATTCAAATCTCGAGCACCACCACCGGAGGTGAAAGAGGAAACAAAAGAAGAACTTTCTGAAGAGAATGAGCCGCCAAGTTTGGACATTGAGCCTCCAACTCTAGAGCCTGCTCAGATCATTGACTCTCCTCAGGTCTCACCTCCTTGTCTGTCTGTTGAGCCAGAGGATGAAGAAAAAGAGGGTGAGAATGAGAAATTTGTGCCAATGGACACCACCCCTAGTAGTAGTCAGGAGTATAACCTGCCTGACTCTGCAGCTAGTAGAGCATCTAATGCTAAGTCAAGTGCTACAAGTGTGTCTGAGGACTTTGACCTGGAGTCAGACTCACAGAGTGTTGTGTCAGAGGAGTCACATGATTCTCAGGATGACAGTCAGGGTTCAGGCAGTCAGCAATCTCAGGTTCAAGAAACTAGGAGGATTTTCAAATCAAAGAACTCTCGGAGTGTTAGGAAATCATCTGATAGTCTGAGAAGGAAAGTTTTGCAAAGTCCGAAGAAGGTATGTGAAGTTATTATTGCTCATAACTACAATCATCTGAATTCTTGAAAGTATAAAACTTTCTATGCATAAGTTTCTGTACTGCTACAAACTTCTCAGGATTACTTCTTTCTCCAGTTGAAGGGGCACGAAGTAGTCAGGAAGTATTGTCAGAAAGTATTGTCAGAAGCAATAAATATGTTATCCATAATGCTAAAGACACAAGAAATCAATGAGTCAATCAAGCAATTAGTGTATTACGTATGACAAAACATGATACTACCATCTTACTACATATGTGTGCAGCCGCCATATAGCTGGAATATGAGTGCAGCGTAAAACTAAACTCACTCACTCATTTTTTTGCACTACATACTAGTATATGATTTGTGTAATGCAAGCGCATCACTTACATAATCTGCACAATTGGTAGCAAGCTGAAAATTATTACAAAGGGGTGTATTGATGAAATAATGCTTATTGATGTACACTGGCATTCTTTCAAAGTCTTTTTGTCGAAGATCATGATATATTGCACTCAAACACAAAATGAAATTCGTCTTCAGTATTAACATTATTACATTATATGCACAGTCTTTATTGCTAACTGGGTAACCCATCCTGTCCACCAGTATTTTTAAATAAAGGAAGTGTACCTATTCTAAGAAAAGTAATTCTATGTCTTGCTTCTTTAGATTTGATGAAAGTTAGGTATGGTTCATACCCCAAAATCTGTTTAACTGATGAATAAACATCTGCAGATGATAATTTAAGTAAATCATCAAAAAATTATTTTTACAATTTGAGAAATGAGAGGTTTCAAGTCCAAGCAGCTAAGTTGTGCCAATCACCTATATTTTTATTATCCTGTTGTTAGTGTAGTGTAGCACAACATTATTCTCAAGGGATTTATCTCCATGAAGATCTGTTAGTTTTGTTTATGGATGCTCATGATGTCAATCTTTGTAATATCAGGTTCAGTCACAGTTATTTACAAAATGCTGTCATTTAACTGGAATGTGTTTCAACAACAAACAGCAGATTTTATCCTTTGCACTATTATTTGCAGAACTTGCATTCTAACCTCACAGAACATCATTTTTATGTTTAAACCCAAACAATTTTAGCAAGCCACAACAGTTAGTGAACAATCATTGAAGATAGTGATTTTGTCAATATTCATGGATGTCAGTTTGCAGAATTGTCAGCTAGTGGTTACCATGTCATCAGAAAGCACTAAGCATATATACTGCAGGTGAAATATTGTTTTCTGCAGATTTTCATTTGTTGAGACATCAGTGTTAGTGACTGGGAAATTTTGTAAATTCTGCGGAGCAGTATCTGTTGTCTGATTAGTCAAATGCATTCTGTCGTCTTGCATGTGATTGGACCAATCAGGGTTTGAAATTAACACTTAGAGGTAGCAAATTTGCTATTAAACAAGTTATTTTGCTACCTGAAAAATAACACTGTAGCAAGAACTTGATACTTGGCATTTTATAGTGAAACTGCTTACTTTCATCACTTGTCAACAATTTCAAAGGATAGGTCTCCACTTGTGCTGTTTCACTCAGAAACTTACCATACTGGTATTTTACTTTCCCCCACAAAATGCTAACAGATCTTTTGTTGGTCACTAAAATTGTGACAGAGAACGAGTAAAATTCAGTGTTTGCGCATAAATATAACTTTTGCTGGTTTCAATGTTTGATAAAGAACATTTGTCAATTCCTACATAAGGACAATTTAAATATTGTGTGCTAGAACAGGGAAACCAAATACAGTTCCATATGACCAACAACAGTAATGGGACTGGGAGGGAGGACTGAATAGCTGCTAACGGACTTTGCTACCTATTTGTAAACCAGGTAGCAAGTACTTGCTACTTGTTAGAAAAGTTAAATTCAAACACTGCCGATGGATGGTCATAGGTTGCTCAAAGGTTAGCTGATCTGACCTTGTACTAGGGTTTGTCAAGGTCAATTGACATATTTCACAGAAAAGACTGTTGACTGTACAGTTCAAACTGTATACAATGTATATTTGGAAAGCATGTTACGTTTGCATGAGTGTCTTTTTGGTTGCAGTATTTGAAAATGCTGTATTTCATTGATTATCAATATCATACACCGCAAAATGCTTTGCGGGGGATAATAATTGATGAAATGCCAGTTATTATCCCCTGCAACCCATTTTGCAGGATGTATTACATATGTTAAAATGGATTCTGTGGGTGCACATTAGCCTTTTCTGGATCAGAACTATAAAACCGTTCAGTATATCCTGAGACAGATAGATCAGGTGGTGTACTGGTGCTTTTTGGTAGTAACTATATGTACATGGTATCCCTTTCGCTAACTCATATACAAGCAGACAGGTATTGACAAACTTGGCCAATAAAACATTGAAATAAGAGATAAAACATCACTAGATACAGTGATTTACTAGTTAACTAGAATCACCTGTTCTGCTAGGTGCTATTTCATATGCATAAATTAAGATTGCTGCGTAGGGTTTCTCTGAAAATAAACAAGAAATGTGCTCAGCTGTTCACCTGATTTGGTGAAGACATGCCCAATAAAATAACTTTAATTTTCAACCACAATGATGCTGTAATCGGAGAGAGTGAGCAAGCTGGGTTTTATGTCACTTTTGGCAATATTCCAGCAATTTCATGTTTAGGGAACACCAGAAATGTGCTTGACACATATTACCCATGTGGGTAATCGAATCCAGGCCTTCAGCAGAATGAGCAAACACTTTAACAACTGGAATACCCCACCGCCCTTCTGTGATCAGAATTATATTTGAAAATATTACAATCAGGGGTTCAAAAATCCCATCGCCCCACGCCCGGGACAAGTCAGATTTCATCTTGGGCAATAAAATAATGGTATCTTACTTTTCTGTGGACTACCAGATAATTTCCACTTATGGTTTCAAACTGCAAATAGAATTGGATTTCATTTCATATCTGCTCATAATGTAGCTATTACATTTCGCTGTAATAGGACCCGTGAAGGTGCCTTCAGCAACCAGTGCTTGCCATAAAAGGTGACTATGCTTGTAGTAAGAGGCGACTAATGGGATCGGGTGGTCAGGCTCACTGACTTGGTTGGCACATGTCATCGGTTCCCAGATCGCAGATCGATGCTCTTGTTGTTGGTCACTGGATTGTCTGGTCCAGACTTGATTATTTACAGACCGCTGCCATAGAGCTGTAATATTGCTGAGTGCGGAGTAAAACTAAACTCACTCACTCGCAATAATAGTAATTTAGACATATCGTTCTTTGAAATTTATCACTCTTTATCACGATAAGTAGTCTTGTAAACATTAACATCAAACATTGTGTCATAAAATCAGGGCATGTGAAAAATTAGTTAGGACAAGTTACTTTCTTGAAGTCAATTGCCCTGGGGCAAGTCACTTTTGAAAAAACATTTGAAGCCTGAACAATATATTACCACATCACTCACTCATAGTCATTATCTGCAGCAAAGGTTGTGGATATATTTCAAGTAATCTTCTCAGTAGGAAGGTTGAATATTTTTAGGGAATTTTACTTTTTAACAAATTCATAACAAGGCTCCCGCGCTTAGCCTTCATGAAAATGTTGACCTATTGCAGTCAAATTTCAAGAAATGTTATTCCAAGTAAGCCATTTATGATGACTGTCTGTAGTTTCTGTCAAGTATGTTTTGTTTCATAGCATCTAGTAAACTGGCCATGGTTTCTGAAAATAACATTAGCTGTTGCACTGGCAATAGCTTCGCATGAATTAGTCTTGTAAACAAAATTGAATAAAATTTTGGAAAATCAATAAAATAAATTAAATCTTTAAGTCTATAGAAACAGTTTATAAGCAGACATCATAGTTACATGGTTAAATTGCATGTTCCTTCATGAATTCAGTTCATTATTTGCAAATTTGTCGGAAGTATTAAAGCGAAATATGCTTGAAGGAGTATGTCTAAGGCCCGCAGGCTGAGAGAGAGATGTGTAAGGTTCACTTAAGATATCAGAAATATCGTTAATGGGAAGAATTACTAATGATTATCAATATATTACAAAAACTATTGTGACAAAATAGTGTCAGTTTACTAACACAATAAACAAAGTGGCTTCTTTTTTATGGCTGCTGTTAAATTCTGTGTGGGAAGCTGTTTTGTTAATACTTCTTGCATTAGTGTGTCACCACTCAGAAATTGTGTGCATTATGATGCTTTCTGTTAAAGATTTTGGGATTTTTGTTACTTCAGCTCGAGTAACATGATCACTAATTAACAGTCAAACATCATTAAACATGTCCAGTTCTGTATCTTGTGAATATTGGAGTGCGTGTGATAAAATTACACAAGTAATACCCACCATGTTTCAATTAATGGAAAAAATACTGAAATTCATATTCAGAACATATTTTGGGCACCTTAACAAACCGTTTGTCAGTGGTTTTCTCAATCTTACAGCTTAACATATGGACTATTGTTGTTAATATTTTGAAGGCCAGTGCGTGTGACGTAAAATCTCATGTTGGATAACTTAATGTCGGTGTTAGGGAGCATGCACACAACATCCTTTTTCTATGCAATCCATGCTTTATAATATGACCATGCACACTACATCTGATAAGTCAGTGTGATGCGATCCAGCCTATTTTCATCACTTCGCATTTCAAATGGGATTCCAGTGGTGATGTCATTATGTTTGCTACAATGAAGGTTATTTCCCAGTGATGTAAGCTTGATGTAATCATAGTTCTTTTCATCTGTTTGAAAAGCATATATTATATATGTTTAACATCTGTGGTGAATATTCAAATGTAAATAATTGATGATGATTAGTAGGAAGGAGTATTAATATATAAGGAGTATTTACAAGTTTACAGGGGTATACTATTTCTAAAACGCAAAAAGAAAACCAATGTAGTTTGAGCGGAAAACATGCTACACAATGCATGACAAAGCACATAGAAAATTGGATGCAGTATGCATCGACACTTAGCAGAAAGTTATATATATCTGTCAAACCATGTCCATGTCACAGAAGAAAACCAGAAGACATAGATTTTTTTAAGTTACATGCTGAAAAGAGAGACAACATTCATCTGATAGTGTTAGGAAAACACTTCAAAATGGTCAGCCAAATTTGAAACTGGTCTAATTGGCATGATGGAAGATATGACAAAACTTGGTTGTTTCTGTATTTTGTGTGATGGAAGCTAAGATAGTTAACTGGATCATCAAAAAGTATTAAAAGTCTTATTTTTAACTAAGGCACACCTAAATTATCTGTCTGCAAAAAATAATTGTCTTGCTTTACCTCCATCTTTTTTTCGAAAACATATGGTACCATTCTAAGTCTTGTGTCATACAGAAGCTGTCAAGCGTCATGGGAAAAGAAGATTATTTAAGAACTAAGTCAAACAGTAATTTACATCTATGAAGGGCAAACAACTTTTGATCTTCCATAAAGTCCTTTGTAACATATAGTCATAGTGCCACATATCAAACAGCGTCATGGCAGGTTGTCCTGGCGTATTTACCACCTAGAAAAGGACAAAATCATTATTCATAGTGGGAAAAGCTGAAGAAGTATGATAACTTATGTATTCCAGAATACGAATTTGTCAGACTGAAAATTAAATTTGAAATGTGAGTCTCGTCATATAATGTCATTGTTAGTCAAGTATTACATAACAGGGAGCAAAGCTCTTCCGTATTCATGTCAGACATGCCATGCTGCTCCTCGTACATGTTTCTCCCATTTTCATTGCTTTGGCGTGTTGAGTTTCATGGCATTATCCACTAGTATGTGGGTCATTCTTGAATGTCAGACTTAGAACCATGCCTGAAGACAGTTTTGTCGCCAGTGTAAGTGGCCAGTGGGGGTGGAACACTGTAGGAAATGTCACAATATGCTGGATCAGACTTGTGTCTCCAGGGCTCAGAGGAGGAACAGGTTAGCCAGTACTACCCAGGTCCTAAGCAAAAATACATCATAGGAAAAAACAAACTGCTGATTTATTTTCTTATAAAGTTAGTTGGCATTTTTTGTATTGATATGTTATTAGAAATGTAACTTGTGATATATTGACTATAAATGCCACAACAGCCATTTAGTGTTAAAATTTTTAAAAGGTACTGTTTTAATTTTTTTTTAATATATGTATTGCTAAAGGGCGCTATATAAACTTGCAGTTCATAGATTTAATGCTAGACATAAAATGTTTGAAATTGAATTTACTGCTTTTTTTTTGTTCATTTAGATTTGTGGAATCTCAATAAATGTGACCAACTCTGTGACAGTAAATATACATTTCATATTGATTACTCATAAAGTTGTATTTTTAACAGCATCATCATCAAAATTTGTTGATAAATCAATAAACAGTGACATTCATAAAGTATTGGCAGTGTGATGTTTCAGTTTCCCATCTATGAATAGGAAGTATGATATATCAGTGGCCCATGGTATATCTCTCTGTGGTATATCAAATTTTGTATGTTCATATTTTAACCTCTTTGATTGATCATTTTCAGTATGGCACCTTCATATACTATAGCATTTGTCACTATTACAAAATGATGACAAATAATGTTGCCATTTTTTGGTTCTAAATTTGGACATGTTTTGAACCTCAAATTTCTCACCATGCTTTCAGTCACTATGGTAACTGTTCTGTACAGATGCTGTAGGTCTTTCCATTGTATTTCACACAATAATAGATATATAGTATATAATATACTAGGTCATCAACGACACTATAACCTGGTAAATATAGCTTAGTGGTTCAGTGGGTAGCTGAATGGCTAATGAGTTTACCCGTCATGAAGGACACAACAGGTTCTAACCCGGACCAGGACTTTAATATCTGAAGCCAGTCCCTAGCAATTGTATTTGAATGTTTCATAACCCTATATGGACCCAACTCTGTTGCACCGAATATTGCATAGTCTTGTTTCTTTATATGGTTTTTCCTTATGACAAAGTACAGTATTGTTTCAAAAAATAATGTCAATCCCACTTCAGTGAATCACCGCTTCTTATGAAATAAGTTAGGAAATCACCATGAGAAGGCAGTATAATAATGCAGTATTTGTGTTTTATTGTCAAAAACTTTAAGTTTTCTTTTCACAATATGAAGTACACAATTTATTTGTCTAAAAAACGTGATCCCTATACCAAATGTTTCCTGACACATTTTGACCTCATGGTGCATCTACATATTCATCACAATGAACTTGCTCACAAGTCACAGAAGTCAGAGTACATACTGTATGTTCCTGTATATTACTAGCAAATTTGGTGTCATTCATTATACTTATGAATATGTTAAATGACAGGACCAGCTCCCACTTGCATTAAATAATATGTCCGCTACAGTGATGATAAATCCTTAAACTCTGGCTTATCTACAGTTCTCATCCAATTGCACAAAGTAATTGTAGGCTTAGATTATTATGAGCTACAATTTGTCCAGAGCTATCTAAGCAGCTAAGATCATTGTCACCTGTAAATAAGCTTGATAAAATGGCATGACAGACAGGTCCTGCATGAGGTTAATAATGCACTTGAAGTTCTTACATTGCCTTTTACTTTCCCTCAACAAGGGAACGATAAGACATGAAATGTCTTCAAGCCATTTGTAATGTCTCTGACCTTTTCATTAGCTCAAGGGCAGTTAATCTTAGTTTCTAGGTGGGTGTGGTTTCCCTTTGTATATGCTGTGGACTGTAGAATTATGGACCTTACCAAATGTATTGATGTTGTAAATTATCTCAGATCTGCCTATATATCATTCATCTCAGTGATTCCTATCTAAAGTTTACACCTCCCTTTGCCCTTGTCCACATTTCACCACTCCTCACTGTAAACCCCATTTCATGTCTCTTTGGCCCAATCCTTGTTTCACCTCCCTTTGGCCTAATTCCCATTTACGTTGTCTTGACCTAAGCTTCAATTCACTTCCCTTAGGCCTAAACCCCATTTCAGCTGCTGTTGACCTAAGTGTCATTTTTCCTTCATTCTGTCTTGTTCAGTCTCCCCTTGACCTAAACCTCATTTCACCTCCCGTTGACTTAAGCCTCATTTTACCTCTCTCTTCACCAAACCCCATTTTTCTGCCATTGACCTAAGCTTCATTCCACTACCTTTAGGCCTAATCCTTGTTTCACTTCACCTTAACCTAAACCTCATTTCACCTCCCATCACTGTGAACCTAATTTTACCCCCTTTTGGCCTAACCCTTGTGTCTCCACCTGTTTACTTAAACTCCCTTTTATTTCCCCTAGACCTAAGCTTCATTTCACCTCGGTTAGACCTAAGCCTCATTTCACCTCCCTATGCCCAAAACACTGTTTCACCACCCGTAGACCGAAACCTCATTTCACCTCCCTTTTGTCCTAAACCCAGTTCATCTCCCATTCACTTAAGCCTCTTTTCACCTCCCTTTGCCCTGAACCCCATTTCACCTCCCATAGACTCAAGCCTCATTTCACTTTCCTTCACCCCGAACCCCATTTCACCTCCCATAGACTCAAGCCTCATTTCACCTTCCTTCACCCTAAACACTGTTTCATCTCCCCCTGACCTAAGCCTCTTTTCACTTCCCTCTGCCCTAAACCCCATTTCATCTACCCTTGACCTAAGGCTCTTTTCACCTCCCTATTGACCTAAACCCCATTTAACTTTCACTTGACCTAAGGCTCTTTTCACCTCCCTTTGCCCTAAACCCTATTTCATCTCCCATAGACTCGAGCCTCATTTCACTTTTCTTCACACTAAACCCAGTTTCATCTCCCCTTGACCTAAGCCTCTTTTCACCTCCCTTTGCCCTAGTCCCATTTCACTTCCCCATGACCTAAGCCTCCTTTCACCTCCCTTTGCCGTAAGCCCCGTTTAACTTTCCCTTGACCTAAGCCCCTTTTCACTTCCCCTTGACTTCAGCCTATTTTCACCTCCTTAGGCCTAGTCCCATTTCACATCCCCTTGACTTAAGCCTCTTTTCACCTTCCTTCACCCTAAACCCCGTTTCATCTCCCCTTGACTTAAGCCTCTTTTCACCTTCCTTCACCCTAAACCCTGTTTCATCTCCCCTTGACTTAAGCCTCTTTTCACCTTCCTTCACCTTAAACCCCGTTTCATCTCCCCTTGACTTAAGCCTCTTTTCTCCTCCCTTTGCCGTAAGCCCCATTTAACTTTCACTTGACCTAAGGCTCTTTTCACCTCCCTTTTGACCTAAACCCCATTTCACTTCCCCTTGACTTAAGCCTCTTTTCACCTCCCTATGCCCTAAGTCCCATTTCACTTCCCCATGACCTAAGCCTCATTTCAATTTCCCTCTCCCTAAACCCTGTTTCATCCCTTAATCTATGTCTCATTTCACACATACATGAATATAATATTTTTGTGTACGCATTGTCTTTCAGTCTCCAACAAAAGCAGTGTACAATCCTCGGTCCTGGCAAGGCAGCTTGGATCATGGCAACCCATCATCAAAGGTAAGCATTTCTGTGGACTTGCCTGTGAACTTTTGTCAGCTTCACATTCCCTTAACCATTTTTATTTATCTACAGCCTGTCCCTTCTTGCTAGACTAAAGCCTTAAATGAAGTAAGTCTAGATTTCAACAGGTTCTGAATCTCGTCTCCCTCCATGGGGCTCACTTTCAATTTACTTTTTGTTACAATAGAAATTATATATACATATACAGAGACTAAACATTAGTTTACTGAACTCTCCTGCATTATATAATAAAGTAGGCATTTTCTTATTAAATAAAATGGATATTGGTAATAGTTCTTAGAGACCCCCCTTTGATCTTGTAGTGACATATTTTCTTTCTGTATAATATATGGATTCTTTTTCCAAAGAGATCCTTCATGGGGTACTTATAAGAATTATAATGTCCATATTAAATTCCTACGACTGTTGTAACTATGTTTTTCAATAAAACATTTACAAAACAAAACACTTGTTTGTGTCTTGTGTACTTTGACTGAATATGAGTGTCAAAGAAGCAAATACTGTGTGCATGGTACCATTCACAGGTGATGTTAAATTCTCCACTGCTTTTTTTTCATTCATAAATATATTGTAACTTCTCTTTTGACCTCAAGACGTGACTTGTAAGATGGTGGTCCTTTGTGGTATTCAGATATCTTTCAGTGCTGTTTTGTAGGTGTTCTATAGGGCCAGCTTTACTTTATGGTACAGTGACTGGTGCTTCCATCTTTATTTTAACATGCCTCATGTTCTTTATTTCAGTCAAGTAGGGGAGTCATGTTTGTCGAATGATTAGCTCTTGTTTGCATGTTAGTGTTACGTATGGCTAGGTTGTTAAGTATTTGCACTTATTATTGTGTATACAGGTTGTCGAGTGTTACACTTTGTTTTCACTAGTCTGTTGTATTGTTTTACTATATTCAAATCATTTGCTCATGTCAGTCAGACTCGAGGACTCATACCTGACTTCCAACAATACCTTCGTTTTTCGTTCAACAGGAAGTGCTATCAGTTTCATATGCTCCCCTCCGGCATCTCACGGCACCAAGGGTGTTCACCAAACTTTCGTTGATTCCAGCGTCACCAGGGCACAGGGCACAGTGTTACCCTGTATGCCTGTATGACTGGTTATTTTGAGCGCTTGCCAATCACTTGAGCTGAGATGCGACACTCTCCGTGATCAATCTCAAGAAGTCCAAGCTTGTTCCAACACAAGGATCTAATATTCTTGGATGCACAGTTCGAGACCAGGAGAGGTTTAGTCTCCCTGTTTCCAGACCACATAGCCAAAGTCCAGGAGGCAACATTGCAGTTCCTTTCCTCTCCCGTGCCACTAACACGAATATGGCTTCAGTTGCTCTGCAACATGGCAGCAACAGTGGACGTAGTTTTAACATGTGAGGTTGAGAATGCGAACGATACAGCAAGCATTAACTCAACTGTGGTCCCATTAGGAGAGTTCGAAATTATTCTTGCAACTCCGGAGTGGTTCTTGCCTCACCTAAGGTGGTGGACAGATGCTGGGAACATATCCAGAGGGTTTCCTTTGGAGTTTCCGATGTGACGGTCTTAATTCATTTGTGTGCCTTCCTCACAGGGTTTGGGGAAGTCTTATGTGACCTCACAATATTGGGCCTTTGATCTGAAAACGAAACAAACCTCGACATAAAGTTCTTAGAATTGAGAGCGGTCTGGTTGGTTTTCGAACGCTTTGTGGATCAGGTTTACAGCTGGGTGGTTCATCTCAAATGGATAACCAGAAGGTGACGACCTATATTCTGAAGCAAGGTGGCAGTTTCTGCTTTGGTGCAATCAGTTCAACATTCAGCTGATAGCTGTTATCTCCCAGGGATGGACAACATTCATGCAGATACACTCTCATGAAGTATCCTGGACCCACTTGAGTGGATGCTCCCAGGGTTCTTTCGCAGCTAACCAACCTACCAACGTGACTGCTAGTGCTGATTGCACCTCTTTGGTCAGCTGAACACTGGATTTTGGTAATCCTCAGGTTTCTTGCTCAGCTTCCTGTAATATTACCCTTTCGACTGGACCTACTTTTCCAGAACGGAGCGCCACCCCCCAATCCCAGGATTCAGTGGGTGGGTTGGCCACTGTCCAGACAAGCGGAATTTCTACATCAGTTGCAGACACAACTGGTTTTGCGGAGTGATTCAACAAACACTCAGTACGAGGATAAATTGGTCTGTTGTGTACACTGATGTGAAAACAGGAAGATTTTTGTTCCCTTTTCTACTGTTTAAAGTTTTTGACTTTTTGCAGTCACATTTGGAGGCCAGCTTAGCCGCATCCACTGTACCTGGTTAATCCATGGGACTTGCAAGTCATTCTTGACCGGATGTCTAGTCCTCTCTCATGATGTTTCGTGGCTTTCACTCAGTTGTTACAGTCCGTTTGATTCCATTTGAGACCGATGAATTGCTCACTAATACAAAATCTAAGAATTGCAACAAAACCAAATTTTGCACAGGCACATGGAATTGACAGACCAACTGTGATGATTTGTCTCATACTTTTGGACACCGAAATTAAAAAGTTGTTTAACAAATGATCATGTTGTGGTCACTTTTTGCTATTTATTAAGAGGGGGACCCCTTGCTGGTAGAACAACCAGGTGTCCTGATTATACATGTGAAATTGACATACGATTCGCTTGGCAAATCATGCATCCATGATTGCATTACCTGAAACAAATGCACTCTCATGATGTATTCTGGCCAAACACGAGTGGATATCAGGAGATATTGGAGAATATCTGAAAGTTGTTTTGTTTGATTCAGGTAGACTTGTTTACCTATGGAGCAATGAATCAGCTACTTGGGTTTTGCATAGCTTGCAGGGTTTGCAATGGGGTGATAGACGACACATCGATTACTACCCACATCCAAATTCACTGGTTGGGGTTGGGGGGATGGGTTTTTTCATATGGGCACAGCCTCACCCTAAAAATCCCCCTGCCTGATTGGTCAGCGGTTTTCACATAACCCTCAGTCAGTTGGGAAATTCCACTTCACAGCAGGGTGTTGTATGCCAGACAGAATACCAGTTCCTACTCTATCTCTATTGGTGTCTGTTTTATGCTTATAAGTACCCCAAGGAGGATTTCTTTTGAAAACAAATTGGACAAACCTCTAGAGGTTTCTGATCCTTTGAAAAAAGAGTCCTCCTTAGGGTAGAACAGCCCACCTCCCCTTTTTCTGTGCATTCGTTCAGCATGAAAAGTGAGGTATGAGTTCACCTCTAGAGTTCCCTGCTCTTGGCTGTTGGGGCCCTAGGGGTCCTGTAAGAGTGGTGTCTCAAGACAGTATTCTCTGAACCCATGCACAGTCTTGATACAAGCATGACAGCATGAAAAGTGAAGTACAAGGTTCATGCTTAGAATGACCTGCTTTTGGCTGTTGGGGCTCAAGAGGTCCTATAAGGGTGATCTCACAAGACACAAACAAGTGTTTTGTTTTGTAAATGTTTTATTGAAAAATATAGTTACAACTGTTGTAGGAATTTAAAATGGACATTCTAATGCTTAGAAGTACCCAAAGAAGGACTCTTTCTCAGAGAATCAAAAGCCTTCATAGTTTTGTTCGATTCTTCATGTATGTTTCAAATGGTATGCTTCTAAGACATTTTGGTCTGACTGAAAATCCTCCAGCCCATTCTTGTTTGTGTGATATGTTGTTATATCTGTCGGTTTCTCAGACTCTCAGTTATTACCAGATTTAATCACCACAGGACAAAAACATTCTGTTTGCTTGTATCAAATCAAGTCCTACTGTAGCATTCAAAAGTCCACATGACCAAAGAAGTTACTCACCTCAACAAGCTGACATCTTTACCTTGGACTTCTGTTTTTGCCTTTTACTATCATATGCCACATGACAGTGCTTAATAGTTTTTGACATACAAAATGGTTAAAAAACAGTCCTTGTGAAATAATAATCTCTCCAGTCCATGAAAACTAAATGTCTTCAGAAGATCTGCTCATCTGTCATGTATGATGAAATATATTGAAAAGTAACCTGAACCTATGTCAATCACAAGATCTTTATTGCCATCTACTGTCAGATATTTTTAGACACTTTCAGTTGAAAAATTCTAGAAATATATGCCATGGTATTTTCCTTGGAAAGCATGTACAGTGAAACTATTGACTCAGACAGCTACTGGTACATGTATTTCAGTGTAAATGTTCCAGCTGAAATATGATAAATATTTGTCAAGTAATTCATGTGTATCAAAACATCATGAAATTCTTTACCTTTTTCCAAAGGAGGAAAGCAAGCCACCACCTACAGTAAACATGAAGGCATTAAAAGGATTTGCTGAACAAGATCCTAAGGCAAAGTCAGCTCCCAAACTGACCAGGGCCGTCCACTGGCCAAGCAGACTTGGGGATGAGGCTTACACATCCATCCGAGTCAACAAGGAACATCGTCCGGTAGGACTAACATTTTATATTACATTACAACATGAACAGGCCACGATTTCCAAAAAAAAAAACATAAGTTTTTACTCAGATCTCAAACTGAGTTTCACAATTTGAAACAGCTGAATTTTTAAGTCAGCTGCATTTTTTCAAATATAAAAACCCGAACTTCTTAAGTAATATATCCACAAAACTCAATTGTTTCCTTTAGTTTGAGTTTTGTGCCGATTTGAGTTCATTCTGTGAGAAGCGTTTTCTCAAATTTGAGAAAATTTTCAGACTTATGTGAAAACTCACACTTAAGTTTGTTTCGAGAAATCGGGGCCAGATCATTATTTAGGACAAAATTTGAGTTTTATGAGGGGATATCAAACGTAGTGAGCTTAACTATATTCTTGATGTTCAGTGTTTGTAATGTTTCCATTTTATTGTGAGGGGATCATTAACAAAGCCATATCCAAAGTTTCACCTTTGTGAGTAATGTGGTTCATGAGATATGAATCATCACAACACATTTTGGTATAGCATTTGTACAATGATTGCAGAAAATTAAAACGATATGTGATTTGGTACCCCTTATGATAATTATGTGTCCTCAGATAATATCTGAAAAAATGTTCAGTGTGGTATTGAATGTATTCGTGTCATGATCAACAGCTGAAGATTTGGATTGCTTAATTAAGATTTAGACAGGGGCTATATTTTAAGGACACCCCCACTTTGATCTTTTACAAAAGTGTATCCAGACATTCAAGCTAGTACTGTTTACAATATATTGGGAGCTGATACTTGTGTGACCAGTATTTGGCTTAAACCCTCTGCACCATGAAAAAATAGTAAAAATGGTAAAGTCCTAGTTATGATGAAGTCATCTGCAAGGGCGTGGGTAGTTTTCCCCAAACAAGCTCTTTCAGAAAACATGAAATAGGAGTCACTTTATTTAGCAATTGTAGTTACAAATTGCTTTGTTTTATGCACTTTAATATATAAATTTGATTTTACCAGACTTCTACCAACCTCAAGCACACAAAATGGTTTTGCATGTTTTGTTTCCTGACGTTTGTGATGCATTTATTGCAGATTTTTTGTTTTGGGAGGTACCAAGATATATAGTTCAAGAAAATAGGGATCATGAGGCTTGTACATACCAAACCAGTTTGCTTGAGGTTCAAAGATGTTATGTTGAAAAATAAAACATAAAAAGAGCTGCATTTGTCAATGTCATGGTGAGGCTCAATATTTTTTTTGTCCCCTCACAAGAACGTTTGATGACGTTACTCTTTGGATAGTGATAATACTAAACTTGTGCATATAATTAGAATCATTTAGCAATGACCTGTCTTTGCAGCTGTTCACAGTTGTGCGGAATGTGAAACAGGCCTTTGAGGTGCAGGAATCAGGAGAGACACAAGACTTCATGGATGATGTGGAATATCTGTTGGATGGCCTTCAAGACACAGAACCTATGCCCATCAGGTGTTTGAGGTAGGTGTTTCACACTGCAGTGTACGTCATCAGCGGGGAGGATATGGAGGTGAAGTGCTGCAAACAGCAGTGTATATTTTAAGTGGGTTAGATGCGAGGAAGATGTGTCACATGTTAGTGTATGTAGTCAGTGGATTAAGCGTGAGGCCAATTCTTTACACAGCAGTGTGGGTTGAATGTCACAGGTGGGTGCTTCACTCAGCCATGTATGTATGTGATTAGATGGATGTCTGAGGTGTGTGCTTCACACAACAGTGTATTTACAATTGATGGGATGTCTAAGGTAGGTGCTTCATACAACAGTGTACTTAGCTGGTTGGATGTCTGAGTTAGGTGCTTCACACAACAGTGTATGTAGGTGGTTGGCATGATGTCTGAGTTAGGTGCCTCTTATAACAATGTATACAGTTGGTTGGAAGTCTGAGGTAGGTGCTTCACACATCAGTGTATGTAGTTGGTTGGCATGATGTCTGAGGTAAGTCCCTCACACAACAGTGTATGCAGTTGAATGGATGTCTGAGGTAGGTGCTTCACACAACCGTGTATGTAGTTGGTTGGCATGATGTCTGAGGTAGGTGCTTCTCACAGTAGTGTATGTAGTTGGTTGGCATGATGTCTGAGGTAGGTGCTTCACACAACAGTGTATGTAGTTGGTTGGCATGATGTCTGAGGTAGGTCTGTATGCAGTTGGTTGGCATTATGTCTGAGGTAGGTACCTCACACAACAGTGTATACAGTTGGTTGGATGTCTGAGGTAGGTGCTTCACACAACATTGTATATGTTTGGTTGGTAGGATGTCTGAGATTGGTGCTTCACGCAACAGTATGTAGTTGTTTGGTATGATGTCTGAGGTAGGTACTTTACACAACAGTGTATGTAGTTGGTTGGATGTCTGAGGTAGGTGCTTCACACAACAGTGTATGTAGTTGGTTGGCATGATGTCTGAGGTAGGTCTGTATGCAGTTGGTTGGCATTATGTCTGAGGTAGGTACATCACACAACAGTGTATACAGTTGGTTGGATGTCTGAGGTAGGTGCTTCACACAACATTGTATATGTTTGGTTGGTAGGATGTCTGAGGTAGGTGCTTCACACAACAGTGTATGTAGTTTGACATGATGTCTGAGGTAGGTGCTTCACACAACAGTGTACATAGTTGGTTGGCATGCTGTCTGAGGTAAGTGCTTCACACATCAGTGTATGTGGATAGTGTTCAGACATTTGAAATATGTGCTGCAACCAGGTAGGTATGTAGTGGGTTGGATGATTTGAATGAATGCAGTAGTAATATTAAAATGTTTAAGGGATCTCACGATCAAATGTGTTGCCATGTGTTGGTTTCAGCTGTATCCAGCTGGCTGGGAAGTGCACCCTACCTGCATTCCGTATGCACCTGAGAGCCCATGGCATTATGACCAAGATCTTCACCATGCTGCATGATGCCAGCACAAATCCTGTAAGTGTAGCTTGCCAGAGTTGTAGCCAGTCAGTGTGTCATGCAGCTGTGCCACAGTCAGTACCAGGGACCTTTGGCTTCATGCAAATAC
The DNA here is from genome assembly GCF_037392515.1 of Haliotis asinina. Lineage (NCBI taxonomy): Eukaryota > Metazoa > Mollusca > Gastropoda > Lepetellida > Haliotidae > Haliotis > Haliotis asinina. Next base: position 71,420,472 of record NC_090284.1, on the reverse strand, counting down.
TGGATGAAAATCAAATGCATTGAACTTTCCCTTAATTCAATCTGAAGAAGAAATTATTAGTGACAATGTTTTTAGCTAATTATCTGATATTAGTCTGAAAGACATTTTTATGGGTAATATTTTGTTTGGAAAAAACACAATATTGAGGTTTATGAAAAATAGTTTTCTTCAAAAATGTGGCTATTGATTGATTTAGGTGTGGCCCTACGCAACTGAATGAAGTGTCAGTAAAATGTCTGATGCCAATGTTTGCATTCAACAATGCAATACAAATACAGATGTTGACCTGGAAAAAATATAACAGTTATCTATACATATATATGAAAATCAATTTAAACTATTTAACAACTATTTATTAATAATAGTTATTTAAAAAATGTTCAAAATATCCATTGATAGGAAAAAAATGTGAAGTGAAGTTTGGTAATGTTTTGATCTTTTGAGTACTGTTGGCATTATCATACTTCAGCAGAAATTAAGATGTTTATAAGATGTTTATTTTTGTTAGGTTAGCTCTAGAACATTTTTCTGTCAACAAGTCACATTTATTAAAGTGCCTGACAGTATCATCATCTTGAAAAAAGTATGAAATTCAGTAATTTTGTGCATGTGACAATGGATTTCTTACACAGAAATCCTTTGACTATAGGGAAAACATGTTCATTGCAACAGTTATTTAGTCAGTATTCTTACTAGCCAATAAGAATGATACCACTGTTAAACCCAAATGTATGTTTCCAAATAAGTATACTATTTTAAGATGAAGATAATCGGCAATTCTTCATTTGCATATCCCAATCTATGTGTAGAGTGGATGGTGAGACAATGTAATGATTTGGTCCAAAATAATGGAATAAACATACTATTTTTTTTTTTTTTTTTTTTTTTTTTTTTTGTAGAATTTGTGTAGTAATTTGAAAATGAAAGCATAATGTTAATAATAACATGCACAGAAGTAGAATTTTTTTTTTTTTTTTTTTTTTTCGTTCAGGAGGCAAGCTATCAACAGTATGAAACGTTTGTTACCTGATAGGGTGCCTTTGAGTTTTGGCTGATCAATGAGGTTATACAGTAATTTTAATCTGTAGTTCCCCCTCTCTTCATAAGTAATGTGGCCCCAATAAGAATCGCCAGTTATAACCATATTTGAATGTTCTCATGTTCAAGCTAGTCCAAACATTAGAAAGAAACAGTCATACCATGTGATGATTTATTGATAAAAACTGGACCAGATCCGTGCTTGTTCCTACTTTAGAGTCTGGCACTGAGCACTGCCACAATGATGTACATGCTGAGCAAGGATCGGTTGAACATGGACCTGGACCAAGAGAGTTTGGATCTCATGCTTCGACTCCTGGAAATAGACTCTGAGAAGAATGGTGAGGTACAGCTTACACAATCTGATCTCAAGGAGCTTGAACGTACCAGGCAGCGAGTGTATGAACTGTGTGAACAGATGCAAAATGTTGGGACCAAGATGGACTTGGATACCATATCGGTAAGACTTTCCTCACAGAATACAAGGCAGTTTCAACTTTTTCTCAACCTTTGCTTTTCATTTGAGGTGACAATATCGATTGGATTTTAGATGGCATTTACTAATTTTGTATTATGGTTTCCCAAAAAACTGAAACAGATCAAAATTTCAGTAACTGAAGTTTCTTGCCCATATTCGCTTGTTTACAAACCTTCAACTTACAGTTGAAGTAGTGCTGAAAGCCACCTTGATCAACAAACCATTACTTCTGTTATAAAAGATGCCATGATTTCCAAATTTGATTGTTGCTTTTGTAGTTGGACTGGTGGTGAGAAACTAAATTGCAGTTTCCATACATGTACCTTGTCATGATAGATGATATAAAAAAAAGTGTTCTGGTTTAAACATTGCAGACCGGTAACTTAGCCATGGAGTCATTGTTGAGCCTGACATCCCGGAAGGCTGGAGAGTGGTTCAAGGAGGAGTTACGATCTCAGGGAGCTCTCGATCATATTGTAAATACAGGTAAGACTGAAGCCTCAGCAAGGACTGTCATTCTGAATTGATACTTATTATAAGGTGTATCTTTTAGTAACTGATAAAGTTTTCTTGACTTTCTATTCCCAGCTTAGTTTGTGTTGCATACTGATGTGTATTTAGTCATGAGTCTTATCGATTAGCTGTAAGTAACATATTACAGGTAGTTAAATCAAACGGTCATTGCCAGAGTGGGTTATTTTACGTTAGAAATCATGCCGTAAATGCTGTGTCATCATTCCTTGTTTATTTCAGTCAACACCTGCTCGCAGTATGTTGGCCATGAGATTGTGTCAAATGACAAGTCGCTGCCAAATTTGAGGAAACTAGACCGGTGCCTGCGTGTATTAGAGAATGTAAGTACTCATGGTGGTATGCCAGTGTAGTTAATTGATGCTTGCTTCCATGTGTTTGGGCTCATTTAATCATGAAATGAACAAACGAAGCACATGTAGAAGTACAAAAAACATGGTGAAAGTTATCGACTGACAAATTCTGAACTACAACAGGTATAGTGAAATGGCAGATAGTCTTGTGTAGTGATGATGGTGATTTGGTTGTGTTTCTGTTTGCAGATTACCTATATGAACACAGATAACCAAAGCTATGTGATCTCTTATGAGAATGCACTGCTGATCACTTCCATCTGTAGGTGAGTAGATGTACCAGCCCTCTGGAAGCAGGGCAGTTGTCGTCATGTTCCAGGACAGAACAACCCATAGTATTCATACTTGTAGAAAACCTGGAGAGAATGCAGGGAATAATCTAGACCTACCTTAAGACATAATGGGTCCATGTTTGCAGCATGCAGTTTTGACTCTTGTTTGTGTTACAGCTTTGTAAGTTGACTTTTATTTCACTGTTGCAAGGACAATATTGATATTATACAAAAGACCCTTTGAGACTGTGTCAGTCTCCCATTCACATATACGGAGAATAGGTCTACCAGAGGTATAGCAAGGTGTACTTGGTGAACTGTTGTCAGTGGTTGTTTGGATTGATAAGAAATTACAATGTGCTGGTGCCAGATTAAAAGTTGGAGTCCAAACCTCAAAAAAAACTATGGGTTTCCAATTCCAAAGGCTGTAATAGCTCACTGCCTACAGTGTTGAACATCATTATCCCCACTTACTCATCATTTCATTGTGTAATAGTTAGGGGTCATTATGTAGTAAATGACTGAATGGCTGGATGCAACTGTCATGTTTTGCAGAGTGCTCCAGGCATGTGAGGACAGCATGCCCATGTACCCTGTGACTGAGGACCCCGAGAAGAACAAGATGGTGAAGGAGACCCTGGGCTACACAATCATCAGTTGTGTCCTCGCCATCCTGCGTGTCCTCCTCAATGTCACACACGATAATGGTAGGTCTCAGAACCATTAAATTGCTTATGTGTACAAGGTAAATGCATTCATTTCACCAGCTGTGCTGTGTGTGGTTCCTCAACGGTGGGCAGATAACTGGTTTACAGGATTTATGACCATACATCTAGACTGAACTTAAACATTGATTTGCAATGATTTGAAAGTCATCAGTATATTTTCAGTACAACAAGGAACCTAGTTAAGTGTTTCCTAAATGATGTATATTCTGTGTATGTTGCAGAGTTTGGGAGTACGAAGGTGGGAGAGCAGGAGGGGCTGATGGAGTGTGTGTTGCTGTGTGTATTCTCCACCACACAGTATGCACCTGCCGACCAGAAGTTTGACATCCTCGTCCTGGTGAGAAAGCAATATATTTTTTCATTGTAGTTGGAGGGTAGATAGATATTTTATTGTTAATCATTCATAAAACACGTTTGATATGCTTCATGTTTAAATATTTATATAGGGTTTTAAATTTTCTTTTTGGACCTGTAAAAAAAATGTTAGATTGAGGGAATTGGTCAACAGATGGTTTCACAGATGAATGTTAACCACTGTGTCTTGTTCTTTTTTCTCCAAAAAGGGAGAACTTCCTAATAACATGAACAAATCATTGAATTTAAATCCAAGGGAGATAATCAGTGATTCAGTGCCATCTGTTTTTTGGGGGGAGGCAGTGGTATGTGATGTTACTGATTTCCATTTATTTTCCTTGAAAAAGAATATGGGAATATATATGATTTATGATGTTTTCAATATGCTTCCATTTGGAAGGTGGAAATGTCACTTCCATTTGTTTTGTGTGATCTTAATACAGTGATTGAGTGAGTGAGTTTTGTCTGATCCAGTGTATTGGGCTGCTGATCAACATGGTGGAGCACTGCCTATCAAACCGACGCCACCTCATAGAGAACCAGATTCCACTCTCCTCAGGAAAAGTGTCTGCTGTCAAGGCCCTTATCGAGGTGTGTAAGTGTAGAGGAAATCTCACCAGGGTTGAAATTCAATGTATAGGAGGGACCCCATCATGGCATAATTACCTGGTGTTGATGAATGAAGTGATGACTGTACATGTATGTTATTATGAAAAGTAACTAGGTTTAATCCACAGTGTGACTAAGAAGATGTAAAGCCTTTGGATTCAAAAGTAGAAAGGAGTATTATTACTCAATGAAAAATGAGGGGGAACTTCTCTCTCCGTTACCTGCTTCTTTTCTATCTGCAGGGTGCGCACGGGCCTTGAAACCCCTTAAATTTGACAGTTGCCTTGAAAAGACCTTAAATTTAGCATTGACTTAAAAAGACCTTGAATATTAAAAGATTGCCTTGAAAAGGCCTTAAATTTCATCTTAAAGATATTTAAAAAAAAATAGATCTATTACAATATGTTATCAAAACGTAAAAGATCGGAAGTTGAACAAGAAAACCATAGTCTACTTCCTTCTTCTTACGCGCCCCTACATCAGCATAAGTAAACTCGGGTCACAGTTTACATGTATGCATTGACTAATCACAGTTTGCTTCGTCACAGTTTGGGAAACCACGAACATTCACGGAAATACATTATTCACGCACAACCGCCAATCATCGTTGGTGACCTTTTTATCAACCAATCAGATGTAGGTCATTGCAAAATATAGACGCTCACGTGACATATTCATGGCCAAGTAAGCTCAAGGGTAAATGTGGGTTCCTGGCATCTGAAACTGTTTACGAAAATACTATCAGTGTTTTTAAATTAGAAGATTCATGCATAGTTGCACAGCCTTTAAATTACAATTTTTAAATAAATTTTGATAAATTTCATTCACTGATAGGATAGTGTTGAGAAACACTAACATTTGTGTGCCCCGAAACCGTCATGAAATTACGTTATGCATGTTCGGGGCTAATGGAATTTTTGAACAGGGATGTATTTACATACCAAAGTATTGGCATTACCTGTCAAGAACATGGGCCATTCCATTTTTTGACTTCATGACCTATATTGGATCAATCTATTGCAGAATATAGGTAACATGGGCAGCTTATGTACAAATTAAGAAAATATCTTGTAGTTAAATAATAATTCTATTAAATAAAAGGTGAGTTATTGGAAATACTTATTAATCTAGTGCTCTATAACAGCCGTTCTGACACTTGTCGCGTGTCCAGCTGGCCTTGTCGGGTACTGCCATGAACAGGGGTCATAGGTTAATGCCATATTTAGCAGCAAGGGTGCTTCGCGCATTAGGCCTAGTGACAACCACTGATCCAGTGCAAGATGGGTCGCACTGTTTTTATTGTAAACTGGAAGAAGAAATTTTCTTGGGTAGATACATTCAAAGGGGATTGCCACAAGGCATTATGCAATGTCTGCTACAAGACAATCGACCTCGGGAAGATGGGTGAGTCAGCTTTAAAATTGCACGCACGAAGTAAATCAGGTAAACGAACGAGCATGTGGCTCAAGCGTACGGTCATCCCTGCCTTTGTTCTTGCAAGTGCCAACAATGAGCAACGATGATAAATCGAGCGGTGAAATTAATTCTCCCAGTGAATTGCTGACTCTCACTATTCCAGCCCCACCAAAATCGGAAAGTAAAACTTCTGCAAAATCGGCAACAAACACGATCTCAAAATTTGTAGCAGACAATGTCGTTCAGAAATTCAATACAAATCTGTTATCTAGTACATGGTTATTAGTAAATTTAATCATCCTCAGTGGGCCTTACATTTGGCTGAAGTGGCCTTAAAAAAGCTCTAAAAAAGGCCTTAAATTTGATTGTCATATGGCTGTACCCACCCTGATGTGGTTATTATCTAATATTTGTAAATGCATGAACTACCTGAATCTCTGAATACACAATGAGTTTTAGAAGATGGTCAACAGTAACCAGTCGTATTTGGGGCTACACTTTTTCAACAAGTGCACATTCTATTAGTTATTTAGGGTTGTGACCCTTCCGGTATTTGAATCCATACTCTCATGAGGTTGTGTGTTGGTTAAAGCATTGGCTCATCATGCCGAAGACCCAGGTTTGATTACCCACTCTGGTACAATGTGCAGTAATGTTACTGGCATATTATAGTTACAAGTGATGTTCTATAATTTGCCTTTGCAAAATTGAATGTGATATTCAGTGTCCAGATGAAAGACAAGATGTTCTCACAGATTTGACCCTTGTACTTTACCAGAGCTCCAAGTTCATATTTTGACTAATTGTCATTAGCTAAATGCAAATTAAAATTTACTAGCCAAAATATTATGTTAGTTGCCATATAGATGTTAAGACTTTAGCCAGTCAGTAAGTCACTCACCATCTAAACATGGCAATCATTATCAATAAATTCTTGAATGAATTGAAGTCAGAACTGGAATAGATGACTTAATATAATAATGTGTGAGGTCCATAACTAGTGTTGGCATGTTAGCAACAGAATGATATGAAACCCCACAGTGAACTGCATCTAATCCTTGTTGATACCTACTGTGTTCAATCTGTGATTGTCCTGTTCTTCCAGTTGAGATACAAAGCATTGTATGATAAGCTGGTGTTGTGTCAGTTTGCAGAAGTTGTGTGTGTGGTAAAGATGCCCTCAGCTAGAGACGTGCCTGGCTGGATGAAGGTGTCTTTGTTGTCCTAGGCCACAGCATTTTCCACTCTTAAGCTGTTGTTGTTGACAAACAAATATGCAGAAGCAACTTCAAAGAGCTTAAGCCAACATGGACATTCCACAATCACATTACAAATACTTTGAAAGGCCTCTAGGCATACATGTGATGGTGATGTGGAAAGCTTCACATTGTTAGCAGCAGGAGATGTGTGCAGTGGACTACACTTAATCTGAGACTTGCTAGCTTGGTTTAAAGGGAATTTACTGTGGGTGGAGTGGGGGAAGGCAGATTTTGGAGATATTTAACTGGTTGTTCAGCCCTGCTTGTGGAATTATGGAAAATTCAGGTGTATCAATTTGTACATCACACTTGGAATTTGACATGCTCCAGTTAGTATGGGATGTTGTGCGATTCTTTGAGTTTGTTTCTTTCGTGACAATTGAGAAAATGGACGGAAGGAAGATATGTGATATTTCAAAGTGATATGTAGGAATTTATCAATGATTCCAAACTAAAGGCCCTTGGCAGGCAAATTGGGAAAACTCTTTTCTGTTTTGTTATTTTGTTCTTGTTTTCTAAATCCTGAGTTTATTTAACATATTAATTTACATTCTGTACAGTAACACTGAGAGTTACCACAAAGGACTATTCCTGCATTGGTTCTGAAATGCCAGTTGCCGTTCATCTATGTAACATTAGATTGAAAAGTGAACACCATGAATTGGGAATTGTGTAATTACAACTTTCAACTGTTTAAAGAGAATCACCGGCCTCATATTGATTAAAAAAATCTAAATGGATCCCTGGATACTGGAACTGATTACATTTTTAATGTGATCATCACCTTTGCATGTATATTCAGTGCAAGACAAGTTTAATATTACTTGATTTTCTGCAGAAGCGTATTTTGTTGCTAGGCTTGACAACACCATAACCAACATTTATTATTCAATCATTTATCTGAGTGTTTTTGTGTCTCAGTATTATTCTCCGTGAGATGTTTTTGATTATGTATCCAGCTATTGGAACAGTGTACTGGAGCAGCATTTATATAAGCCACTAGGCTTGTTAGCTTATTCGGGTTTCTGCTTGGGCTGATTATAATGTGTTTAAACCATGCATTTTTTATTGAAGAACAGTGAATGACGTACACACATTGTTCATGTTCCATAACACTCATTTGTGACATTAGACACATTCTGTCAATATGTAATCTAAAGTATTGACCAGGTGCTGTTTCTTTACTAACTGACTGGAATGCGACTTAACTTTGATGGTTAGTAATCACCAAGAAATGCCTGAGATGAATTTCAGACCTGCCTACCTAGCGTTTGGTGTATTTTGTACGATGTTTTATCATTAAATATGATTATAGACCCACATAGCAGATTGTGTGCCAGTCGACAGTTACATTCATCATTAAAAAAAAAGGTTTCATTCCAGTTCCAGTTCAACTTTTAGTATATGCCATCATTGAGAACATCCTTGTCTGTTCTTCCTATATTGTTTGTCAGTGCCATTAACACACATACCCAAGTCGTACTGATATATTCTGATATTCCATTGACAAACCCCAGGATTCGAAACTCCAGAAATTATTCTTCGACCCAAAGTTTATAGAGAAATACACTTCCATCCCCAGAATGAGCAGGACAACTAAAGAAGCCAAGTATGTGTATTGTACATATTGCTGAGCAGAAATAAACAATTGCACACTGGGGAGACATGTTGGGAGGAGCCATGCTATATTCCTTAAGAGATAGTACACTTTTTCACCTGAAAATACACTTTTTAGCTACCATGAATACACTTTGAAGGCAAGTTGGCTAGGCAGGTCTGGCTTTTGTGAATGAAATGGCTAAAAGTGACGTGAAACCAAACTCACTGACTCACTCCATAATAAACAGCAACACATTTCACTGTATTCCATAGGATTTTTACAGTGTCTACTTTTACACCAAGAAATGATAAGATTGTCTACCATGCCTGTCACTTTCTTACTGCCACAATGTGAGGAAAGATAAGATGCTACATTTTGGTATCGGTGTCAACACCATTATAAAACATATGTCTTATGAATGCCTCTGAGAGAAGTTGCCACAAGATAGTTACAGCTGTATTGTGTTCCAGTTATTCTGTGAGAGAGAGAAGGCAGCGCGTGAGATGGAAGAACAGCAGAAGGATGAATCCGAGTCTAGTACTGACCAACCGTCCCATAACACCAGTGGAGAATGGCAGGAATCAGAGGCTGGCGTGCAGTGGATTGTGGCTTCTGCAGAAAAGCTTCGGAAACAGCAAAACAGTGCCCCAGAGTCATCCCAGTCTGACAGTCAGGAGGAGCCAAGTGTTCTGGATGATGAAGAGACTTTCACACAAGGTGGGGACTGGTAGAGACATTCTGTGTACAGGTTATTGAATGTCTTTGCAGAATATTTCTTCTTGTAATGTAGGGTCCATTGTGTTGGTGCCTTTTAAGCAAGTATAAAACTGAGTTAACAGGACTTATAGCCAAATTTGTCTTGATTAATAATGTTTTAGTTTATGATATAGTCTTTGCTGAGTCCATTTTTCTGTATTCAAATATATAAGATTAGCACACTATTTGATATTTGAGTGTGATTCTAAATTCAGTTATTGTTGATGTTTTTGAGTGTTTTAAGCCAAATAGTTTTTGTGCACATACATTGGCTGTTATCTTTCTAATATTTAGGTTTTAAGCCTTATTTAATACATGTATCTTGTGTTTCAGCCTTACACAAAGCTGGCAAACATATGGAGAATAGTATCATTGCATCTTATGTTGCCCTGCTGATAGGCTGTCTTATACAAGATAACAGGGTAAGAGAATCAGTCGGTGTTGCATGGTCATAATGAATTAACCATGCCTACATTTTAATTTGTGGTGATGAAACCATTTGTTGCTATACCTCATCTTGAGTTAAGATGATCTCATCAGGAATTGGTATTTAGTAAATAGTCTATGATGTGACAGCCAGCCACCTAACCCGTTTGGTGACTATAAGGAGATGCAGTTGTTATATTTGTTGTTCTTGTTGCAGATGTATGTGGACAGAGTCAAGGAGTATTTACCTGATGGCAGCTTTGATTCCATGATTAAAGTCCTCAAGAAATTCTTAGGTTTTATGAATTTGACTGTAAGTGTTACATCAATTCTCAGCGTTATATGTGCATAATCATCTAGCAGTCTGGAATGTCTATTCAAGAAAAATCTGAAAGAAATTTATTTTTGTTTCATTATTTGGGGATTTTATCATTATTTCAGTTGCTAGACTTCCAGGAATATGTTCCAATAGTATGCTCATATGCTGAGACTTAGATCAGTTTGTGAGTGGACCAGGTGGCTAGATGTTGATTGTTTGTCAGTATACCATGATGGTGTTAGACATGTCAGTATTCCGTGATGATAGACATTGCTTAAAGTGCATGATTATTTATGTGTAGTTTTGATATGTTTGCTTTGAGCAACTAATTCAAGAACGTTTTATACTTCAAAACATATACAAATATGTAATGCATATTTTTCACCTATTAGTACTGTTATTTCAATATTGTTATTACTTCTTGTTTTCAGAGTGCTATTGGAAACACAGGTGGTCAGCCAATCGCAAGAGTTATAGAAATCTTGGAGGCATGCTGACCTTGACCTCTTCATTCACATTTGTATATTTATTCATTGACCCGTGTCATTAGGGTGAAGGTCGTGGGGGTCAGGAGACAGGAGTAATCTGTTAGCTTCCTGAAACTATGTGAAAGATGATGATGATGATGATGATGATGATGATGATATGTGAATATTTATATTGTGATAATCATGATAATAATCATGAAGCTTCAGTTTCTCTTCTGTTGGTATAGTCAGTATTGATCATTGAGGGCCACTGTGTTTTTCAAATGTCTGGGTGTAATTTATGTATTTATTTTGATCAATCACCTTTGTTTTAAACTGTCCTGTCCGAGGTTCTAGAAAGTCTTATGGATAAGAGTTGAAGCAGTTCCTTGTTCTGTCCTACAACGATTTGGTATGCAAATACAGGGTCTGTTGCGACAAACTGTTCAGCATCATACCTGTACTGGAATAATACATCAATGAACAAGAAGCCGCTCATCTGACCAACATATATTAATTCCACACTGCTTTTAGCATGACTGTGGAGTTCATATTCATATTTTTGTTTTTTATTTAATATGATTAGATGCTTGGGGGATATGGGAGCAGTTGAAATTATAGGACTTTCTTCACTGAAAGCTTTGAAATCTTGTGTTATGCAGTGTAGGTTTAATGTATAGGACATGATTTGATCAAACTTGTTCCCTTATTCCCCACTGTACCTATCAACCCTGGTTTGTATGTTTGAATATTTCTGAACAATGTTTTTATCCGAGATGGACATATTTAACAGTTGTTTTATGTTGACTAAAATCCCACATTTCAAGATGTTGATGGCAGCAATTTGATGATGTGAAACAGAAGCATTTATTTTTATCCTTACATATTTCCTTTCTCATACAGGATATGCAGATAGGCACCATTATTTAACTCGTGAGTTTCAGTAAACCCATTGTGTATATGTCATGGTTTTAGTTCCGTTCATATGCTTATCCAAAACTATTTCCTTGTGTGTCCTAAAAGTTTCCAAAGTTTGGTGTAAAGAAAAAAATACTGTTCAACCACCGCAGGTTTGTTGATGCACAAGTTACAATATTATTTTTAAAAGAACCTTCATGCACAATTCAGCTTACCATTTATAAACAACAAACATCTATCATGATACTAATGTTTTTGAAGACCTTAACATGAACGCTTATGTATACTATCTGTAGCTGGACAGGTTAAGCAATCTATCAGAATGTTTCTTTTGCCTCTCCACTTGGATGAAAACTCACAGCTTTTAGGATTGTACAATTTCTTTCACCTGAGAATGAAGAAAACTTTAAGGTGTGTGCATGCATGCTTGAGACTAAAGTGTATGTATATATTTGCAAAGATTCCTCTGAGAAAACCCATCTTTTAACTGTTTCCAAATTTTGTATGCCCGTGTGAATAGCCTATGTTTTATACAGTGTGTAAATATTTTATTCATTTTATATTGTGAATAAAATCAAGCAAAAACAACATTAGTCAGGAATCATGTATAATTTGTAATTGCAGTTTAACTGTCTGGAGCAGGAAATTCATACAATACCATTTCAGTTTGACTGACATTTTTAACATGAGGTACAGAGGTTGAATAGGTCTCTTAGGATCATTTTATCCCATTCATACATTCATTTTATCTCATTGATGGTTTCTATATAACTTAACTATTTGTAAAGACCAACGTGTACCTGATTGTATGTGTTGTGCCCACCCACTGTAGATACAAGTGGCACACTCTAGATGTGTACAGTTAGGTGGCTCTGATAATAAAAGAGGTATTTTTATCAGCTCAAATAATGACTTTGTTTTATCTTTCATAACTACTGTAGGATATCATCAATATGCTTCTCATTCTGTAGAAGATTCACAAACCATTGTTTTTACCACAGGGGTCATGTTGTTTTAGATTTCCTTTTTGTCTTTAATCCATCCATTGAAATCTCTGCTTTTCCTCTGGCATCCAATGATTGTTGTCTTCATGAAACTGGCACCTTGGAGAGCTGTAATTCTGAACTTGTTTTCAATGCTTCAGTTTTACTACAAACTGCAACAACATCCAAAAGTAAATATTTCCGTGTTGTTCAAGCAGAAGTGTCTACAGAATTTTAAGGACAAGTGAAATGTGGTACTGTACTTGTGAAAAATGGAATTTCTAAAGCTGTGGATGTTACTGGCCTTATCCTATTTTCCTTGGAATGCAAAATTTGGTTCCAGGGAGTATACACAGGTGGTGTTTCTGTGATTATTCAGGTGCAATTCAGTGTTAAAATACTGCCAAATTTGGTGAAATGAGCACTGTTTGAAGAAATTAAATATTTGAACAATGATAAATATTTTGCCCACTTTTGTTTATCAAATTTGTGGGAAAACCTTGACCTGCACCTTTCCTGATGTTTGGTCACATTTTTATTGAAACAAGTGATAAAAGTCAGCGATTCATGGAGTGGTTGGCCTACTGCCAAGCCTACTCTGTAGTGGTAATGCCTTAAATGAAGCAAGTCTAGATTTCCTCAGGTTCAGGGTCTGCAAGAAAACTAAGTCACTTAAGGGTCAGGTTACAAACTAAATGTATCCAACTACCATGGTTGGCCAGACCAACATCCTTACCAATGGTCTGGAATGTTCATTTTCATCTGTCAGTTCTTAAGGGACTGTGAGACAGTCTGATGGGATGACACAAGTTATAGTGCAGTTATAGTGTCTTGAGACAAATCAGGCAAAATGTTGGGGAAAGGTTTCTCCTCAATGTTAAGTTGTAAAAAGTATTGTTTCATTGCCTAATTTGGGTCCACACATGGCAGCCCAATTAGTAATGTGGTTAAGGGTTTAGCTGTAGTTAAAACAAGGATTATGTTTTTACTTCATCTATGGGATTATTGTGTGAAACTCTGTTTTGGTTTGATAATCTCACTCTATCTCCTAACTCTAACTCCTCAACAGTAAAATTCCATGTCAACATATGGCAAGGACGGATGTATACGCAGGTTACATGGTCAATCTGATTGATTTGGTCACGGCGTTAAAATCGTTCCTTTGCTCATAGGTTTTTAGCACATTAAACACAGTAAGAAAGAAATGAAGAAATAGAGAAAGTCATAAAAGTATTGGACAATTATGAATGGAAGAAATACGTCCAAACCAACAATTTGGTGTGTTTGAAAGCCATGTAGAAGTTCCACAAATATGAATACATGACATGTTTTATGGATAACAAATATAAAAAGAAGTTGTTAAAATGTGTCATGTATTCAACCAATTGGTATCATGTCTTACCTGAAGGGAAATGACAAGCTTTATTGTAACCCAAAAGTCACTGTTCTGTGATCTGATTGATTGAAAAACGTGATCAAATGGCATTTGATTCCTGGAAACTGCAAGGCAAAACAAACTGCTGCGAATTGACACATAGAAACTTTGCAAACAATTGTTTTGTTGTGTCCTCAACAGTGGAGACGTCATTCAATGCATATTGTGACATAAAGTCAGAATGACATCACAAATAAGCAGCTGAAATGGCCAGCTGATGACATTTCACTGCTATACCGGTACTCAGTGTAAATGAGTGCAGACAGTAAAACCCTCTGGTTTACTGAAGCCTGGGAATATTTCATTTGAAACCTCCGACGGACGCAGTGGGTTCCAAATGTATTCCTGTCCTTCAACTATACTCATGAAGAATGAGTAAGTTCTACACTGCTCTCAGCAATATTCCAGTCATATGTCGGCAGTCAGTAGATAAAAAAGAATGGACCAGACAAGCCAATGAATAAATACATGAGCATCTGTCTTATTTGCATATTATTTGAAACTTTTTAATTTGGAGACAGGTTCGAATTCCTAAATAATAATGGTGGTATTTCAGGGAGAACAGGCCATACGGTTTTACAAGTGACATTGCTATGTGCACACTGCAAATTTCCAAATTGTAAACTGTTGAGCAGTAGGGGAACTTGACTTGCCTTCATGAGGTGATGACAGCATGGAGAAAGGACAGGGCTGAACACAAGGGCTACCATTTATACCATTATCTGATGGTTGTTTGATGTGACTTCTAATTGGTAATGACCTGAGCACGTGTAGCCCCAATGCAGATGTTCTTAGTTCTTGGTCTCCCTGGGTCTCCGTTTCAATTTCTAATAGGGCTGTTTCTTACTATCAAAATTTTATCTATTCAGAGACTAAGCATTAGCCTATATCTATATGTAACATATATCCATTTCTGAATTTCTAAAATGCGTGTGCATGTGCACACGCACACGCATACACGTCATAAAGTAACCTCGATTGGGTGAAACTAGTTGAGTGTTGCACTTTTTTACAGCAGGCATTAGTGAGTTTTTGTGAACTGGAAACTTCCTGTTTTACAGATTGTATGACATCCCAGCCCCACTCCTGCAGGATTAAGTTAACTATTTTTATAGGGTTCATAACTTTATCTTGGATTTTTCTCTTATGTTACTTACTGTAAAGAATTGTATTTTTGCTATCATTTATTGCTGTTGAATGCCATGGGAACAAATACCAGAATTGTAATTGATTGGAACTGCACACACACTACTGTTCTATTGGCAATTAGTGTTCAGCAACCAGTATATTATTGTACAGAACAAGTGTATGAATCTATAATGTCGTGAAGTGAGTGCTTGGCATGTAGTTGAAACAGTACTGTTGGAAGGTTTTGTGACATCAACCAAATGAGAAGCAGTGGAAGTGCTGAAACATCAATGCATGTTCCATTAAAGATGAAATAGAAATTGCATGCTCGCAATTCTTGTACCTGCCTGTACTGTGTATCTTACTCTGATAAGCTGTAAAGGTTAGGGGCAACAGTATTTGTCTGTATAACAGTACTACATAGGACACTTCCATTCATGACATTCACATCAGTACAGTGGGCAGTACATGAGCTGCACAGTAATTTGCTCCTCAGTGGAACCCAATCCCATGCTATTTATATACTACACGAGACTGTTCTCTGAATTCTGATCCCACACCAGAAAGTATTGACCCACTGTATTCATGTACCAGACAGATGGTTGTGACTGACTTCACACGCTACATCCATTACATACCCCAGTATCCTATACTTTCTTAGAAACATCTCTCCACTTGTGGCCCTTCTTTTGAGATTGTCAGTGTCCAAAAGAGCCAATGTCTTCCTTTGATCTAACTGTCAATGTCAGTGGTATGTTACAAACATCTTGTGTTTTTCCTTTTCTAACTCTTCCCATAATTGCACATTTGTAATTGCAACACCATGTCACACTGCCTACACTTTTAGTCTTCCTGACTGGTGAGGTGTAACATCTTGCCACGTTGCCTGTTTCTCTCCTTGCCTGACTGGTGAGGTGTAACACCATGTCACACTGCCTGTGTATGTCCTTGCCTGACCGGTGAGTTGTAACACCTTGTCACACTACCTGTGTCTCTCCTCTCCTCTCCTGACTTTAGAAGTGTAACACCTGGTCACACTGTCTGTGTCTCTCCTAGCCTGACTGGTCAGGTGAAACGCCATGTCACATCTCCAGTGTCTCTCCTTACCTGACTGGTCAGGTGTAACACCTTTGCACACCTCCTGTGACTCTCCTTGAAGAACTGGTGAGGTGTAACAGCTTGTGACACTGTCTGTGTCTCTCCTTGCACGACTGGTGAGGTGCAACACCTGCCACACTGCCAGTGTCTCATCTTCCCTGACTGGTGGGATGTAACACCTTGTCAAAATGTTTGTGTCTCTCCTTGCATAACAGGTGAGGTGTAACACCTGTCACACTGCCAGTTTCTCTCCTTTCCTGATTGGAGAGGTGTAACACTTGTCGTCACACTGCCTGTGTCTCTCCGTACCATACTGGTCATATGTAACACCATGTCACACTGCCTGTGTCTCTCGTTGCCTATCAGGTGAGATGCAACACCTGCCATCCTGCCTGTGTCTCTTCTTGCCTGACAGGTGAGGTGTAACACCTGGTCACTCTGCCTATGACTCGTGAAGGTCCCAGGGTAGAGTAGGCCTTCAGCAACCCATGCTTGCCATAAGAGGCGACTATGCTTGTCGTAAGAGGTGACTAACATGATCGGGTGGTCAGACTCGCTGACTTGGTTGACACATGTCATCGGTTCCCCATTGCGCAGATCGATGCTCATGTTGTTGATCACTGGATTGTGTGGTCCAGACTCGATTATTTACAGACCACTGCCATATAGCTGGAATATTGCTGAATGTGGCGTAAAACTAAACTCACACTGCCTGTGTCTCTTCTTGCCTAGCAAGTGAGGTGCAACACCTTGTGACACTGCCTCTTTAATTGCCCGACTGCTGAAGTGAAACACCTTGTCACACTGCCAGTGTCGATCCTTGCCCAGTTGGTGAGATGTAACACCTTGTCACACTGAGTGTGTCTCTCCATGCCCAACTGATGAGGTGAAACACCTTGTCACACTGCCTATGTCTCTTTTGCCCAACTGGTAAAACACCATGTCACACCTCCAGTGTCTCTTCTTACCTGATTGGTGAGGTGTAACACCTTGTCACACTGCCAGTGTCTCTCCTTACCTGACTTGTGAGGTGTAGCACCTTGTCACACTGCCAGTGTCTCTCTTTACCTGACTGGTGAGGTATAGCACCTTGTCACACTGCTTGCTTCTCACCATGCCTTCCTGGTATTATCGCAAATTGGCAGGGCTATTTCCAGAATGTCTATAGCACCACTATTTGCCTTTGCAGATTTACATCCCACAGTTGTAGCACAATTGCTGAAGGTGAGTTGTAATTGCATGTTCACATTGATCACGACTTTAGTGAAACTCCAGAATACCCTTGCTACTAGGTTTTAACATAGAAATGAACACCTAAATAACTAGGGATATTCCTCCCAGAACAAACCAAGGTACAACAGGACCCAGGAAAGCAGTTCAAGCTATCATCAAACCCAACTAACTCACAGATTCTCACTCCCTTACTTTCCCCATGCCTGACTGCTGATGACCAACATTATGTCCGAGGCGAAGGGAGTGCTTGCCTCACCCTACAAATCAATAGAGATTTTACAGCAGCTTGTCTTCCTCCACACTCCACTGCCCAAGCATTAGAGTCCTGCATTGAGACATTGCTGAACACATGGGGGACATTTTCAATGTGATATAGTAAAGGCTAGTCTTGAATGGATATGTGATGAAATATTTTATGTCTGGATGGAATAATGATGGAATGCAGCTCCAGGGTTCAATGGGTACTAGATTGATGGAAGAGTATCAATATTGCTGCACAGAGTTTCACAGTTGAACAAGTGAAATGTTCTCCCACAAAAACACATGCAGTAGTAGTATAGCTCAGTTCAGTTATGATATGTTTATCCTTCACTTATTCCAAACAAAATGCCTTTGATCCTGATTCTGGTTATGGATGTATCATGTATTCCTCATGCCAAATAACTGTCCAATCAAATCACACTCTTGAGTGCAAGTGGTAAGAGGCATGCAGAGAGTGTTCCATTTCTTCAGTGTAGATATGCTGGTAAATGAATGAATCCAAGGTATTTATCATAGATTAAGGGTATACCATTCAATGATGAAAGATAAAGAGGATAAACAGGTGCATTTCTTCTGTCCTATCTGATAATGTACTTCACAAACCATTCCTTCTGGGTCAAGGCTATGTTGCAGGGTACAATCAGGTCTTGTGGTAGTGTGAGGGAGCCATGAAAAGGGTTCAATTATCTTTAAGGCAGGCCAACAAATAGATCTTAAAAAACTTTCTGATGACAGTTGACAAATCAGGAGCATTAATTTGAGGATATGACGTGCAAAAAACCTTTCCTGTTTCTTTGTTATCATGGAGGCCAGAATTTATCTTTCACTTTCCAACAATATTGTGAGTTTCTTCTTCAGTCATTGTTTTGATTTTTTGTGAAGCCATTTTTAGCTTCTTTTCAAATAACAGGGACTTAAAACACAACTTGAATGTTTCCAAAATTAATATAATAAAAGTTACTATGATGGCAAATGTACATTTTGTTGCAAGGTTTCTAACAGAACATTTTCACTGTGTTTTTCATGTACTCTATGAAACAGAATGTGTAAAGCTTCAAAATAATCCTGCAGATACAGATGTGAAATGAAAACACAATGCTATAATCAAATTATTCTTGATGCATTCCTTTGAATGTCATTTACATTTTCACATTTATGAGGTTATCATTTATTTCCAATTCTGAATTTGATTTGCATTATTGATCCAGCCAAAGTAAAGATATCTCAGCTGTTAGGCAAGTAATTTTCTGTATGCTTATCAAACAATGATTGTCAAAATTTTATTTTGAAATGTGCGACTATGATTTGAAGAATGTAAGAATTATTGCTTTTGTCAGATAAAATATACTGTACACTTTCATAATCAAAACTTCTGACTACAGTACAGAAGAATATCTCAATCAGGAGCCATATTGTTTCAATGAAATGCCAGTAATTCAAAACTCTTTTTGCTTATTCTTGATAACTGCTACCGACTCTAAAAGGGTACACATGTATCCCTCATGTTCCCCACCTCATGTCACCTCATCCAAACACATGTATCCCTCATGTTCCCCACCTCATGTCACCTCTTCCAAACACATGTATCACTCATGTTCAACATCTCATGTCACCTCATCCAAACATATGTATCCCTCATCTTCCCCACCTCATGTCACCTCACCCAAACACATGTATCCCTCATGTTCCCCACCTCATGTCACCTCTTCCAAACACATGTATCACTCATCTTCAACATCTCATGTCACATCACCCAAACATATGTATCCCTCATGTTCCCCACCTCATGTCACCTCACCAAAACACATGTATTCCTCATGTTCCCCACCTCATCCAAACACATGTATCACTCATGTTCAACACCTCATGTCACCTTATCCAAACACATGTATACCTCATGTTCAACACCTCATGTCACCTCACCCAAATACATGTATCCCTCATATTCAACATCTCATATCACCTCTTCCAAACACATGTATCCCTCATGTTCAACAGCTCATGTCAATTCACCAAAACACATGTATCCTACATGTTCAACATCTCATGTCACCTCACCCAAACACATGTATCACTCATGTTCAACACCTCTTCCAAACACATGTATCCCTCATGTTCAACACCTCATCTCACCTCTTCCAAACACATGCATCACTCATGTTCCCCACCTCATGTCACCTCATCCAAACACATGTTTCACTCATGGTCCCCACTTCATCCAAACACATGTATCCCTCATCTTCCCCAACTCATGTCACCTCATCCAAACACATGTATCCCTCATGTTCCCCACCTCATGTCACCTCTTCCAAACACATGTATTACTCATGTTCAACATCTCATGTCACCTCACCCAAACACATGTATCCCTCATGTTCCCAACCTCATCCAAACACATGTATCACTCATGTTCCCAACCTCATCCAAACACATGTATCCCTCATGTTCCCCACCTCATCTAACCTCTTCCAAACACATGCATCGCTCATGTTCCACAACTCATGTCACCTCACCCAAACACATGTACCCATCATGTTCCCCACTTCATGAAAACACATGTATCACTCATGTTCAACACCTCATGTTACTTAACCCAAACACATGTATCCCTCATGTTCCCCACCTCATGTCACCTCTTCCAAACACATGTATCACTTATGTTCAACATCTCATGTCACCTCTTCCAAACACATGTATCACTCATCTTCAACATCTCATGTCACCTCACCCAAACATATGTATCCCTCATGTTCCCCACCTCATATCACCTCACCCAAACACATGTATCCCTCATGTTCACCACCTCATCCAAACACATGTATACCTCATGTTCACCACCTAATGCCACCTTATCCAAACACATGTATCCCTCATGTTCAACACCTCATGTCACCTCACCCAAACACATGTATCCCTCATGTTCAACATCTCATGTCACCTCTTCCAAACACATGTATCCCTCATGTGCAACACCTCATGTCAATTCACCAAAACACATGTATCCCACATGTTCAACATCTCATGTCACCTCACCCAAACACATGTATCACTCATGTTCAACACCTCATCCAGACACATGTATCCCTCATGTTCCCCACTTCATCTCACCTCTTCCAAACACATGCATCACTCATGTTCCCCACCTCATGTCACCTCATCCAAACACATGTTTCACTCATGGTCCCCACTTCATCCAAACACATGTATCCCTCATGTTCCCCACCTCATGTTACCTATTCCAAACACATGTATCCCTCATGTTCCCCACCTCATGTCACCTCGCCCAAACACCACATGTCACCTCATACGAACCCATGTATCCCCCATGTTCAACATCTGATGTCGCCTCACCCAATTACATATATCACTCAAGTTCCCCACCTCTTCGAAACACATGTATCCCTCATGTTCCCCGCCTAATGTCACCTCATCCAAACACATGTATCACTAATGTTCAACACCTCTTCCAAACACATGTATCACTCATGTTCCCCACCTCATCTCACCTCATCCAAGCACATGTATCACTCATGTTCAGCATCTCATGTCACCTCACCCACACGCATGTATCACTCACGTTCAACACCTCATCCAAACACATGTATCACTCATGTTCAACATCTCATATCACCTCAACCATACACATGTATCACTCATGTTCCCCCACCTCACCCAAACACATGTATCGCTCATGTCACCACACATCATGTCAGCTCTTCCAAACACATATATCACTCACGTTCCCCACGTCATGTCGTCTCATCCAAACACATGTATCTCTCATGTTCCCCACCTGATGTCACATCACTCAAACACATGTATCCCTCATTTCATGTCACCTCAACTAAACACATGTATCCCTCATGTTCCCCACCTCATCCAAACATATGTATCCCTCATGTTCCCTGCCTCATGTCACCTCACCACACACATGTATCTCCAAACCCAAACACAGGTATCTCTCATGTTCCCCACCTCATGTCGCCCTCACCTAAACACATGTAACCCTTATCTTCATATCCTCATGTCACCTCACCCAAACACACATGTATCCCTCAGGCTCATCTCCTCATGTCACCTCACAGCAAAACATGTATCCCTTACGTTTCACACCTCATATCATCTCATCCAAACACATGTATCTCTCATGTGCCCCACCTCATGTCACCTCAACTAAACTCCCGTATCCCTCATGTTTCCCGCTTCATAACATTGCACGCAAAACCACGTATCCCTCATGTTCCATGCCTAATGTTACCTCACCCACACAGATGTATTTTTCATGTTCCCCACCTCATGTCACCTCACTCAAACACATGTATCTTTAATGTACCCAACCTCATGGCACTTCACCCAAATAGATGTATCCTGCATGTTCCCCACCTCATGTTATCTCTTCCAAACACATGTATCACTCATAATGAACATCTCATGTTACCTCACCCAAACACAAGTATCATTCATGTTTCCCACCTCATCCAAACACATGTATCCCTCATGTTCCCTGTCTAATGTCACCTCACCTCCGTCATGTTCTCGCCTCATATCATCTCACCCAACACACATGTGTCTCTTATCTTCCACAAGTCATTTCACCTCACCCAAACACATGCATCCCTCATGTTTCCACCTCATGTCACCTCATCCAACACATGTATCCCTCATGTTCAACATCTCATGTCACCTCATCCAAACACATGTATCACTCATGTTCAACACCTCATGTCACCTCATCCAAACACATGTATCCCTCGTGTTCCCCACCTCATGTCATCTCTTCCAAACTCATGAATCCCCCATGTTTAACATCTGATGTCACCTCACCCAAACACATATATCACTCATGTTCCCCACATCATCCAAACAGATGTATCACTCATGTTCCCCACCTCATGTCACCTCATCCAAACACATGTATCACTTATGTTGAACATCTTATGTGACCTCACCAAAACACATATATCACTCATGTTCCCCACCTCATGTCACCTCATCCAAACACATGTATCACCCATGTGCAACATCTTATGTCACCTCATACAAACACATGTATCACTCATGTTCCCCACCTTATGTCACCTCATTCAAACACATGTATCCCTCGTGTTCAACACCTCATGTTACCCCTTCCAAACACATGTATCCCTCATGTTCCCCACCTCATGTCACCTCTTCCAAACTCATGTATCCCTCATGTTCAACATCTGATGTCGCCTCACCCAAACACATGTATCACTCAAGTTCCCCACCTCATCCAAACACATGTATCCCTCATGTTCCCCACCTCATCTCACCTCATCCAAGCACATGTATCACTCATGTTGAACATCTCATGTCTCTTCAACCATACACATGTATCACTCATGTTCCCCCACCTCACCCAAACACATGTATCCCTCATGTCACCACACCTTATGTCAGCTCTTCCAAACACATGTATCACTCATGTTCCCCACGTCATGTCGTCTCTTCGAAGCACATGTATCCCTCATGTTCCCCACACATGTATCCCTCTTGCCACCACACCTCATGTCACCTCTTCCAAAGACATGTATCACTCATGTTCCCCACGTCATGTCGTCTCATCCAAACACATGTATCTCTCATGTTCCCCACCTGATGTCACATCACTCAAACACATGTATCCCTCATTTCATGTCACCTCAACTAAACACATGTATCCCTCATGTTCCCCACCTCATCCAAACATATGTATCCCTCATGTTCCCTGCCTCATGTCACCTCACCACACACTTGTATCTGCAAACCCAAACACAGGTATCTCTCATGTTCCCCACCTCATGTCGCCCTCACCTAAACACATGTATCAATTATGTTCACATCCTCATGTCACCACACCCAAACACACATGTGTCCCTCAGGCTCATCTCCTCATGTCACCTCACAGCAAAACATGTATCCCTTACGTTTCACACCTCATATCATCTCATCCAAACACATGTATCTCTCATGTGCCCCACCTCATGTCACCTCAACTAAACTCCCGTATCCCTCATGTCCGTTTCATAACATTGCACGCAAAAACACGCTTCCCTCATGTTCCATGCCTAATGTTACCTCACCCACACAGATGTATTTTTCATGTTCCCCACCTCATGTCACCTCACTCAAACACATGTATCTCTAATGTACCCCACCTCATGGCACTTCACCCAAATAGATGTATCCTGCATGTTCCCCACCTCATGTTATCTCTTCCAAACACATGTATCACTCATAATCAAGATCTCATGTCACCTCACCCAAACACAAGTATCATTCATGTTTCCCACCTCATCGAAACACATGTATCCCTCATGTTCCCTACCTCATGTCACCTCATCAAAACACATGTATCCCTCATGTTTCCACCTCATGTTACCACATCCAAACACATGTATCCCTCATGTTCCCCACCTCTTGTGAACTCATCCAAACACATGTACCCCACATGTTCAACATCTCATGTCACCTCACCCAAACACAAGTATCTCTCATGTCTCCCACCTCATCCAAACACATGTATCCCTCATGTTCCCCACCTTATCTCACCTCATCAAAGCACATGTATCACTCATGTTCAGCATCTCATGTCACCTCACCCACACGCATGTATCACTCACGTTCAACACCTCAACCAAACACATGTATCACTCATGTTCAACATCTCATGTCACCTCTTCCTAACATATGTATCACTCATGACTCATGTTCCCCACCTCATCCAAACACGTATATCCCTCATGTTTCCCACATCATGTCACCTCACCCAAACACATCTATGCCTCGTGTTCAACATCTCATGTCACCTCACCCAAACACATGTATCCCTCATGTTCCCAACCTCATGTCATCTCATCCAAACACATGTATCACTCATGTTCAACAGGTCATGTCATCTCACCCAAACACATATATCACTCATGTTCCCCACATCATCCAAACACATGTATCACTTATGTTGAACATCTCATGTCACCTCACCAAAACACATGTATTCCTCATGTTCCCCACCTCATCCAAACCCATGTATCACTCATGTTCAAGACTTCATTTCACCTCATCCTAACACATGTATCACTCATATTCCCCACCTCATCCAAACACATGTATCCCTCATGTTCCCCACATCATGTCACATCACCTAAACACATGTATCCCTCATGTTCCCCACCTCATGTAACCTCTTCCAAACACATGTATCCCTCATGTTGAACATCTCATGTCACCTCACCCAAACACATGTATCACTCATCTTCCCCACCTCATGTCACCTCATCCAAACCCACGTATCCCTCATGTTCCCCACCTTATTTCACCTCATCAAAGAACATGTATCATGCATCTTCAGTATCTCATGTCACTCTACCCAAACACATGTATCCCTCATGTTCCCTTCCTCATGTCACCTCTTCCAAACACATGTGTCACCCATGTTCAACATCTCATGTCACCTTACCCAAACACATGTATCACTCATGTTCAGCACCCCATCTAAACACATGTATTCCTAATGTTCCCTACCTCATGTCACCTCTTCCAAGCACATGTATCCCCCATGTTCAACATCTCATATCACCTCTTCCAAACACATGTATCACTCATGCTCCCCACCCCATCCAAACACATATATCCCTCATGTTCCCCACCTAATGTCGAATCATCGAAAAACATGTATCCCTCATGTTCTGCACCTCATGTCATCTCTTCCAAACACATGTATCACTCATGTTCCCCACCTCATGTCACCTCATCCAAACACATGTATCACTCATGTTCAACATCTCATGTCACCTCTTCCAAACACATGTATCACCCATGTTCAACATCTCATACCACCTCATCTAAACACATCCATGACTCATATTCCCCATCTCATCCAAACACGTAAATCCCTCATGTTTCCCACATCATGTCACCTCACCCAAACACATCTATGCCTCGTGTTCAACACCTCATGTCACCTCTTCCAAACACATGTATTACTCATGTTCCCCACCTCATGTCATCTCTTCCAAACACATGTATCACTCATGTTCCCCACCTCATGTCACCTCATCCAAACACATGTATCACCCATTTTCAACATCTCATGTCACCTCACCCAAACAGATATATCACTCATGTTCCCCACCTCACCCAAACACATGTATCCCTCATGTTTCCCACATCATGTCACCTCACCCAAACACATCTATCCCTCGTGTTCAACACCTCATGTCACCTCTTCCAAACACATGTATCACTCATGTTCAACACCTCATGTCAAATCTTCCAAACACATGTATCACCCATGTTCAACATCTCATGTCACTTATTTCAAACACATCCATGACTCATATTACCCACCTCATCCAAACACGTATATCCCTCATGTTTCGCACCTCATGTCACCTCACCCAAACACATGTATCCCTCATGTTCAACACCTCATGTTACCTCTTGCAAACACACGTATGTCTCATCTTCAACAACTCATGTCACCTCATCCAAACACATGTATCCTTCATGTTCAACATCTCATGTCACCTCACCCAAACACATGTATCCTTCATGTTCAACATCTCATGTCACCTCATCCAAACAAATGTATCCTTCATGTTCCCCACTTCATGTTACCTCTTCCAAAGACATGTATCCTTCATGTTCAACATCTCATGACACCTCACCCAAACACATGTATCACTCATGTTCCCCACCTCATTCAAACACATGTATCCCTCATGTTCCCCACCTCATGTCACCTTTTCCAAACACATGTATCCCTCATGTTCCCCACCTGATGTCACATGTATCCCTCATCTCAAGTCACCTCATCCAAACACATGTATCCCTCATGTTCCCCATTCATCCAAACCCATGTATCCTTCATGTTCCCCACCTCATCTCACCTCATCCGAGCACATGTATCACTCATGTTCAACACCTCATGTCAAATCTTCCAAACACATGTATCACCCATGTTCAACATCTCATGTCACCTCTTCCAAACACATCCATGACTCATATTCCCCACCTCATCCAAACACGTATATCCCTCATGTTTCCCACATCATGTCACCTCACCCAAACACATCTATCCCTCGTGTTCAACATCTCATGTCACCTCACTCAAACACATGTATCCCTCATGTTCAACATCTCATGTCACATCACCGAAACACATATATCACTCATGTTCAACACCTCATGTTACCTCTTGCAAACACACGTATGTCTCATGTTCAACAACTCATGTCACCTCATCCAAACACATGTATCCTTCATGTTCAACATCTCATGTCACCTCACCCAAACACATGTATCCTTCATGTTCAACATCTCATGTCACCTCATCCAAACACATGTATCCTTCATGTTCCCCACTTCATGTTACCTCTTCCAAAGACATGTATCCTTCATGTTCAACATCTCATGACACCTCACCCAAACACATGTATCACTCATGTTCCCCACCTCATGTCACCTTTTCGAAACACATGTATCCCTCATGTTCCCCACCTGATGTCACATTTTTCAAACACATGTATCCCTCATCTCAAGTCACCTCATCCAAACACATGTATCCCTCATGTTCCCCATTCATCCAAACCCATGTATCCTTCATGTTCCCCACCTCATCTCACCTCATCCGAGCACATGTATCACTCATGTTCAACACCTCATGTCAAATCTTCCAAACACATGTATCACCCATGTTCAACATCTCATGTCACCTCTTCCAAACACATCCATGACTCATATTCCCCACCTCATCCAAACACGTATATCCCTCATGTTTCCCACATCATGTCACCTCACCCAAACACATCTATCCCTCGTGTTCAACATCTCATGTCACATCACCCAAACACATATATCACTCATGTTCCCCACATCATCCAAACAGATGTATCCCTCATGTTCCCCACCTCATGTCACCTCATCCAAGCACATGTATCACTTATGTTGAACATCTCATGTGACCTCACCAAAACGCATATATCCCTCATGTTCCCCACCTCATGTCACCTCATCCAAACACATGTATTCCTCATGTTCCCCACCTCATCCAAACCCATGTACCCCTCATGTTCCCTACCTCATGTCACCTCCTCCAAGGACATGTATCACTCATGTTCAACATGTCATGGTAGCTCTTCCAAACACATGTATCCCTCATGTTCAACACCTGATTTCACCTGATCCTAACACATGTATCACTCATGTTCCCCACCTCATCCAAACACGTATATCCCTCATGATCCCCACATCATGTCACATCACCCAAACACATGTATCCCTCATGTTCAACACCTCATGTCACCTCATCCAAACACATGTATCACCTATGTTCAACATCTCATGTCACATCACCCAAACACATATGTCACTCATGTTCCCCACATCATCCAAACAGATGTATCACTCATGTTCCCCACCTCATGTCACCTCATCCAAACACATGTATCACTTATGTTGAAGATCTCATGTGACCTCACCAAAACACAGATTTCCCTCATGTTCCCCACCTCATGTCACCTCATCCAAACACATGTATTCCTCATGTTCCCCACCTCATCCAAACCCATGTACCCCTCATGTTCCCTACCTCATGTCACCTCCTCCAAGGACATGTATCACTCATGTTCAACATCTCATGGTACCTCTTCCAAACACATGTATCCCTCATGTTCAACAACTGATTTCACCTCATCCTAACACATGTATCACTCATGTTCCCCACCTCATCCAAACACATGTATCCCTCATGTTCCCCACATCATGTCACATCACCCAAACACATGTATCCCTCATGTTCCCCACCTCGTGTCACCTCATCCAAACACATGTATCACCTATGTTCAACATCTCATGTCACATCACCCAAACACATATATCACTCATGTTCCCCACATCATCCAAACAGATGTATCGCTCATGTTCCCCACCTCATGTCACCTCATCCAAACACATGTATCACTTATGTTGAACATCTTATGTGACCTCACCAAAACACATATATCACTCATGTTCCCCACCTCATGTCACCTCATCCAAACACATGTATCACCCATTTTCAACATCTCATGTCACCTCATCCAAACAGATATATCACTCATGTTCCCCACCTCATGTTACCTCATCCTAACACATGTATCACTCATGTTCCCCACCTCATCCAAACACATGTATCCCTCATGTTCCCCACATCATGTCACATCACCCAAACACATGTATCCCTCATGTTTCCCACCATATGTTACCTCTTCCAAACACATGTATCCCTCATGTTGAACATCTCATGTCACCTCACCCAAACACATGTATCACTCATCTTCCCCACCTCATGTCACCTCATCCAAACCCATGTATCCCTCATGTTCCCCACCTTTTCTCACCTCATCAAAGAACATGCATCATGCATGTTCAGCATCTGATGTCACCTCACCCAAACACATGTATCACTCATGTTCCCCACCTCACCCAACTACATGTATCCCTCATGTTCCCCACCTCATGTCACCTCATCCAAGCACATGTATCTCTCATGTTCAACACCTCATGTCACATCTTCCAAACACATGTATCACCCATGTTCAACATCTCATGTCACCTCTTCCAAACACATCCATGACTCATATTCCCCACCTCATCCAAACACGTATATCCCTCATGTTTCGCACCTCATGTCATCTCACCCAAACACATGTATCCCTCATGTTCAACACATCATGTTACCTCTTCCAAACACACGCATCCCTCATGTTCAACATCTCATGTCACCTCACCCAAACAGATGTATCACTCATGTTCAACATCTCATGTCACCTCATCCAAACACACGTATCCCTCATGTTCAACACCTGATTTCACCTCATCCTAACACATGTATCACTCATGTTCCCCACCTCATCCAAACACATGTATCCCTCATGTTCCCCACATCATGTCACATCACCCAAACACATGTATCCCTCATGTTCCCCACCTCATGTCACCTCATCCAAACACATGTATCACCTATGTTCAACATCTCATGTCACATCACCCAAACACATATATCACTCATGTTCCCCACATCATCCAAACAGATGTATCACTCATGTTCCCCACCTCATGTCACCTCATCCAAACACATGTATCACTTATGTTGAACATCTTATGTGACCTCACCAAAACACATATATCACTCATGTTCCCCACCTCATGTCACCTCATCCAAACACATGTATCACCCATTTTCAACATCTCATGTCACCTCATGCAAACAGATATATCACTCATGTTCCCCACCTCATGTTACCTCATCCTAACACATGTATCACTCATGTTCCCCACCTCATCCAAACACATGTATTACTCATGTTCCCCACCTCATGTCACCTCACCCAAACACATGTATCCCTCATGTTCCCCACCATATGTTACCTCTTCCAAACACATGTATCCCTCATGTTGAACATCTCATGTCACCTCACCCAAACACATGTATCACTCATCTTCCCCACCTCATGTCACCTCATCCAAACCCATGTGTCCCTCATGTTTCCCACCTTTTCTCACCTCATCAAAGAACATGTATCATGCATGTTCAGCATCTCATGTCACCTCACCCAAACACATGTATCACTCATGTTCCCCACCTCACCCAACTACATGTATCCCTCATGTTCCCCACCTCATGTCACCTCATCCAAGCTCATGTATCTCTCATGTTCAACACCTCATGTCACATCTTCAAAACACATGTATCACCCATGTTCAACATCTCATGTCACCTCTTCCAAACACATCCATGACTCATATTCCCCACCTCATCCAAACACGTATATCCCTCATGTTTCGCACCTCATGTCACCTCACCCAAACACATGTATCCCTCATGTTCAACACATCATGTTACCTCTTCCAAACACATGCATCCCTCATGTTCAACATCTGATGTCACCTCACCCAAACAGATGTATCACTCATGTTCAACATCTCATGTCACCTCTTCCAAACACATGTATCCCTCATGTTCAACATCTCATGTCACCGCACCCAAACACATGTATCCCTCATGTTCCCCATTCATCCAAACCCATGTATGCTTCATGTTCCCCACCTCATGTTACCTCTTCCAAAGAGATGTATCCCTCATGTTCCCCACCTAATGTCACCTCATACGAACACATGTATCCCTCGTGTTCAACACCTCATGTTACCTCTTACAAACACATGTGTCCTTCCTGTTCAGCATCTCATGACACCTCACCCAAACACCTGTATCACTCATGTTCCCCACCTCATTCAAACACATGTATCCCTCATGTTCCCCACCTCATATCACCTTTTCCAAACACATGTATCACTCATGTTCCCCACCTGATGTTACATTTTTCAAACACATGTATCCCTCATCTCATGTCACCTCAGACAAACACATTTCAAATCTTCCAAACACATGTATCACTCATGTTCAACATTTCATGTCACCTTTTCCAAACACATCCATGACTCATATTCCCCACCTCACCCAAACACATGTATCACTCATGTTTCGCACCTCATGTCACCTCATCCAAACACATGTATCTTTCATGTCCAACATCTCATGTCACCTCACCCAAACACATGTATCCTTCATGTTCAACATCTCATGTCACCTCACCCAAACACATGTATCACTCATGTTCCCCACCTCATGCAAACACATGTATCCCTCATGTTCCCCACCTCATGTTACCTCTTCCAAACACATGTGTCCCTCATGTTCCCCACCTAATGTCACCTCATACGAACACATGTATCCCTCGTCTTCAACACCTCATGTTACCTCTTCCAAACACATGTATCCTTCATGTTTCGCACCTCATGTCACCTCACCCAAACACATGTATCCCTTATGTTCAACACTTCATGTTACCTCCTCCAAACACACGTATCCCTCATGTTCAACATCTCATGTCACCTCACCCAAACACATGTATCCCTCATGTTCCCCATTCATCCAAACCCATGTGTCCTTCATGTTCCCCACCTCATCTCACCTCATCTGAGCACCTGTATCACTCATGTTCCCCACCTCATTCAAACACATGTATCCCTCATGTTCCCCACCTCATGTCACCTTTTCCAAACACATGTATCACTCATGTTCCCCACCTGATGTTACATTTTTCAAACACATGTATCCCTCATCTCATGTCACCTCATCCAAACACATTTCAAATCTTCCAAACACATGTATCACCCATGTTCAACATCTCATGTCACCTCTTCCAAACACATCCATGACTCAGATTCCCCACCTCTTCCAAACACACGTATCCCTCATGTTCAACATCTCATGTCACCTCACCCAAACACATGTATCACTCATGTTCAACATCTCATGTCACCTCACCCAAACACATGTATCACTCATGTTCCCCACCTGATCCAAACACATGTATCCCTCATGTTCCCCACCTCATGTTACCTCTTCCAAAGACATGTATCCCTCATGTTCCCCACCTAGTGACACTTCATACAAACACATGTATCCCTCGTGTTCAACACCTCATGTTACCTCTTACAAACACATGTATCCTTCATGTTCAACATCTCATGACACCTCACCCAAAGACATGGATCACTCATGTTCCCCACCTCATTCAAACACATGTATCCCTCATGTTCCCCACCTCATGTCACCTTTTCCAAACACATGTATCCCTCATGTTCCCCACCTGATGTCACATTTTTCAAACACATGTATCCCTCATCTCATGTCACCTCATCTAAACACATGTCAAATCTTCCAAACACATGTATCACCCATGTTCATCATCTCATGTCACTTATTTCAAACACATCCATGACTCATATTCCCCACCTCATCCAAACACGTATATCCCTCATGTTTCGCACCTCATGTCCCCTCACCCAAACATATATATCCCTCATGTTCAACATCTCATGTCCCCTCACCCAAACACATGTATCCCTCATGTTCAACATCTCGTGTCACCTCACCCAAACATATATATCCCTCATGTTCCCCACTTAATGTCACCTCATCTAAACACATGTATCCTTCATGTTCAACATCTCATGTCCCCTCACCCAAACATATATATCCCTCATGTTCCCCACTTAATGTCACCTCACCCAAACACATGTATCCCTCATGTTCAACATCTCATGTCACCTCACCCAAACACATGTATCACTCATGTTCCCCACCTCACCCAACACACATGTATCTCTT
This sequence comes from Haliotis asinina, assembly GCF_037392515.1. Lineage (NCBI taxonomy): Eukaryota > Metazoa > Mollusca > Gastropoda > Lepetellida > Haliotidae > Haliotis > Haliotis asinina. The sequence continues at coordinate 71,387,593 of NC_090284.1, read as the reverse complement.
ATCTTCGACACGTTATGTCACCTCACGCAAACACATATATCCCTCATGTTTCCACCTCATGTCACCTCAACTAAACTCATGTATCCCTCATGTTCAACATCTCATGTCACCTCATCCAAACACATGTATCACTCATGTTCCCCACCTCATGTCACCTCACCCAAACACATGTATCCCTCATGTTCCCCACCTCATGTCACCTCTTCCAGACACATGTATCCCTTGTGTTCAACACTTCATGTCACCTCACCCAAACACATGTATCCCTCATGTTCCCCATTCATCCAAACCCATGTATCCTTCATGTTCCCCACCTCATCTCACCTCATCTGAGCACCTGTATCACTCATGTTCCCCACCTCATTCAAACACATGTATCCCTCATGTTCCCCACCTCATGTCACCTTTTCCAAACACATGTATCACTCATGTTCCCCACCTGATGTTACATTTTTCAAACACATGTATCCCTCATCTCATGTCACCTCATCCAAACACATTTCAAATCTTCCAAACACATGTATCACCCATGTTCAACATCTCATGTCACCTCTTCCAAACACATCCATGACTCAGATTCCCCACCTCTTCCAAACACACGTATCCCTCATGTTCAACATCTCATGTCACCTCACCCAAACACATGTATCACTCATGTTCAACATCTCATGTCACCTCACCCAAACACATGTATCACTCATGTTCCCCACCTCATCCAAACACATGTATCCCTCATGTTCCCCACCTCATGTTACCTCTTCCAAAGACATGTATCCCTCATGTTCCCCACCTAGTGACACTTCATACAAACACATGTATCCCTCGTGTTCAACACCTCATGTTACCTCTTCCAAACACATGTATCCTTCATGTTCAACATCTCATGACACCTCACCCAAAGACATGGATCACTCATGTTCCCCACCTCATTCAAACACATGTATCCCTCATGTTCCCCACCTCATGTCACCTTTTCCAAACACATGTATCCCTCATGTTCCCCACCTGATGTCACATTTTTCAAACACATGTATCCCTCATCTCATGTCACCTCTTCCAAACACATCCATGACTCATATTCCCCACCTCATCCAAACACGTATATCCCTCATGTTTCGCACCTCATGTCACCTCACCCAAACACATGTATCCCTCATGTTCAACACATCATGTTACCTCTTCCAAACACATGCATCCCTCATGTTCAACATCTGATGTCACCTCACCCAAAAACATGTATCACTCATGTTCAACATCTCATGTCACCTCTTCCAAACACATGTATCCCTCATGTTCAACATCTCATGTCACCGCACCCAAACACATGTATCCCTCATGTTCCCCATTCATCCAAACCCATGTATGCTTCATGTTCCCCACCTCATGTTACCTCTTCCAAAGAGATGTATCCCTCATGTTCCCCACCTAATGTCACCTCATACGAACACATGTATCCCTCGTGTTCAACACCTCATGTTACCTCTTACAAACACATGTGTCCTTCCTGTTCAGCATCTCATGACACCTCACCCAAACACCTGTATCACTCATGTTCCCCACCTCATTCAAACACATGTATCCCTCATGTTCCCCACCTCATATCACCTTTTCCAAACACATGTATCACTCATGTTCCCCACCTGATGTTACATTTTTCAAACACATGTATCCCTCATCTCATGTCACCTCAGACAAACACATTTCAAATCTTCCAAACACATGTATCACTCATGTTCAACATTTCATGTCACCTTTTCCAAACACATCCATGACTCATATTCCCCACCTCACCCAAACACATGTATCACTCATGTTTCGCACCTCATGTCACCTCATCCAAACACATGTATCTTTCATGTCCAACATCTCATGTCACCTCACCCAAACACATGTATCCTTCATGTTCAACATCTCATGTCACCTCACCCAAACACATGTATCACTCATGTTCCCCACCTCATGCAAACACATGTATCCCTCATGTTCCCGCCTCATGTTACCTCTTCCAAACACATGTGTCCCTCATGTTCCCCACCTAATGTCACCTCATACGAACACATGTATCCCTCGTCTTCAACACCTCATGTTACCTCTTCCAAACACATGTATCCTTCATGTTTCGCACCTCATGTCACCTCACCCAAACACATGTATCCCTTATGTTCAACACTTCATGTTACCTCCTCCAAACACACGTATCCCTCATGTTCAACATCTCATGTCACCTCACCCAAACACATGTATCCCTCATGTTCCCCATTCATCCAAACCCATGTGTCCTTCATGTTCCCCACCTCATCTCACCTCATCTGAGCACCTGTATCACTCATGTTCCCCACCTCATTCAAACACATGTATCCCTCATGTTCCCCACCTCATGTCACCTTTTCCAAACACATGTATCACTCATGTTCCCCACCTGATGTTACATTTTTCAAACACATGTATCCCTCATCTCATGTCACCTCATCCAAACACATTTCAAATCTTCCAAACACATGTATCACCCATGTTCAACATCTCATGTCACCTCTTCCAAACACATCCATGACTCAGATTCCCCACCTCTTCCAAACACACGTATCCCTCATGTTCAACATCTCATGTCACCTCACCCAAACACATGTATCACTCATGTTCAACATCTCATGTCACCTCACCCAAACACATGTATCACTCATGTTCCCCACCTGATCCAAACACATGTATCCCTCATGTTCCCCACCTCATGTTACCTCTTCCAAAGACATGTATCCCTCATGTTCCCCACCTAGTGACACTTCATACAAACACATGTATCCCTCGTGTTCAACACCTCATGTTACCTCTTCCAAACACATGTATCCTTCATGTTCAACATCTCATGACACCTCACCCAAAGACATGGATCACTCATGTTCCCCACCTCATTCAAACACATGTATCCCTCATGTTCCCCACCTCATGTCACCTTTTCCAAACACATGTATCCCTCATGTTCCCCACCTGATGTCACATTTTTCAAACACATGTATCCCTCATCTCATGTCACCTCATCTAAACACATGTCAAATCTTCCAAACACATGTATCACCCATGTTCATCATCTCATGTCACTTATTTCAAACACATCCATGACTCATATTCCCCACCTCATCCAAACACGTATATCCCTCATGTTTCGCACCTCATGTCCCCTCACCCAAACATATATATCCCTCATGTTCAACATCTCATGTCCCCTCACCCAAACACATGTATCCCTCATGTTCAACATCTCGTGTCACCTCACCCAAACATATATATCCCTCATGTTCCCCACTTAATGTCACCTCATCTAAACACATGTATCCTTCATGTTCAACATCTCATGTCCCCTCACCCAAACATATATATCCCTCATGTTCCCCACTTAATGTCACCTCACCCAAACACATGTATCCCTCATGTTCAACATCTCATGTCACCTCACCCAAACACATGTATCACTCATGTTCCCCACCTCACCCAACACACATGTATCTCTTATCTTCGACACGTTATGTCACCTCACGCAAACACATATATCCCTCATGTTTCCACCTCATGTCACCTCAACTAAACTCATGTATCCCTCATGTTCAACATCTCATGTCACCTCATCCAAACACATGTATCACTCATGTTCCCCACCTCATGTCACCTCACCCAAACACATGTATCCCTCATGTTCCCCACCTCATGTCACCTCTTCCAGACACATGTATCCCTTGTGTTCAACACTTCATGTCACCTCACCCAAACACATGTATCCCTCATGTTCCCCATTCATCCAAACCCATGTATCCTTCATGTTCCCCACCTCATCTCACCTCATCTGAGCACCTGTATCACTCATGTTCCCCACCTCATTCAAACACATGTATCCCTCATGTTCCCCACCTCATGTCACCTTTTCCAAACACATGTATCACTCATGTTCCCCACCTGATGTTACATTTTTCAAACACATGTATCCCTCATCTCATGTCACCTCATCCAAACACATTTCAAATCTTCCAAACACATGTATCACCCATGTTCAACATCTCATGTCACCTCTTCCAAACACATCCATGACTCAGATTCCCCACCTCTTCCAAACACACGTATCCCTCATGTTCAACATCTCATGTCACCTCACCCAAACACATGTATCACTCATGTTCAACATCTCATGTCACCTCACCCAAACACATGTATCACTCATGTTCCCCACCTCATCCAAACACATGTATCCCTCATGTTCCCCACCTCATGTTACCTCTTCCAAAGACATGTATCCCTCATGTTCCCCACCTAGTGACACTTCATACAAACACATGTATCCCTCGTGTTCAACACCTCATGTTACCTCTTCCAAACACATGTATCCTTCATGTTCAACATCTCATGACACCTCTTCCAAACACATGTATCACTCATGTTCAACATCTCATGTCACCTCATCCAAACATATGTATCCCTCATGTTCCCCACCTCATGTCACCTCACCCAAACACATGTATCCCTCATGTTCCCCACCTCATGTTACCTCTTCCAAACACATGTATCCTTCATGTTCAACATCTCATGACACCTCACCCAAAGACATGGATCACTCATGTTCCCCACCTCATTCAAACACATGTATCCCTCATGTTCCCCACCTCATGTCACCTTTTCCAAACACATGTATCCCTCATGTTCCCCACCTGATGTCACATTTTTCAAACACATGTATCCCTCATCTCATGTCACCTCATCTAAACACATGTCAAATCTTCCAAACACATGTATCACCCATGTTCATCATCTCATGTCACTTATTTCAAACACATCCATGACTCATATTCCCCACCTCATCCAAACACGTATATCCCTCATGTTTCGCACCTCATGTCACCTCACCCAAACACATGTATCCCTCATGCTCCCCACCTCATGTTACCTCTTCCAAACACACGTATCCCTCATGTTCAACATCTCATGTCCCCTCACCCAAACATATATATCCCTCATGTTCAACATCTCATGTCCCCTCACCCAAACACATGTATCCCTCATGTTCAACATCTCGTGTCACCTCACCCAAACATATATATCCCTCATTTTCCCCACTTAATGTCACCTCATCTAAACACATGTATCCTTCATGTTCAACATCTCATGTCCCCTCACCCAAACATATATATCCCTCATGTTCCCCACTTAATGTCACCTCACCCAAACAAATGTATCCCTCATGTTCAACATCTCATGTCACCTCACCCAAACACATGTATCACTCATGTTCCCCACCTCACCCAACACACATGTATCTCTTATCTTCGACACGTTATGTCACCTCACGCAAACACATATATCCCTCATTTTTCCACCTCATGTCACCTCAACTAAACTCATGTATCCCTCATGTTCAACATCTCATGTCACCTCATCCAAACACATGTATCACTCATGTTCCCCACCTCATGTCACCTCACCCAAACACATGTATCCCTCATGTTCCCCACCTCATGTCACCTCTTCCAGACACATGTATCCCTTGTGTTCAACACTTCATGTCACCTCACCCAAACACATGTATCTCTCATGTTCCCCACCTCATGTCGCCCTCACCTAATCACATGTATCCATTATGTTCATCTCCTCATGTCACCTCACCCAAACACACATGGATCCCTCAGGCTCATCTCCTCATGTCACCTCACAGGAAAACATGTATCCCTTACGTTTCACACCTCATATCATCTCACCCAAACACATGTATCTCTCATGTGCCCCACCTCATGTCACCTCAACTAAACTCATGTATCCCTCATGTTTCCCGCTTCATAACATTGCACGCAAAAACACGTATCCCTCATGTTCCATGCCTAATGCTACCTCACCCACACAGATGTATCCTGCATGTTCCCCACCTCATGTCACTTCACTCAATCACATGAATGCCTCATGTTCCCTGTCTAATGTCACCTCACCTCCCTCATGTTCTCATCTGATATCATCTCACCCAACACACATGTATCTCTTATCTTCCACACGTTATGTCACCTCACGCAAACACATATATCCCTCATGTTTCCACCTCATGTCACCTCATCCAAACACATGTATCCCTCATGCTCAACACCTCATGTCACCTCTTCCAAACACATGTATCACTCATGTTCAACATCTCATGTCACCTCATCCAAACATATGTATCCCTCATGTTCCCCACCTCATGTCACCTCACCCAAACACATGTATCCCTCATGTTCCCCACCTCATGTCACCTCTTCCAAACACATGTATGCCTCATGTTCAACATCTCATATCACCTTTTCCAAACACATGTATCACTCATGTTCCCCACCTGATGTTACATTTTTCAAACACATGTATCCCTCATCTCATGTCACCTCAGACAAACACATTTCAAATCTTCCAAACACATGTATCACTCATGTTCAACATTTCATGTCACCTTTTCCAAACACATCCATGACTCATATTCCCCACCTCACCCAAACACATGTATCACTCATGTTTCGCACCTCATGTCACCTCATCCAAACACATGTATCTTTCATGTCCAACATCTCATGTCACCTCACCCAAACACATGTATCCTTCATGTTCAACATCTCATGTCACCTCACCCAAACACATGTATCACTCATGTTCCCCACCTCATGCAAACACATGTATCCCTCATGTTCCCGCCTCATGTTACCTCTTCCAAACACATGTGTCCCTCATGTTCCCCACCTAATGTCACCTCATACGAACACATGTATCCCTCGTCTTCAACACCTCATGTTACCTCTTCCAAACACATGTATCCTTCATGTTTCGCACCTCATGTCACCTCACCCAAACACATGTATCCCTTATGTTCAACACTTCATGTTACCTCCTCCAAACACACGTATCCCTCATGTTCAACATCTCATGTCACCTCACCCAAACACATGTATCCCTCATGTTCCCCATTCATCCAAACCCATGTGTCCTTCATGTTCCCCACCTCATCTCACCTCATCTGAGCACCTGTATCACTCATGTTCCCCACCTCATTCAAACACATGTATCCCTCATGTTCCCCACCTCATGTCACCTTTTCCAAACACATGTATCACTCATGTTCCCCACCTGATGTTACATTTTTCAAACACATGTATCCCTCATCTCATGTCACCTCATCCAAACACATTTCAAATCTTCCAAACACATGTATCACCCATGTTCAACATCTCATGTCACCTCTTCCAAACACATCCATGACTCAGATTCCCCACCTCTTCCAAACACACGTATCCCTCATGTTCAACATCTCATGTCACCTCACCCAAACACATGTATCACTCATGTTCAACATCTCATGTCACCTCACCCAAACACATGTATCACTCATGTTCCCCACCTGATCCAAACACATGTATCCCTCATGTTCCCCACCTCATGTTACCTCTTCCAAAGACATGTATCCCTCATGTTCCCCACCTAGTGACACTTCATACAAACACATGTATCCCTCGTGTTCAACACCTCATGTTACCTCTTCCAAACACATGTATCCTTCATGTTCAACATCTCATGACACCTCACCCAAAGACATGGATCACTCATGTTCCCCACCTCATTCAAACACATGTATCCCTCATGTTCCCCACCTCATGTCACCTTTTCCAAACACATGTATCCCTCATGTTCCCCACCTGATGTCACATTTTTCAAACACATGTATCCCTCATCTCATGTCACCTCATCTAAACACATGTCAAATCTTCCAAACACATGTATCACCCATGTTCATCATCTCATGTCACTTATTTCAAACACATCCATGACTCATATTCCCCACCTCATCCAAACACGTATATCCCTCATGTTTCGCACCTCATGTCCCCTCACCCAAACATATATATCCCTCATGTTCAACATCTCATGTCCCCTCACCCAAACACATGTATCCCTCATGTTCAACATCTCGTGTCACCTCACCCAAACATATATATCCCTCATGTTCCCCACTTAATGTCACCTCATCTAAACACATGTATCCTTCATGTTCAACATCTCATGTCCCCTCACCCAAACATATATATCCCTCATGTTCCCCACTTAATGTCACCTCACCCAAACACATGTATCCCTCATGTTCAACATCTCATGTCACCTCACCCAAACACATGTATCACTCATGTTCCCCACCTCACCCAACACACATGTATCTCTTATCTTCGACACGTTATGTCACCTCACGCAAACACATATATCCCTCATGTTTCCACCTCATGTCACCTCAACTAAACTCATGTATCCCTCATGTTCAACATCTCATGTCACCTCATCCAAACACATGTATCACTCATGTTCCCCACCTCATGTCACCTCACCCAAACACATGTATCCCTCATGTTCCCCACCTCATGTCACCTCTTCCAGACACATGTATCCCTTGTGTTCAACATCTCATGTCACCTCACCCAAACACATGTATCCCTCATGTTCCCCATTCATCCAAACCCATGTATCCTTCATGTTCCCCACCTCATCTCACCTCATCTGAGCACCTGTATCACTCATGTTCCCCACCTCATTCAAACACATGTATCCCTCATGTTCCCCACCTCATGTCACCTTTTCCAAACACATGTATCACTCATGTTCCCCACCTGATGTTACATTTTTCAAACACATGTATCCCTCATCTCATGTCACCTCATCCAAACACATTTCAAATCTTCCAAACACATGTATCACCCATGTTCAACATCTCATGTCACCTCTTCCAAACACATCCATGACTCAGATTCCCCACCTCTTCCAAACACACGTATCCCTCATGTTCAACATCTCATGTCACCTCACCCAAACACATGTATCACTCATGTTCAACATCTCATGTCACCTCACCCAAACACATGTATCACTCATGTTCCCCACCTCATCCAAACACATGTATCCCTCATGTTCCCCACCTCATGTTACCTCTTCCAAAGACATGTATCCCTCATGTTCCCCACCTAGTGACACTTCATACAAACACATGTATCCCTCGTGTTCAACACCTCATGTTACCTCTTCCAAACACATGTATCCTTCATGTTCAACATCTCATGACACCTCTTCCAAACACATGTATCACTCATGTTCAACATCTCATGTCACCTCATCCAAACATATGTATCCCTCATGTTCCCCACCTCATGTCACCTCACCCAAACACATGTATCCCTCATGTTCCCCACCTCATGTTACCTCTTCCAAACACATGTATCCTTCATGTTCAACATCTCATGACACCTCACCCAAAGACATGGATCACTCATGTTCCCCACCTCATTCAAACACATGTATCCCTCATGTTCCCCACCTCATGTCACCTTTTCCAAACACATGTATCCCTCATGTTCCCCACCTGATGTCACATTTTTCAAACACATGTATCCCTCATCTCATGTCACCTCATCTAAACACATGTCAAATCTTCCAAACACATGTATCACCCATGTTCATCATCTCATGTCACTTATTTCAAACACATCCATGACTCATATTCCCCACCTCATCCAAACACGTATATCCCTCATGTTTCGCACCTCATGTCACCTCACCCAAACACATGTATCCCTCATGCTCCCCACCTCATGTTACCTCTTCCAAACACACGTATCCCTCATGTTCAACATCTCATGTCCCCTCACCCAAACATATATATCCCTCATGTTCAACATCTCATGTCCCCTCACCCAAACACATGTATCCCTCATGTTCAACATCTCGTGTCACCTCACCCAAACATATATATCCCTCATTTTCCCCACTTAATGTCACCTCATCTAAACACATGTATCCTTCATGTTCAACATCTCATGTCCCCTCACCCAAACATATATATCCCTCATGTTCCCCACTTAATGTCACCTCACCCAAACAAATGTATCCCTCATGTTCAACATCTCATGTCACCTCACCCAAACACATGTATCACTCATGTTCCCCACCTCACCCAACACACATGTATCTCTTATCTTCGACACGTTATGTCACCTCACGCAAACACATATATCCCTCATTTTTCCACCTCATGTCACCTCAACTAAACTCATGTATCCCTCATGTTCAACATCTCATGTCACCTCATCCAAACACATGTATCACTCATGTTCCCCACCTCATGTCACCTCACCCAAACACATGTATCCCTCATGTTCCCCACCTCATGTCACCTCTTCCAGACACATGTATCCCTTGTGTTCAACACTTCATGTCACCTCACCCAAACACATGTATCTCTCATGTTCCCCACCTCATGTCGCCCTCACCTAATCACATGTATCCATTATGTTCATCTCCTCATGTCACCTCACCCAAACACACATGGATCCCTCAGGCTCATCTCCTCATGTCACCTCACAGGAAAACATGTATCCCTTACGTTTCACACCTCATATCATCTCACCCAAACACATGTATCTCTCATGTGCCCCACCTCATGTCACCTCAACTAAACTCATGTATCCCTCATGTTTCCCGCTTCATAACATTGCACGCAAAAACACGTATCCCTCATGTTCCATGCCTAATGCTACCTCACCCACACAGATGTATCCTGCATGTTCCCCACCTCATGTCACTTCACTCAATCACATGAATGCCTCATGTTCCCTGTCTAATGTCACCTCACCTCCCTCATGTTCTCATCTGATATCATCTCACCCAACACACATGTATCTCTTATCTTCCACACGTTATGTCACCTCACGCAAACACATATATCCCTCATGTTTCCACCTCATGTCACCTCATCCAAACACATGTATCCCTCATGCTCAACACCTCATGTCACCTCTTCCAAACACATGTATCACTCATGTTCAACATCTCATGTCACCTCATCCAAACATATGTATCCCTCATGTTCCCCACCTCATGTCACCTCACCCAAACACATGTATCCCTCATGTTCCCCACCTCATGTCACCTCTTCCAAACACATGTATGCCTCATGTTCAACATCTCATATCACCTCACCCAAACACATGTATCTCTCATGTTCCCCACCTCATGTCGCCCTCACCTAAACACATGTATCCATTATGTTCATCTCCTCATGTCACCTCACCCAAACACACATGGATCCCTCAGGCTCATCTCCTTCTGTCACCTCGCAGGAAAACATGTATCCCTTACGTTTCACACCTCATATCATCTCACCCAAACACATGTATCTCTCATGTGCCCCACCTCATGTCACTCAACTAAACTCATGTATCCCTCATGTTTCCCGCTTCATAACATTGCACGCAAAAACACTTATCCCTCATGTTCCATGCCTAATGTTACCTCACCCACACAGATGTATCCTGCATGTTCCCCACCTTATGTCACTTCACTCAATCACATGTATGCCTCATGTTCCCTGTCTAATGTCACCTCAACTGCCTCATGTTCTCACCTGATATCGTCTCACCCAACACACATGTATCTCTTATCTTCCACACGTTATGTCACCTCACATATATCCCTCATGTTCAACACCTCATGTCACCTCATCCAAACACATGTATCCTTCATGTTCAACACCTCATGTCACCTCATCCAAACACATGTATCAATCATGTTCAACACCTCATGTCACCTCACCCAAACACATGTATCCCTCATGTTCCCCACCTCATGTCATCTCTTTCAAACACATGTATCCCCCATGTTCAACATCTCATGTCCCCTCACCCAAAAACATGTATCACTCATGTTCCCCACCTCATCCAAACATATATATCCCTCATTTTCCCCACCTAATGTCACCTCATCCAAACCCATGTATCCCTCATGTTCAACACCTCATCTTCCCTCTTCCAAACACATGTATCACTCATGTTCAACATTTTATGTCACCACACCCAAACACATGTATTACTCATGTTCAACACCTCATTTCACCTCATCCTAACACATGTATCCCTCATGTTCCCCACATCATTGTCACATGAACCAAACACATGTATCACTCATGTTCCCCACCTGATGTCACATTACTCAAACACATGTATCCCTCATCTCATCTCACCTCATCCAAACACATGTATCCCTCATGTTCCCCACATCATTGTCACATGAACCAAACACATGTATCACTCATGTTCCCCACCTGATGTCACATTACTCAAACACATGTATCCCTCATCTCATCTCACCTCATCCAAACACATGTATCCCTCATGTTCCCCATTCATCCAAACCCATGTATCCTTCATGTTCCCCACCTCATCTCACCTCATCTGAGCACCTGTATCACTCATGTTCAACACCTCATGTCAAATCTTCCAAACACATGTATCACCCATGTTCAACATCTCATGTCACCTCTTCCAAACACATCCATGACTCATATTCCCCACCTCATCCAAACACGTATATCCCTCATGTTTCGCACCTCATGTCACCTCACCCAAACACATGTATCCCTCATGTTCCCCACCTCATGTCACCTCTTCCAAACACATGTATCCCTCGTGTTCAACACTTCATGTCACCTCACCCAAACACATGTATCTCTCATGTTCCCCACCTCATGTCGCCCTCACCTAAACACATGTATCCATTATGTTCATCTCCTCATGTCACCTCACCCAAACACACATGTATCCCTCAGGCTCATCTCCTCATGTCACCTCACAGCAAAACATGTATCCCTTACGTTTCACACCTCATATCATCTCACCCAAACACATGTATCTCTCATGTGCCCCACCTCATGTCACCTCAACTAAACTCATGTATCCCTCATGTTTCCCGCTTCATAACATTGCACGCAAAAACACGTATCCCTCATGTTCCATGCCTAATGTTACCTCACCCACACAGATGTATCCTGCATGTTCCCCACCTTATGTCACTTCACTCAATCACATGAATGCCTCATGTTCCCTGTCTAATGTCACCTCACCAGCACACATGTATCTCCAAACCCAACACACATGTATCTCTCATGTTCCCCACCTCATGTCGCCCTCACCTAAACACATGTATCCCTTATGTTCATATCCTCATGTCACCACACCCAAACACACGTGTCCCTCAGGCTCATCTCCTCATGTCACCTCACAGCAAAACATGTATCCCTTACGTTTCACACCTCATATCATCTCATCCAAACACATATATCTCTCATGTGCCCCACCTCAACTAAACTCATGTATCCCTCATGTTTCCTGCTTCATAACATTGCACGCAAAAACACGTATCCCTCATGTTCCATGCCTAATGTTACCTCACCCACACAGATGTATTCTTCATGTTCCCCACCTCATGTCACCTCACTCAAACACATGTATCTTTAATGTACCCCACCTCATGGCACTTCACCCAAATAGATGTATCCTGCATGTTCCCCACCTCATCTTACTTCACCCAAACAAATGTATCCTTCATGTTCCCCACCTCAAGTCACTTCACCCAAACACGTATGCCTCATGTTCCCTGTCTAATGTCACCTCACCTCCCTCATGTTTCCACCTCATATCATCTCACCAAAACACACAAAAACCTCATGTTCCCTACCTCATGTCAACCTCCCCAATGATAGTATCCACCGTTTAATGTCATGCTGGCACAGGATCCCCTTCTGGCCTTCCTGCAATTATACCTCCAGGAGAATGACACCAAGACAGCCTTGCAATGATTATGTGTACATTTTTTGATATTCACTCATTCCCTCACCATCTCTTCATGGACATGACATTGAGGAGGCACCTTTATTCAGGACCATCTGGCAAGGTGATTCACCCAGGAAAAGAGGATCCACATTAACAACCTGGAATTTCTAGATATCGATCAACACAGATGGTGGTTCAGTTGGTCAAACAGCTCCATGAGATTCATTTCCATCCCAGGAATGACCTACCAGTGTTATGTGCTCATCAACTTGCTGGGGATCCAAGCTTGATCAGGTATGAGGAATATGTTTGCCAACATGGTGGATATCCAGGCCTTCTGTAGCACTTTGGATGTCAAAGGTTAAATTTGAGGGTGGTTGACATTACAAAATTAATCTAAATCTTCAGGGAAACTCCATTGCCAAGAATCAATAATCGGATGTTCTGGTTGTCTGCTACCCTATGTGTGTAAGATCATGTGGATGTCTCACTTTGCCCGGTTAGGTCATTGAAGCTCAACCTTCAAGCCATGGTGGACTCATGGGCACTCTGAAGCAATGACCTCTCTCTCGATGCGACCAGTGATTCCTAATTCTTATAAGAAGAAAATGACTGGATTGGGGGGGGAAGTCTTGACCAGAGCATGGTGCATGGTTGTAAAAGAGTCAGATTTGATTGGATTGTGCTGAAGTTACATATTAGGAGACAGTGAACATAAAGGAAACTGTGCTCTTACTCAGTATCTAGAGAGGTTTGCAAAAATGTAATTTTTGAGATAGAACAAATCTTTAAAATATCAAATTATTAAAAATTTATGATCCTTAAAACAACATGCCACAAGATCACATAAGATAAAATAGTAGTTAATAAATCTGTTACTACTTTGTTCAGCTGCTTGATGCCAGTATCAAGGGAGAACATTCTGTTCAGACACGTGGACACTGCTTGTTATTATCCATGTTGGAAATACCTTGGTGATCCAAAACTACTTGAGCTTATAAATTTCTATCTGGCCATATCTGGTGAAATTATTTGATGCATCCTTGTTGGTAAATATTCAATATACCTTAGTAAGAGGATCTTGGGCAATCCAAAAGAGCATCTCACTGGACTATCCGGTTGACCTGTGCTGTGATTATGTTAGAATGCAGCTGAACATATGAAACCCACTCACTGACTACTGCAAAGAAATCTCACCTTTCGTAATCCTGTAGTGTTCACAATCATGTCGATGTACACATGATTTATTTAGAGTAACTTCATGTCCATACTTTTTGCCTGATAATCACAACAAAGATGATGGTCAATGTCTTTTTTAACATAAACATAAACTCTATGGATAACGCCTTGTCTATTGCGCAGAGAACTTTCAAAAGTGTTCTTTAAGCTGGAATCTTTTTCAACATCAAATATCAAACGTTGGTATCCATAAAGTTGTATGCTTCATTATTTACTCATCAGCTTCTAGAACGCCAATCAAACACTGTCATGCACTGTCTTCCAATTGGAACACTGAGGGGTATGGATGAGAAAACAATAATTACGAAAATTAGATATTGTGTGGTTTGACTGATTGTTAGTGAATATACCTGCTAGATTGTTGTCTCGCTATCAACCACAGGTTTGTCTGACAGACTCATTACACTGCAGACTGTCTTGATAGAACAATAATACTGCCTGCCAAACAACACTCAATCACTCTTGCTAATAACATGAATTACATGCTTAAACTGCTGGCCCAGTATGAGCAATAATGTAAAGAGATAATCAATATTAAATGCGCATTATCAGTGTCTGCTTGAGTGATAAATTAGGTCCAATCTCATAAATGCAAATAGCAATTAAGAGAAAAATATTTTAATTTTAACAGAATTAATGTGAGGGTAAAAACTAATATTTCAAGGTGACAAGTAGAACAAAGCCAGCCCATATGTCTGTATGTAAAAAGATTGATGCAAAGTAACAATGATGTACACACAACACTGACACAGAGAGGAAATTAGCTTTAGAAGGTAAAAAAGGTTGTACACCCAGCCTTGACACACATGTAGAGGCCGTTAGCATTAGAAGGTAACACAGGATGTACACACAACCTTGACACACACAGGCCATTAGCTTTAAAAGGTAACACAGGATGTACACACTCCTAACAGGTGCAGATACAGCTTTTTTAGAAAGGGGCGGTACACACTACTGAGAAAAAGCGGGGTGCACACTTCAGTTTCAATGGTCATATAACTGGACAGGGGGGTGGGTTGGGGGAGCTGTGCGCACCAGCTTGCATCCCCCTGTGGATGCCCCAGTGCTAACACACCTACTCACTCAACGCCTAATCACTCTCATCCAATGATCCACTCAGACACCAACTCACCAAACAAAACCAACACACTCGCTCTGAAAATAACTTTCCTGGAACACCAAAGCTTTGTTTAGGACTATCTAAAATTATATTGTTTAATTTCTGGTTCATGTGAAATATTGCTTTACTTCCTTTCTGCAGAACAGTTTATATCACTTGACACATCAATGTTTTTCACCAATACCATTTTTTTAAGGATGATTTATTGGGTCACATGGGGCAGGCTGTTGTCTCGGTCTGGTGTGACAATCCTCACTGATTAGAACATAAGGGTGACACCTTCCCTTCAGTAGTCATGCAGCAAAATATAAAAAACATTAGGTCAGTTAATTCTAATTTCATTTCAAATGGTGAAAAAAAAGATGCATTTGCATGAAGTCCTGTAATGGCCTAAACGCAAATTCATAAGGGGATGTAAGCAACTCATGAGAATCCAACTGACGGACATTTGAAAAACTTGCACTTTTCAACTGTTTAAAAACATGTGAACAAATCCTGTGTGTTTGAATTTGTTTTACCGCATTGAAAAAACTGAAAAGTCTATGGTAAGTTTCTTCAGAGCTTATATTTGTGTAGGTAAGTGGTCATGGTATCCCTTTTCTTCTTATTATTATATTATAATATCTTAAATATGTGCGCTATATTAAATATAGAATAGTTATATAGCACACATATCCAGGTAAATAGTACATGTTCAATGCGCTGATATTTTATCAATCATTGGATGTCAATCTCAGTGGCACATCATATTATGAATCTCAACTCCCTAGGGACCATACAACTCTGGCAGTCACTAGATGCACAGAGATATTGTGGCTTTTTCATCCTTATGAGGTACCCATTCACAGATGAGTGGACTGGGACACATAATCACAGGAAAAGTTTACTCCACATTGCTGAACCTGAATTTGTATGCATTCCATATTCTCTTAGAGAACTGACAAGGGGGAGCTTCATGTTAAAGTGTTGGCTTGTAAGACCATAGACCAAGGTGTATTGCCCAGATGGGTATAATGTGTGAAGCCAATTTCTGGTGTCATCCTCTATGATATTGCTGGAATATTGCTGGAAACAACACAGAATCAAACCCACTCAGCCTCAAGAGAACTGGTAAGTGTACTGATTAAAACCATCAATGGTAGGTTATATAGGTTTCTATCAGAGATTGACAGGCAGGTGACACAGCTCAAAGATCAATCATACAAACACTGTATAATAGTTATAAGGCATTTATCTAAATATTCCCTTCCACACTTCTGTCTCAGTCTTAGTATACTGGTATATACACAAGAAACTATGGAATATCACATTCATCTTTGGTTTGAGGCAGGAGTGCTTTAAAAGGTTACTATCCAGTTAGTCTAGCCTTTGATCACAGAGTGCTTTATACAGCAAATATGGTATATCTAGTTCACCAGTAGTGTTAGACTAGTATAATAGTTACAGAATTTGATCATCCCATCCTTGAAGCCTGCTGCAGTAACATGGTTGACATATAGCTTAGAGCAACAGAATAAAATTATCACCTACTACATCCACTGCTTGGTAAAGTGGGGGTTCATTCTTCAGCTCTGTCATACCAAAAGTTCCAACTAAAACTTAGACTGGTAGTGTGCATACTTTGTGATGATATAAAAGTGTTGTGTCATGTAAAACTACAGCATGGTATCTCAATCAACCAGTAGTATAAAGCTGGGAACTCAACAATATTACATCTATGGAAAGGTGGTTAAAAAATCATCATGTCCAAACCAGATAAACCAGTGATTGATAGCATGAGCATCAACCCACTCAACAGGTATGTGACAACCTGTACTTACCTGTTCTACTATTACTGATAACTTTAAACAAAATATTGATTTTATTTTCATATTAACCTTTGATTCTACATGGTTCAATAAAATAAAAAACTATAATTCAAGAAATAAAAGACATGCAAACTTGTCACATTATCCTTGTATTCTGTTTCTGTTGTTCTGGACATCAAAATCAGAAGTACATCCACATGTATGGCCTGCAGACAATCATCTTGTTTTTACTGGTTTTGAAAAAATCAGAAATACCTGTGGGGATTTTGAGACTTTATTGATGGCATGAAAACATTTTTGAAAGGTTAAAAAGTTGAAATAGCTGCCGGGGACCTTGTTTTGTTGATGAAAAGTCAGAAAGCAGCTAAAGTGATGTTAAATACGGCAGAATAGCATGATTCTGGTGATACACAAGCAAAGTCAGGGCCTATGACCAGAATAATAGATAATTCTACTTAATGTTGCAAGTTTTAAGCTGATGCAAATACAAGTGTATAATTTGGATAAGTCTTTTATTGACTCAATAATATTATATTTGAAACATATTTGCATATCTATTCCAACATGAATTGATTATTATCAATAATTATTATTCTACTTTCACCTGAGGGACTGAAAATTAAGAGACTGTATTCAATTGATAACTAAACTGAATATGCCAGCAATAGTCCTGTCAGCACTGTTAGCTTCCTAGCCAGGAATAGTCCTGTCAGCAATGATAGCTTCCTAGCCAGGACTAGTCCTTTCAGCAATATCAGCTTCCTAGCCAGGAATAGTCCTTTAAGCAATGTTAGCTTCCTAGCCAGGAATAGTCGTGTCGGAAACGTTAGCATCCTAGCCAGGAATAGTCATGTCAGCAATGTTAGCTTCCTTGCCAGGAATAGTCCTGTCAGCAATGTCAGCTTCCTAGCCAGGAATAGTCCTGTCAGCAATGTCAGCTTCCTAGCCAGGAATAGTCCTGTCAGCAATGTTAGCTTCCTAGCCAGGAATAGTCCTGTCAGCAATGTTAGCTTCCTAGCCAGGAATAGTCCTGTCAGCAATGTTAGCTTCCTTGCCAGGAATAGTCCTGTCAGCAATGTCAGCTTCCTTGCCAGGAATAGTCCTGTCAGCAATGTTAGCTTCCTAGCCAGGAATAGTCCTGTCAGCAATGTTAGCTTTCTAGCCAGGAATAGTCCTGTCAGCAATGTTAGCTTCCTAGCCAGGAATAGTCCTGTCAGCAATGTTAGCTTCCTTGCTAGGAATAGTCCAGTCAGCAATGTTAGCTTCCTTGCCAGGAATAGTCCTGTCAGCAATGTTAGCTTCCTTGCCAGGAATAGTCCTGTCAGCAATGTTAGCTTCCTAGCCAGGAATAGTCCTGTCAGCAATGTTAGCTTCCTTGCCAGGAATAGTCCTGTCAGCAATGTTAGCTTCCTTGCCAGGAATAGTCCTGTCAGCAATGTTAGCTTCCTTGCCAGGAATAGTCCTGTCAGCAATGTTAGCTTCCTAGCCAGGAAAAGTCCTGTCAGCAATGTTAGCTTCCTAGCCAAGAATAGTCCTGTCAGCAATGTTAGCTTCCTTGCCAGGAATAGTCCTGTCAGCAATGTCAGCTTCCTTGCCAGGAATAGTCCTGTCAGCAATGTTAGCTTCCTAGCAAGGAATAGTCCTGTCAGCAATGTTAGCTTCCTAGCCAGGAATAGTCCTGTCAGCAATGTTAGCTTCCTAGCCAGGAATAGTCCTGTCAGCAATGTTAGCATCCTAGCCAGGAATAGTCCTGTCAGCAATGCTAGCTTCCTTGCCAGGAATAGTCCTGTCAGCAATGTTAGCTTCCTAGCCAGGAATAGTCCTGTCAGCAATGTTAGCTTCCTTGCCAGGAATAGTCCTGTCAGCAATGTTAGCTTCCTAACCAGGAATAGTCTTGTCAGCAATGTTAGCTTCCTTGCCAGGAATAGTCCTGTCAGCAATGTTAGCTTCCTAGCCAGGAATAGTCCTGTCAGCAATGTTAGCTTCCTAGCCAGGAATAGTCCTGTCAGCAATGTTAGCTTCCTAGCCAGGAATAGTCCTGTCAGCAATGTTAGCTTCCTTGCCAGGAATAGTCCTGTCAGCAATGTTAGCTTCCTTGCCAGGAATAGTCCTGTCAGCAATGTTAGCTTCCTAACCAGGAATAGTCTTGTCAGCAATGTTAGCTTCCTTGCCAGGAATAGTCCTGTCAGCAATGTTAGCTTCCTAGCCAGGAATAGTCCTGTCAGCAATGTTAGCTTCCTAGCCAGGAATAGTCCTGTCAGCAATGTTAGCTTCCTAGCCAGGAATAGTCCTGTCAGCAATGTTAGCTTCCTTGCCAGGAATAGTCCTGTCAGCAATGTTAGCTTCCTTGCCAGGAATAGTCCTGTCAGCAATGTTAGCTTCCTAGCCAGGAATAGTCCTGTCAGCAATGTTAGCTTCCTAGCCAGGAATAGTCCTGTCAGCAATGTTAGCTTCCTAGCCAGGAATAGTCCTGTCAGCAATGTTAGCTTCCTTGCCAGGAACAGTCCTGTCAGCAATGTTAGCTTCCTTGCCAGGAATAGTCCTGTCAGCAATGTTAGCTTCCTAGCCAGGAAAAGTCCTGTCAGCAATGTTAGCTTCCTAGCCAAGAATAGTCCTGTCAGCAATGTTAGCTTCCTTGCCAGGAATAGTCCTGTCAGCAATGTTAGCTTCCTTGCCAGGAATAGTCCTGTCAGCAATGTTAGCTTCCTAGCCAGGAATAGTCCTGTCAGCAATGTTAGCTTCCTAGCCAGGAATAGTCCTGTCAGCAATGTTAGCTTCCTAGCCAGGAATAGTCCTGTCAGCAATGTTAGCATCCTAGCCAGGAATAGTCCTGTCAGCAATGTTAGCTTCCTTGCCAGGAATAGTCCTGTCAGCAATGTTAGCTTCCTTGCCAGGAATAGTCCTGTCAGCAATGTTAGCTTCCTTGCCAGGAATAGTCCTGTCAGCAATGTTAGCTTCCTTGCCAGGAATAGTCCTGTCAGCAATGTTAGCTTCCTTGCCAGGAATAGTCCTGTCAGCAATGTTAGCTTCCTAGCCAGGAATAGTCCTGTCAGCAATGTTAGCTTTCTAGCCAGGAATAGTCCTGTCAGCAATGTTAGCTTCCTAGCCAGGAATAGTCCTGTCAGCAATGTTAGCTTCCTTGCTAGGAATAGTCCAGTCAGCAATGTTAGCTTCCTTGCCAGGAATAGTCCTGTCAGCAATGTTAGCTTCCTTGCCAGGAATAGTCCTGTCAGCAATGTTAGCTTCCTAGCCAGGAATAGTCCTGTCAGCAATGTTAGCTTCCTTGCCAGGAATAGTCCTGTCAGCAATGTTAGCTTCCTTGCCAGGAATAGTCCTGTCAGCAATGTTAGCTTCCTTGCCAGGAATAGTCCTGTCAGCAATGTTAGCTTCCTAGCCAGGAAAAGTCCTGTCAGCAATGTTAGCTTCCTAGCCAAGAATAGTCCTGTCAGCAATGTTAGCTTCCTTGCCAGGAATAGTCCTGTCAGCAATGTCAGCTTCCTTGCCAGGAATAGTCCTGTCAGCAATGTTAGCTTCCTTGCCAGGAATAGTCCTGTCAGCAATGTTAGCTTCCTAGCCAGGAATAGTCCTGTCAGCAATGTTAGCTTCCTAGCCAGGAATAGTCCTGTCAGCAATGTTAGCATCCTAGCCAGGAATAGTCCTGTCAGCAATGTTAGCTTCCTTGCCAGGAATAGTCCTGTCAGCAATGTTAGCTTCCTAGCCAGGAATAGTCCTGTCAGCAATGTTAGCTTCCTTGCCAGGAATAGTCCTGTCAGCAATGTTAGCTTCCTAACCAGGAATAGTCTTGTCAGCAATGTTAGCTTCCTTGCCAGGAATAGTCCTGTCAGCAATGTTAGCTTCCTAGCCAGGAATAGTCCTGTCAGCAATGTTAGCTTCCTAGCCAGGAATAGTCCTGTCAGCAATGTTAGCTTCCTAGCCAGGAATAGTCCTGTCAGCAATGTTAGCTTCCTTGCCAGGAATAGTCCTGTCAGCAATGTTAGCTTCCTTGCCAGGAATAGTCCTGTCAGCAATGTTAGCTTCCTAACCAGGAATAGTCTTGTCAGCAATGTTAGCTTCCTTGCCAGGAATAGTCCTGTCAGCAATGTTAGCTTCCTAGCCAGGAATAGTCCTGTCAGCAATGTTAGCTTCCTAGCCAGGAATAGTCCTGTCAGCAATGTTAGCTTCCTAGCCAGGAATAGTCCTGTCAGCAATGTTAGCTTCCTTGCCAGGAATAGTCCTGTCAGCAATGTTAGCTTCCTTGCCAGGAATAGTCCTGTCAGCAATGTTAGCTTCCTAGCCAGGAATAGTCCTGTCAGCAATGTTAGCTTCCTAGCCAGGAATAGTCCTGTCAGCAATGTTAGCTTCCTAGCCAGGAATAGTCCTGTCAGCAATGTTAGCTTCCTTGCCAGGAATAGTCCTGTCAGCAATGTTAGCTTCCTTGCCAGGAATAGTCCTGTCAGCAATGTTAGCTTCCTAGCCAGGAAAAGTCCTGTCAGCAATGTTAGCTTCCTAGCAAGGAATAGTCCTGTCAGCAATGTTAGCTTCCTAGCCAGGAATAGTCCTGTCAGCAATGTTAGCTTCTTAGCCAGGAATAGTCCTGTCAGCAATGTTAGCATCCTAGCCAGGAATAGTCCTGTCAGCAATGTTAGCTTCCTTGCCAGGAATAGTCCTGTCAGCAATGTTAGCTTCCTAGCCAGGAATAGTCCTGTCAGCAATGTTAGCTTCCTTGCCAGGAATAGTCCTGTCAGCAATGTTAGCTTCCTAGCCAGGAATAGTCTTGTCAGCAATGTTAGCTTCCTAGCCAGGAATAGTCCTGTCAGCAATGTTAGCTTCCTTGCCAGGAATAGTCCTGTCAGCAATGTTAGCTTCCTTGCCAGGAATAGTCCTGTCAGCAATGTTAGCTTCCTTGCCAGGAATAGTCCTGTCAGCAATGTTAGCTTCCTAGCCAGGAATAGTCCTGTCAGCAATGTTAGCTTCCTAGCCAGGAATAGTCCTGTCAGCAATGTTAGCTTCCTAGCCAGGAATAGTCCTGTCAGCAATGTTAGCTTCCTAGCCAGGAATAGTCCTGTCAGCAATGTTAGCTTCCTTGCCAGGAATAGTCTTGTCAGCAATGTTAGCTTCCTTGCCAGGAATAGTCCTGTCAGCAATGTTAGCTTCCTTGCCAGGAATAGTCCTGTCAGCAATGTTAGCTTCCTAGCCAGGAATAGTCCTGTCAGCAATGTTAGCTTCCTTGCCAGGAATAGTCCTGTCAGCAATGTCAGCTTCCTTGCCAGGAATAGTCCTGTCAGCAATGTTAGCTTCCTTGCCAGGAATAGTCCAGTCAGCAATGTTAGCTTCCTAGCCAGGAATAGTCCTGTCAGCAATGTTAGCTTCCTAGCCAAGAATAGTCCTGTCAGCAATGTTAGCTTCCTTGCCAGGAATAGTCCTGTCAGCAATGTTAGCTTCCTTGCCAGGAATAGTCCTGTTAGCAATGTTAGCTTCCTTGCTAGGAATAGTCCTGTCAGCAATGTTAGCTTCCTAGCCAGGAATAGTCCTGTCAGCAATGTTAGCTTCCTAGCCAGGAATAGTCCTGTCAGCAATGTTAGCATCCTAGCCAGGAATAGTCCTGTCAGCAATGTTAGCTTCCTTGCCAGGAATAGTCCTGTCAGCAATGTTAGCTTCCTAGCCAGGAATAGTCCTGTCAGCAATGTTAGCTTCCTTGCCAGGAATAGTCCTGTCAGCAATGTTAGCTTCCTTGCCAGGAATAGTCTTGTCAGCAATGTTAGCTTCCTAACCAGGAATAGTCTTGTCAGCAATGTTAGCTTCCTAGCCAGGAATAGTCCTGTCAGCAATGTTAGCTTCCTTGCCAGGAATAGTCCTGTCAGCAATGTTAGCTTCCTTGCCAGGAATAGTTCTGTCAGCAATGTTAGCTTCCTTGCCAGGAATAGTCATGTCAGCAATGTTAGCTTCCTAGCCAGGAATAGTCCTGTCAGCAATGTTAGCTTCCTAGCCAGGAATAGTCCTGTCAGCAATGTTAGCTTCCTAGCCAGGAATAGTCCTGTCAGCAATGTTAGCTTCCTTGCCAGGAATAGTCCTGTCAGCAATGTTAGCTTCCTTGCCAGGAATAGTCCTGTCAGCAATGTTAGCTTCCTAGCCAGGAATAGTCCTGTCAGCAATGTCAGCTTCCTTGCCAGGAATAGTCCTGTCAGCAATGTTAGCTTCCTTGCCAGGAATAGTCCAGTCAGCAATGTTAGCTTCCTAGCCAGGAATAGTCCTGTCAGCAATGTTAGCATCCTAGCCAGGAATAGTCCTGTCAGCAATGTTAGCTTCCTTGCCAGGAATAGTCCTGTCAGCAATGTTCGCTTCCTTGCCAGGAATAGTCCTGTCAGCAATGTTGGCTTCCTTGCCAGGAATAGTCCTGTCAGCAATGTTAGCTTCCTTGCCAGGAATAGTCCTGTCAGCAATGTTAGCTTCCTAGCCAGGAATAGTCCTGTCAGCAATGTTAGCTTCCTTGCCAGGAATAGTCCTGTCAGCACTGTTAGCTTCCTTGCCAGGAATAGTCCTGTCAGCAATGTTAGCTTCCTTGCCAGGAATAGTCCTGTCAGCAATGTTAGCTTCCTTGCCAGGAATAGTCCTGTCAGCAATGTTAGCTTCCTAGCCAGGAATAGTCCTGTCAGCAATGTTAGCTTCCTAGCCAGGAATAGTCCTGTCAGCAATGTTAGCTTCCTAGCCAGGAATAGTCCTGTCAGCAATGTTAGCTTCCTAGCCAGGAATAGTCCTGTCAGCAATGTTAGCTTCCTTGCCAGGAATAGTCCAGTGAGCAATGTTAGCTTCCTTGCCAGGAATAGTCCTGTCAGCACTGTTAGCTTCCTAGCCAGGAATAGTCCTGTCAGCAATGTTAGCTTCCTTGCTAGGAATAGTCCTGTCAGCAATGTTAGCTTCCTTGCCAGGAATAGTCCTGTCAGCAATGTTAGCTTTGTAGCCAACAATGGTCTTGACAGTAAATTGTTAGCTTCATAGTTTTCTGGGACATTTTGGGGGGGAGTTTGAGTGACTCTAGTCTTATGCCACTCTCAGCAATGCTCCAACACTAGGTACTGGAAGCACCTGTGATACATGTCGTCTCACCTTTGGCAAGTGTATTTGTTCATAATTGCCTGTTCACCCAGCAGAAAATGGGTACCTACAGGAATAAATATAGGACAAATTTTATGGATAGCAACTTCTTGAGTTTATTTTCACGACGTTTCGGGGCTTATCCTAGCCCCCTCATCAGCTTGAGCTGAACTGAACAGTAAGGCTTAACTGTTAACTCTGCCCATGACCTCACAATGCCCATGACCTCACAATGCCAATGACATAACAATGCTATGACAACATGATACCAGTAGCTAACAGGAATGCTATGACAACATAATAGAATTAGTAGTGAATGGTTACAACTAACATGACTCATAGAATGAATACATCTTATTTTGTATATATAGTAATGTTGTTGGATTAAATTAGAAATGCCATTATACCAAATTGTAAGTTTGGACATGTACAAAGATTTATTTGATAAATGTATTGCATGTATAGCATGTATTGTAATACTATTAATAGTACATAGAAGTTATTGTTCATCCATAGGTGCCCTTGTCTGTCTCTTTACTACGAATGTTTGGTGATGCACCAGGCACTAGGGAGATAAACCCCTAGATCTCTGTTGATCTCCAGTACTAATCTTCTAATGAAGATTGACTCAAGAAGTTTTCTTTTCCGCCAATCATTGACGTTGGACGCCAAGATTTGAGAGTGTTGCCACTTGACAGAGTGATTTTTATTTTTAACAGTGTGTTCTGAGAGTGCAGATTTAAGGTCAGATTTTTCACCTGAAGTTTTGTGTTCTTTTAGTCTAATGTTGAAAGGCTGACAAGTTTCTCCAATGTAGCTGCTTCCACAATCACAAGACATTTTCTATATACATCCTCTGTAATTGGACTCATTCTGGTTGCTGCCACCTCTCCCATTTGCTCTCAGGATGGTTTTCAAAGTTTTATCAGAATAAAATGTCACATCCAAACTTGTAATTCTTCTAATGAGTCGGCTGATGTTATGTTTATTTATGTTATGTTTATTTATATTTATTTATGATGTTATGTTTATTTAGAGGTATGAAGCCACATGACTATAACCTTCTAGCTCCTAACTGGCATCTGGTTTAAAAATGTGCTGTGATATGGATGGATAGTGCTATGAGCATACCTAGTGTGGAGATTGGTGCTATATAACAGAAAACATCATATGAACGCATTATGTCGTAGGAGGCAGCAAAATGGTACAGATGGTAAGATTTAGTGATTATGTTGATAGTGTCTTTTGTTTTTTGTCAGTCATCTTATCTCTAAGGAATGTGACATTGTTCATGTTATTACTCGCCCGTTGAAGATGCAGCAGTGTAATATTTTCACTTCAATATTACACTAGTGTAATAGCGCTTGACGTATGACGTCAAAATGGTTCAAAGTTGTGACGTCACAATGCTAATGTTGATGTCGCGATTTTACTAGACCTTGCTTGACTTGAAAGCTGAGAGTCCTCACACTGTAGGCAATTTCGCCGCAGTTTCTATCAATTTATGTTGGCGAGTAATAAACAGAATACTAAACTCGCTTCCGTGAAATACCATTTTCATTAAACTTGTTAAAGATTTAGTATCAAACTCGCTTTCGTTTGTTTGAGACTAAATCATTAACTCGTTTAGTAAAAATGGTATTACACGGAAGGTCGTTTAGTATCCTCTATATACCAATCACTAGTTTGTCTGGTCCATATTATCAAGCCTTAATATTGCATCTCAAATATAGATGAGTGTGGCATATGTCTATTTGCTATGTGAAATTAAGCCCATTATCAAGCATACAAGGGAATATTATTTCACTAATTTTTCATTTGCAGTCCACCCCACCTCAACATAAAATTTGTTTTCTTTTACACAACTGAAATTTGAACATCAGTTGTAGTATACTGCAATTATAAAACCATAGCCGATATTAAGTTATTCACCTACAAAGCTTCAGGATGCAAACCTGTATCAGATCACTTGCTTTTAAAATCCATCTCCTAATTTATTTCCATGACAGCAGAAAAATGTGAATTTATTCATAATATGCTTTTGTGAAATTCCCTATAATGATAAAATTGTGACAGATCCATTGTGATCCTAAAGACCATTATAACTCAGTTTCTCACCCACTCACTCACTTGAAGTGACACATCTCTAGTTATGATGCTGATCTGTGTGACAGTATTTCAATAGGATCTCGCTTTTAATCCCTGGATGCCAGTCTACATGTCTTTGAATTTATTTGTTGAGAGTCCAGCAGGTCTCTGTCATGCTGTGACTCGGTAAGTCCCTCTCATCTTACCCAGGATCACCTTCAAGAGATAAGAAGCTCCATGTCCTCTAATGCCCCCACTGCAGCTCATGTCTAGCAAAGGATGGGTTGGAGAGCAGAAAGATTTATCCCTCTGTAGGTGCATGTGTTTGTGAGAAACCATGGGAGCTGGATTTACTGGGCAAATCCGTGCAGTTTGTTTTACAGTCTTGAGATGTATAGTGGCTTGACAGGGGCAAGTCTCTTATTTTCAACTAACGACTATTGCTTGTCCCCACTTAATGAACGTCCATCCCAAACTGTCTCTCGGAGGAATTCTGAAATTACTCAATAGAAAGATAAATGAGCTTAATGGGTCCATTCTCCAAGGGTGTAGCCAAGTAATTCTGATAGAATCAAGGCAGAAACACTAGTTTTATGAGGCCATCTGATCAGGTAAATGTAGGAGTAATCCTTTTGCTTCCCGGGCTAGCCATTAGTTGGTCTAAAAAGATTATCTATGGGCAGTAAGTCATGTTACAGGCCCAATTTGGAAGTCTAGTCACTCGCAGAGTTAAGGATATAAGGAAAGCCTCATTGGGTTTGTGCGGATTAGAGATCGTACATTCTAGTGGTTTAGGCGGCATCGGTCAATGGAGAGCGCACAAGTCGCAAATAGTTATAACCGTAAACTTTGTTGATATCTCGTCAAAATGCCGGGAGGGTATCTTCACTGCAAATAGGAGCATAAAACCAGGACTTTATTGCAGACTTGATTGGCAAGCTTTGTGAATGCTGTGTCAAAGTGTTGAGAGCCCTGTTGGGATAATTAACGCATGTCAGAAGAGGTTGGTTTGCAGCTCACAGATAAAAGGATTATCACCATATACTTCAGCAGGATTACCATAAAATTAGAATTCATCACCTTCTGTCATTTCCCTCCATTAGGCAGGTATAAAACACTTGTGTTCAGTTTGAAACTCCCAGCTGCTGTTGTGCCAAAAGCTCCAAGCAGTGCTTTTGTCTCAGCTCCATACACAATGTATGCTGACAAAACAGTGTTTGTAGCCTTGTGTGTGAGTACACATCACAGTTGTCTCTGTGAGCTGGTCATTGCCTCAGTGTTTAAAAATGATAGTTTTTTTAATCGAAAATTGACTGACACAAAATGTAAATGCAGCTTCTGTTTTATCATGATAAAACCAAAGTCGCATTCATATAAAGTTGTTTTATTAGATATTTCACTGATAAAATGTTCCCAATCATTAACACCAATACATTTTACATTACATTATATGCTAATTCCAACACTGAGTATGAAGGTACCCTAATGGTTAAAGCCATGCTGGAGTCCCAGGTTCAAATCCCCACACAGATACATTGAATCTGATCTACCTGTAGTGTAAATGTCAAACATATCCACAGTCACAACCAATAAGCCAACACAGGATATGAGGAGATGTCCTGACACTGAGTATTTCTCCTTGGGTCAAACCAGCATATTTATCCCTGCAACAATGAAACTGCACGGGATATAGAAACGACTTTGTGCATGCATGTGTCTGTGCGTTTATCACACATTGTCTGGAGCACATCTACTAAACTATATATGCCAGCTTCATCAAACTTTGTACACATATCAAGATGTGCCTTTTGGGGGTTTAGACCATATATGAATTATATTTTTTGCTGTTGCCATGGAAACAGGACTAAGGCTGTGACTATGTCATCTTACCTGGTGCAGATCTTCTAAACTATATGTGCTAGATTCATCAAGCTTGTTACACATATCAAGTGTGATCCTTAAATGTGCATTTTGGGGGATATACCCAGATATGAATTTTTATGGTGGTTTCCATGGAAATGTGACTTAGGCTGTGACTTTGATAATGTCATCCTGTCCAGAACCGAACTTTAAAACCATGGCATATTTCATCACCAAACTTCGTACATAGATTGGTCCCGATCCCATAAGTCACCTCTTACGACAAGCAGAGTCGCCTTTTATGCCAAGCATGGGTTGCTGAAGGTCTATTCCACCCAAGAACCTTTACGGGTCACTTCTACATGCACACCAAAACATTTGACATAGTCATAACTAAGTGACCCATGATTATAATGGACCCATTTTATTCATGAAGAGTACTGACAGCCATTGCAGGGAATATTGATGACTTTGTCTTCTTGATTGTTCTTGTCTTACGTCCTATTTTGATAAAATATCAAGATGCAAGAAGACGATTTGTAAAACATTGAAAGTTATTTACTTAAAAACAAAATATCTTGAAATGATAATACAAATAATGAAAGGAATGTTTTCATTTACGTTTTTTTCTTAGTACTTTGACATTCAAAAATTTGTCGAGCTTCATCTCCAAAGTATATTTTGATAAAAACCTCCCACCTCTGACAAATCCCAGCATTCACCTACCTACCTACCTACCTATCTACCTACCCACCTACCAGCTCACCTACTCTTCACACTTATCTACCCACCTACCTACCTACCCACCCCCTACAAAACCTGTGAAGGTCCCAGGGTAGAATAGGCCTTCAGCAACCCGTGCTTGTCATAAGAGGCAACTAACGGAATCGGGTGGTCAGGCTCGCCGACTTGGTTGACGCTTGCGCAGATCAATGATCATGTTGTTGATCACTGGATTGTCTGGTCCAGACTCAATTATTTACAGACCGCTGCCATATAGCTGGAATATTGCTGAGTGCGGCGTAAAACTAAACTCACTCACCCCTTACCAGCCAGCTCACCTACTCTTCCCACATATCTACCGTAACCTACCCACCCCCTACCAACCATTTCACCTACTTTACCCACTTATCTACCCACCTACCAACCTACCTCCCATCCAGCTCACCTACTCTTCCCACTTATCCACCCACCTACCAACCAGCTAAACTATTCTTCCCACTTATCTACCCACTTACCAGACTACCTCCCATCCAGCTCACCTACTCTTCCCACTTTTCTACCCACCCCCTTCCAACCAGCCTACCTACTCTTCCCACTTACCTACCAACCCACCTGCCTACCAACTACCTTCCCAACCACTTACCACACCAACATACACTCTCACCTGTCAACTTAGCTTCTCAGCAACTTACATTTCTACATACCTTTCCTGCACCCCTCTTGCCTACCTGCCAACCCACACTTACACTCATATTGTAATCCCTAAGGCTGAAATGATAAGAAGAAAGAGAGTATGTGCCTCTAAATAATCTTTTTTTCCCTACATTAGCAATTCTTCTTCTTTACTAGGCAGCAGTCTCAAAGCATTTGATTTTGATTGCAGTGATAAGATAGTCCCATGACGTCCATGTATGCCTGGTAAGAACAAGCAATGGCTGTTGACTGGTGGGCGCAGGGAAGCAGCAGTTATCCCCCTTTAGACAGTATCCAGCTGAAGCCCACATTGCTGTTGGCTAGTTGATCTCATCCCTCACCAGCATGTTGGCTTGATGAAAAAAAGGACTGCTAATCTGAGTCTGTTTGACATCATATGAAAATGTAATTGTAAATGGAATCAAATGAATCATTTACTTTTCTAGGTGAACTGCCATCGAACTTCCAGTGAAGATCTGGGTTGTATTTCTTCTTGTGAGGTATGACTAACAAGATAAGGTGATTAAACTTACAAGCTTCATTGATGCATGTCGTTGTATCCCATTTGTGTAGATCAATGCTCATGATGTTAATCATTGGATTGTCTGGCCCATACTGGATTATTTACAGACTGACATCAAGTAAGGGTTGCTATTATTTTGCTTAGTACAATGTTACACAGCAAACTTGCCAAACTATACCAGAAATACTAGGGACCAGATCTACAAAGCATTCATAGCACACAGTATTTCATGTACCCTCATAAGCCAGATGGTTGCAACAACTTGTAACATTTTGAAACCTTTGCTCATCATGATCCAGAACCGCTTGTTTGAGTGCCTCAAGCTTGGCCTCTGGGTTTTGAAAATGGAGTTGATATATTGTCCAAACAATATGACTACACATTTTTACATATCTTAAAGATAGGTTGAATTAAGGTAAGATAATATCTCCAGGTGATTTCTTAATGGTATTACGTTTTGGGGGTTTCAATCCTATGCTAAAGCATGTTTAACATACAATTGAGCACTGGTTGTCTCGATATTCATAGGACCAAGAAAAAATATCAAGTTACCCGAAGTTTTGAGACATCAGAGCAGGGCATATCATCGCATATCACTTAGAAACAACTCAAAACTCACATACCCGAGTCATGTGATTACACAAAACCCACATTGGATTCTCAGTGTGTTTACGTTCGAATCTATAATCCGTTATTAGTAGTGTTTAGTCATAACAGTGAATTAATTCCATCTTAATTAATCCTAATTAAATAACAAACAAGTGACACCAACTCAGTTAGCTGTAATTAATTTACCCTGCCCCTTTGATTCATGCCGCACCAGTGTGTAAGCTTGTGGAAAGGACCTCTGTCCAGTTTCTTTACAAATACTGAGTTAAAAGAATCATTTTGCTTGTTGGGACCATGAAATTCTATCGAGATATCCAAAACATCGAGACATCCATATCGAGTTAAAAGAGACTGAATAATAAAAAATTATGATGGATTTTGCCAGAACCAAAATGTTACATTAAGACAACTGAGATATCAAGTTATCAGAGTTTGATACAACAGCCCTCGACTGTATCTGGTGTCTCTTATGGTAACTGATTTTGTTTGAAATCTGCCTCTGTTCACAAGACGGCAAGGGTGAGATCTTAATGTACATATGAACCATCTAACATCTCAAATGCAGCTTAGGAGATATGATCCCCATGGAGATGAATAATGAAATGTGAATGAGCACTAAGCCAGATGAATAATAAAGTCTTGTGTCTGTGCAGCTAGTTGGAGTTTTATCACTGGTATTGCTATTGTTGTCATAAATATTACAATGATTATTTAAATGATTAATAATTCAGAAATCAATGAAGCATGAGCATTAGACACCTAGAATAACATTTGGTTTAAATTGCATTAAGAACAGCTAGGCTGGGAGGTGGAGTTTTTCTAATACCTCTTTCTTGATGGAGTTCTGATGAGTGAACCTCCCAACACTAGCATATACACATTTTTGCGTCATTCATTCTCTGCGGCACAATGAGCACGTGGGCTGTCTGTCTAAACCAGAAATGCACGCTTTTTTGTTTACGTCATGGAGTAGCAAATTTTAGGTGTGTGCAATGCAAACTGAGCTCTGAATATTAATATTGTACAATACCTGACCATAATTTCCCATAGTTAGCCTAAAATAACCCTAATAAAAGATCCTAACATAATTATTGGGAGAGATATTTTCTAAAAAAATGAAGACTTAAAGCAACTGAAAATGTCATTAAATTCAAATCAACATCTTGTCTGTGAAATGAGCATATTTTACAGTAAAAATAGTCCATGAACTATAATGAAAACACCCAGAGGTGTTCGTCATTTTCAGAAACTATGGTAATCTAAACTTGCCACATATTCCAGACTTGAATGCGTTTTCTTGAATATATTTGTTTCAGGAGCAGCATGACAGTTTTGAAGACACAATGTCCTGAACAGCTGGAATGGTGTCAGTCAGTCTCCTAGACTCTAGATATTCATTAAAATAAATCAATCTCAGTTCTAGAATGATTTTGCAAGTCTAGAGTGTCTTATCTCCAATAAATGTACTGTTCTAGGATCATTTTGGTATATATAAATCATAAATCTAGTAACACTATATCTTGGACTAAATGATAGTCTTTGATGATTATAGTCTTTCTTCACAACTCAGTCTCCAGGTTACATCAGAAAACATGAAAAAGAAATAATGTGGGCCGTGAGATTAACTCTGGTTTCTTGTGTGACATATTTATGCAGAACCCCTAAATCAGCACACCCTCTAACAATGTGACAAACTGCAGTCAGTGAACAGGTAGGATTAACCTTACTGTAGGTACATGTCTTGAGTGTGTGTTTTATTAGCTGAGAGATTAATAAAGTCACAAAGACTTCTGTGTGGTTGGCTGAATGGTAATCTTGAACACTGATAACTCACTGAGAGGAACCAGACCCTTTAACATTTCAGGGCCTACTTTGACATTTTTCTGTTCATTTCTTGTTTATGACTACACTCATCTATATTCAGCTCTATTATAGTAGCCTCTGAAAAACCAGACAATCCAGTGATTTATACTGTGAACAACACATGAAGTTGTCAGGGTACAATGACCTACTTTGATGAGAGTCCATAAGCCTGACCACCTGATCCATGGCTGCCTCCAAGGGCAGCATTGGTTGCTGGGGATCTATTCTAATCAGGAATCCTAGTGGCAATAATTGTGTAAATGAACCAGATGAGGCTCCACACATTCTGGCATGACCACAGAATGAAAGTTAAATTTGCAAATTGGAATCAAACAAAATCAGAGTCAGTATGTGAACCACGACAATGTGTCTGAATGCATATTTGAATGTCTGCATGTTGATCTTGTAATCTGGGACATAGACTCTTGCTGATTTATGTAAAAGGTTATAATTTGTAAATAATAATGTAAATGCTGTCACATGGTGTAAATAGCATTTCAATAAAACATGTGTATGCCAGAACTGTTAGTACTTTGACAAAAATAATAATATAATTATAATGGACATTTATGAAGCACCTGTATTCATGCACTGGTGCATACTCAAAGCACTGAAACTTTATTACCTGGTTAACCCAAGCTGCCTAGTAGGTTAACAGTCATATGACTTATAGACCCGTGAAGGTCCCGGGGTAGAATAGGCCTTCAGCAACCCATGCTTGCCATAAAAGGTGACCATGTTTGTCGTAAGAGGCAACAAACGGGATTGGGTGGTCAGGCTCGCTGACTTGGTTGACGCTTGTCATCGGTTCTCAATTGCGCAGATCAATGCTCATGTTGTTGATCACTGGATTGTCTGGTCCAGACTTGATTATTTACAGACCGCTGCCATATAGCTGGAATATTGGAACTCACTATGTCTTATCCCACCAGGTACCCATTCACTGTTGGGTCAACAGAGGCAATTTTGAACCCAACCCCCTTGCCTGATGTGAGATCACTTGTGTTTCATGGGCTTCAAACACAGATCTTGCAAGAGCTTCAGTACCTGGCTCTATTTGAAGTCAATCTGTCTCACAGTTAATGGTTATTTTGAAAATGCACTTAATTTTGTAGCTCACCTATATCAGAGTTCACATTGTTCATCATCCAGCTGTATATATAACTGTTGAAGATATACCACTTGAAGATCATGATTCTTTCTTATCAACAAAAGTGATTAGCTACAGTAGATTATTACAGCGTAAACAAAGAATCTTGCAATTATGGTATACAATCTGCCGTCAAAGGAGTTGGAATTATGGTATAAGAAAGCTCTTATAGAGCCCGCAGTCATGTTGTTACCAACAGATGCTCTTTAGGTACTTGAAATAATTCTGGAAACTTTAGTATGTAGGTCTTTTTCCATTAAAGAAAAGAATTCGTCTCTTAAATTAATGTTACAAAAAATCCAAAACATTAAAGATAAAATCTTGCATTGATTCCCTGAAAGTTTTGCTCAAGTTTTGTCATTTAATTTCCTCTAAAGTTCACTTTTGATAATACATGTATAACAAAAGGTTTTGTTCATTCACCTTCTCTTTAGTCAGACAACAGAATATTTTTGGCTTGAGACCTGATTGTCAGAAGGTTTCCACACCTACGACTCGGACAAGACATATTTCTGTTGTATTCTTTTTTAAAAGAGTATTTATTGATCTGGAATATCAGTCACTGATTACCACTGAAAGATTTACTTTGTATTATAGTTTAGTATAGAACTGTGCACTTCTGAAAGGTTCGAATAAGACAGTATAGGTCCATATATACTAGCACTTGTCATAAACTGAAGGCAACAAATACAGGATGGCATGGAGCCAGTATTTGCTGCCTGAATGCATTTACACTTATGGATACCGCACATCATGCACTGCCATTGAAGCGATGCTAACCTGTTTTCAGCCTTCCTTTCTCTAATCCTTCCAAAAGCTGATATATCTTAAACATAACAACAAAGAAACAAGCTTGGTGAGACTCAAGTCAGCTTGAGCATATAGCTGCCTCCAAAGGTCTCAGGCAACCAAAATACTTTATTTCAGAGTAAGTATGTTTGAAACATCAAATGATAAGAATAATGAAGGAAAAAGTGACTGATGCTCCATGAACATCACCTCTGCCCAGCTACTGAAGGTATGGGAGGAGGCAGCCATGTTATAATTGACAGGATCATCATGTGCAGCATAATCTCCTCCCTTGTCAGTCTGTAACTGACGTGAACAATCAAGCAGTGTACTTTTTGTGCAGCCTCAAACCTAGCTGACACTCATCATAGAGCAAGTGTGGTTAAGTGCCTGTTTTTGTTGCTGATTTATTGATAAGGCTTTGACACTCTATGTCACATGTCATCGTAACTCGTTGTTGCCGACAACTTTAATTTCACTTTGCCGCTAGCTATCATCAAGCATTTTGACATTGATTTTATTTTCTATCCTACCTTCTGCTGAGAGTGAGTAGCTATGGGGAAAAGTGATGAGTCTAAGGTGATTTTTTTCGTTGAACGTGACACTGTTATGATAAAAGTGTATAGAAGTTATGTAGCCTGCCAGTTTGCTTGACAGTTAATGCTCCATATTTGCATTCCCGGTATCAGACCCAGACATTCAGAAAAATATAAAACTAAACCTGTCAGGATTTTGCAATAGCCTCATAAAATGTGTTGAAAGATATTTCTCAGCATGGCTGTTTGGTGGTGATTGAGTAAATGATAAGTCTTGCCCACTGTGAGTGTCCTGGCGATAGCAGTCTGCTTATTGTAGTCTTTCTGTAAACACCACCTGAACAAAAGAAATATAGATGTATAGGGTTTGTGAGCCGGGAGATGAAACACAATATGTAGTGAGGGAAGCACCTCCAAGCTACTTTGTACACTGACAGATATATGGTTATTTTGAAGGGGGAATAGTGGTACACCATGTATGCCTTGAACAAAACAACTGCAAGATATACTATACTGATATCAATGGCTCAATAATTCAGTAATGTATATGTGACATGTCTTGTAAGTCAATGTCAGAGGTTGAGAGTATCTGCCATCTACCCTCATCTCGCTACATTTAGGATCAGTCTTCTGTCCTTGTGTCCATCTTGTCTTGTAAGTAAATGTCAGAGGTTGAAAGTATCTGCCATCCACTCTCATCTCGCTACAGGTAGGATCAATCTTCTGTCCTTGTGTCCATCTTGCCTTGTAAGTCCATGTCAGAGGTTGAAGGTATCTGCCATCCACCCTCATCTCGCTACAGGTAGGATCAGTCTTCTGTCCTCATGTCCATCTTGTCTTGTAAGTTATCAGAAGTTGAGAGTGTCTGCCATCTACCCTCATCTCGCTACAGGTAGGATCAGTCTTCTGTCCATCTTCTTTTGTAAGTAAATGTCAGAGGTTGAGAGTGTCTGCCATCCACCCTCATCTCACTACAGGTAGGAGCAGTCTTCTGTCCTTGTGTCCATCTTGTCTTGTAAGTAAATGTCAGAGGTTGAAAGTATCTGCCATCTACCCTCATCTCGGTACAGGTAGGATCAGTTTTCTGTCCTTGTGTCCATCTTGTCTTGTAAGTTGTTGTCAGAGGTTGAGAATATAAGCCATCCAGCCTGATCTCGCTACAGGTAGGATCAGTCTTCTGTCCTTGTGTCCATCTTGTCTTGTAAGTCCATGTTAGAATATTGAAGTTACAGCAGCTATGATACAGACATTTTGTACAGCACACCAAGGGTATCTTTCAAAACATAAAGTTAGTTCAAAAGAAGCAGCTTAGCTAATTTACAACAGTAAATATATAGGAGATCAAGTCTCCCTCTGGACACTACCATACTGCATTATAAAGGAGTTTGAAAGCTTCACTTGTTTCCATGGCTCCCGTGATTATCTGCATCTGACGGGAGGGACCAGCCTTCTATAAAAAAATACACCCATCACTCAAAACATTAAGCCTGTGTCACTGCATTAATTTACTATGATATCAATTAACTTCACTTATGGCAGTCAGATCATATCTCAGCACATGTCAAAACATTAGAGAACATCACAGAGTAACTGCTCCTTTCATGTTGGGGCTGAAGTTTTATGTGTTTAAGCTCTGCTGCCCATACACATGACCACCCTCGTCCTGAAACCAGATTTGTAGATTTAAATGAGCAATATTGTAGAGTTAATTTTGATTTAATTGATACCACCATCCTCATGTCTCAGATGTTATTGAGTTTGGTCACTTTGTACTCGGACATTTATTGTCATATGTTTTGTTTTGGAACTGAATCAAATCTTTCAGCTGATGGATGGTCATCAGGTTGGAGGGTATATAACACCAGGCATGGAGTACATGTATATTAGGGTGGAGAGTTGATAGCTATGATAGTCATCAGGTTGGAGGGTATGTAATACCAGGCATGGGGTACATGTATATTAGGGGTGGAGAGTAGATGGCTATGATGGTCATCAGGTTGGAGGGTATGTAATACCAGGCATGGGGTACATGTATATTAGGGGTGGAGAGTTGATAGCTATGATGGTCTTCAGGTTGGAAGGTATGTAATACCAGGCATGGGGTACATGTATATTAAGGGTGGAGAGTAGATGGCTATGATGGTCATCAGGTTGGAGGGTAATACCAGGCATGGGGTACATGTATATTAGGGGTGGAGAGTTGATAGCTATGATGGTCATCAGGTTGGAGGGTATGTAATACCATGCAAAGGGTACATGTACATTAGGGGTGGAGAGTAGATGGCTATGATGGTCATCAGGTTGGAGGCTATGTAATACCAGGCATGGGGTACATGTATATTAGGGATGGAGAGTTCATAGCTATGGTGGTCATCAGGTTGGAGGGTATGTAATACCAGGCATGGGGTACATGTATATTAGGGGTGGAAAGTTGATAGCTATGATGGTCTTCAGGTTTGAGGGTATATAATAGCAGGCAAAATAGTACATGTATATTAGGGGTGTGATGGTAATCAGGTTGGAGTGTATAAAATACCAGCCTTGGGGTACATGTATATTAGGGGTGGAGAGTAGATAGTACCAGTGCTGTCATGTGGGTTTAAATAGATCAGTGTGGAAAGTACATGGAGCCAGTTAGGAAATGGGGTTTGAGTATAGTTAATATGGAGATGGAGGTTTGAGAATAGATAGTACCTCGAAGAAGGAAACTTGAAGCATAGATAGTACCTGTAAGGAGGGGCAAAGCATTGATAGTACCTGCAAGAAGGAGGCTTGAAGCATAGATAGTACCTGTAAGAAGGAGGGGCGAAGCATAGATAGCACCTCCAAGAAGGAGGTGCAAAGCATAGATAGTATGTGTCAGAAATAGGGGTGAAACATATATAGTATGTGTCAGAAATAGGGGTGAAACATAGATAGTATGTGTAAGGAGAGGAGATGGAGGGTAAATAGTACCTGTAAAGAAGGTGAGAGTACCTGTGCACTAAGTAGAGAGGATGGAGATAAGACAGAACCCTTCAGGAGACAGGACTGCAGGGGGTAGTTTCTTGACACTCTTGGACCATTGTTTACAATATCAGTCACTATAATGTCACTGGATATAAAATTGGCAGGTTATCAGTGATGAAATGCCAGGTTCACCCACTTCCCTTCTAATGGCTTCTTTTGTCCAACAAGTCACCCTGAGATATTCTGCAACCTTTCATTTAATAATAAGCTTACAAAATCCTTATTTGATTTGTTCGCATAATGGTCGACAAGACATGAAACTTTTATGTACTCACTAGGCTGATGCTGAAAAATATCTTTGACCTTTTAAAAAGTATTTTCTCTTTCATGACATGAATCTGATTGGATTATGTAAGAGCTTTGATAACACACATGAACAGCTGATGAGATTTGTTGTGATTTACGTCCAGTGTTTGACATACACATGTTGATCGGTTTATTGTACCACGCTACAAAGGCTGTTCTATGTTATTTACTGCCTGCTGTGACAATGTTGGCAGCTGCCAATACCCATGCAATACATTATGATACCTCTCCACTTGTTATGCCTGGTAGGTGTGTTTTGAGCAGGTTGCCATGGTGATTTCCAGTATACAAAAGGAGGAGGAAGACTGTGACAACAAATAGTGTTTGTTATAAGTTTTAATGCTGTTTTCACTTGGGCTGTGATTACCTCAGATGTAGATGCACTCAGTGGATTATGGGGCAGAGATGCGTACTGCCTGCTTCATTACCTGTACACAATATCAGGGTCCAGATTCCTTGCATTAGTGAGTCAATGACTCAGTCAAAATCATAATGACATGGTCAATATTTGCTCTAATGTGTGAAGATTCCACTGAAAGGTATATTTTGTGCAGAAATATCCAGGCCAAATCAAACTAATTACATGTCTTATTGGAAATGTCAGCACCTTGAGCAAGCACCGAGAGTTGTGTGGATATGTGCGCTATATAAACACTGCCTGAATATCCTATATAAATGTCCAGGTGTACTGGAAATAGGGTATTTGTGTATGTACTCAAGGGAAACACTAAAGAATTATTGATATAGAAGATTTATGTTAATCACATGTACAGGTTTACAAAATTTATTTTATATTAATTATATTATTAATTATTAATCATTGTATTTCCAGGAAGTAAGTTGGACTTTTCTGTTTCCTTTTGAACGATCAGCTTATCTGATCTTAAACTTCCACAAATCATCAAAGTTTTAGCTAATTTCTCTATTCAAGGTTATCCATTAGTACAAAGTGGCTGAAAATATCAGCATTATTTCCAAATCGCTGTCATTTCGTTTTGATACACTGTTTCACTGTTAACACCCAAACATTTGACAGATTACCTGCCAAAGAGCCATCAGTATTCATGGCAGTTATATTTACTTACAAAGTAACATGAAGTATACATGAAGAAAAAGTCAAAGGAACCACTAAAACATATGACAACTCCATTTTCGCTCTGTCCATCAGTTTGTATGCAGGTTTGACAAATTTGTTTTTTTAATGAGTTGTAGAACCAAGAAATCTTATTGGCTGTTTACATAACACGTTTAATAAGGCTATGATATAGATTTTGGTGATGAAATGAAATTCTGTCTCTTACGTTAAATATGAACATACATGGAGCAAATTATAATTACCATATTCAATGAAAAAGAAGAAGGCAAACTTATTATGTA
Organism: Haliotis asinina; assembly: GCF_037392515.1. NCBI lineage: Eukaryota > Metazoa > Mollusca > Gastropoda > Lepetellida > Haliotidae > Haliotis > Haliotis asinina. The sequence goes on along the minus strand of NC_090284.1, from coordinate 71,347,177 downwards.
TCCTATGATTTATTTTCAAAGCCATCTTAGATGGATCATAAGAATGACTTACAAGAATGTTGCATACCTCCCTCTCTCAAGGGCACACTTGACCCTGTTTGTTAGTGACCTTGTTGCATACTTCCCTCTCTGAGGGGCACACATGACCCTGTTTGTTAGTGACCTTGTTGCATACTTCCCTCTCTCAGGGGCACACTTGACCCTGTTTGTTAGTGAACTTGTTGCATACTTCCCTCTCTCAGGGGCACACTTGACCCTGTTTGTTAGTGAACTTGTTGCATACTTCCCTCTCTCAAGGGCTCACTTGACCCTGTTTATTAGTGAACTTGTTGCATACTTCCCTCTCTCAAGGGCTCACTTGACCCTGTTTGTTAGTGACCTTGTTGCATACCTCCCTCTCTCAAGGGCACACTTGACCCTGTTTGTTAGTGACCTTGTTGCATACTTCCCTCTCTCAAGAGCACACTTGACCCTGTTTGTTAGTGACCTTGTTGCATACCTCCCTCTCTCAAGGGCACACTTGACCCTGTTTGTTAGTGACCTTGTTGCATACTTCCCTCTCTCAAGGGCACACCTGACCCTGTTTGTTAGTGACCTTGTTGCATACCTCCCTTTCTCAGGGGCACACTTGACCCTGTTTGTTAGTGACCTTGTTTTATACTAAACTCTCTCAAGGGCACACTTGACCCTGTTTGTTAGTGACCTTGTTGCACTCTTCCATCTCTCAAGGGCATTCTTGACCCTTTCTTTTCAGTGACCTTGTTTTATACTAACCTCTCTCAAGGGCACAATTGAACCTCTTTGTTAGTGACCTTGTTGCACATTCATGCTCTGTCATTCCTCCTGGAGTCCTACACCCAGTTGTGCAAAGTCTTGACATGGGGGATGACATCCATGCACTTGGCATCTGAGCGTATCCCACACATGCATAATGGGGAGAGGTCTGTGGACATTGCTGGCCATGGAAGAGTTTGGATTTGGTGCTGCTGGAGATGATCCAGGGCAACACGAGCCCTGGCGTTATCATCCTGGAACACAACACCTTGACAGTGCCAACATGCAAATAGCAGTAGAGACCAGTGACTCTCCCTTGGCAAATGTGCAGATGAGTCCTAATAGTCACCATAATCCCACCCCGCACCATCACATATCCCCTTTGATAACGATTGTGTGGAATCATGGTGGCTGGTTAGCGGTATTCCCCACGGCAGTGCCAGACAAGATGATGACCGTCATTGAAGTCCAATGTGAACCGTGGCTCCTCGTTAAGCATAACTTGGGACCACCGGCCATTGGTCCACCTCTGATGACCTTGACACCACTTTCTCTGGGCCTGCCTGTGTCGGTCTGTTAGGGGCAAGGGAATGTAAGGTTGCTGTGATTGGAGGTGGGCAACATGGAGACAGTTATGTACTGTCTGTGTTGAGATGTGATTCCAGGTGGCCTGCCTGTGTACTTGCTGCAGCTGTGTTGCATTTTGTCAACATTCACCAAGGGCACCAGTGATGATCCATCAGTCATCACGTCTGGTGGTACATTTGGGGCGCCCACTTTGTGGTTGGTTGGCAACTCATCCAGTTGCTCAGTTGATGACAGACTGTGAAATTTCAGAGCTGTACTGCTGTGTAGACTTGTGTTCTTCTGGCCTGGAGCATCCCTATGCCTCTCAATCGTTTGTCTTCTCAAAGTCTTCGCATTGTGCAAATTGGTGGCAAGATGGTAGGATGTGGTCGTAGAACAGCATTTATACCCATCATTGCACGTGAGGCATGTGCATTTGGCCAAATGCATGTGTGAAACATGGTGTGACCTTTCAGACCCACCTCCTGGTATGTTTGGGCACAATGCTTCATAACCCCAGAACACCCCAAGATCAAAGTGCATCATGGGAGGGTGGCCCAGTGATTGTTCTCAAATACATCTAAAGTAATCAGTGGAATATGCATTCCTATGGTGCAGCCACTGATTTCAACTTCAATATCCCTACTTTTTGTGAGCAGTATACCTGGGGTGCTGTTGTACCAAGCTGTCTTAGCCCTAAGATAATCTTAACTCCTATATCTTAAAACGGACATGCACCTGTCTTAGTGTATGGTTGTTTCCTACAATGGTATATAAGCTACAACAACAGTGACAAAGATGTATGAAAAAAATCTCACCTGTGCATATTTGCATGCAGTTACCCGCTCACCTATCTACACAGCCACCCATGTCTACCCATACTACACATCAGTAGCCTAATGTAGTAGAATGTAGAACTTACTTTAGACAACTGTTCCAAACTAGATTTTGGAAAATATTCCTCTCTGCTTAAAGGTACCGTCTACACATGAACTGATGTATGAAAAGACAAATCAGTAACACTGAAAAGGTTATTGTCAAGAGTTTGGTAAATGATGAAAATCAGTGATATTTGCATATGCAAATTAGTAGAGAAATTCATTTTTGATGTAACCGTGGGTAGTACAGATGTAATTGTCTTGAATGGGGAGTTCAAGATCATCACAGTGTGTCAGCCATTAATCCTTCTCCTAGTTACTTGGATCACATAACGTTGATGAACTGATGTGTACTGATTCTGTATAAATGATAAAACATTACAAGAATAACATTTTTATGAAAACTATTTTAAGTATTCTCAAAACCCCTACATTAAAATATAACACTAAATATTACCTTTCGTCATAAAACAAATATCCATTATCATTATTGTTTAAAATGCATGTTACAGATGTATTCTCAATTTTGATAAATACCAATTCCATATAGATCCCTGTCAAGCAATACAAAGAATATCCATCAAATAATTCCTGATCTCCATCTTATCATTTAGAATCCACCGTTTCCACCATTAGACAGTTCACAGCCATGTGATTTGGATGCTAAACAGACAGAATACTATTTATATAAATTATTGACTTAACTTGATCTGTCAATTAATTCCCCAGAAATGTCAGACTATGTGAAGAACCCAGCTGCTGTGATGTAGCTGCAGTGTTGAGAGCTGTGTAAACATCACTGGTTGAATGTCTCACAATAAAAGACAGAGCAAACCCCAGACATTTCGGACACTACAGGGAACGGAAGTAATCCAAAATAATTAACATCCGTAGACCTGCTTTGTTAATATAATATGACAAGAAAATCAATCTTCACATTAAATTAAGCAAGTAACACATATTTTGACGGTAATAACGTTCACATTACGGTTAACTGCTCACTGCAACAATGTATTGCATGACTGTTCCTAAGAAGTAGATCATTCAGTTTTCAGGATTTATCAATAACAAGGAACTGTTTTATTGATGTGATATCAAATATATATTTGGTTAATATGTTTTGTTATAGTTCATCATTCTTAACCTAATTCCAACAATGTGTTATCATTTCCCCTCTGCTTTCTGAAAAGAATGTGATGTAATAAAACCTGACACTAGATTACACTCATGATGAGAGTTAGAGAAATTCACAAGCTGATAGCAGATATTAATTTCCCTCATGAGATATCACAGTCTGTCAGAAAAATGTCAGACTTCTTGGCATTATGCATGATTAATCGCAGTTATCACCTTCTGGCAGAGGAGCAGTTCAGTCTGTAATGGACTCTTTGTAGATTTACATGATTGTCATCTGAAAGAAGTGCTTCAAAAAGCTGGAATAATTCTTATCAGGAATCTATCAGGGTTTGGTAGCATGCTAGACATTTGATAATTCATCAGCTCACAAGACACCTTTAGATAGAAAACCCCATGGGCCTCATTCACATATAAAATTTAATTTCCGGTGATGATCAGATGTTTACAGGAAACTGTAAAACACTTTATTGTCTTGTGTTTTCATTGTCATGTTGTCAGTGTCTCCATGCTCGGGACATCCATGCCTATCTTTTGTGATAATTCCCAAACAGCCCACTTCAATTATGCTCAACTGAATAATTTGTGACTGGATACTTTTTTACTGTCATGGTGGGCTAAATATTTTATTGATCATTTTTCAAGGTGTCATTGAAAGTGTCAGTTGAATGACATCCGAGACGGCCCCACATGTCAATTTTACCTGTTTCAACTTTTAAAAATTCATGATTTTCCTCGCATCTTGTCACAAATTGAATAGACGCAAAGACTGCTGTAAATTTTACACACATAGGGTGGCAAATGGCTACACTGCAATCCCCTTTGGTGGTCGACTTGTCGTTTTTCCAGCAAAAACGAGACAAATTAATAAAAGCTGCATGTTCAATGAAGGATATCTCATGTCGAACAATTTATTATTCATTCATTATCATCCCAAAAATCGATGTGTTTCATTTTCGTCTGCTGGAAAGCCTTAAATGTTATTTACATCAATTTGAAATGGACAGATCTAATTTGAGATCTCTGAGATTTGAATATTCTACTGCAATCTTGTTTAAATCTTGGTGAGTTAAGGCTTAAGAATATGTAAAGTAGAAACACCTAGAGCATTAGTGAGCATTCTGAATAGTAATTTTATTTTGTAGACATTGCACATGTGCTAGCTCCAGAATTGGATTTATCTGAGTTTGATCAAGCAACAGTTTTGTGTCAGTCGTCAGTTTTGGATCGGCACTTACAGAGGTGTCAAAAGGGGGTCATGGTTTCTCTCAAACAAACTCACCTCAACATTTCAACACCTTTGTCATTTGCTTTAACAGTTCACAAAACTTTACAAAGTGTAGGCAAAGAATGAAAATTTGAATTTATGGGTGATCTTTTAGTGAAACATCACAGAATTGTAAATATGACATATATGTATTATTTATATACCAAAAAAGTAGGGGATTTTACATTTTGCGAGCGTACCTCAAGCCAATGCCAATGCGAAGTGAATAAATCTTTGAAGTGTGAAGCATTATATATACTGTAATCCATATTGTCTCACAATAGATCATACCTGCCTCGTACCTGCCAATGAGTGAATTCAAAGGAAAGAGGGAAGTTGAAAGATAGTAATTTCTCCTCACCGTGCAAGGCAAGGCAAGGCAAGGCAAGGCAAGGCAAGGCAAGGCAAGGCAAGGCAAGGCAAGGCAAGGCAAGGCAAGGCAAGGCAAGGCAAGGCAAGGCAAGGCAAGGCAAGGCAAGGCAAGGCAAGGCAAGGCAAGGCAAGGCATTTATTGCATAACATTCCATTAAGGAAGAGTGGCAATATACTATAAACTACAGATATAAACATAAAACATCATTATGTTACTGACTCTATGTACCTACCTGTAATCCTTAAAAGAATTTTTAAAAAATGAAAAAGGCATTATTTCCTGTTCTTCATTCATAAAAATTACTGTTGACTTGACTGATCAAAAAGGACTGAAATATAATCAAGAAGCATTGATTCACCTCAGTATAAGGTGAAGGCCACTATGATGGTTCCGTGTAGTGTGGAAAGCCATGAACCAGTGTTTGCATATAAATAGAGATTCTCACTCTTGTGTTTTCTGATATCAAATATATCAACACAACTTGATAAAGTTACAAATAAAGTTACATATTATTACTTTTATATATTTGACCCTTGATATGCTTAATATTTGAAGATATGAGTGTCAGATTCTGTTTATCATAAAAAAAATCACTCCTCATTACATTTCAATGAAAATTGTGCAATTCTGAACAGACTGTTCTTCCATTACACTAACATTGCAATGATATCATGGCATTGTGATGTCATCAAGATCATGACGTCATTGCACTGTCAAGGCACAGTGTACAAAAACTACTATCAAAACAATGTCTCCTAAGAGATGTCTTTGATCTCACACAAGCAATATCTTTTGTGGATAACGGTTTTAGATGTAAATTTGTCTCCCACTTGTAGAGAACGTATAATCAGATAGACTGGAAACTGCAACATGTTCAGGGTAATGCAAGTGTTAATGGACTGTATCTCATGAATGACAAGAAGATAAATATGTTTGTTCAGTAATTCAGCCTCGTGGCCATGAATACAATTACAGTTTGATAGAACACATATGATGTACAATACAGCAATTTGTTATATGTCCAATTACATCTCAGCTGAAAGCATATTTTCAAGAAACATGGTCAGAACTTGAAAAGTATCATCATTGCTTGCATTTAAAATATCACACAAGTGAATAGTAATTAATATTGGAAATACTTCAAGGATATGTGATATTGCTACATAAATATACACTTGTAGTTGAGAAATATTCCTTTTATTGCTATTTCTCATCTTCAGATTCATTGACATTTAAGGATACAACCACCACCATGATTTATATAATGGTGACTGACAAATGCAACTATTAACAACATCAAACTTTAGTGTCTGTCATCTGTGGTCAAACAAAGGTGGTGGTCAAGGTGAAATTCTTACTGTGCCATTTGAGGTATCGTTATGACTTACACTTAATGATAATATAAACTAGTTTGTTGTCACGACAATTCACTATATCCATGACGTTAAAAATCAAGCGGCAGTCCTCGAAAATGAATATTATGCCCCTTTCTTTGTGGCTGGCAATATATTCACTAAACTCATGTTAGTGTTTCTTCCTTTAGTTAAAAGACAATTAACTTTCGTCATTGACACATCTCATCTTGCTCTGAACGAAGAACATAAAACTGATATCATCAGAGCTTATACATCTTGTATGTTACTTCTGCATACATAAACTGACTTTATGAGTTAAGGTGAAGTGTCAGGTAAGGTGAAATTATTCCACTTATATGTGACGTGAATGGGCATATATTGATGCTTACACTAAACAGGCTAATGCTGGTTATATACCGCTAGGCTACTCAGATATAGACTAACAGCTTAGTGTCTGACACCCCTCCACCCCACCCCCTCCACACACATGTATAATTTTGATAGTAACAAACAAACCCATTTAAATTGAAAAGGAGCCCAGGAAGGACAGAGATCCTGAACTTAAGAAATCTAGACTTGCTTCTTTTAGGGCTTTAGCATTGCACAGAGAGATTAGTTTGTCTCACAGTCCATTAACCACATCACTTTCCCTTCTGCCAAGCCCTTTCCAATTTAAAATGTGTTTGTTTGTTACCATCAAAATTATATATAGTCAGAGACTTAAGGTTAGTCTAGTGAGGGATATACAGTAGGGAAAATAATGAGGTTCCAGTATTATGAGACAGAGTAATTGAGATCCCATGTATCAGTTTAACGAGGATACACTACTCTGACACAGTGTACACGCTACAAGCTGCTCAGTTGTTTGTTTCACCCCCTTAAAGCAGATGAGAAGGCCTGGTAACATCAAGAACCTTCTTTATGAAGCATGTCAGGATCAAGGAACCAGGAGACCATGGAGACTGTGTCCCAGGCAAAAATATGACACAGTAATTGAAGCTGAAGGACTAAAAGCATGGATGATTGATGGAGGGGATGAGTTCAGCTGAAGAATCCAGCAGTCACTACCATCTATCAGTTACCATTTATCAACACAATGAATTGTTAATAAAAAAGAAAATGTGCTTCTTTTAAGAAATGTCAGTCATGTTTGCAATGTGAATCATAATCACAACATGTCAGATAAAAATGGAAGGATGTAATACTTCTCTAAAATGCTTTGACTCTGTTGTAAAGATTTCAATTCAGTGATAAAACAGCCCTATAAATCTAGCCGTGAGTTATGTCAAGCGGTAGATAGGGTATCAGCAGCGTTCGGTGTTGTAATCACAGCTCCTTTAAAGTGGATGTGATGGTCTGTAACTTCACACAAAGTGGCTTGCACCCTCTCTACCATGTTGAGAAGGAAAACCCTGCACTCTCTACCTCATGGGGGGTGTTCTGACAGCGATGTTTTGTAGTTGCCTGACATTTCCTTGATAAATGGGCCATATGATCAGCATTGCATGACAGAATACATACAGGTCCTCACTGATGGCTTTTTACTTAATCAACACTCGTACATATTGTTGCACAAACATTTTAACCGGCTGACGATTAATCCCCCATGACAGGTCTCAGTTTTAGAAAACACTCATCTGCTGATAAATCAAAGTGCAGCTGAAGTTTCTGGATCGTGTCAGGAGATAAAATATCGATAAGAGCTGGGAGCCTCTCTTTGATGTTATGATTTATGACGGCATTAAGTCTTTTCTAATTCCCAACCACATGGTTAAGCTTATCAAAACTTCACTTATAATAATAGTGATTGTCTCACATCAACGGAGCAAATCTGAACTGATCTTTGGGCAAAAGATCGCCTCCATTTGTTCTGATTTATTGCGGAGGTGCGTTGATGTCAACATAGCTGCATCCCACTCTTAAAAAACAGCCTCAGCTCGGCCTGTTTGATCTTCGACAAAACCGACACAAAAATGTGCCATAAATCACTCCATAAAAAAATTCTACCTGAGCCAGTTCATTAACGATCATGGAATCTCATTAATATTTAACCGTCCGGAACAGATGCCTGAGGGGTACAGAAGATAACGAGGTGCTCCACGCATCGCCCCAGTGTGAAAAATACCACAGCACTCAATCACCCTAAAGATGTTCCACTTAATTAATCAAGAAAGAAAGTAATTAATCAAAATTGTTTTTGTGGTGTTACCAGACATGAAGCAGGCGGCCCATGATAATGGCCTGACATATTTGTTGGTTGTTCTCCTTAATGATGACAATTCCTCTCTAGTCTCAGCCATTTCTCGCAGATAAAACACTTTTGATGTGCCAGATTGACAGCTTTCATCTCTGATTGACGGGGGTAATTGCGTGGAACGCACTGATAATTTACTTAAACTTGATGAACACTCCAAATGTGTAAGTATCCTCTAGCTATCCACATCCCTGCTGGACTGCATCATGTCGTCCTGTTTTAACAAGAACAGAACCATTTCTGTGTGCGTCTCCTAAACACAGCCTCTTCCCTCATCTGTGTCAAAAATAAGTTTTTTAGTCACATTTTTTTCGAAGTTATGCAGCTCTTGGTTTCTCTTACAAGGTTATTATTTATGCCATCACGTCAGTCTGCTGTGCAAGGATGCCTGTAATGTAATGTCTCTGTCAACATGTTTGTATCACATGGATCATACTTTAAACTTTATCTTTGTGTTTTATGGTATGTGTGTCTCAATGTGTGTCCAAGTCATGCGTCTCGAACAAACTGTTTTTGAGCATTGCATGTTTCATGACATTGTTGCTATGTGTATCATTCTTGGGGGACTCTGCCAGGTTGTCTTGTATGCATCTTTCTTGACAAATTGCTTACCGTGCATGATATCTCTTGTATGTGTCAGAATCATATATGACATGTCTCATGCCTCATGTCAGACTGTTTCTATGCATGTCATGTTTCATGATATTGCTGTCATGCATGTCATTCTTTGGGGATCTTCTCCTGCCAGACTGCCATGCATGATGCAGTGACCTTCCATGCTGCCATGCATTGAATGGTTTCTTTTCAAGAAGGTAAATAAATTACTGTAAACCATAAATTTTGACCATCATCTTGCATCATACGTTTGTTTCTAGCCATTTTTGTGTAGCAAAATAAATTTAAACACATCCATACTTCATGTCATACAACAATCATTTTTCAAGAGTGACTACTGTGCTGTACTGCACTTGATGCACTCTCAAAACATTCATTATTATCCTATCAACATTGATTGACCCTGATATATATCCCACTTTTTTTCTATCGTAAATTAAAAATGAAGTTCCCCAAGCATATGTTTTTTCCACCTCATATCCTAACCAAAGTTGTATTAGAACTGAATACATTGTGTATATGGAATGAGGTTACACACTTCATCCTTAGACAACACATTATGTTTAGACAGTCATATTGCTCCGATAGAATCTGTCCAAAAACACTGTTCATCACAGCTGCATGCACAAATGATGAAGAAAGGGAAGAGAATTATCCAAATGGACATCCGTGTGTAATTACTGCGATCAACATCAATCATGCCTTGCCTAATGTGACTTCACATGTCACACACAATCAAGGGCTATAGGCCATACTGCCACAATATGATCAGTCATCCGTCGACCAGTCAGAGCCATGGCGCATGCAGCATACTTTATTCATCCCATCACTCAAGCCAACCGCTAACAATAACTCAGTCATGTCAAGAACGGGCAATCATTGACTCACCTAAAGAACTTTCCTGTATCTCCATTCTGTCAGGATTCCTGGGCCTAGACTTTCAAAGCTGTCTTAGTGCTAAGATAAGTGTAAGTACCCTACATTAACATTAACTTACCACTATCTTAAGCCTAAGGCCCAGGAATGCCTGGGCCCCTTAGTTTCATTAGAGATTGCGAGGGAGGGGAGGTTCTTAGAACAGAAAAAATGTCCCCTTAATCTTAAGCTTGTGCTTGTAAGTATCAAATAAGAAACCTGGTCTAGAGTAAGTTGAACGGATCACAGGGAAGACAAAGAACGCAACATTTTTGGTTTGTTGGGATTCCAGGAAAAGACAGAGCCTAAGTACATACTGGTGTGGATGTTGTGATCTACTATACACAAGCAGCATGGAGGGACAGGCAAGGGTGGTGTGGATGTTGCGATGTACTATACACAAGCAGCATGGAGGGACAGGCAAGGGTGGTGTGGATGTTGAGATGTACTATACACAAGCAGCATGGAGGGACAGACAAGGGTGGTGTGGATGTTGTGATCTACTATACACAAGCAGCATGGAGGGACAGGCAAGGATGGTGTTGATGTTGCGATGTACTATACACAAGCAGCATGGAGGGACAGGCAAGGATGGTGTTGATGCTGCGATGTACTATACACAAGCAGCATGGAGGGACAGACAAGGATGGTGTGGATGTGGCGATATACTATACACAAGCAGCATGGAGGGACAGGCAAGGATGGTGTTGATGCTGCGATGTACTATACACAAGCAGCATGGAGGGACAGGCAAGGATGGTGTGGATGTTGCGATATACTATACACAAGCAGCATGGAGAGACAGACAAGAGTGGTGTGGATGTTGCGATGTACTATACACAAGCAGCATGGAGGGACAGGCAAGAGTGGTGTTGATGCTGCGATATACTATACACAAGCAGCATGGAGGGACAGGCAAGGATGGTGTGGATGTTGCGATATACTATACACAAGCAGCATGGAGAGACAGACAAGAGTGGTGTGGATGTTGCGATGTACTATACACAAGCAGCATGGAGGGACAGGCAAGGATGGTGTGGATGTTGAGATGTACTATACACAAGCAGCATGGAGGGACAGACAAGGATGGTGTTGATGCTGCGATGTACTATACACAAGCAGCATGGAGGGACAGGCAAGGATGGTGTTGATGCTGTGATATACTATACACAAGCAGCATGGAGGGACAGGCAAGGATGGTGTTAATGCTGCGATGTACTATACACAAGCAGCATGGAGGGACAGACAAGAGTGGTGTTGATGCTGTGATATACTATACACAAGCAGCATGGAGGGACAGACAAGGGTGGTGTTGATGCTGCGATGTACTATACACAAGCAGCATGGAGGGACAGACAAGAGTGGTGTGGATGCTGCGATGTACTATACACAAGCAGCATGGAGGGACAGGCAAGGATGGTGTGGATGTTGCGATATACTATACACAAGCAGCATGGAGGGACAGACAAGGGTGGTGTGGATGTTGCGATGTACTATACACAAGCAGCATGGAGGGACAGGCAAGGGTGGTGTGGATGTTGCGATGTACTATACACAAGCAGCATGGAGGGACAGGCAAGAGTGGTGTTGATGCTGCGATATACTATACACAAGCAGCATGGAGGGACAGGCAAGGATGGTGTGGATGTTGCGATATACTATACACAAGCAGCATGGAGAGACAGACAAGAGTGGTGTGGATGTTGCGATGTACTATACACAAGCAGCATGGAGGGACAGGCAAGGATGGTGTGGATGTTGCGATGTACTATACACAAGCAGCATGGAGGGACAGGCAAGGGTGGTGTGGATGTTGAGATGTACTATACACAAGCAGCATGGAGGGACAGACAAGGGTGGTGTGGATGTTGTGATCTACTATACACAAGCAGCATGGAGGGACAGGCAAGGATGGTGTTGATGTTGCGATGTACTATACACAAGCAGCATGGAGGGACAGGCAAGGATGGTGTTGATGCTGCGATGTACTATACACAAGCAGCATGGAGGGACAGACAAGGATGGTGTGGATGTGGCGATATACTATACACAAGCAGCATGGAGGGACAGGCAAGGATGGTGTTGATGCTGCGATGTACTATACACAAGCAGCATGGAGGGACAGGCAAGGATGGTGTGGATGTTGCGATATACTATACACAAGCAGCATGGAGAGACAGACAAGAGTGGTGTGGATGTTGCGATGTACTATACACAAGCAGCATGGAGGGACAGACAAGAGTGGTGTTGATGCTGCGATATACTATACACAAGCAGCATGGAGGGACAGGCAAGGATGGTGTGGATGTTGCGATATACTATACACAAGCAGCATGGAGAGACAGACAAGAGTGGTGTGGATGTTGCGATGTACTATACACAAGCAGCATGGAGGGACAGGCAAGGATGGTGTTGATGTTGCGATGTACTATACACAAGCAGCATGGAGGGACAGGCAAGGATGGTGTGGATGTTGCGATATACTATACACAAGCAGCATGGAGGGACAGGCAAGGATGGTGTGGATGTTGAGATGTACTATACACAAGCAGCATGGAGGGACAGACAAGGATGGTGTTGATGCTGCGATGAACTATACACAAGCAGCATGGAGGGACAGGCAAGGATGGTGTTGATGCTGTGATATACTATACACAAGCAGCATGGAGGGACAGGCAAGGATGGTGTTAATGCTGCGATGTACTATACACAAGCAGCATGGAGGGACAGACAAGAGTGGTGTTGATGCTGTGATATACTATACACAAGCAGCATGGAGGGACAGACAAGGGTGGTGTTGATGCTGCGATGTACTATACACAAGCAGCATGGAGGGACAGACAAGAGTGGTGTGGATGTTGCGATGTACTATACACAAGCAGCATGGAGGGACAGACAAGAGTGGTGTTGATGCTGCGATGAACTATACACAAGCAGCATGGAGGGACAGGCAAGGATGGTGTTGATGCTGTGATATACTATACACAAGCAGCATGGAGGGACAGGCAAGGATGGTGTTAATGCTGCGATGTACTATACACAAGCAGCATGGAGGGACAGACAAGAGTGGTGTTGATGCTGTGATATACTATACACAAGCAGCATGGAGGGACAGACAAGGGTGGTGTTGATGCTGCGATGTACTATACACAAGCAGCATGGAGGGACAGACAAGAGTGGTGTGGATGTTGCGATGTACTATACACAAGCAGCATGGAGGGACAGGCAAGGATGGTGTGGATGTTGAGATGTACTATACACAAGCAGCATGGAGGGACAGACAAGAGTGGTGTTGATGCTCTGATATACTATACACAAGCAGCATGGAGGGACAGGCAAGGATGGTGTGGATGTTGCGATATACTATACACAAGCAGCATGGAGAGACAGACAAGAGTGGTGTGGATGTTGCGATGTACTATACACAAGCAGCATGGAGGGACAGACAAGGGTGGTGTGGATGTTGCGATGTACTATACACAAGCAGCATGGAGGGACAGGCAAGGGTGGTGTGGATGTTGCGATGTACTATACACAAGCAGCATGGAGGGACAGGCAAGGATGGTGTGGATGTTGCGATATACTATACACAAGCAGCATGGAGGGACAGGCAAGGGTGGTGTGGATGTTGCGATGTACTATACACAAGCAGCATGGAGGGACTGGCAAGGGTGGTGTGGATGTTGCGATATACTATACACAAGCAGCATGGAGGGACAGACAAGGGTGGTGTTGATCCTGCGATATACTATACACAAGCAGCATGGAGGGACAGGCAAGGATGGTGTGGATGTTGCGATATACTATACACAAGCAGCATGGAGAGACAGACAAGAGTGGTGTGGATGTTGCGATGTACTATACACAAGCAGCATGGAGGGACAGGCAAGGATGGTGTGGATGTTGAGATGTACTATACACAAGCAGCATGGAGGGACAGGCAAGGGTGGTGTGGATGTTGCGATGTACTATACACAAGCAGCATGGAGGGACAGACAAGGATGGTGTGGATGTTGCGATGTACTATACACAAGTAGCATGGAGGGACAGGCAAGGGTGGTGTTGATGTTGCGATGTACTATACAAAAGTAGCATGGAGGGACAGGCAAGGGTGGTGTTGATGCTGCGATATACTATACACAAGCAGCATGGAGGGACAGGCAAGGATGGTGTGGATGTTGCGATGTACTATACACAAGCAGCATGGAGGGACAGGCAAGGGTGGTGTGGATGTTGCGATGTACTATACACAAGTAGCATGGAGGGACAGGCAAGGGTGGTGTTGATGCTGCGATATACTATACACAAGCAGCATGGAGGGACAGGCAAGGATGGTGTGGATGTTGCGATATACTATACACAAGCAGCATGGAGAGACAGACAAGAGTGGTGTGGATGTTGCGATGTACTATACACAAGCAGCATGGAGGGACAGACAAGAGTGGTGTTGATGCTGTGATGTACTATACACAAGCAGCATGGAGGGACAGACAAGGGTGGTGTGGATGTTGCGATGTACTATACACAAGCAGCATGGAGGGACAGGCAAGGATGGCGTGGATGTTGAGATGTACTATACACAAGCAGCATGGAGGGACAGGCAAGGATGGTGTGGATGTTGCGATGTACTATACACAAGCAGCATGGAGGGACAGGCAAGGGTGGTGTGGATGTTGCGATGTACTATACACAAGCAGCATGGAGGGACAGACAAGAGTGGTGTTGATGCTGCGATGTACTATACACAAGCAGCATGGAGGGACAGGCAAGGATGGTGTTCATGCTGCGATATACTATACACAAGCAGCATGGAGGAACAGGCAAGGATGGTGTGGATGTTGCGATGTACTATACACAAGCAGCATGGAGGAACAGACAAGAGTGGTGTTGATGCTGCGATATACTATACACAAGCAGCATGGAGGGACAGGCAAGGATGGTGTGGATGTTGCGATATACTATACACAAGCAGCATGGAGAGACAGACAAGAGTGGTGTGGATGCTGCGATGTACTATACACAAGCAGCATGGAGGGACAGGCAAGGATGGTGTGGATGTTGAGATGTACTATACACAAGCAGCATGGAGGGACAGACAAGGATGGTGTTGATGCTGCGATGTACTATACACAAGCAGCATGGAGGGACAGGCAAGGATGGTGTTAATGCTGCGATGTACTATACACAAGCAGCATGGAGGGACAGACAAGAGTGGTGTTGATGCTGTGATATACTATACACAAGCAGCATGGAGGGACAGACAAGGGTGGTGTTGATGCTGCGATGTACTATACACAAGCAGCATGGAGGGACAGACAAGAGTGGTGTGGATGTTGCGATGTACTATACACAAGCAGCATGGAGGGACAGGCAAGGATGGTGTGGATGTTGCGATGTACTATACACAAGCAGCATGGAGAGACAGAAAAGAGTGGTGTGGATGTTGCGATGTACTATACACAAGCAGCATGGAGGGACAGACAAGGGTGGTGTGGATGTTGCGATGTACTATACACAAGCAGCATGGAGGGACAGGCAAGGGTGGTGTGGATGTTGCGATGTACTATACACAAGCAGCATGGAGGGACAGGCAAGAGTGGTGTTGATGCTGCGATATACTATACACAAGCAGCATGGAGGGACAGGCAAGGATGGTGTGGATGTTGCGATATACTATACACAAGCAGCATGGAGAGACAGACAAGAGTGGTGTGGATGTTGCGATGTACTATACACAAGCAGCATGGAGGGACAGGCAAGGATGGTGTGGATGTTGAGATGTACTATACACAAGCAGCATGGAGGGACAGGCAAGGGTGGTGTGGATGTTGCGATGTACTATACACAAGCAGCATGGAGAGACAGACAAGGATGGTGTGGATGTTGCGATATACTATACAAAGGCAGCATGGAGAGATAGACAAGAGTGGTGTGGATGTTGCGATGTACTATACACAAGCAGCATGGAGGGACAGACAAGGGTGGTGTTGATGCTGTGATATACTATACACAAGCAGCATGGAGGGACAGGCAAGGATGGTGTGGATGTTGCGATATACTATACAAAGGCAGCATGGAGAGATAGACAAGAGTGGTGTGGATGTTGCGATGTACTATACACAAGCAGCATGGAGGGACAGGCAAGGGTGGTGTGGATGTTGCGATGTACTATACACAAGCAGCATGGAGGGACAGGCAAGGGTGGTGTGGATGTTGCGATGTACTATACACAAGCAGCATGGAGGGACAGGCAAGGATGGTGTTGATGTTGCGATATACTATACACAAGCAGCATGGAGGGACAGACAAGGGTGGTGTGGATGTTGCGATGTACTATACACAAGCAGCATGGAGGGACAGGCAAGGATGGTGTTCATGCTGCGATATACTATACACAAGCAGTATGGAGGGACAGGCAAGGGTGGTGTGGATGTTGCGATGTACTATACACAAGCAGCATGGAGGGACAGACAAGGGTGGTGTGGATGTTGCGATGTACTATACACAAGCAGCATGGAGGGACAGACAAGGGTGGTGTGGATGTTGCGATGTACTATACACAAGTAGCATGGAGGGACAGGCAAGGATGGTGTGGATGTTGCGATGTACTATACACAAGCAGCATGGAGGGACAGGCAAGGATGGTGTTGATGCTGCGATGTACTATACACAAGCAGCATGGAGAGACAGACAAGAGTGGTGTTGATGCTGCGATATACTATACACAAGCTGCATGGAGGGACAGGCAAGGATGGTGTGGATGTGGCGATGTACTATACACAAGCAGCATGGTGAGACAGACAAGAGTGGTGTTGATACTGCGATATACTATACACAAGCTGCATGGAGTGACAGGCAAGGATGGTGTTGATGCTGCGATATACTATACACAAGCAGCATGGAGGGACAGGCAAGGATGGTGTTGATGCTGCGATGTACTATACACAAGCAGCATGGAGAGACAGACAAGAGTGGTGTGGATGTTGCGATGTACTATACACAAGCAGCATGGAGGGACAGACAAGGATGGTGTGGATGTTGAGATGCACTATACACAAGTAGCATGGAGGGACAGGCAAGGATGGTGTTGATGCTGCGATGTACTATACACAAGCAGCATGGAGAGACAGACAAGAGTGGTGTTGATGCTGCGATGTACTATACACAAGCAGCATGGAGGGACAGGCAAGGATGGTGTGGATGTTGCGATATACTATACACAAGCAGCATGGAGAGACAGACAAGAGTGGTGTGGATGTTGCGATGTACTATACACAAGCAGCATGGAGGGACAGACAAGGGTGGTGTGGATGTTGCGATGTACTATACACAAGCAGCATGGAGGGACAGGCAAGGGTGGTGTGGATGTTGCGATGTACTATACACAAGCAGCATGGAGGGACAGGCAAGAGTGGTGTTGATGCTGCGATATACTATACACAAGCAGCATGGAGGGACAGGCAAGGATGGTGTGGATGTTGCGATATACTATACACAAGCAGCATGGAGAGACAGACAAGAGTGGTGTGGATGTTGCGATGTACTATACACAAGCAGCATGGAGGGACAGGCAAGGATGGTGTGGATGTTGAGATGTACTATACACAAGCAGCATGGAGGGACAGACAAGAGTGGTGTTGATGCTGTGATATACTATACACAAGCAGCATGGAGGGACAGGCAAGGATGGTGTGGATGTTGCGATATACGATACAAAGGCAGCATGGAGAGACAGACAAGAGTGGTGTGGATGTTGCGATGTACTATACACAAGCAGCATGGAGGGACAGACAAGGGTGGTGTGGATGTTGCGATGTACTATACACAAGCAGCATGGAGGGACAGGCAAGGGTGGTGTGGATGTTGCGATGTACTATACACAAGCAGCATGGAGGGACAGGCAAGGATGGTGTTGATGTTGCGATATACTATACACAAGCAGCATGGAGGGACAGGCAAGGGTGGTGTGGATGTTGCGATGTACTATACACAAGCAGCATGGAGGGACAGACAAGAGTGGTGTGGATGTTGCGATGTACTATACACAAGCAGCATGGAGGGACAGACAAGGGTGGTGTGGATGTTGCGATGTACTATACACAAGCAGCATGGAGGGACAGACAAGGGTGGTGTGGATGTTGCGATGTACTATACACAAGCAGCATGGAGGGACAGGCAAGGGTGGTGTGGATGTTGCGATGTACTATACACAAGCAGCATGGAGGGACAGGCAAGGATGGTGTGGATGTTGCGATGTACTATACACAAGCAGCATGGAGGGACAGGCAAGGGTGGTGTGGATGTTGCGATGTACTATACACAAGCAGCATGGAGGGACAGACAAGGGTGGTGTGGATGTTGCGATGTACTATACACAAGCAGCATGGAGGGACAGGCAAGGGTGGTGTTGATGTTGCGATGTACTATACACAAGTAGCATGGAGGGACAGGCAAGGGTGGTGTGGATGTTGCGATGTACTATACACAAGCAGCATGGAGGGACAGGCAAGGATGGCGTGGATGTTGAGATGTACTATACACAAGTAGCATGGAGGGACAGGCAAGGATGGTGTGGATGTTGAGATGTACTATACACAAGCAGCATGGAGGGACAGGCAAGGGTGGTGTGGATGTTGCGATGTACTATACACAAGCAGCATGGAGGGACAGACAAGAGTGGTGTGGATGTTGCGATGTACTATACACAAGCAGCATGGAGGGACATGCAAGGATGGTGTTGATGCTGCGATGTACTATACACAAGCAGCATGGAGGGACAGACAAGAGTGGTGTGGATGTTGCGATGTACTATACACAAACAGCATGGAGGGACAGGCAAGGATGGTGTTGATGCTGCGATATACTATACACAAGCAGCATGGAGGGACAGACAAGAGTGGTGTGGATGTTGCGATGTACTATACACAAGTAGCATGGAGGGACAGGCAAGGGTGGTGTGGATGTTGCGATGTACTATACACAAGCAGCATGGAGGGACAGACAAGGATGGTGTGGATGTTGAGATGTACTATACACAAGCAGCATGGAGGGACAGACAAGAGTGGTGTTGATGCTGTGATATACTATACACAAGCTGCATGGAGGGACAGACAAGAGTGGTGTTGATGCTGTGATATACTATACACAAGCAGCATGGAGGGACAGGCAAGGATGGTGTTGATGCTGCGATGTACTATACACAAGTAGCATGGAGGGACAGGCAAGGGTGGTGTGGATGTTGCGATGTACTATACAGAAGTAGCATGGAGGGACAGGCAAGGATGGTGTTGATGCTGCGATGTACTATACACAAGCAGCATGGAGAGACAGACAAGAGTGGTGTTGATGCTGCGATATACTATACACAAGCTGCATGGAGGGACAGGCAAGGATGGTGTGGATGTTGAGATGTACTATACACAAGCTGCATGGAGGGACAGACAAGAGTGGTGTTCATGCTGTGATATACTATACACAAGCAGCATGGAGGGACAGGCAAGGATGGTGTTGATGCTGCGATGTACTATACACAAGTAGCATGGAGGGACAGGCAAGGGTGGTGTGGATGTTGCGATGTACTATACACAAGCAGCATGGAGGGACAGGCAAGGATGGTGTTGATGCTGCGATGTACTATACACAAGCAGCATGGAGAGACAGACAAGAGTGGTGTTGATGCTGCGATATACTATACACAAGCTGCATGGAGGGACAGGCAAGGATGGTGTGGATGTGGCGATATACTATACACAAGCAGCATGGAGAGACAGACAAGAGTGGTGTGGATGTTGCGATGTACTATACACAAGTAGCATGGAGGGACAGGCAAGGATGGTGTGGATGTTGCGATGTACTATACACAAGCAGCATGGAGGGACAGGCAAGGATGGTGTTGATGCTGCGATGTACTATACACAAGCAGCATGGAGAGACAGACAAGAGTGGTGTTGATGCTGCGATATACTATACACAAGCTGCATGGAGGGACAGGCAAGGATGGTGTGGATGTGGCGATATACTATACACAAGCAGCATGGTGAGACAGACAAGAGTGGTGTTGATACTGCGATATACTATACACAAGCTGCATGGAGGGACAGGCAAGGATGGTGTTGATGCTGCGATATACTATACACAAGCAGCATGGAGGGACAGGCAAGGATGGTGTTGATGCTGCGATGTACTATACACAAGCAGCATGGAGAGACAGACAAGAGTGGTGTGGATGTTGCGATGTACTATACACAAGCAGCATGGAGGGACAGACAAGGATGGTGTGGATGTTGAGATGCACTATACACAAGTAGCATGGAGGGACAGGCAAGGATGGTGTTGATGCTGCGATGTACTATACACAAGCAGCATGGAGAGACAGACAAGAGTGGTGTTGATGCTGCGATATACTATACACAAGCTGCATGGAGGGACAGGCAAGGATGGTGTGGATGTGGCGATATACTATACACAAGCTGCATGGAGGGACAGACAAGGGTGGTGTGGATGTTGAGATGTACTATACACAAGCAGCATGGAGGGACAGACAAGAGTGGTATTGATGCTGTGATATACTATACACAAGCAGCATGGAGGGACAGGCAAGGATGGTGTTGATGCTGCAATGTACTATACACAAGTAGCATGGAGGGACAGGCAAGGGTGGTGTGGATGTTGCGATGTACTATACACAAGCAGCATGGAGGGACAGGCAAGGATGGTGTGGATGTTGCGATGTACTATACACAAGCAGCATGGAGGGACAGGCAAGGGTGGTGTGGATGTTGCGATGTACTATACACAAGCAGCATGGAGGGACAGACAAGGGTGGTGTGGATGTTGCGATGTACTATACACAAGCAGCATGGAGGGACAGGCAAGGGTGGTGTTGATGTTGCGATGTACTATACACAAGTAGCATGGAGGGACAGGCAAGGGTGGTGTGGATGTTGCGATGTACTATACACAAGCAGCATGGAGGGACAGGCAAGGATGGCGTGGATGTTGAGATGTACTATACACAAGTAGCATGGAGGGACAGGCAAGGATGGTGTGGATGTTGAGATGTACTATACACAAGCAGCATGGAGGGACAGGCAAGGGTGGTGTGGATGTTGCGATATACTATACACAAGCTGCATGGAGGGACAGACAAGGGTGGTGTGGATGTTGAGATGTACTATACACAAGCAGCATGGAGGGACAGACAAGAGTGGTATTGATGCTGTGATATACTATACACAAGCAGCATGGAGGGACAGGCAAGGATGGTGTTGATGCTGCAATGTACTATACACAAGTAGCATGGAGGGACAGGCAAGGGTGGTGTGGATGTTGCGATGTACTATACACAAGCAGCATGGAGGGACAGGCAAGGATGGTGTGGATGTTGCGATGTACTATACACAAGCAGCATGGAGGGACAGGCAAGGGTGGTGTGGATGTTGCGATGTACTATACACAAGCAGCATGGAGGGACAGACAAGGGTGGTGTGGATGTTGCGATGTACTATACACAAGCAGCATGGAGGGACAGGCAAGGGTGGTGTTGATGTTGCGATGTACTATACACAAGTAGCATGGAGGGACAGGCAAGGGTGGTGTGGATGTTGCGATGTACTATACACAAGCAGCATGGAGGGACAGGCAAGGATGGCGTGGATGTTGAGATGTACTATACACAAGTAGCATGGAGGGACAGGCAAGGATGGTGTGGATGTTGAGATGTACTATACACAAGCAGCATGGAGGGACAGGCAAGGGTGGTGTGGATGTTGCGATGTACTATACACAAGCAGCATGGAGGGACAGACAAGAGTGGTGTGGATGTTGCGATGTACTATACACAAGCAGCATGGAGGGACATGCAAGGATGGTGTTGATGCTGCGATGTACTATACACAAGCAGCATGGAGGGACAGACAAGAGTGGTGTGGATGTTGCGATGTACTATACACAAGCAGCATGGAGGGACAGGCAAGGATGGTGTTGATGCTGCGATATACTATACACAAGCAGCATGGAGGGACAGACAAGAGTGGTGTGGATGTTGCGATGTACTATACACAAGTAGCATGGAGGGACAGGCAAGGGTGGTGTGGATGTTGCGATGTACTATACACAAGCAGCATGGAGGGACAGACAAGGATGGTGTGGATGTTGAGATGTACTATACACAAGCAGCATGGAGGGACAGACAAGAGTGGTGTTGATGCTGTGATATACTATACACAAGCTGCATGGAGGGACAGACAAGAGTGGTGTTGATGCTGTGATATACTATACACAAGCAGCATGGAGGGACAGGCAAGGATGGTGTTGATGCTGCGATGTACTATACACAAGTAGCATGGAGGGACAGGCAAGGGTGGTGTGGATGTTGCGATGTACTATACAGAAGTAGCATGGAGGGACAGGCAAGGATGGTGTTGATGCTGCGATGTACTATACACAAGCAGCATGGAGAGACAGACAAGAGTGGTGTTGATGCTGCGATATACTATACACAAGCTGCATGGAGGGACAGGCAAGGATGGTGTGGATGTTGAGATGTACTATACACAAGCTGCATGGAGGGACAGACAAGAGTGGTGTTCATGCTGTGATATACTATACACAAGCAGCATGGAGGGACAGGCAAGGATGGTGTTGATGCTGCGATGTACTATACACAAGTAGCATGGAGGGACAGGCAAGGGTGGTGTGGATGTTGCGATGTACTATACACAAGCAGCATGGAGGGACAGGCAAGGATGGTGTTGATGCTGCGATGTACTATACACAAGCAGCATGGAGAGACAGACAAGAGTGGTGTTGATGCTGCGATATACTATACACAAGCTGCATGGAGGGACAGGCAAGGATGGTGTGGATGTGGCGATATACTATACACAAGCAGCATGGAGAGACAGACAAGAGTGGTGTGGATGTTGCGATGTACTATACACAAGTAGCATGGAGGGACAGGCAAGGATGGTGTGGATGTTGCGATGTACTATACACAAGCAGCATGGAGGGACAGGCAAGGATGGTGTTGATGCTGCGATGTACTATACACAAGCAGCATGGAGAGACAGACAAGAGTGGTGTTGATGCTGCGATATACTATACACAAGCTGCATGGAGGGACAGGCAAGGATGGTGTGGATGTGGCGATATACTATACACAAGCAGCATGGTGAGACAGACAAGAGTGGTGTTGATACTGCGATATACTATACACAAGCTGCATGGAGGGACAGGCAAGGATGGTGTTGATGCTGCGATATACTATACACAAGCAGCATGGAGGGACAGGCAAGGATGGTGTTGATGCTGCGATGTACTATACACAAGCAGCATGGAGAGACAGACAAGAGTGGTGTGGATGTTGCGATGTACTATACACAAGCAGCATGGAGGGACAGACAAGGATGGTGTGGATGTTGAGATGCACTATACACAAGTAGCATGGAGGGACAGGCAAGGATGGTGTTGATGCTGCGATGTACTATACACAAGCAGCATGGAGAGACAGACAAGAGTGGTGTTGATGCTGCGATATACTATACACAAGCTGCATGGAGGGACAGGCAAGGATGGTGTGGATGTGGCGATATACTATACACAAGCTGCATGGAGGGACAGACAAGGGTGGTGTGGATGTTGAGATGTACTATACACAAGCAGCATGGAGGGACAGACAAGAGTGGTGTTGATGCTGTGATATACTATACACAAGCAGCATGGAGGGACAGGCAAGGATGGTGTTGATGCTGCGATGTACTATACACAAGTAGCATGGAGGGACAGGCAAGGGTGGTGTGGATGTTGCGATGTACTATACACAAGCAGCATGGAGAGACAGACAAGAGTGGTGTTGATGCTGCGATATACTATACACAAGCAGCATGGAGGGACAGGCAAGGGTGGTGTGGATGTGGCGATATACTATACACAAGCTGCATGGAGGGACAGGCAAGGATGGTGTGGATGTGGCGATATACTATACACAAGCAGCATGGAGGGACAGGCAAGGGTGGTGTGGATGTGGCGATATACTATACACAAGCTGCATGGAGGGACAGGCAAGGGTGGTGTGGATGTTGCGATATACTATACACAAGCAGCATGGAGAGACAGACAAGAGTGGTGTGGATGTTGCGATATATAGTATACACAAGCAGCATGGAGGGACAGGCAAGGGTGGTGTGGATGTTGCGATATACTATACACAAGTAGCATGGAGGGACAGGCAAGGATGGTGTTGATGCTGCGATATACTATACACAAGCTGCATGGAGGGACAGGCAAGGATGGTGTGGATGTGGCGATATACCATACACAAGCAGCTTTGAGGGACAGGCAAGGATGGTGTGGATGTTGTGATCTACTATACACAAGCTGCATGGAGGGACAGGCAAGGATGGTGTGGATGTTGTGATCTACTATACACAAGCTGCATGGAGGGACAGGCAAGGATGGTGTGGATGTGGCGATATACCATACACAAGCAGCATGGAGGGACAGGCAAGGGTGGTGTGGATGTTGCGATATACTATACACAAGTAGCATGGAGGGACAGACAAGGCTGATTTTGATGTTATGGTCAATATACAGGGAGTGTAGAGTGAGCTGGAGGATCTCCCATTAAGTATGTCTCTGACGTCCTCTAGCTGTTTTAGTGTACTCAAGACTTGCTACAGTGTGCTTGTGACTTGTTACAGCTTTAAGTAGCCACCATATCTTATTCAGCATGTGCATTTTTATGTGCATGTGATAAAACTGGTATTTATTGCTTATAAATTAAGAGACTGACTTCTGTACAACTATTCTTCTCTGTGACAGATAGTGAGATAGATTTGTTGCCATAATGCATGAACATTTATTTATTGGAGTTTGAAGATTGTGACAAGCATGCTTCACATAACCAGTGGAAGGGAGAACAATCAGTACTACTGTTGACAGTGGTCACAAATGTCAATACAATATTAGTGATAGAGAGTTGTATATTAGAATTACCTCCCTTTGTTGTCCCTGTCAAGACTTTTTTTTTCATCACAGAAACTGATAAGTGCTTTTCTTCAAGCTTAACTATTCTCCCAAGAGAAATTTATGAAACTAAGCTGTTTTGATATATATCCCAATTGTTGTAGATTGACATATTTATAACAGAACTGAACATTACTGAATGTCCAGTGATACGTGTTGTCTTATCCAACCTGACCTTATTCTCAAATTGTGAATATTACATGATTTAATATGATCTAACTGTTGAATATTCTGTGATTAATATAGAACAAGTATATATGCCATCATTACTTAATATCTGGTGATAAATACAATGTTATTACATATCTTAAACCTAGGTAGGTACAACAATTTAACATTAACAAGATTAGTTCCATTCATGATCACTGTTAAGTGTCCATGGATTAAAGTAAAATGCAGGTAAGTAAACATTTGTTTGTTGTTTAAAGCCTGCATTTTCATAGTATTCATATCAAGCTGCCCAGAATCTATGACTAGTGGGCATATCTTTCCCAGATGAAGGCCAGTGTGGTATAGGGATTCTTCCATGCCAATGGCTCTTATCAGTCGTTTGCCTGCTGAAGATTTGACCACACGGTAAGGACAAATGATGTCCACAGATTTCACATCTCCTACAACCTTCAAACACTGCTTTATACAATGTCCACAGATTTCACATCTCCTACAGCCTTCAAACATTGTGTTATACAATGTCCACAGATTTCACATCTCCTACAGCTTTCAAACACTGCTTTACACACTGATCACAGATTTCACATCTCCTACAGCCTTCAAACACTGCTTTACACATTGACCACAGATTTCACATCTACAGCCTTCAAACACTGCTTTATACCCTGTCCACAGATTTCACATCTCCTACAACCTTCAAACACTGCTTTATACAATGTCCACAGATTTCACATCTCCTACAGCCTTCAAACATTGTGTTATACAATGTCCACAGATTTCACATCTCCTACAGCTTTCAAACACTGCTTTACACACTGATCACAGATTTCACATCTCCTACAGCCTTCAAACACTGCTTTACACATTGACCACAGATTTCACATCTACAGCCTTCAAACACTGCTTTATACCCTGTCCACAGATTTCACATCTCCTACAGCCTTCAAACATTGTGTTATACAATGTACACAGATTTCAAATCTCCTACAGCCTTCAAACACTGCTTTACACACTGACCACAGATTTCACATCTCCTACAGCCTTCAAACACTGCTTTACACATTGACCACAGATTTCACATCTCCTACAGCCTTCAAACACTGCTTTATACACTGTCCACAGATTTCACATCTCCTACAGCCTTCAAACATTGTGTTATACAATGTACACAGATTTCACATCTCCTACAGCCTTCAAACACAGCTTTACACATTGACCACAGATTTCACATCTCCTACAGCCTTCAAACACTGCTTTATACACTGTCCACAGATTTCACATCTCCTACAGCCTTCAAACACTGCTTTACACATTGACCACAGATTTCACATCTCCTACAGCCTTCAAACACTGCTTTATACACTGTCCACAGATTTCACATCTCCTACAGCCTTCAAACACTGCTTTATACACTGTCCTCAGATTTCACATCTCCTACAGCCTTCAAACACTGCTTTACACATTGACCACAGATTTCACATCTCCTACAGCCTTCAAACACTGCTTTATAAACTGTCCACAGATTTCACATCTCCTACAGCCTTCAAACATTGTGTTATACAATGTCCACAGATTTCACATCTCCTACAGCCTTCAAACACTGCTTTATACACTGTCCACACAGTTCACATCTCCTACAGCCTTCAAACACTGCTTTATACAATATCCACAGATTTCACCTCTCCTACAGCCTTCAAACGCTGATTTCACCAATCTTGGGTGTTGTGTTGACGCTCTTATGCACATCAGGCTGTGAATTATCTCACATTCAAGGATTTAATAAGATCGTGCTCCAGCCATTATCTGTATGTGCTGGGTGTTCGTTCTAATCTGAGGTGTTTACTTTGGGCATTTTCAAACACCGGTATCACATTCACCTATTCCTCAGATGGTAATAACCAGAAATCCATGTGAATGTTTATGTCAGATAAAGATTTGCAATGCCTGTGTCTTCATCTTGTATAGATGAAGACACAAAGGATGATGAAATCAGAACGTGAGATGGGCTTAGTGTCACTTTATTCATTCATTATAATCTATTTATAGAGCACTGAGTGCCAGCTGAACTGAACACAGGTGTTTTGTTTTTTTCCCTCAACCATAGCAACAATCCCAACAAAACTTCATATTGTCAATCTCCACTCTCTGAGGATCATACAAATTGCAGCCACTTGGCACACCAAGTTAATATGGCTTTCTCATCCTTGGATGTAAAACTAAGGACCACAGGTTTGGTGATCAAGAAACATAATGAAGGCAAACCTGGGTTGGAACCCACAATCCCAGATTTCTCGCAACACATCTCAACTCAGCAAATCAAATTGCAGCACCTTAGATGACTGCCCTACCCTTGCCCCCCCATGTTGCCTTGAGGACAGCCATGCAGGTGTGTGAGATACAGCATCCCTCCTCATTCCAGTGACAGGTTTGTTGCGTTAGTGTTACATCCAGATGAAGTTAAGATGGAAGCCACACACTTTTAAAGATTTACTGTAAAAGATATGCTATCTCTACTCATGCTGAGATTTACAACCAGTTATCGTTAGAAGCATTCACAATGCAATATATATCACCAATAAATTACAATCTCAAGTTACAAGGCAGTCATGAAGTCAAGAGGTATGTTTTATCACCTGTCCGATGTGTGTTACCTGAATTGAACAAGTCCTTTGAAGTCTCAGGTACATCTCCTAAATCAGAAGAATTTCCAACACAATGTAACAATAAATTTCCTTGAAGAATCTTATCGAGTGTCGTAAATTTTTATGGCTTTGAAATAATTGAGCTCGTTCCATAAGGTTAGACTTCCCTTGTCAAATCATGAGGCCATAAACATTAGTTATTTCTAAAAGGGCTGCTTGTTTTTTCTCACACAGTAGTGTTAGATGAGTATGTTCTGTGATTCCACTGTGTTGCCCAATACCTTCCTGCCTCATCAGTACAAGACTGAAGAAACAATCCAATTTGCCAGTAGACAACATGCCGGATTGTAGAGCTAATGATAATGCACAAGCCACAGATGGGACTAAGATTCTATGCTCTAGTCATGCATTGTCATAACACATACAAGCTGTAGCACCAGATATGACAACACATTAGATAATGGCAGCCTTGTAACAACTAACCAAAGGCATGAATTGTCATTACACATACAAGCTGTAGCACCAGGTATGACAACACATTAGATAATGGTAGCCTTATAACAACTACCTGTAGTCATGAACTGTCATTACACATACAAGCTATAGCACCAGATATGACAACACATTAGATAATGGTAGCCTTATAACAACTACCTGTAGTCATGAACTGTCATTACATATACGAGCTATAGCACCAGATATGACAACACATTAGATAATGATAGCCTTATAACAACTACCTGTAGGCATGAATTGTCATTACACATACAAGCTGTAGCACCAGATATGACAACACATTAGAAAATGGTAGCCTTGTAACAACTACCTGCAGTCATGAATTGTTATTACACATACAAGCTGTAGCACCTAGATAGATTCAGGTGTGTGTTACTTGTGTTGGGGTTACTTATGATGAATCATAACTTCACTTGGGGGAAGAAGCAGGTGAGTATCAAGTCCACATGGTAAGTGGCCAAGGGAAACAACTCTGCACTTCAAAGGGACACAACACTGCACTTCAAATTGATGACAGTCGTGGAGGAATGATAACAGACTGTACTGCTTCTGTAATGATGGGGAGAAAAATTTATACTCAAATTATCTACCAGTTCCTTTTTTTTTCATCATAAATCTGCAAAATAAATGTAACATCAGTTCATATGTTTTTTGAAAACACATTTCTTCATATTTTCTGTTTGTATCCTGTTTAATAAAAACAGATATCATGATAAAATATTTAAGCTGAGGAAATAAAAGAATATTGAATGTTAACTCGCAAAGAATTCAGCAATTGATTTAGGAAGAAGCAGTTTGTATGGCAGGGTGCAAGGACTGCATATAAATCCTTGAGCAGATGCCATGAAGGATTTGCTACTGAGTCGTAAGTCTTTTATGTAAATACCCACGGCAACCATAGGTTGACAACCCCTTTAAATTTAAATGAAGTGTTTTAGTAAATTCACACTGCAGTGGTAATTAAGCTGAAATATGTGGCCATAAAGGAAGCCATGACGAGGATGTACTTTGACAAGCTGATGTGACATGAATACTTGGGCTGGTGTTCCCAGTGCCAACTACTTTACAACTAAGACCTGCTGTCCTGTAAATCATACTGGCAAGGGTATTCATAATTGATGTGGTGTGACAAAAGATTGAGGAAACTGACAAATGCTTTCATTTTTACATTGTTTCAATGAATTAAGCACACTGTGTCTGTCATGATGACTGGATAAGATCGTTCATTAAAGTTTAATTCATCTTTAAGAGTTATTTGACATTCAGCCACACTGCTCATCTTGTACTAGGGAATACTGCAGATTTAGTGTCAGAGTAAAAGCCAGGATCAGATGGGGTAATTTACAATAGTTTTTTTAAAGTCTTATGCCAATGAAATATGGACGTTTTTCTGCTTTGTTCTATTACATGTTCTTGTTGCTGACTGAATTTAATTATTTTAAACAGGAACTTGAAATATTTGCTACAAAGTAAAATGTCAAGTGTATAGACCAGTGAAGATTTGGGTTAGAATTGATCTTTAGTAACCCAGTAAGAGGTGACAAACAGGATCAGGGGGTCAGGCTCATTGACTTGGTTGACACATGTCATTGTATCCCAGTTGTGTAGATTGATGCTTATGCTGTTGATCACTTGATTGTCTGGTCCAGATTCAATTATTTACAGACCACCACCATACAGCAGTAGGTGGAATATTGCTGAGTGAGGCATAAAACTAAACTCACTCACTCTTTTCTGAAAAACAGATTTCATTCCATCAAGAATATTTCACTATGAAACTGATCTATTTGTTAGATATATTTTATATACATGTACAAGGGGATACTAGGAACTTTGTATAATCATGTTTTCACAATATATTTGTGTTGATGAAAACCTGTGCATGTGGAATCAACAATCAGTAAAGAACTTTTGATTTGCAAACATAAATTTACAACTGTTTTGCATAGCATAATAAATCTCTACTGAAAGTTTCCATTGTATTATCCTGATTACAACATAAGAAGTGTCATATGAATCACTATCAGATAATGATGATCTCATCCCACACAAACACAGGCAAAGGCTAGTGCATTGCTCACTTGACAAAAACATAAACATATGGTACAGGTCAAAATAATGAATTACAAGAAACATAATTTATGCTATTGTTATGTCAAATTTCAAAATGTCGTCCATATTTCTACTTTAGAACTTTCTGAAGATTTGCTTAGGCCTGTGAATATTGTAATCTTTATGAAGCAACTTTCACTTAATACTCAATTTGACACTGTTTGGCATCTTCAAAGAAACCAGAGGCCCAGGGATGGTGGGGTAGCCAAGTGGTTAAAGCGTTGGTTCTTCACACTGTCCCGGGTTTGAATCCCCACATGGGTACAATGTGTGAAGCAAATTTCTGGTGTCTCCCATCGTGATGTTGCTGGAATATTGGGATAAACAAGTAAAACCAAACTCAGTCTCTCAGACTGAGAAAAACTGGGAAATTGAGATCATCCCTCTTGCCCTACATTCTTGTGGACAGGTTACAGATATTCTATCACTCAATGATACCATATAAAATATGACATATTTGTGAAGCATATTTATTATTTACATGACTCTCAAATAGTTTTATACATATAGTTAATATAAATTGTTTTAGGGTGAGAGTCTGCACCTTCTTTAGATGCTGAGTGAATATTCAATAATGCAAAAGGGCAAATACAAAATGCCTGATCTGTGAATGGTGAGTCGCCATAAAACTAATTATCTTTGTATTTTATTGCCAACAATTGTTATGCTATGAACACTTTATTGATAGAGCCATGACAAAACAAGAATACTGTTTGAAACTAAAGAGTTATAAGAATATTAATTTGTTAAATGATTATTATTTTCCAATGTTCATGTTTCGTTTTGCTTAAGTGACTTATTACATGTGCCAGGGGGATATGGCATGTCCACAAAAACATGAACTGAACACAACATTTTGTCTTTGTTTAGTTCACATTACTTTTGAGTAAGAGAGTTTAGTTTTATGCCACTTATAGCAATATTTCAGCAATATCATGGCAGGGGACACCAGAAATGGACTTCACACATTGCACCCATGTGAGGAATTGATCCCGTGTCTTCAGCATGACAAGCGAACACTTTAACCATTAAGCTACCCCACCACCCCTACTTTTGAATCTTACATATGCAAGAAAGGCTCTGAGCATCTTTACATTACATGATCTTTTCACATTTTATCATCATAATTTAGGAACCTTTATTTCTGTAATATATCTTCATTTTAGTGACTAGGTGTTTGTCTAAAATCTAGACTTGCATGGGCTTTCTTGGATATGTTTGTTTCAGAGTCTGTATGAAGACTAGTTTCATATTTACAGCCTATTTAACAGTAACATCCACGGTGGTATTGACTGACTGTTGCTTAATGCCACACTTATATGAGTGATATATTACGGAAGTCTGTAAATAATCAAGCCTGGACCAAACAATCCAGTGATCACCATCATGAGCATTGATATTCACACAAAGGAACTGATGACATTTGTCAAAGAGCCTGATCACCTGATCCTGTCAGTCACCTCTTACAACAAGCATGAGCTGCTGAAGATCAATCATAACCCAGATTTTCATGGGTCTCCACAATGGTACCTTCACCGGCTGTTTATATAGTGAGACACACGCTTTTTTTTAAAGTAACAGAGTATTTTTAATCATTTCAAAGTGAGCTGACATGAATTAAAAGCAGTGTGAAAGGGTAACCTTCAGCAGAAGTGAAACTGCATGGTTGCATGATAAGAAACACTTAATGAAACAGACACACTGTGTTTTCAATCTATAAAACCTGGCATTCACTGAGAAACCAGCTGAAACTCAAATGTGGTGATCTTGTCAACAATGTAACACATTTTTCACAGAATGTTTTAGAATAGCATTAATGATATTGAAATGAGTAAGTGATATATTACGTTGCTATTCTTCTTTTGTCAGTGAGCAAATGAATTCTTTTGACAGCCAGGTAATTATGTAAATGATCTGCCATCAGATGTAACTTTATATGGTGTTTAAGATCATTTAAATATGGACCCTGCTGAGTTGCGGTTTGAAAACCATCACCAGCTGCCATAATGGGTTGCCCCACTTGGTACTGATTGTCTCCCCTTCACTGACTTGGGGGCAAAGGTCACAAAATATTCTGATTGTCAGGTTTTGAAGGAGCAATATAATATACTTCATATCTTTAAACACATTTCATTACAGAGGGACTCTTTGTTGTTACAGATTTGCTTTGAAGATAGTTTTCATGCTACACACAATGGTATATTCATGTAAGTAAAACCATGTTGAAAACTGAACAGACTAACAGACTTGGTTTTATCAGTTATACCGGACAATACTATGATGACAAGATGTCAGAACCTCACAAACAAAACCTTCCCTGTTTATTTTTATTTTTCAATCTGGGATCCTTATTTGATTTTTACTTTCATTCATAATGAAATAAAGCAAACACACTTGGACATAGGTCTTTCATAAACAGATTGGATGACAGATTTTATATAAGTCTGATGATTTGATTCCTGCAGGAGATGCTGTAAATCATGCAGTACTGACAGACTGTGGGGTGATCACAGACATAGCAGTGATTGAAACAAAGCCTCATCCTAAACAACAAAAGGATGTAGGATATGAGGAACAAATGAATGGATACATAAGCTGTAGTGTATAAACTGGTTATGAGTCTGTCTCACAGTCCCTGAACCATACTACTTTTCCCAAGAGCCTAGCCCTCCATGCAATGCTAAGGCTGTATGTAAAGCAAGTCTAGATTTCGACAGGGAGACCAGAGGTCCCTGAGGCTCCTTTTGAATATAAATTGTATGTACTCAGAGGGTAAGTGTTAGATTAACTGGCTATCATTTACTTCAGACAGTTGAACAGGGGTCACCTAATTTTGAACATCAAACAAAGATGTAAACATACACGGACTAGAATTTTCTCACCTGTATCCAAAACTCTGTAAACTGGACAGGATAGGCAGCCATTGTTTGTTAACTGTTATGTACAGTTTTCATTTTATTTGGAATAAAGTTATGCAAAAAAGGGATCAAATGTTGAAAAGTAGACATTGTCAGTAATAAACAGTACCATGTTCTTTGAAAAGTATAATAAACACAAGAAATCATATTGTTTGGACATGTGCTCAGTACTCAGTATTTCATGGGATACAAGCGTAGAAACACAAACTGTTCCACCTGTACACTTGTAGTATGTTCTTTACCCTGCGGTCCTCATGTATATCTGCATAATTAAATGCAGAGTGTCACTCACTGTCTTCAGGGATGTGTTATACAGGCATGGTATGGATGGAAATGTAACGGGAAATAGCAGTCACTTTCACTTTTCTGTCTTCCTCCAACACCAGGTCAACATGACCTAGTACATGGCACTCACTCTCTCACTCAATTCACCCTAGCACCCAACCTATCAGTAACTCACTCTCACTCTCTCCATTCACCCTCCCACCCAACCTATCAGTAACTCAAATCTCTGACTCACTCCATTCACCCTCCCACCCAAACTATCAGTAACTCACTCTCTCACTCACTCCATTCACCCTCCCACCCAACCTATCAGTAACTCACTCTCTCCATTCACCCTCCCACCCAAACTATCAGTAACTCACTCTCTCACTCACTCCATTCACCCTCCCACCCAGCCTATCAGTAATTCAAATCTCTGAGTCACTCCATTCACCCTCCCACCCAAACTATCAGTAACTCACTCTCTCACTCACTCCATTCACCCTCCCACCCAACCTATCAGTAACTCACTCACTCCATTCACCCTCCCACCCAAACTATCAGTAACTCACTCTCTCACTCACTCCATTCACCCTCCCACCCAACCTATCAGTAACTCACTCTCTCCATTCACCCTCCCACCCAAACTATCAGTAACTCACTCTCTCACTCACTCCATTCACCCTCCCACCCAATCTGTCAGTAACTCTCTCACTCCATTCACCCTCCCACCCAACCTATCAGTAACTCACTCTTACTCACCCCCACACCCATCCATGCACCAATCAAACCTGTCACTCACTCACTCTCTCCATTCACCAATCAACTCTATCACTCACTCGCTCACACTCCATTCATCCACTCACTCTATTCACCTCCCACCGACCAACCCTATCACTCACTCACCTACTCACACACTCACTCTATTCACCCACCCACCAACCAACCCTATCACTCATTCACCTTCTCACACACTCACTCCATTCACCTCCCACCAACCTACCCTATCACTCACTCAACTACTCACACACTCACTCTATTCACCTCCCACCAACCAACCCTATCACTCACTCACCTACTCACACACTCACTCCATTCACCTCCCACCAACCAACCCTATCACTCACTCACCTGCTCATACACTCACTCCATTTACCCACCCACCCATGCACTCACTTACTCCATTCACCCACTTACAACTCACCAGCCCACTTGCTCACTCCCTCTTTCTCTCACTCACACCATTCACCCACTTACAACCCACCAACCACTTGCTCACTCCCTCTTTCTCTCACTCACTCACTCACTCACTCATAATCATAATACCACATAACTTGATGGATGGTCACTAAATATAGGAGGGCTACAGCCAAGACAGTGTTACTGTTCTGCACTGCAACATTAATTTCTTTGTACAAAATTTTATGAATCTCCAAACCCCAATTTAATCAGCCAAACAACATGTTCTGGTGTTCGACATGCATATACAGCATCCCTTCACCAGGAAACATCTGGGGTTAGTAAATCTCCAAAGGACCACAGGCACATTTTATTTGTTGTGTTTTTGTTTATGCAGGTAATTTATGCCACATACTGGGTAAGCTGCCTTCTCAGGTTACAGCAGATTTATCACAGGTCCTAGCAACTGCTTGTCACTGTAACCTCATTAATATGCTTTTATGGCCACAGTCAAATAGGTGTGTATCATTAAACTATTACCGGAGGTGTTGACACAATGACGGATGGTACGCACAGCTTCCTGTATCAATACATGTGTTGTGACACGCTCTTTTCCTCCATGATGTGAGAGCAGGTGAAAAAACAAGATTACCACTGATGTACACCTCTGTCTGACAAGTTTTCCCACAGCTCTTATTTATCACACAACTATCAGTCTCACAAAAACGAACATATGATCCTTGGGAAAATACATTATGAAGTGTGTAGTCATGGAATCGAAATATACTGCTGAGCAAAAAGTGGTACCGTCATAAAAACTAGACCTAACAACAATCAAATGGTACTAGGCTAAAAACATTTGTCCAAACCCTACAAGTGTAAAGTTAAACACACAAATAAAAAATCTTGCTAGTAAATAACTACATATTGTTTAACTTATGACATAATGAGGGTAACACTTTCTGAGTAAAGTACAGATTCTTTCTTGGGTTCAAATCCATGCAGCATTCTGTGAATTTTAGAGAGTTTAGTTTTACACCAGACTCTGCAATATTCCAGCTATATGGTGGTGGCCTGTAAATTATAGAGTCTGAATAAGATAATCCAGTGATCAAACATATGAGCATCAATCTATGAAATATCATAACATATATATTACACCTTCTCAGAAAAGTTCAGCTTGTAGTTCTATATTGAGTTCTGTACTATGCATAGCCAAATTCTCTTTGTGTACACGTACATTTGTCTGTTCTTGCAAGCTGAACTAACAATGTTCTAGCCAAAGGTAGGATTACTGTACTACATTCACACATCGGGGACCCGACAGTCCAGTGTTTAGTAATGTGAGCAAAGACTCATGTCATTAGAGTTTGGTGAGAACAAGATCAGCTGACCAAATGATTCGTTTGGTTGCTTGGGACTTTTTCTACCGAGTTATACACATAGAGATGTATAGCAACATATTGCCTAGGGATAGAATATTATAATAACAAATACGGTAACTTGTGAATCAACATCAACTATCAACTGGGATTAGGACAGCTCTGGCCAGATTAGTCTCATTGATGTGATGTAAATGATATTTTCACATACGATACTGCTTCAACGATAGGTAGACAACGTCGTGGCAGAGAGATGAAAATTAATTGCCGCTTGACTGGATACGATGACAGGTCCGACACTGAGGCGATGTAAAGCAACACCGAGCTGATCATATAGGTTTCATGTTGAAAAGGGAGCAGTTAATCCGCTGTCCATCATCTCGGTTTCACAGCCGAGGGATAATGTGTGAAGAACAGGGGAGATAACCCAGCTGACAAATGGAGTCGGCATGGGGTTCATGGTGTGGGGTGTATTGATATGAGTACAGGCAAGCAACGCAACACCAACTACGCACTGTCCCACTGAGAAGCGCCACTGTAATTGATGACGTGTTAGGATGTGTCACATCACAAATACATGGCTGGAGACTTGATTGATGACATGTTGGAAGTGTCAGCACACAAATAGAGTAAAGAATCACACTGTATGCAAGCTAAGCCATTATCAATCATCACCTATCATGTAAGTTTAACTCACCATATGGTTCGGTCGTGCAATATTTTGTGCCACCTTTAAGACCTTTATTTATCTGATTCCACATTTAGTTTCAGCCTGGCTAAATATTTGGCAACTGTTTCTTTGATCGTGTCACAATTACTTAAGAGAAAATTCACCAAAACAATATATCTGGACACATTTGTGTTCATTACTTGACAGAAGATGTGAAAAAATATTTTGTTCGTCCTTACTTAATGCTCAGGGGATCTCCTTTGTATAACATTTAAATATTGTATTATATATGTCTGTTTATGGTTTTCATTGACACTTGACACCTAGTGATATCTTAGTACATGTCCTTGTCTGACACTACACACCTTCTGTTATCTTAGTACATGTCCTTAACTCACACTTTATACCTAGTGATATCTTAGCACATGTCCTTGATTGACACTACATATCTAGTGATATGTTAGTACATGTCCTGGATGAACACTACACACTGATGCTGTAAAGGTGTTGTGTATTTGACTGACACTCCGCATCATTTATGTTAATGCATGTCCTTGTACAAGACAACAAAGATTGTGCTATATTAGTGTATGTCCTTGAATGGCACAACAACTGTGTATATATACTTATTCATAACACTATATTTCCATCATAACATGTCATTGATAATCTGCCATATGGACAGCAAATATATCCAACAAGACTTACACAAGTCTAGAAAATGTGGCAAGTCTAGATTTCCACAGCTTCTGAAAATAAAGAAAGTCTTGGGGTTCCTTTTCTATGTGCTCTGTGTTTTTACAATGATGTTTTTTTCTGTGAAATGTGTTCATTTTAGAGACTAGTTCTTAGTTTAATGTCACTGACTGAAACTAAACATGCCAGTTTTTTAACTATTTGCACTTCACACTGCAGTCAGGTTCTTGATCCATGTTACAAACTGTCTTATGCAGAGAATATATGAGTGTCCATGTCATACTTTGTTTACAACACGAGTGCCTAAATATTGGTATTTCCCGAGTGAGAGCGAAGGATATACCAATATTTAGTCACGAGTTTCATAAACGTAGTATGATACAAGCTCAAGTATAATGTTCTGTTTATTACCAAAGTCATCAAGTTGAGGAAAACGAACCCAAATCTACATCCTAACACAGGCTGGCTAACTGCCGTCGCCGCATGTAGAACGCAACATCACAGGAGAAACGTGATGTCATAAGCATTGTTCGTGACGTCATGTCAACCTGACAAAGTGATATTTTGCCTTAGGGCATCATATAGAAAATATGAACCCTCTTAGATAATAAATTGGTATATATGTCCTTGAGTGACACTTCATGTGTTTGCATGACACTATCAAGGTAGAGTTATATCAGTGCAAGTACTTACTGGACACTGTATGTGCAGTGTCGTGTTAATGCATGACACTATAAATGATACATCAGTGCATGTGCTTGGTTGACACTACACATGGAAAGCGCTGTAAGTGTGGTTTTTACCAGGCCTGTACGATTCCTAGATAGACAGGATGATCAGTGTTGTCCCCCTTTGTTCAGGGGAAGCATCAACTGAAACTAGTGAAGAGCAAAATACATCACCATCCTCATAAAAGCCATCTCAGATTTTCACTTGGATAACTACTCGAAAATAAAACAGGAATATAGGTGTTGTAACAGGTGATTCATTATAACAACATCCATTTTTGCATTGTTCAGCTGAATTCCTTTCAATCCTGTCTAAAGCAGACATCTTCAGTGGTCAGTCACTATTGCTGAGTGAGTCACATTATATTTGTCCTCGCAAATGCACTTGTACACATGCATGCAGACATGTGCATGCACAACTAGTCAATCAGCTGTCAGTGCACGCAGAGTTTGTTTAATCTCATGAAGTGAATTTGATTCGATACTGAAAGCTAAACATGGAAGTCTGCTTATCAGTATTTTGATTTTTTAACTGTCATAAGAATTTTGGAAATCTGGATGAACCTTTCAGCTGAATAAGTTTGGGAGTTAGTGTCTATTTATCGCACTGGAAGTACCTATTAACTACTGCACCAAGTTCACACTTGACTCCGAAGGCATATTGGGAAACATTTTATTGCCTTCTCAGTTTGACATGAAAGTACAATGAATATACAGTCAGTGTGATCTAAAAATAAGAGAAGTTAATCATACACTAATAATATTCATGAGATGGATGAATAAACTGCTGATACATGTATAACTTCAAGCATTAATTCACTCACACACAGATGAAATGATTATCTCAAGAGAACAATCATTTCACCATGTTAATGGACTCATTATTTAGCAAATTGATTATAACAAGCACCTCCATTTCCCTTCATTTCTGATCTGCATTTATAATGTCATACAGTGCCATGACAGGTTTACAACACAGAGACTTTGTCTTTTAGGTACTTTGTGGCACTGCTCTTATTAGTTCTGTGATCTGTCGTGCATTTAGAATTAATTCACTTTCTGTTTGGTACATTATGTGATGTATTTCACAGTTTGACTTTTGTTCGATGAGTCACGCCCTCCCTCGTCCCTCTTGTCTTGGTGACTAACTCTCAAGTGAGATAATGCCAGGGAAACAACAGTTTGGGCACATAGTCAACCCAATATCAGTAGATGTCCGTATTTTCCAAACTTTATTATCTGACTGATTTTACATGCATCAGGGAACAATTAGCCCAAACACACTCTGAGACACAAGTTAAACATGAGAAACGAATCACCTTCCTCAGTTTTTCCCTACATCTGGTCCAACTATTTTACAGTAAATGGTGTCCATTACAAAGTGTTAAGTTCAACATATAAAACTCATATGTAAGGCTGGGTGCATATAAATCACCTCTTTCAGGAGAATATAATGTTATATTGTTCTCACAAAACCATCATATAGTACCTCATTGTCGGACTCATTAACAACAATACATATCATTCATCTTTTTGACAGAACAGAGACAGTTTCATGTGTTTGTAATCCAGCCAGGAGATAGATGACACATGTAGATTCATCACTTGTCAGGAGCCCTTTCAAGGGGAGATATTTTAGTAAATTTTGTCATCATGCTTTTACAAAAACCGAGGATAAAGATTCCAATATTAATGATGCTGTCAGAATCTTTTTTTCAGTGCCATGTCAAAATCGTTGTTAAAAACATAACATAAGATTTGTCATGAATATCATCCCTGGACCAATGGAATGCTGACTACCTAAGTCATCGCATCATCTCTGTTTATTGACATTTCTATATAGCTGTTACAGAATAATATGATCACTAGTGTTTCACAAATTATTTTAACTGCTTGTTAAAGAACTAGATAACTATTAAAAAATAATAGATTCGAATAAATTGGTCTTCCTAAATCAGTGAGGTTTTCAAGAATGTCAAATCATCAAAATGACTGTCATCCAAAAAATCCTTAGAATGTTGAGGTTGATTACAAAAAGTTAAAATTTTGTCATTAAAAATGTTCTCAGCATAAATGATTAAGGCAGCCAGAAGGATAGCCTCAACAATCTCAAATGACAGGATGACATTATTTCCTAAAAGAATGATTCTTGCTTTCTCAGTTTTAACGATATTTTGTTTAAGTAAAGAACTTGTGTTCAACAAATGGAAAAAAAAAATCATAAATGTCATAAATGTAAACTAAAGAACAAATCAAAACAGGTAATTACACAAGAAATCATATTTTAAATGTGCATCATATTTGGAAACATCCTGTAAAATGTCTTCCATACGTATCATGAAGACTTTGAATGTTATGCCTCTAATCAACAAGTGGAGACTGTGATACCTGTCAGATCTGGCAAATGATTCTTTTCTCACCATACTTATGTTCCATAACCTCCTAAATCTTCTGAAACATCTATATTGCATGGAATTTGTTGAATGTGAAGGTGAAAGTCACTTGTCAAGACAAGGCACAATTTCATCAAGAAGCAGCATAAAGCGGCACATAAGTGGCAAAGAAAGATAAGTTGGGCTGACACAGAGAACACACATGCAAGAAGTAGGCTGTGCACAGCACCACCCATACACGTTAATATGGGTCAATGTCAGGTCGGTACTCAACTTATCCTTGTTTGCCAGTAGTTTTGTTGAATCCTTCATTGAACAATAGTATTATACATGATGTGAGATTATCACTGGACATAAACTGATGGATGTTTACCAATGTAGTTAAACCTGCACGCATGGGAAATGTCGGCATCCTTATGATCAGGAGCTATTTGTGTCAGTGATCAATTCTAAAAATGAAAAGGTACAAGTTAAAACCTGAAAATATATCAACTTTTTGAAAGATTTACATGATTATTTAACATTCAACTAAACGACCCCCAAAACACTGTGCTAAATAGAATAAACAAATAATTACGCATGACAAAGCTATTATATTTGGACCTTCCTCCGCTTAGTGTTCAGCAGAATATCTTCATATAATAGATACAATTGTGTGGCTTTAATTTAATTTTCACTGAGATACTGCCATTCAGCTGATGGTAACGGAAAACTGGTTCCTAATTGAAAAACCTCAAACTGGAGACCAAATGAAATAGATAATGTCATTTTGGTGCTTAATTTGGATAGTCAACCAAATGACCATTCTCAAAATAGACAGCTGATGAGATTTGAGTCCAGATGAAGAAATTTGGACTTGATTCATAAAGCAGATTATGCTTGTTGCTGGACCTAAAATGGCCTGTTATCAGTTCAATGTTAATGAGAGTAACTCTGGTCACTAACACAGGAACATCATAACAATACCATGTTTCAAGTCAATTCTTCTGCACTACTGACACCTCCTTGTGACCTTGGAAAGACCTAAACAAGACACTACAACCTCGTCATTCATGTCGCCTTATGTACAGGCAAACTGTAGCGTAAAGGGGATTGCGCAGCGTAGAGAATATGACCAGTCTTTGCTCGCATATATGAAGACTGGTCATTTTCTCTACGCTGCGCAATCCCATTTGCACTACAGTTTGCTTGTGCCTTATGTTGCATCCCACCCACACATCACACCCTACTCCCCCAACACCTTCCACCCATCCACATATCACACCCTACTCCCCTGATTGCTGAGATCTGTGTGATGTACTCGATACACTGACAGTGCCACAGTCAGTTCCATTAGGCTACACTGCCATTCCGAAACATTGTTATACAGAATGTCAAGTCACAAGAATAAATATTTGAAATTTCTGAGTTCAATATTGTGTCCAAACACTGTCTCCTCATTGACTGACTGCCTGATGCTTGTGAACACGTGATTGGGGATTTTGCACCATTGCTCTTGCAAGGCATTGCCAAGTTCCTGCAAATTCTGAGGTTGGTTCCTTGGACCATGAAGCCTTCTCACAAGTGCATCCCGAACGTGCTCTATTGGATTAAGGTCGGGGACCTTGATGGCCAGTCCATGATGTTGATTCCAGTGTTTTGAAGGAAATTTCATGTCAACATTGGGGTATGCAGCTGATCATTATCATGCTGGAATTGTGTACCTGGGCCACGAGTTCAGGGGTGAGCACCTGGTTGCAGCAAGCAGCAGCTGTGAGGTTTCCACAGATAACCAGAAGTCAGGAACGGTTGTTCCCACAGATAGCATCCCACACCATGCAACTTTCAAGCCAGAATCTGTCGACTTCCTGTACACAAAATTCGGCATACCATTCACGACGTTGTCTCCAGAGTCTATGCCTGCCGTCCGTGAATCTGAAGGTATACCTGGATTCATAGCTAAAGATGACTCCATGACTGATGAAATGGCGTCAATATTGGCCTATGATATGGATGTCAAGAATGGCAGTCCGCAACCGATTTCGAATTTGTCTGTGAAGACAGTCAACCTCTAGACATCTAACCCTGGTTCGTGTAGCTGGCAGAAATCTGTCACATAGGTGACATAGGACGATGTGATGGTCTTCTGCTCGTGACGTCACACATGGACGACCCGACCTTGGGCGATCAGAAGTGGTGCCAGTTTGTTGTTGACAACCTTGCAAGTCATACACAGAACGACGACTGCATTCCATTACTCTTGCAACGTCAATAACTGATCTTCCCCCTTGCAACATGCCAACGGCATATTCATGTTGGGCATTTGACAGTTGTGGCATTTAAGGTACTATTAGAACTGTGGTTTAAAAGTGTTTTTTTCAGTTCTGGCCAATGCAAACACGTGCCAGTGAAGAAAACTTTGATGCGAAGATCATGTGATCAGTTGCACATACAAAACCAGATTTGGCACTAGCGTCATTTGCACAACGAATGGATGGGTTTGAGGGGGTTTTGCTAACGTTTTTCTGGAGTCGAAAGATAAGGATCCCATTCGGATACATAGATGTATCATCAGAGAAAAATTATTCAATATCTTTAAAGAGTGCAATTTTGTTCAGTTTCTTTTTTTGACTGAGTATTGTTTAAATGATAATTTCTAGTAATCGTAAAATATACCTCTACCAGACAGGCATCATGTACTGTCCCTTTATCTGGACTTGTCTCTTTAAAGGCTAGGGTTATTATATATCCATGGGCTTAGCACTCAATACAGCCAAGGCTACTACCCTCCCAACTTGCCCCCAAATTTGTCTGACAGTTCCTGACCCATACTGGTTTCCTTTTACCTAACTCCTTATAATTTGATGCTATATGTGTAACTACTGTAACGTTCATATCTGTAGTTTATAGTATATTGCTACTGTTTCTTGACGGAATGATACGCAATAAATAAATATCAACTATATACCATAATAATGGAAGTCTAGATTCATGCCAGTCTACCATTTCACAAGAACTTCTTTACAGTTTAGACACAGCTGCTTGTTTTTTCTATCTCAGGGGCTGAATGGTAGGCTGTTTGCTCCCCTACCCCTCTGGGTGTCCTGCATGTGACTACTCCCAGGTACTGCAAGCTTGAATTGCAGATGTTCAGGGCCTGTTTACCAAGGCTAATTGGGCCAAGAGCCTTCAGGCTACAATCTACAAATTGTCCTCTCATCACCATATTAGAAAATAATGAGATGTAGCCCTTCAGTGATGGTGACCAAAGATGACCAATAAGGGTGGTCAGTCACATATGAAGTGGGACTTGCTGCCTGGGGCTGCTTTCAAGCTGTCAGTCCATCATTGCTCCGCTTTGTATATGGTAACATGTAGTTGCAGTCATGTGGTTAACTTGCTTGGTTAAGTG
This sequence comes from Haliotis asinina, assembly GCF_037392515.1. NCBI lineage: Eukaryota > Metazoa > Mollusca > Gastropoda > Lepetellida > Haliotidae > Haliotis > Haliotis asinina. Next base: position 71,302,959 of record NC_090284.1, on the reverse strand, counting down.
AATAGAAATATGTCAGCACACCTCCAGGCTCCCAATGTCATGTTCAATCAGGGCAGAGGTGAAATGAGCAGTGAAGACAGGTTCAATGCCTAAGCTTGAACTTGAGTGGACTTTGGAGAGTTTGTGCTCAGTAGGTGCTAGACACATGGTTTTGTGTCCCCCAGCAGGACATGGCTCCTTCTCACCCCTGATCTCCCCACTTGACTAGGCAATTCTTTATAGCTGACCACATGTCTGACAGCCTGCTCCCAATAGACCACCATTCCATTATGCCTGGCTGATGACCATCCACACACTGCCGCCATCCCTTTACACGCCATTATTGCTGACCAAATGGCCTTCATTCTCACACATGCTACTCTGTTGTAAACAGTTTGTGTTTTCTGCCTGGTTAACTTTCTTTGAAGTTTTGCCTATCATGTAAATTTTGCCCCTCTCTAAGCAATTGGGCGAGTAATGAAGTAGGCTGAATTGCTTGAAGGATTATTCCTGGAGCCAGTATATCATGACTTCAATGTATGGTAATGACTTATTACTTTCTTGTAGACGCTACCTTTACAAGTTCAGAATAACCTTGTAAGTTCAGACCAGTGTAACTCAAGGCAGCCTCAACTTCTCAAATACCTTGGGCAGGAAGGATGTATTTCCTATCTTGTTTGTTTTATGTTTAGTTGTTAGGGAACATGTTTTCTTACCAGCAGCTATGAATGTTTATGCCCTTGTAGCTTCTGCTTGGCAACAGGAGGAGACAGTGGTGAAATAAATCAAGTATGTTGTTGCATTTTAGTATTCTCACCTCTGGGTATTTGATTTGTGATAGTGCCTGTGTCCCAGTACATTCTTGGGGCCAACAATCACCTTTGGAATGGTTTTTCTTTAGATTTTCCATAAAAAATTGTCCTGGACTTAAAATTTTCTGTAAACAAGAGCTAAACATTGTTCTGGAGTTATGAGCTCTTCTCATGAATGACAATAAAAATGTGTTCTTTTGGTCTTGTATCAACAGATACGTTATCTACCACTCATGTCCATAGCTTATATCCTTACATGTAACACAAAAGCAACAATTATGTAGCATTTGTGGACCCATCATACAGAAATACGGTGATTACGGAGAAATGAAAGTCTCTCAAATTATTTTGGAAAATCCAGACCAACAAAAAGGTCACAACCTGTGAAAAATTTGATGAGTGAATTATTTCAGACTAACATTAAAGAACAAATTTCTCTCTCAAACTATATTATTAGTTTATGTACATAATATCAGATCATTATGGCATCATATTTTGCTAGGACTATTGTGCTTTATGTAGTTTGGCATCTAATTCTCCTCCAAGAAGAATTGTGATTACGGTTTTATGCCAGAGATTCCTAATCCCTTCATAACAAACATGAAAGGATGTTTCAGTTTAAGGACAATCCGAGATTGAAGCACTTGGCCTACATTGCCACTTGAGCCTCAGGCAAGAACTCTGTGTGTATAGATGTTGTGATTGACAGGTCCTGATTGACAGCCTGTAATTGACGCTGCAGGTGACAACTCTGCCATTCTGCCTCACAGTCATCAACAGCGAGGTTTGGTAATCAAAAGCTGACTTCATTGCTTGCCCTTCAAACTACATCCTTCATCAAAGAAGTGGGCCAGTGGGCAGTTTGTCTGGGGAGGATTATACTGAGAGACAATCTCTCCTGTTCATACCTGTAATGAAGGACATACTTATAAGCTCAGTCTGGTATTCTGGAATCTGAAGTATATTTTCATACGAACTCGAACTTAAGGTATGATATGTTCAAAGACTTTGTGCTGTTATAGAAGATGAACAACACTGTATATTACACTGTGCAAAACATTATCATGAAACACTTCTTAAGGAATTTACATATATTGATGAAAATTATTGATCTTTGAGCAATTGATCAAATGATGCCTTCAGCATCCTCAAATCTGTGATAGGATACTTTTGACATAGCATTCCGTGAATTAACAGTGGAAATATTGATTAACTACAAATATGAACACAGTAAGTGAAAAAAACATAGAAATACACAGATACATTTCACATTTAAGTGATGTACTTTATAACAGTTTCACAAAACATGCTTTACATTGAAATGGAAACAATACAAGTGGGGAGACTATGTTGTAATGTATGTATCTCTTTGGTTACGATTTTAAACAAATATGTTCTTAATTATGTATCATATGTGCATATTTTTAATGTAATTATAAATAGTCCCTTAAAGGTCACATGCAACCAAAAAATCAAACATAATTAAAACACATTTATCACTTATTCATGACATATAATATACATTGATGCTTTTAAAAAACAAATAAACAAAACTATAAGCGTACAATCGCGATTCAAATGTGCAATATTTTGTATTTGGGCTTACTTCCCCCGAAACGAAGCCTGTGGGAGACCGAACCCAGTCATAGCGTGTGGATGTGTGTAACGGCGGCTTCCGATTGGCTGTTTCATTTGCTGACTTGCTTAGGGTTCATTGTGTGTACAGAAAGATGATCTGTTTGATGGGCATTTCAGAAGTATAGTCAGTCAGAAGAAAGTAAGATTCTTTATGGATAACAACTTCTTTTTGTGTACTTGATGCGTCATTTCAGTATGGATTCATATACTGTTGTCAAACAAAATATATACACTAAAAGAAGTCGTTATCCATGAAGAATGTATATAGAGATGTTGGGTTTGGAAAATATATGTTCTCTGAATTTGCGCTCGATCCAATAAAAAAGTCATGTCAGTAGAGATGGTAAACTACTGCGTGGCTGGAATCTGTCTTTCGTCCAAGTACAAAACAGGACTTGAATCTGACAAGAGTTTGCACTAGTTTCCGTCAGATCCAGTCATCCGAAAAAAATGAATGTAGTTTGTTTGCAACCCACAGACATAAAAACATGTCATGTGTATCACATGTGCCTAATTACATAATGTGGCACACACGGGACTCGGGTGCACGAGTCATAAATCAACTTATTTTCTTTATGTCGTATAGTCTGATAGGTGTTAAGTTCAAATTGCACGTGGTCAATGATTGAAGCTGTGTATTGCATGTTGTCTTTAGCAGACAGGTAGACAGGCAGACAGACATATAGGTGTGAATAAACCAGACACTGAGCTTTCTCTGTGACAGAGACTGCTTACAACAATCAACAAGTTGTTTTACGTAACGAGTAGATTATTTACTTGTTTGTGTACACAACCAAGACTAGACTACTGCTCACGACCTCAGACGCTGGGCATGCATACTGTTTCAAGCTCCTCGAACCTATTCACTGCGCATGTGTTATGGACGCAGCGCAGCACAGCTGCTGAAACCAGTTTTCCCCCCAGCGCTGGGGGGAATTTAGTGAAACGTTTAAACTCCGATTTCGCGGGCTTTTTTTTCATCGCGTTTTTTTCAACTTTATAGGTTGAATTGGCATTTTTTATGATTTGTTTCGGTTAGTGCCCACCGGAAGGTACCAGAATCTGCAAAGTTGTGTTTTACGTTGCATGTGACCTTTAAATCAGTCTAATTTATAATTTGGGCCACAGGTTGTGCAGTCTGAGGAGCAGAAATTCTCTGTACAGAATTATGTCCCTAATGCTATACCAGAAACCTGTAGGTTTGAATCCCACAGTGCACTAGGACTATATGTTTGTTTGCCTGTCCACTCATACTATTGATAAATGTCTGAGGCCAACAGCACTTTTAGCTTTCTTCCTACAATAAGCTTATATTATTCTTGCTCCCAGCTTGTACTGAATGCTGATAGAGTTCAGTTTTATGCGGCACTCAGCAATATTTCAGCTATATGGCGGCAGTTTGTAATGTAAATAACTAAGTCAGGACCAGACAATCCAGTGATCAACAGCATGAGCATCGATCTGCGCAGTTGGGAACTGTCGATATGTGTCAACCAAGTTGGCGAGCATGACCACCCAGTCCTGTTAGTTGCCTCTTATGACAATCTTAGGTTACTACAGGCAAATATTCGAGCCCAGACCTTCACGGGTACCCTTATTATTCATTATGTTTTAGAAATTGTCATTTGAACTATTAATATTTACCTTTTTACCCAAGAGACTTTTGCAAGTCCTAGCTAATGTGTGTCATATGACATATATTACACATATCACATATGTATAACAGGAATACTGCCTAAAGTGGTGTCAAGCCACCTAATTTTTGAAAATGCTTGACAGTCATAACTGTTGGGAATTTTTTATATGCCTTTAGAATTTGATATCATGTAAGAAACCTTTATAAATCAGGTAACAATGTTCTGATATCCACACATTTTAGAGAAGACTTAGTTATTGTCCGTGAAATATATTCTAAATATCACATCACTAAAGAAACTTAACTATAGCTAGAGGTTTTAACGTTAGTAAATTGTCAGCATGTAGATACATATGTATGTAAGAAGGTACCCAAGTGTTGCTCTGCCCAGAGATAAACTATCACAGTCTCAACAACACATTTCACATCACTCTATACTTCATTTACACCTTAACAAGACTCATCTTGGCTGCTGATGGTGACAAATTTGAGCAAAGCGTCACTCATCTGGATCTTGATTGACAGCTGTGAGATATGTCTACTAGGTGGCCATCAGTAACCAATGCACAGACCAGACATGACCATCAATCACCCGCCAGCCTGGCGGTCAGTTGTACACCAGCAGCTTCCCATTGGTCATTACAGCCACTTTCCTGGGCTTAAGCCTGTCAATAGCAATTAGCAGGATGACAGCGGATCTTTGCCGTGATAGCACAGTGATTCCCTGGTTTGGCAGTTGTAGAACAAGAGCCCATCTCTACAGTTTAAGAGCTTTTATAGTACTTTCAGTAGCCTGTTATCAAGGGTTAATATTGATTGTTTGTTAAACTCACAAAAGGTTTCAGAATAGCTCAAGGCAGATTATATTCTCTGGAAATATGTTATTGAATCTTGTAGATAGGTCAGAGTCTTGACACTGCTGAAAAGATGTATGACTTTTGAAAGTTGTAAACTTTGACAGAATATTTCACACAGAAAAAGACAGTAAATACTTAGATTTAAAGTTTCACATTTATTATAAATAGTTCTGTAACATATATTCATTATAAATTTTTTGGTAAATGATAGAATAAACTGTGGTATAATTACATATGTTTCACTTACTAAATATGTGAAAGAATAGCAATAACTTATTTTGTTAACCATTGTTTTATTTCAAGAACATATTGTAACAGACATGTAAGCTGTATTTTCTAGTCTAACTAGTCATCTAAATGTTTTAAGCTTGTACAATTTATACTTGCCATATCTGAGCCACTGTCACCTCAGAATGTGTTGTGTTCATCTTGCTAAACTATACCTCTCAGTATCACAAACTGAGTGTGGAATTAGGAATACATTCCACACCTCTTGTACATTTGATGACATCAATGTACACATTATACACATACACATGTATCACCATGTTTACAGTTTTAAGCAATAATGTACAAACATTATCTGGCACATGCAGGTTTTGTTATAATTTGTTTGTTTCACTCCTTTTGTGGGTATGCTCAAATTGTTACCTGAACGTTTGTAAGCCAGTCAACAATGCTGCCTCTGCTCAGTAATGAAATGTCTTTTTTGCGATGGACATAATTCATCTCATCAAACACAGGCAACATGTAGTTGTAGTAGTTGAAGTTTTGACTCAGCAGTCAGCAAAGTGAAAGTGACAACAATTAATTCATCCTGACCAGAACAACATGAAGTCAGTATTGTGATCCATACCTTTAGGGTACTAAGTTGCAGCCTAATCACAGCTTACAGCTTGTGCCTAGATGGGACCTCTCTGTGTATTTAATGTGGCCATCAGTATCATACCTATAGGGTACTAAGATACAGCCTAATGACAGCTTACAGCTTGTGCCTTCATGAGACCTCTCTGTGTATTTAATGTGGCCATCAGCTGATCATCATTGGGTGATGGAAGTGAATGTTGTGAGGATTCTGCTTGCACTGATAACAGAATTAAGCACAAGATACAAGAGAAAACTGTTCTTTCGAATACTGTCATGGTTGAGAAAGGGGTCCCACAGGAGACAACTCTGCCCGGAGTGTACTTCATGATTCAGCATGGGGTTACAGAGGAGACAGTTTTGTCCTGAATGTTCCCATGGTTGAGCATGAGGTTCCAGATGAGACAATTCTGCCCTGAATTCTCTCATGGCTGAGCATGGGGTTCCAGAGGAGATGACTTAGACTAATGCTTAGCTTCTGAATATATATAATTTTGATAGTAACAAACTAACCCATATAAATTGAAAAGGAGCCCAAGGGAGATGAGATTCTGAATTCTAACCTGAGGAAATCCAGACTTGCTTCATTTAAGGCTTTACCTTTGCAGAGAGAGCTTGGCAGTCGGGAAAATAATGTGGTTCAGGGACTGTGAGGCGGGGTGGAGAGGACTCTGTCCTGAGTATTCTCATGGGGTTCCAAAGGAGACAGATCTGCCCAGAATATTCACTTGGTTGAGCATGGGGTTCCATGGGGAAGTCTTCTCTGGTGTATGCTGACAGGGTTAAGCCTCCTGAACAGGAGGCTGTGCCTTGTGTACACCCAGTGACAGACAATAAGAAATACACCAAGAAATTCCAGTAATGTTCTCCTTGAAATTGAGACCAGGTAATCTGTGATATGCTGACAGTTAATGGCAGTAGTTGGTTGATGACTTCAACCAAACAAATTCTTTACCAGAAGCCAAACAACAGACAGCAATAAATATATGCATCAGTGAAAGACCTTGAAATGTTTTTGGTTCTTTCTTTCTCCAAAGAAACAGACGGAATGTCTTATTGTGTATCGTCTACCGACAGGAAAACTTCAACTGCACAACATTTTGTATGACATTTGTTTAGGTTATCATGTAACCTTGTAATACACAACCATGGATATTGGACCATCCAACATATTTCAGTTTACTGCAGTGGTGAAACATGTATTTCAACATGTGTATGTACAGCATGTGTTCTTTCATCTGTGATTTGGGATGGTGGAGTAGCCTAGAGGTTATAGCATTGCCTTGTTATGCTGAAGACCTGGGTTCAATTCCCTACTTGGGTACAGTGTGTGAAGCCCATATCTGATGTCCCCTGCCAATTTGATTTTGCTTGAATATTGCTGAAGGCAGCATGAGGCTAAACTCACTCCGCTTGTCTGTGATTTATGATGAACCTGAATCTGAATGAGCCATACTTCAGACTTCCCTTGCACATTTTTCACCATCTTGTAGTTGTCTGCCATGCTGCTGACTGTTCCTACAGATTCAACGCTTTTGTTGCATGCATTCTGTGTACAAAATGCAATTTGCGAATAGTTTCAGTTTTTCATTTTCAGATACTGACTGCTTGTTTCATAATTTCAGTTTCATTTACCACTTATGTAAACTTTGCCAACATATTTTGATGATATGTACAGTAAGACATTAGAGACTACTGTTAATGTTTGTACCCAGGAAACCCCTTCCTGTCAGGGTTAAGATCCTTGCTTGTTGACCTCCAGTTCTTGTATAACACCATTCTTTTTGATATGACATAAATAATCTTGATCAGCATGAATTTATGTAGTTGGAATTTGATGACGTATCAGCTAAGTCAGCGAGTATAACAGAAGTTCCTGGAGACCAATTCTAACCTGGACATGGGATATTGCATATCATGTAATCTGTTGCATGTACACAGACAGTAAGTAACACTCTGTGTGGCAGACATGTTATGCATCTCTCTGACATAATTTCTTCATCAAGTGTTTTAGATCGAACATGCTTGTGGTATTGATGATTTGTGCATGCAACTCTGGGGTAAACAAGGAAGGAGACCCTGAGGGCTGTACATTATGAGATGTGTACAGGCAATGAGCCAGTTTGTTGCACTAGCAAGCTTACACCCCTCCCTGATGGCATTGTCCTGTCAGTTTCAAGAATGCTTTATTGTTCCATTAACTAGAAGCAGTGTGGGTGTGACAAGGCAGCAGGGTTTGTCTGTGGAATGGCTGCCATTGGTGAAGTGGGCAAAGTGGCCCATGTTTAAAGGGAGAGATATCTGAATGGAGAGTAGCTTCCAGTTGAGGTTTGTGAATTATTGGATAGTGTATCCAAAGGAGTTTTAGGGTGAGCGAAATGTGAATGATGGGTCATGAAGAGCAGCTTTAAGGTGAGAGATATGTGAATGGTGGAGCATTGAGAGCAGCTTTAGGGTGAAATATATGTGAAGGGTGGAGCATTGAGAGCAGCTTTAAGGTGAAATATATGTGAAGGGTGGGGCATTGAGAGCAGCTTTAAGGTGAAATATATGTGAAGGGTGGAGCATTGAGAGCAGCTTTAAGGTGAAATATGTGTGAAGGGTGGGGCGTTGAGAGCAGCTTTAAGGTGAAATATGTGGGAAGGGTGGGGCAATGAGAGCAGCTTTAAGGTGAAATATATGTGAAGGGTGGGGCATTGAGAGCAGCTTTAAGGTGAAATATATGTGAAGGGTGGAGCATTGAGAGCAGCTTTAAGGTGAAATATGTGCGAATGGTGGGACATCGAGAGCAGAGATTTAAGGTAAGAGATATGTAAATGGTGGAGCATTGAGAGCAGCTTTAAGGCGAAATATATGTGAAGGGTGGAGCATTGAGAGCAGCTTTAAGGTGAAATATGTGCGAATGGTGGGACATCGAGAGCAGAGATTTAAGGTGAGAGATATGTGAAAGGTGGGGCATGGAGAGCAGCTTTAAGGGGAGAGATATGTGAATCTTTAAGGGCAGAGATATGAGAGCAGAGGGGTTATGCAGACTGACTCTGACTTGACAGATATATTACACCATCTCAAGGATCCACACCTCCAGTATAATGCATCTGTAATCCTTCTGTCATGTTGTGAAGGAGCGGTATTTGTGGCAGGCTGATAGATTGGTCTTTATTCATGTATCTGACCATCTTAAACATGTGGGTAATCCCCTTTAGTCCAGTGCCGTCAGAAAGCTGGCATTATCATGATCTATACCAACATATCCACTGATCAACAGCCTATGGGTTCTCTGAGGTTGCACTACACTAACACCCATTACTTAGTGATTGCTGCTTTTGTCACTGGCACAACAATATCAGATGTCACTTAACAGGTACCCCTGGATCATCAGACATGTTTATATGGGTTCTAGTTTATAGGCATGTCACAGCCCAGGCAGGCACATGACAGGTGACGAAACCTGATACTGATGAGTGTCAAGAACGGACTCAATGTTGAGAGAAGCGGCAATGGAAGACACTCACTACAGAAGGACTGGGTGGAGGGGTGTGTGAAACTGTGATTAAGTGAACATGTTATTCATTGCTATGTCAGCAGGTAACCATTTCTCTGTATCATTAAACCCTGAAGGTGTTATCAGCAAATCATTATGTGTCAGTAAGTGATACTTTGAAGAGATAATTAAAGACTTGTTTAGAGACAAGATAAATTGTGCAGGAATATCTTCTGCTGTTTTTTCAACTGTCTTGTCACTGAGTGCATTCACATTATGTATATATATCCATGAGCATTGCACAGTAGAGACTCTTCAAAAATATTGTGAAACACTGTATTGCCTCCAAAAGACAGCATCTAGGTAATTGTTCAGTGTTACTTATGACGCAAACAAGCTTGGCCGTCAATCACCCAGGAGTGCTAAACTTCATGACATAGTTGGAACTTTATAGAGGGATGATTTGTTGTCTGACATCAACATCTGTCATGAAGACATAGGTATATGCCAAATAGGCATAAACATCCTTTGAATAGGCATAAATATCCACCATGGATGCATAGACATATCACATGATGGCATAGGCATCTGTGAAGTAGGCATAAATATCTTATGCCTATCTGTAGGCATTAGAATTAGCCATGTGGGCATATGCATCTGTCAAGAAGGTATACAGTCCTGACATGAAGGCATGTAGGCATTAGTAAAGTAGGCATCAGCATCTGCTTAGGTGGCAGTCTGTATGTAATCCTAATCATCTGTCAAGTAGGATTAAGATGAACCTTGATCTACAGGTGGATCTGGAGGGGGGATGGGATGCAGGGGTGTGCAAGCGTGTACAGTCCCACCTTTGTTCTGAAAGTTTATTAAATGACCATTGAAACTTTCGTGAAAATGCCCAGTTTCTCAATAGTGCCCACCCCTAGAACACAAGACTGCATTCATGATCTATTTGGCAGAACATCAGCCCAGAGTGACTGGAAGGTTTGGCTTGAATTCCTGGTCTTCGTTGATATATCAAAAGACATTTAAAAAATTGTATTTGTTGTTACCTTGCCTGATGCTGGCATTTTAAGGAATAAAACAAGGACTGGTAAGCCTGAATTTACTGCAATATATCAGAATTGGTTAGCCATGTCAAAGTGTGGCATGATATCTCGGTGTTCTTACACTGTACATCATGGTTTAATCTAGAAAATCTGAAAATCTGTGAACAGATACATACAGACACAAGACACCCATTCCTCACCACACTATACCACATCACAGCACCATAACCCACCACATCACAGCACCATGCCACACCACGTAACACCACATTACACAACACCACACACCCATGCCACTACACCTCACAGCACCATGCCACACCACACAACTACACATCACACATCCATGCTATACCACACAACACCACAGCACAGCACATCATACCACATCACATAACGCATCCGTGCCAGACCACACAACACCACATCTCAGCACACCACACACCCATTCCATACCACATCATGCACTCATACCAAGCCATACAAAACCAGCACAGCACACCCATGCCCAACCACATCACAGCACCATACCACACAACAAAACATCACAGTACACCATACCATGCCACATCACATCACACCATACACACATGTCACACAACACCACAGCACACCACACCACATTACAGTACACCATACGCACATGCCACACCACACCACAGCACCATACCACAACACCACATAACAGCTCAGCACACGACATTACAGTGCACCATACACACCACACCACACCACACCACACCACACCACACCACACCACACCACACCACACCACACCACACCACACCAAACAATTCATTGCCACACCACACAAAAATGCCACAACACATCACGGCACCATGCCACAACACCACACCATGGCACCATGTCACACCACACAACACCATAGCACAGCACATCACACACCCATACCACACCACACACCCAAGTCACACCACCTTACGGCACCACACCACACCACTATACCAAACAATTCATTGCCACACCACACAAAAATGTCACATGGCATCACACCATGCCTGGGCCCACCACATAACACCCTGACTTGGCACACAACACAACTCACAACAACACAACATACCTGACCACACAACTACAAGACTATCAGCCTCTGAAATTAACATATTTTGCAAAAAACAGATCATAGTAAGAAATGAAATATGATGAAAAGGAGCCCTGAGACTTTCTTCCTGAGGCTGTGCAAAATTTAGACTTGCCACATTGTCTAGACTGATGTGGGCTTTTTTTATATATTTGCTCCAGGGTCTGTATGCCTGACTAAGCCACAACATACCACACCATATGAAAATGTCACATGACATCACACGATACCATTTCTTGACTCGCCACACCACACCTGACAGCACCAAAACACAACACACCTGAACACACCACTCGAAAAAGTCACACCATGACTTGCAATGACACACCTGACCACACCACAACATATAACTCAACACATCCTTGTCACTGTATAATACAATAAACTTGAATACAGCATTGCTTCCATTTCACCTAAGAAGACATTAGCTGGTTACAGATGACAGGATAGTAAGGATGGACATCTTCTATAGATCAATACTGATTCCACTTCCTTGTCATTAGTTGCACATCCCATGTCTATATGTCTCTCAAACATCTTACCTTGCTGCCACAAACTCTCTCAGGTCTAGAATCATGTGCTGTTGGGATCCCCTCTATCCCATCACTCAAGGTCTGGAATGTCTAAGGATCATAGAAAAAATAACATTATCAATTCTTTGACTTCTGGTACTTTTTATCCTTCCTGACATTGAAAGTAATTTTGATCACTTTTCAAAGTCAGGCTTAGAATATGGCCTTATATGTTCTCTATAAAAAACATCATATTAACAAAATATGCTGACATATTGTTTGTATAGATATAGATTTTACATCACATGTAGTGGATATCAGCAGCAAAATAAACATACATGTTTCATAAACTCATGAAGAACAGGCCTGAAGAAATTGTTTTAAAACTTGAATAAAATGTAGTGTTTTAAGTTAATGGGGAAAGCCATCCCATGTCAGACGAGATGATGTATGTGTGTTTGCTTTTCATTTTAAATTTCTCAAGGGAGTCCTCACTCAATAGACTTTGCTGGTTTTTACATGAAATCTTATTGCAAAATGACAAATGAGACAAAAAGTGTGAAGGGGAGATTGTTGCGGAGGTTTTTATGGGGCGCAGTAAGACATTGATATATCAGATATGCGTGAAGGTCAGTGCTACAGCAACTGCGTTGATGTTGTCACAGTGATAGGCAGCCATGATGGCATCAGCGCACGTCAAATTGTCAGATGCAGGTTTATGTGAATTATCTTGACAGTTGCAGGGAATGGAGATAACGGCTTAAAAATCACAGGGGATCCATAGTATATATCAGTGGGGTGGTATGACAGATAATGACCTTGAGGAGACTGACTGATAGATGGGGATCACAATGGGGAGGTGGCTACATCCCAAAGTTTGTCAAGAAATAAAAAGCAGCGATATTATTACATGGCACATGATGTATATTAAGGTTATGAGGGTGTCTACAGATTACCAGTGCTTGTGTTAAAGAAACTATTAGGAATTTTTACCATTGCTAAATATTGGAGTATGTTAATGAGGCTGTACAACCTTGATATTTTAACTGTTGATGACTTGTGGATGTGTTTGACTACCCATATGCCCAGTATGACTGACAAGCCATCTGATTCCAGGGTATATCTGACAACTCACCTGACTCCTGGATATATTTGAAAACCCATCTAAATCTAAACCCACTTGATTCCTGGGTACATCTGAAAACCCACCTGACTCATGGGAATATCTGACAACCCACCTGATACCTTTGTATATCTGACAATTGACCTGACATGTGGGCATCTGATAACCCATCTGACTCATGTGTGTCTGACAACCCACCTGACTCATGAGTATATCTGACAATCCACTAGCTCATGGGTATATTTGATAACACACCTGAATCTTAGGTATGTCTGACAACCCACCTGACTCTTGGGTATATTTGATAACACTCCTGACACCTGGGTATATCTGATAACACACCTGACACTTGTGTATATCTGACAACTGACCTGAATCCAGGGTATATCTGACAACACACCTGAAATCCATTTATATCTGACAACACGCCTGGCACCCTGGTATATCTGACAACACATGTGACACTTGTGTATATCTTGTGGGTATAGCTGACAACCCACCTGATTTCTGTGTATATCTGACAACCCATCTGACTCCAGGATATATCTTACAACCCAAATGACTATTGCACAGATGTGCAACATTTACAACAAAGACACAACACTATTACCCCATCCGCAACACCAAACAAATACCCACAACATCAGCAACACTAGAACAGAGCCTCATCAGTGAACAACACTTGAGAAGGAACAACAACATTAGCAATAAAAAAACAACATTAGCAGAAGAAAATATAGCAACACTAGAGGATCATTTGTCGAACAAGAAACAACATATGCATTAGATATATAACATTGTTGTCAGCATATGTGAAAGAGTTAAATGACGGCCAGCATATGAGTTTCTAAGTTAAGTGATTCTGTTGTGATTGTTCAACTTTCGACATTTGATTTAATAATTATAGGTTAATGATTGAATTTTGGAATGTAACTTGTCAGTACAGCATTACGTCCGATGTATGTAACCCATGTCAAACTATATCACATCTGTATATATCTCGACCAGATGATACTTTATGTCTCAGTATTTATGACGTGCTGTAAATATCAGCGACCATCACCAGTGGAACCTTGTCATGATTATGATGATTGAGATTGATCTAATTTATAATGTTAATGTGATTAATTGTCACCATCAAAGGAAATCAGGAACATCCATGATAGATGTATCCAAAGGACAGTCTTTCGTGACGGAAGGTCCAGGACTATCTGTAGGACAGACAGTTGATCTTTTATCCTCTATTACATACATTCTAATGGTGATGTGAAGTGAACCCTGATTCTATGGTTAAGATTATGTATCTTCTGTAGTAATATGTGTGCATGTGTAATTTTGTGTGTCTTATACAGACCTTTGCAGATTATACAGGTTTCCTGAGTTGGACTGAAGCAGAACAATAAGTACTGCCTCATAACATCTTTTGGTAGGGCAGGGACTAGAATCACAAACCTTACATTCTGTGGGAAAATGCTTTGTCCACTACATCACATCTGCACTACTGAGAAAATGTGCAAAATGTGATCTAAAAAACCTGCTGTTTTGTTAAACAGAGACAAAAGAGACAAAAACCCACTGTTTTATTTATCTGATTAAGTCCTTCAAACATCACTAACCAAATTACTTTCATTGTAGTTCTATAGAATTTGAAGAAACTTTAGAAATACAGTAATAACTACAATGATATTTTAGCTATAGTTGTAGCATGTGAGCTACAGCAAATACGTACAATGACACATGGACTCTGATAGGGTACAGTGTTGGAAGTATTCAGGTGAGCTACTGCAGATAGCTACAGTGACACTTGGATGGTGATAGGTACCTTGTATGAAGTATTCATGTTAGCTACAGCAAATACCTACAGTGACACATGGACTCTGATAGGGTACAGTGTTGGAAGTATTCAGGTGAGCTACAGCAAACAGCAACAGTGACATATTTGGACTATGATAGGAACCCTGTATGAAGTTTTCAGGTGAGCTACAACAAATACCTAAAGTGATACTTGGTCTGTGATAGGCACAATGTGTGAAATATTCAAGTGAGCTACAGCAAATACCTACAGTGATACCTGGGTTTGTGAAAGGTACAGTATATGAAATATTCAGGTGAGCTACAACAAATACCTACAGCAATACTTGTGTTGTGAGCAATACAATACAGTGAGCTACAGCAAATTGCTACAGTGATACTTGGACTGTGCACATTCTATGAAGCATTCATGTGATTAACATTGCTACAAGACTATGTGCAGTGCAGTAAAGGCAGTGCAATGAAGTTTTCCGGTAAACTAAAGCACTAGCTTCAGTGATGTGTTTGATATGATTAATATGTAAAGTATCCCTCTGAACTACAGAAAACAGCTGCAAGTATACGTGGGTTTATGTATGTGAATGGTAAGAGCTATCCAGCTGAGCTACTCTGACTTGCTGCAATATGCAGGAATGATAAATTATGTGAATAACTCTGTTCTATGGAATAAAGATCATGTGACATATTGCTGAAGACACAATGTACAAAATACTCAAATGAAAATCTTTGATTGAATGGTTAGTGTACATAGTGATCAGGTGAGCTACAACTGTTGGTTCCTAACAGTGATATATAGGCAATCGTGATCAGTGTGTTGATCACATTCAATGCAATCATTCACAGCTAGTGCTTGGATCAGTGGCAGCACCCAGCCGCAGATATCAAAAAGAAGTATGGAAAATACACTTCCTAATTTACCTGACATTTTCAAAAAGCTATAATAAATTAGTTCTTTATGCAATTGCTTTGAATTGTGTAATTATGTTTAACATGAGCCAGGGTAGGGTTTTTGATGTAAAATGACATGGAACAAAAGATAAACAGAGTAAATAAGCTAGATTAACTGTAATTGTCCTAATCTCAATGATCATAAAAGTAAAAGCTGCTGTGTGGAGATTTTTCCTTCACTCAGCTACTAAAACCCCATCAATCTCTGAAGCCTGGCATTTTGGATCCCTATCAGCATGATTGGCACAGTTTATGTCAGAGTCTGGCCTTTGAAGTTTGACATAAGTAATTTCATGGTAATTTACACGCTTTTGATAATGTTTATATTGGAGTGTTTCTTCACACAGTTGTAGCTGACGGGTTGATAAGATTCAAACAGTCCTGTCACAAATGTCACTTCGATGTCCGCACCTACTAGCTTCTACCGATCACTCAAAGTTCCCTCTCAGCCCAGAAGGAGGGAATGTCCACATGTTGATAACAACATACATTTTTGACATGGCTTCAAAGTGCTGTTTGGGAAATGTTTAGGTTTTGTTTTGTAAATATTGCTTTTATAATTACAACACACTCACAAACATTTATATGATCTTTACATTAGAGCTAAGTATAAATGTGTGTTTGAGCAGATGTTGGGGGTTTGCTTCCAGTGCATAATCTACATAATGGTTCACAGTGAGTGAGTGAGTGATTGAGATAGTGAGTGAGGGTGTGAGTGAGTGAGGGTGTGAGTAAGTGAGTTTAGTTTGACATGGCACTCAGCAATATCCCAGCTATATGGTGTCGTTTTGTAAATAATTGAGTCTAGACCAGGCAATCCAGTGATCAACAGTATGTGCATCGATCTGCGCAATTGGGAACTGATGATGTGTCAACCAAGTCAGTGAGTCTGACCACCCGATCCTGTTAGTCGCCTCTTACAGCAGAGTGCCTTTTATGGCAAGAATGGGTTGCCGAAGGCGTGTTCTATCCCGGACCTTCATAGGTCTGTACACATTGTAGCACCATACAGAGATATGATGGTTATATATGTAGTATGTGTAAGGCCAGAGACATATATAACTCATATCTTACTGGCCACAAGCTCAGCTTGAAGAAACATGTTTCATTACTTGGCCTAAAAGTGTTGCTAGCTTTGTGTGAACTAGTAAC